>NC_051254.2:35106190-35706190 GCF_015237465.2 Chelonia mydas | reverse complement strand
AAAACCTACGCCCATACATTTCGGGACGGCGTTTCCACCTGCAAACTGACCATGCTGTGCTAACATGGCTTCATACCGCCAAGGGAAATAACAAAAAACGTCTTCGGTAAAGTTTAGCTCTCCAAGATTTTAATTTTAAAATACAACACATTTCAGAAGCTTCTAACAAAGTGGCTAATGCACTCTCCCATAAAAGTTTCCCAGAAACAAGTGGTTAAAATCGTCCTTAAAATGTAAAATATATTGTTAGTCTTTATATTGTCAAGTAGTATATCTACAAATGCATGTGTCTTATTAATTCTGTTTTCTCCGAGAGCTCCAGGAAGAAATCACAGCCAGTGTTTCACACTATCTGTGATTTGGGGGGGGGGGCGTGTCATAACCATACAGCTAAGGGTAGCCTAGAATTCCTCCTTACCTGTAAGGGGTTAAAAAGCTTAAGTAACCTGGCTGGCACCTGACCAAAAAAAAACAATAAGGGGAGAAGATACTTTCAAATCTGAGGGGGAGAAGGCTTTTTTGTCTGTCTGTCTGTGTGATGCCTCTGCTGGAGACAGCTCAAGGAAGCAAGCAATCCAACTCCTATAGAGTTTGTAAGTAATCGAGCTAAAAAATGCGTTCGATTTTCTTTTGTTTTTGGCTTGTGAAATTTTGGAGGGAATGTATATTCCTGTTTTTGTTTCTTTTTGTAACTTTAAGGTTTTGCCCAGAGTGGGATTCTCTATGTTTTGAAGCTAATTGCCTGTGAGATTATCGTCCATCCTAATCTTACAAGGCTAGTTCTTTTATCTTTTTTTGTTCTTGTAATAAAGTTCTGTGTTTTTTTTAAAATCTGATTGGGGTTTTTAGGGTCCTAAAAACCCAAGGCTGGTCTGTGCTCATCTTGTTTATTCTCAAGCCTCCCCAGGAAAGGGGGTGTAAGGCTTGGGGGGATATTTTGGGGGAACAGGAACTCCAAGTGGTCCTTTCCCTGATCCTTTGTTAAATCACTTGGTGGTGGCAGTGTACCGAATCCCAAACACACACACAAAATTTGTGCTTGGGAAAGTTTAACCTGAGCTGATAGAAATAAGCTTATGGGGTCTTTCATGCAGGTCCCCACATCTGTACCCCAGAGTTCAGAGTGGGGAAGAAACCCTAACAAGGACACTTGGGCCAGGCCCCACCTTCACTCTACACACCTGTCCCCACCCCACATCTTCCACCAGCCCCTGGGCTGGGCTCCCCCACTTACCTGGAGCTGTCCCTGCAGGGGGAGTGTCCCTGGGGGCTGGTAACTCCTCACTTCCCCGAATCCCCCAGGGCGCTGGGCTATGGGGGATCAAATGTTAAGAGACCAGGCCAATGAGTTCTGGGAAGGACACTGGGCATTGAATGGTTGGGGCTGGTGGAGCTGGGAAGCAGGGGGAGCTGGGTCCTGGGGTATCGACTGTTTGGGGATGATGGGATAAGAGGCAAGGGAGAGCACAGGGGTAGAGAGGTGCTGCCTCTCCTCACTCACCCTCTCTGCCCCTTCTCCCTGACCCCTCTGCATTCAGACAGCACCACTGAGAAGGGCTGATTCCCACAGGACCCTTTGTGGGAGACAGAGAGATCCCACCTCTGCCTTTGAGCATCTGTCTATGGTAGGAAATGTGGTCGGGATTAGCCAGCGCATCTCTGTGACCCTCCACCAGGTTTCCTAGTGTAACCTCATCCTGAGCATCTTATGTGTAAGGCTAAGATTTTGTCATGGATATGTTTAGTAAAAGTCATGGACAAGTCACAGGCTCAATGATCAAGGGGGCAGCTCTCAGCCACCGTGGGCTGCGTGGGCACTCCACAGCTCTGAGCCAAAACGGGGTGAAGTCACGGAGGTCTCTGGAACTCACAGATTCTGTGACTTCCATAACACAATTTTAGCCTTACTTATGTGTTCTGACGCCCTATCAATTAACAGAGTGATTGTTAGTCCCTAAATTCCCCCTTTGGGGCTGGATTGTCTCATTCCCAGATAGTCTCAGATTACTCCAGGCCCTGCTAAAAAGCATTTAGTGTTTGTACATTTTCTGCCTTAGGGAGCAGAATTAACTAGATGCTAAATAAATGGGGAGCAGGGACAGTAAAATGTGGTGTTTTAGCTTCTGTGCTCTTTGAGGATGATGGGGTGAGTCCGAGGGATTCCCTCCTTCCCCCATCACCGTCATGCTCCACTCTCAACACGATAACATCTGTCCTAGCAATGGACAGTTTTACCTTCTCCTCATTCTACCCCTCTGCCTCTCAAGGTGTCACATACCAACGTGACCCTGGCTCTCCATGCTTAGGAATCACAGTTTTGATGTCTATGGTCTTAGTCAGACTCAGGAGGGCTGGAGAAGGAAGTGTCACAGACCTGGGAGTGGGTGGGGAAATCCCAATGAACCTCAAAGCAGAATTTGACATTTCACATCTTATAGCCCTGTTTCCACCTATTGGTAAAATTGCTTCCCGGCTTTTTCTAGGCTTAGTCCAGATCATTTGTAGATGGGAAGGGGTTTTTTTTGTCTTTCTTTCTCTTTTAGTATACTGCTGCTAAAACTTTTGCAACTAATACAACCGAAAAATGAGGCGAGAAGTGAAGCCGGTTTTGCCACTAAAGGTATATTTATTTTCTGGGTTTTTAATTTTAAAGGATCTGAAATCTGAGAACATGAATGTGTTTTATAGCCCACCCTGGACTGTAGGTTTTTCCCTCTTTGTGAAGGCCGTTTGGTCACATGCATTGATATTAGTTGAGTTTGACAGCATGTAACTCAGATTTATTGAGGATTTCACGAGACAAATGATCATTTGCCAGAATCGTCTTTTTATAGATTTTATTTTATTTTAATCTTTATCTAACCTTTCGTCATGAGATTTTTTTGTGTGTGGTTTGAACAATGAGAGTGGTCAGTATCTCTCAGCACAAACGCTGATGGTGCAGACTAGATCCAGACGCCGAGGGGCAGAGACTGAAATGGGGAATGAAGTTATTTCCTGCTCCCTGCAGAGATGTGAGATACGTTGGGAGGGGGACAAGGTGGGGGGAACAGAGCTGGGAAACTGCTGGGCTTGCTCCTCAGAGCCAAGTGGCTGAGGCTGCGAACTGTGAACTCGCTGCATCAGAGCCAGAGAGCAACTAGACGGGGCCAGTGAGTGTCATGTGAAGCTGCCCCTGAAATTTAAAGGACCAAAGAAGGATAGGGGACGTGGGCAGCATTTCCATATTGCTGAGATGCTGAGGTTGGGCACAGGGAAGAAGGGATCCGGGGATGTCAACACACTTGGGCAGCCTTGAAGCCAGGCTGACCCCCATCACTGTGGTCAGAGGAGGATGAGGAACCTGACAGCCCACCTGGTCTCCGCCTCCCACTCACCACAGTGTCCTGTGTCGGGATGACAGAGATTTTCTTTGCCCCACTCACCCCACACTGCATGCCTCTTGTTACTAACCCCCTGTGCCCTATGTTCACCACTTGCATATGGTTCTGATATACTGTGTACAATGGATGCCTGGTGAGGGATCTTTGGAAAACTCATGATCTGCTGAATGCTGTGCCATTGAAATGCATGTGACACCAGTGCATATAGAACGGTGAGATTTGCCTGTATGTTTGTTGCTAGGGTGACCATATTCCAGGTGCCCAAAAAGAGCACACTGATGAGGGGAGGCAGCTGTGGTGGGGAATCTGGGGGTAAAATTAGGGGGTATTGCAGGGGGTGCACTCATGAGGTGAGTGTGATGGGTTGGATCACAGAAAACCCCTTTGGAACTGCCAACTGATATGCCAAGACTACCTTGAAGCCCATTTTCCCTGGCAGCTTGGGACTTCAGAACCCTGCCTGGTTGTGCCAGACACGCCTGCCTGCTACAAACACAGCCCCAGGTCTGAACCACATCCCTCAAAAGCTGCAGGCTTAACTGAAAAGAGCTTAAGAAGTGTTCCTGTCTCCAACGCTCAGGTACCCAGCTCCCAATAGGGTCCAAACCCCAAATAAATCCACGTTACCTTGTATAAAGCTTATAAAGGGTAAACTCATAAATTGTTTGCCCTCTATAACACTGTTAGAGATCTGCACAGATGTCGTTCCCCCCCCCCCCCCGGTATTAATACATGCTCTAGGTTAATTAATAAGTAAAAAGTGATTTTATTAAATACAAAAAGTAGGATTTAAGTGGATCTAAGTAATAACAGACAGAACAAAGTAAATTACCAAACAAAATAAAATAAAACAGGCAAGTCTAAGCCTAATACAGTAAGAAAGTGATTACAGATGAAATCTGACCGTCAGAGATGTTCCAACAAGTTTCTTTTACAGACTAGCCTCCTTCTAGTCTGGGTCCAGCAATCACTCACACCCCCTGTAGTTACTGTCCTTTGTTCCAGTTTCTTTCATGTATCTTTTGGGGGTGGCGAGGTGATCTCTTGAGCCAGCTGAAGACAAAATGGAGGGGGTCTCCCAGGGGCTTAAATAGACTTTCTCTTGTGGGTGGAGCCCCCCCTCCTCTCTCCTACACAGAAGCCAGCGGCAAGCTGGAGTTTTGGAGTCACATGGGCAAGTCACATGTCCATGCATGATTCAGAACTTTACAGGTGGCAGCCATTGCTCACATGCTACCTTGAAAGTCCCCAGGTAGACTTCTTATGTGGATTGGAGTCTTCCAAGGTTCCATTGTCTGTTAAGTTTCAGAGTAGCAGGCGTGTTAGTCTGTATCCGTAAAAAGAAAAGGAGGACTTGTGGCGCCTTAGAGACTAACAAATTTATTAGAGCATGAGCTACAGCTCACTTCATCGGATGCAACATCCGATGAAGTGAGCTGGAGCTCACGAAAGCTTATGCTCAAATAAATTTGTTAGTCTCTAAGGTGCCACAAGTCCTCCTTTTCTTTTTATTGTCTGTTAAGTGTTTCTTGAGTGGGCACTTACCTTACAAATTCCTTTCTTAAGAAGCTGACCAAATGCCTTACTAAGGCTACTTAAAATCAAACAAATACACCACCAAGATTCATCGCTTCAAATACAAAAATGATACATGCATACAAATAGGATGAATATATTCAGCAGATCATAACCTTTACAGGGGTATGTTACATGGCATGCATAGCATGAAACATAGTCCAGTTATGTCACATATACATTCATAAGCACATGTCCGTAAAGCATTATGGGGTGCAATGTCACAGTGAGGGCAGTGCCAGTTGCTGTCATAGTGGCAGGGCACTGGCACAAGCCCAGAATGCAGCAGCAGCCGTCAGTCAGCACCTAGGTGCGGGGGTGCCAGGGTCTGGGTGGGCAGGGAGCTGGCAGCAATCAGCTGCAGATGCAAGGGAATGGACCAATCAGCTGTGGGGGCAGGGGAATGGACCAATTGGAAAGCTGACCAATCAGGGCTGTTTCTGAGCTGCAGCCCCTCTGCTCTGCAAAACCCCTGGATATTTGCTGTGATAGGAAAACCCCACTCGGCAGGCTCAAAAGTGAGGCTCTGTCCGGGAAAATCTGGATATATGGTAACCCTATTTGTTACTGAAATATGTCATAGTTCTGGGGAACCCCCACAGACTAGCTCCTCAGAGACGACAAAGGACTGACTGTCGGTGTTAAAACTATTATCTGGCCGTCCACCAATAGGAAGAAGGGGGGAAAATGAAATGTTCAGTTCATCTGTAGGACAGTTTGGAGCTCACGTATGCCAGACCTGACAGAGTCTGGTCAGATCTACTGACTGGACACCCAAAGTCTAGTTACTGCGGGCAGGGAGGCACTGGGTCATCACCCTCACCAGCCCCTACTCAGCCGGGGCTGCCTCCTACCTGCATTGGGTGGCAGCAGCTCCCAGCCCCAGCTCCATAGGCAAGTCCCCCTTGACAGGGCGTGGACGGGAGCAGAGCCTCGGGGGAAGAGGCAAGGCAGGGGTGGGGCCTCAGGGGAAGAGGCGGGGCAGGCGTGGGACTTTGGGGGAAAAGGCAGGGCAGGGGAGATTCTGGCACTCCTGCTGGACTACCTAGTTCTTAAAAATTACCAAGTTGGCAACCCAACTCACTGGCTGAAAGGCTGTGAAAAATATTATTACTTTTCACAGCAGCAGACCTACTAGATAAAAATCAATAAATCACCACGATTTTGATGTGTCTATGGGTAAGGGGACTGTTGGCCCCTTACTGAAACTTAGTGGGGTGTTGGGAGGGGCTTTGGTTGTTGTACCAATAAATTAAAAACCAGCAGGATCTATTAAAGGGAAAAAGGCAAAATACCACATTTATTGTGAATACAAAAAAAATCATAGTAAGCAGTTAGTTATAGCTTTAACATTCCATTCAATCTCATATTTATTCACACATTCACACACACACACAGGTTCTGCGAGGTTGTTATCATAGTTACCAGCCTTAGAGTTGCTCATGCCAAGCCGCTGGCCAGGTGGCCTGGACATGAGGAGGGAGCAGGGCCTTGTCAGATGCTCATCTGATGCTCCTGGAAGTTGCTTTGCAGAATCAGACCCCAAAGTTCTCACTTTTTAGAGTCTGTTTTTATAGGAATTTCTTCCTATGCCAGTCTATGGGAATTGCTTCATCATGCTGTTGCTGAATCAATCAGCAGATAGCACATTCCTGACGGCTCCAAGATGTTATCTTGTTCTTTGGTTCTCCCATTCTTGAGGCTGTTGGGTGGATTCCAGTCTGCCCTCCGGGGGTCCTCCAGTTATTTCCACTTGACGCCTTCTTCAGCCGATGGACACTGGATTCTTAGGCTGGCACCTCCCTGATCATTCAGTTATTATCCACACCAAGCATCCATCCACATACATCCTCTATCTCTATTTTAATCACAATTGTTAATACAACAAAAGGGCGGGGAGTCTCTGGGTGCTGTTTCTATTGTTAGAGTATTGCTTTGAGTCTCTGTGAATTGCTTTGAGAACAGACTCTGTCATAGAATGTACTAACACAATTAGCAGCTTGCAAGTTTCACACACAGAGGGAGAGAAACAGTACCAAAAACCAAGAGACCTCTTAATTAGTAATACCCTGGAATTTAAACTATGGGGAATCAAACTCATTTGTGATTTTAATACAGAACTTCTTTAATATGATCCAACATGGTTGGCCCTCTCCCAGTACCAAAAGACAGGAGGAAGGCCAATGAGAAATGAAGACCCTGAGACTCGTCCCCAGGGCCAATGGGGAGAGGCTAACACTCTAAGTTAGCCTCATTGACAGCACAGGCTGGCCAATGAGGGAGTCAGGAGTCCGTCCTCTGTGTGAGCTGGAGCTGCCTACCAGAGAAGGGCAGAGCTAAGGGGAGAGTAGCAGCCTGAGCTGGGCTGGAGGCAGAGCAGCACCAGCAGCAGCAGCGCTGAGACAGAAGGAACATCCAGGCAGGTTTTCACTGGGTCCTCCAAACACGCGTGTGCAATTTAGGGGGCTAAGGGCCAGTCGGATTTCCAACCCCCCTCGGTGCCTAACCCCGGTGATTTCACAGGGAGTCAGGCGCCTCCCTTTGGAAATCCCAGCAGGCCCCTCTCTGCATCCTCAGGCACTTCAATCCCGCTGCCACACTGCCCCGAGTCCCTGGCCCTTTCCACGCCTCTGCGCTCGACTGAGGAGGTGCTAGCACTGGGCAAAAGAAGCTCAAGGCAAGTGGTTTTTCTTTGTCGAATGACAAAATGCATCCCCCGGCCCCATTCCCAGTCTGCTGCCTTCACATGCATAGAGGGCTGGGCCTTTTCCGGCTCAAACTTGCCAAAATTAATCAACTCACAACGCAGGGCTGAAACGTTTCAGCCCAAAAAGGAGACGTTGGAGGGAGCTGGAAGCCAACAGGAAAGGGCTTGCAGAATGGAGGTGCCCAGGCAGCCAGAACTGCTAGCACCAGCTAATAATCTGTCTGCACTGGTAACAATTGAGAACAACCGGCAGCTCTCGGCAAGCTCGCCATTGCTCGATCTCCATGCACTTTACAAAAAACGGTCAGCTTCATTATCCCCATTGTACAGATGAGGAAACTGAGGCACAGAGAGGGGTTGTGACTGGCCCAAGGTCACTCTGCAGGGACAGAGCTGGAATAGAACGCAGGCGCGCTTCATCACAGTCCATCTGCCCAGCCACACCACCCTTTCCGGAGATACCCAAGCATAGGCGTCGGCTCCGTGGGTGCTCCGGGGCTCAGCCCCCTCCCGATCAGCGCCTCCCCCTCCCCTGCAACGCCGTCTGCCCGCCACGATCAGCTGTTCTGTGTTATGCAGGAGGCTCACAGGGGGAGGGGGAGGAGCGAGGGGGCGGCGCACGAGGGGGAAGGGGTGGAACAGGGTGGGGAGAGGCAGAGGGGTTGGAGTGGGGGGCGGAGTGGGTGTGGGAAGAGGTGAGGCAGGAAGGGGTGGAGTGGGGGGAGGGCCTGGGTCAGAGTGGGGGTCGAGCATCCCCTGGAGCATTGGGAAGTCGGCACCTCTGTACCTAAGTCCCATTGGTGTGACTGTGCCCCTCCCGCACCCCCTGCTAGCTCCTTGCAGGCTCACTCACCCTGCTGCCGCAGGACCCCACTCCCCTGCTGCACCAGGCTCTGCAGGGTGTCCAGACACTCTTGTTTCAGGTACCACCGGACGTACTGAGCCCGCGTCTTGCCCATCTCCCAGCTCTGCTTCTGAGGGAAGGCCGCCTGTTCGGCCGCGACCCACGTCCCCGTCTGATCATCAAAGCTGATGAAGTCCCTCCCATCGTAGGCGTACTGGAACCTCGGGTCCACGAGGGCCTGGCCGTTCAGAGCGCAACCCACGTGAACCTGCTCGGTGTGAAACCCTGGAGGCGGGGGAGGGAGAGAGCTCAGACCGGGCGTTGAGATCTGGGAAACGTGTCCATAGGGTGGGGTGGGGTCAGTGGGGTGCTCGGCTGGAGCAGTGACACCGGCGCTTTGCCATCTCTGACCGGTGCTGAGTGAGCGACCAGTTCCAGAGGACGCTGAGAAGCAGGAGGGTTCAGAGCAGAACCATGAGCAGGGCCCTCCTCGTTCCCCATAGATTTCCAGGCTCAGCAGCTCACAGGGTCTGGCCCAGCTCAGAGACTCTCAGCCTGGGGAACAGTGTCCCACAAGGGAAGAGCTGGGAGCCCCATTGCTGGAACCTTTCCAAAAACACTGGAGATGGCTCTGGAGAAGCCCCTGCCCGGTCGGAGAGTGAGGAGCTCTTGGGGGCTGTTTGCAAAGGAAATCCCCCTTTGGAGATATTCTCTCCCCCTGTTTCTGCCTCTCCCCAGACAGACAGGGGAAGACACCGAGGAACCCGAATGCCACTCACTTGCTCTCGGTGATGGGATGATGGATGGCGGATGTTCAGGGTCAGCAGACGTCCCTCACCCTCCTCCTCACTCTCCAAGCCCAAGGCAGGCTGGAGAGGGTGGTGACCTCAGGAGTTACCCTGCCCAGCCAGCAGGCAGGGTGATGACACTCGGGCGATTGACTAGCTGTGAAAACAAGAGTCTGTCTGATTGCCAAGGGACGGAGAAACTCAGCCAGCAGCAGGGGGGTGCAGAACACTGCCCTAGGGCGGAGGTGACAGCGCCTCCAGGATCCTGACATCCCAGCACTTTACACACCTTCCTGGAGCCTCCCAAACCCACTGGGCTGTAGCGATGGGACCCCAACCCTACTGATGACAAACGGGCCTCAGCTACCAGCTCAGGGTCACACCGAGTGTCAGAGCCATGGATGGCCCCCTTCACTAACCACTGCCGCACACTCCCTCCCGCAGCTGGCAATTGCAACCAGGCACTAATGTCTGGTCCCCCTGCCTTTGAGAGGGAGTGTCACTCCTGCTTCCATTGCTGCCTATTGATCTGTGGGACTTTGGGCAAGTTGCTCCCCCTTTCTATGGCTCTCTGGGACTCACATCCCTGAATGGGCTTTAAAAAAGACAATGGTTAAAGTTTGGCCCCAACTAGTTCTTGTTTCTCGAGACTAGCCATTTTAGCAAAGTTTAGAATTCTTGACATTCAACACCTGGAAACATCCCTTTCTCCTTCGCAGACGGCCTTAACATCCCTTATCGCACCCAGGCTCCCTGCTGCCTGGAGTTAGAGAATTGACCCTATTCCCATTGGACCTACCCAAGGTGTCACACAGCAAAGCGGTGAAAGAGCCAGAAAGAGAAGACAACACTCCTGACTCCTGTTCTAACTAACAGACAACAATCCCCCCACCCGGAGGCAGGGATAAAGCCCAGGAAATCAGGTATGAACATTTTCATGGAAACCGTTTTCTGTCTGAAAATCCATTCAGATGAAACCACTTTGTTTCCTGAAATCATAGCAAGTAGGATGAAAATTCTTTGCAAAAATATTTGTTCGAAAACAAGAGCATCTCCTGTTCATCACAGTGCATTAAACTGTCTCGTCGTACACAAAGGGGAGACACTATGATCTAGTAAATTAGATGAGATGCTTCAGTCTGAGCTAAGTCGTTGCTGCTCTTCACAATTTCAAAAGAATAAAATACAAATCCATTACTCCTTGTTCTGTCATCAGCTACCACTGAGAACAGTCTAGATCCATCCTCTTTGGAACCCCCTTTCAGGTATCAAATCCCCCCTCATTCTTCTCTTCCGTAGACTAAACAATCCCAGTTCCCTCAGCCTCTCCTCATAAGTCATGCTTTCCAGTCCCCTAATCATTTTTGTTGCCCTCTGCTGGACGTTTTCCAATTTTTCCACGTCCTTCTTGTAGTGTGGGGCCCAAAACTGGACACAGTACTCCAGATGAGGCCTCACCAATGTCGAATAGAGGGGAACGATCACGTCCCTCGATCTGCTGGCAATGCCCCTACGTATACAGCCCAAAATGCAATTGGCCTTCATGGCAACAAGGGCACACTGTTGACTCATATCCAGCTTCTCATCCACTGTAACCCCTAGGTCCTTTTCTGCAGAACTGCTGCCTAGCCATTCGGTCCCTAGTCTGTAGTGGTACATGGGGTTCTTCCGTCCTAAGTGCAGGACTCTGCACTTGTCCTTGTTGAACCTCATCAGATTTCTTTTGGCCCAATCCTCTAATTTGTCTAGGGCCCTCTGTATCCTATCCCTACCCTCCAGCGTATCTACCTCTCCTCCCAGTTTAGTGCCTATTTCCAAGCCTGCAGAACCTAGAGCCCTCCCCACAGATGGAGCAAGGTGAATGGTGTGTGAAGGAGAAATAATACAGACAGGGCAATACCCTGCTTCTGACCCCTTGACAGCTGGAGAGATGGGGATGAGTTAGCCTGTCCATTTCTGACTCCAGTGTTCCCTTGAATGGGGTATGGAGATGCAAGTCTCTCTCACACTGGCATAGGCGCCGACTTCCCCTCTTTTTCATGGGTGCTTGATCCCCCCTCTGTCCCCAGCCCTGCCCCCACTCCACCCATTCATGAGGCCCTGCCCCTTCCCCATCTCTTCCCACCCCTTCCTCACCCCCATTTCAACCCCTTTCCCAAAGTCCCCACCCCAACTCCTCCCCCTTCCTGCCCATATTCTAATTCCTTCCCCAAATCCCTGCCCCAGCCCTGCCTCTTCCCCGGAGTGTGCCACGTTCCTACTCCTCTCCCCCTCCCTGAGCATGCAAATAGCTGTTTGGCAGCGGCCGAGTGGGAAATGCTGGGAGACAGGCGCAGGAGTGTGGACGCATGTGCTCGGGGGGAAGAAGAAAAGGTAGGGCAGGGGAGCACCCACGGAGTCGGCACTGATGCACACTGGAGCTGTGGACTATGCGACCCTCCTCCTCCAATCTAACTGACCAGGGAAGAACCTGACCAGATTCAGACATGGAGATCCCACGGCTTCCATTAGTGAGGCCACAGGAATCCCTTACCCAGCGAGGTCACCATCACATAGTTCTCCTGCATGACGTCCCAGTAGAGGGCTCTCTGACCGCGGTCCAGCAGAGCCCCCTGCCCCTGGGTGAAATACACAGCCACCTCCTCGAAGGTCACCGGCATCTGGAACATCAGTTCCCGCATTCAGCACCTGCTGCCCCAGCCGCAAATCCACTAGTGATGGGGGAGGAGGCCCAGAGGAGCAGAATCCCACCCCCATTTAGAGCAGCCAGGAGGCTTCAGGGGATGGGAGAAGGTGAGAGCTCCTTGTCCCCCACAGCACACGGAGCAGGGCAGGGTCTTCTCATTTCCCACCCGCCTGCCAGCCACAGGCTGATACGGGAAGCAGAGCTCTGAGCCGGGGACAGGGACAGGAATCCCGACAGCTTCCCTTCGTATTTCACAGCAGCCTCTGGCCAGTGGGGTCAGGCTCCAGCACTGGGAGTCTGGTCACTTTTCCCAGCTCTGCCCAGGGGGATGTTTCCCATTTCAGAAATGGGGGGAATGTTCCCCCCTCCCCCCACCCGCCAATGGGCCTGTTCAGAAAATCAGGCTCCAAGTTGAACGTGCCCCAGCAGGTTTGTCAAACGTTGTCCCCTCCCTGCCTCCCCCTGTGTGTTTCCTCCCCTCCCCCTCTGCAGCAAATCCCCCCTGCAGCTCCCTGAAAATCCCCTACCTGAGCTGGCTCCTTCACAGCCATTTCCCTTCCCTGTCCCCTGGAAGACGGGAGGATCTGGAGCAAAACGTGGACGTGATTCCTCAGCCTGTCAGGGCGAGAGGGGCGACGGGGGAGGTTTCAGAAGGGGCTTGAGTCCATTTCACACCCCGATTCCCCCCAGGCTCCCTCCCTGCAGACAGACACTCTGGGCTCTGCTACACTAGGAAAACCCTCAGTCACTTTATTACAACACAGACCCGGCCCCTCCCACCAGCAACTTAACGCCCCACCCCCACCCCCGGGACATAGTCTCTGAGACAAATGCTAGAGAAGATCAGAATAAAATGAGCCACTTTGGGGGATTTCCCCTGATATCGGCCCCGAGGGCAGCGCGTCCCCCCAGCAGCGCGGGGATTCGGCCGGGGCAGGATCTGGATTTTCCTCTGTCAGTTCCTCCCCTTGTTCCCAGGAGAGTCAGGCTGCCCAGGGGGATGCAGGGAATGGATCCGGGCGGGTCTGGGAACCTCCCTCTCCACTTCTTGCTCCTGCTGCCGCTTTCGCTTTCATTCCCCTTCCTGTCCCCTTCCCTCTGCCTGGGAGAACTGGGGACTGTCCCGTTCCCATGCGCGTTCACTTTCCAGTGTGAGCCTGGCTGTGTCACTGAGGGCAGCAGCTCTGGAATCCGCAGGCATGGGGGAGCCCCCTCCCCATCTGGTACAAACTCACCAGCAGGTCCCTGAAAGGGGCCTGTTGTGCAGAGTCACCTTCCTGCCCGGCCCCAGCCCTTTCCCCCGGGGTCTCTCCCAGTCACCTGCATGTTCTGGCTCAGGGGCTGGTGCCAGCAGAGCCCGGGGCTACCCTAGGAGCTGGTTCCAGCCACCGGAGAAAGTTGTCAGTCCGTCCCGTACCCCGTCTTGGACACAGAGGGGGGTTAATGAAGGTCTCTCCTTGGCACAGACCCCGCTGGGGAAGCAGCTGCTGCTCAGTCTGGGCCCCAGATCACACTGCAGAGTCATGGATATTTTTAGTAAAACTCAGGGACAGGTCACATGCTGTAAACAAAACTTCATGGCTCGTGACCTGTCCATGACTTGTACTGTACTGCTCACTAACTCTTGGGAGTGCCGCAGGTGCTTGTGGGCGGGAGTGGCCCGGGGGGCACCACGGGTGCTGGGAGTTAGTGGCGGTGGGGGGCTCCGCGGGTGCTCAGGGGGATGGTCTAGGGGGCGCTGTGGGTGCTCGGGTGGGAGCAGCCCAGGATCCCCGCTGGTGCTGGAGGGCGGGGTTGACAGGGCTCGCAGGCTTCCTACCTGGCTTCTCAGAAGCAGCGACATCTTCCCTCCCTAAGCTTCTAGCTTCCATGACCTCCGTGACAAACTCGCAGCCTTAATCATGAGCAGACAGAAATAGACACCAGCCTTCTCTGCCTTAGCAGTAACCAGTCCCCCAACCCTCCTTCTGAGACAATTCAGCAGCTGCGGATTTCATTGGCCCACCTGGACTCACACCAGAACAGAACAGAACCAGGTTGAACCGATATGCTCAACTGACCTGGAACCAGACTCAAACCAGTATTTCCCCTCTTCCTCAGTGAATCTGAATTGAACTTGGAAAAAAAATGGCTACCTGTTGAAATGAAGTTTCAGCAGTTTTTCAGCTCAATATTTGACAAAATAAAATAAAACCTACTCTGATCTCACTCAGGGTAAAACAAGACAACAAAACAACACCCAGGCATGTGATCGCTACCGGTACGGCCTGTCCCAGTAGGAGAAGAGAAGGGGGCAGCCCACAGGAGCAGGGAGGGAGGGGGGAGAGAAGTGGGGCTCCCTGTCCCAGAAGTTAACATTAACTCTTCAAGCCCAAGGGAAAAGGCTGCTCAATTCTTCTTCCCCTTAGACAGGCCTCCTCTCACCTGTCCCCACCCCTTGGGGCAGCTCCTCCCTCCAACTGCCCCAGCTGAGGCAGGCCCCAGGCCCCAAATTCAGTTCCCCACTGAAGCAAGCCACAGGGCTCACTCCCAACCCCCTCCCCCTTCTGCCACTGAACCCGAACCAAACCCCAATTCCACTCCTTGTGGCTCGCAGTGACTCTGGTTGGACACCGAATCCTGAGCAGAAATCAGACCAGCCCCTGTTCAGTGCTGTCAACCCAGGAGACAGACCCCTCAAATAAGAAGATTGTTTTTAAACACAAACATGAAATTGGGAGCGGGGTGTGTGTGGCGATTCTGGGTGGACATTTGCCTGGTAAATTCTCAGCCCTCCTAGGTAAATCTTCTGCCCGCCCCCTATCTCTGGGTGATCAGCTTTTCTAAAGGCAAAAGTGGGAAACATGCAGGAGCCCCGCCCCTCCTCTCCCTGAGGCTACGCCCCCTGCTCCACCTCTTTCCTCTGAGACCCTGTCTCCTGGCCAGGCCAGAAGTCCAGCTGTAATAACACCTGCACAGGGAGCCTGGGCTACTGCAGGGAGCCCCAGACCCTCCACCTGCCCTTGGCAGGGGGCTGGAGGGCCGATTAGGGTGACCAGATGTCTGATTTTGGACTGGAACACCCGCTTGAAAAGGGATCTTGGAGGCTCTAGTCAGCACCGCTAACCGGGCCGTAGACTGGTGCTGCGCAGCAGGGCTGGCTGGCTCCCTGCTAGCCTCCGCGACATGCGGCTCAGGGGAAGCACCTGGTATGTCTGGCTCCTAGGCTTAGGGGCGGCCAGGGGGTTCTGCGTGCTGCCCCCAGCTCCCGCCCGCAGACGCAGCTCCCAGTGGCCGGCTGGGTCAGGGCAAGGGACGAACTAGCCCCACTCGCAAGCACTCAGCAGGCGGCTGTTGAGGGGTCACGGCACGCACTTCTGCCTCCGCTGCCGGGCATCTTCTCCTCGTGTGGCTGGGCTCCAGTTGCGGCATGTGCCATGCAGCGACCTCGCAGTCTGTCGTCCCATCACCAGCACCAGGAGTTTGAGGTATAGATCTTCGTCTCCGAGTGCTGGGAATGGGGCTGCTGGAGGGAAGGGCAGCACTTCAGGTGCGTGACCGACCCTGGGTGCTTTCTTAAAGAGAGTGCGATGAGATCAGCATCAGGAGCTCCTGCTCTCCTGACACAGCCCAGGCAGGGAACGTGACGTGCGTGCAGGGAGCCCCGACCTCGCTCCCCCTGCTCACAGCCCCCTAGGGGGGTGCGGGGCAAAGGAGCATCAGTCCAGTGGGGGAGCGAGCAGCAATGCCAGCTGCTCCATCCCTGCATCCAGGTCAGTTTCCCCATGTGGGTGCAGGAAGGGGATGCAGAGCTTAGGGGCAAGGAGGGGGGTAGGAGTTGGGGTGAAGGGGGCACAATGTAGAGGTTAGCGTGCAGGAGGGGGCAGGGTTAGGGACAAAGGGGGCTCAGTGCAGGGATTGGGGTGAAGGGAGGTTAGGGAGGCAACTGGGGTGAGGGTGCTCCATGCCCACGGGGGTCAGAGGCACCAAAATGCAAGTTCACCCAGGGTGCCATTTTCCCTGAGGCCGGCCCTGACACAAGACTGCCTATCTCGGGGCCCTGTGGCGACTCCTGTGCCAGCACCTCCCCCGTCGGGCCTGAGAAAGTGTGTGGAGAAAGATTTCAGAGTAGCAGCCATGTTAGTCTGTATTCGCAAGAAGAAAAGGAGTACTTGTGGCACCTTAGAGACTAACCAATATATTTGAGCACAAGCTTTCGTGAGCTACAGCTCACTTCATCGGATGCATCATCGGAAGGGGGGGGGGGGGCTGGAATTAGCAAGCTGGCAACCCCAGTGCCCACAGCATCCCCCGGCCCATCTGCCGGCCCCCCAGGGCAGGCGGAGAGTCTGGGACTCCCCACTGCAGACGGGGCAGCTCTTATTATGGCCTGGATCTAGCTTCTGGTTGGCCAGGGGGCAGGGAAGAGGAGGAGCAGGGGGCGAGGGCTCGAGGCCAAGGGGGGTCCCACCTCAATCCCACCCATGGGGAACAGGCTGGCGCTGCCCCGGAGCCTCGGGCAGGCGCAGAGCCCTGGCGCAGGGAATCCGGGACAAATGGTGTCGGGAGTCCTTCAGCCCAGGACCAGGACTTGAACTCTGCACTTCAGGACTGTCCTGCCCAGTTCGAGAGGGACGGTCACCCTGCCCATCCCCCACTGCTGGTCTGACCATTTGTAGGGGAACAATCCCCACTGGCCGCTGGGCAGGGCAGCCCCCTCACCCTCCCTTACCCCACGGGGCAGGGGAGCTGCCTTGTATCTCTCCCCACCCCTCCGCCGTCTCCCTGCCCCCGGGCTCTCCCTTCACCGGGCAGCTCTTTACACAGACTCCCCTCCCCACATCCCCCCCCTTTCCCTCCCAGAGCCCCCCCCCAACACGTCTTCCCTCCATGCCAGCCTCGCTCCCGTCAGCCCCATAATCCCCGCTCTGTCCCCCGATCACCCTGCATCGCCCCAACCCCCCTTCAGTGCAACCACCGCCCCTGCCCCCGCCGCATCCTGCCCCCGCATCGCCCTCCTGCCCCCGGCCTCACACATCCCTGTTCCCCGCTCTACCCCCCCGTTATCCGCACCCCCCGCCATTTTCAGCCCCTTCTCGGCTCCCCCCCCCCCTGAACCCAGGTGTCACTGTCCCAGCCCCAGCCCGGCCCGGCTGTCCAGCCCCGCGCACACCGGGAGCTGCGGCAGCTTTCCCGGGCCCGGGGCAGGGAATCGCAGCCAGCTCCGCTGGGAGCAGCCCGGGGCCAAACCCGCCCCCTGCAGCCCGGGGGTGACGGGGGGGGGGCGGGTCTCTCTTACCTTCCCTCCGAGCGGGGCCCCCCGGGGCAGGGGCCGGGCCGGGAAGGGGCCCTGGCCAGGCTGAGGGCTCTGCCCTGGGAGAGGCTCCCGGGGAGCAGCGGGCAGGGCCCGGCTGGAGGTTCCCCTCTCCCGGCTGCAGCCCGGGCTCCGGGCTCCCAGCACCAGCCGCCGGGGCTCGGGGATTTTGGACGCACAATCACCGCAGAGGCTGCGATTCACTTCCTGCTGGCTGGACTGACCCCAGCGATCCTCCCACCTAGGTGCTCCTGGGTCCTAGCAATAAACCCACCGTGCTGCGGCCCCCCTGCCCCAGACCCTGCCCCCTGGGGCCCCACCTCCCTTGGGCACGGGCAGCTTCTCTCAGCCCTATGTAGGTGTCCTGCCTAGAAGCCACAGGGTCACTGGGGGCACAGAAAAGAGACCTGCAGATCCCGGGGAGGGGGGAAGAAGGGGGGTTTCTAGAGAGATGGGGTTGTTTCAGAGAATCCAGGGGTGTCAGGGATGGGGAGTCAGGGATGCGCAGGTAACAGGCTGGCACAGGGAGCAGTTGGTCAGAGCTGGTCTCTTGTCTCCACACCACATTCCCTGGCTACCAGCCCTGGGCTGGAGCTACCAGCTCTGCTCCCCTCACTCGGGTCATGAAGCTGTCTGTGTTTTGTCTCTGGGTTCTTCCTAGGGATCCCCTCTACCCCTCTCCCAGCTGGCTCCCCCATGTGGGCACAGACTCCAGCTCCCCCTCAGACACCTGGATGTCAACAGTAAAGCTCCTGTTGCTCTGGGTCAGGGACTAGTGCTTTGCCCATTCAGGATTGTCCCCTATTTCCCCCTCATCGTTTTCAATTGTCATCAAAATCATCCGCCTTCTCCTGATGGCCGCCCAGACAATCCCCTGAAATGCTGGAATTGACCAGATGCAGCCATCGAAACAGACCAGTGCCACGGAGTTAAGTGCAGGGCCTCACTTTGCAAGGCCAAAAACAGATCAAGATATTAGATAGCACTCTTAGGTTATAGAGTCGCAGCCGTGTTAGTCTGTATTCTCAAAAAGAAAAGGAGTACTTGTGACACCTCAGAGACTAACCAAATTATTTGAGCATAAGCTTTCGTGAGCTACAGCTCACTTCATCACTCTTAGGTTATGGCTACTGATGCAGCTGCACCACTGTAAGCTCTCTAGTGTAGAGGTTCGCACTACAATTTTTTGGTAGCCTCAGAGCACTTTGAGTAACAGTTAATGTGACAGATGCCCAAATGTGCCAGCAATGCCCCTCTGCCATGTACATTGGCCAGACCGGACAGTCTCTACGCAAAAGAATAAATGGACACAAATCTGACATCAGGAATCATAACATTCAAAAACCAGTAGGAGAACACTTCAATCTCTCTGGTCACTCAATAACAGACCTACAAGTGGCAATTCTTCAACAAAAAAACTCCAAAATCAGACTCCAACGTGAAGCTGCAGAACTGGAATGAATTTGCAAACTGGATACCATCAGATTAGACCTGAATAGAGACTGGGAGTGATTGGGTCATTACAAAACCTAAACTTAACTTCGCCAATACTAATTTCTCCTGCTTGTTACTCACACCTTCTCGTCAACTGTCTGTAATGGCCCACTTTCTTACCACTCCAAAAGTTATTTTTCCTCTCTTGGTATCCTGCTGTTAACTGATTTATGTCATTAGCCTGACCTCACACTTGGTAAAGCAACCCCCCATCCTTTCATATACTTATACCTGCTCCTGTATTTTCACTCCATGCATCCGATTAAGTGGGTTCTAGCCCACGAAAGTTTATGCCGAAATAAATTTGTTAGTCTCTAAGGTGCCACAAGGACCCCTTGTTGTTTTTGCTGATACAGACTAACATGGCTACCACTCTGAAACCTGCCACAAATAAGGTGCTTCGCATGTTCTTGTCTTTTGTTTGTTGTTTCTTTTGCTTTTTTAGTTGCTTTTTATTTAAAAGATTTGCTAGCTAGTAAGTCTGCTTCTCTGAAAAGTGAGGTTCGTACTTTTGTTAATATCAAGTTTCATAGCAGCAGACTTGCTAGCGAGTTGGGAGGCAGCAAAAAGTGATTAACAAACATACAAATACCACTTTGCACAGCAGACTTACACAGACCCAGCAAACCGGGGAACAAATTAAGCCCGGGATGGGAAGTGGGTAGAGCGGCAGCAGGGGCCAGTAGCGATGGGGGTAGTGGTGAAACCAGGGCTCAAAGCCCTGCAGCAGAGGGCCAGAGCCTGCTGCCGTACGGCTGGAGCCTGGTGCTGGAGGTGGCAGCGGGGGCCAGGAGCAATGGGTGGGCAGGGGAGGATTGAGCCGGGGGCTGGAGCCCAAAGCCCCATGGCTGGAGCCTGTCACCTGCCATCCCAGGGCTGAAGCCGGAAACCCGAACCCCACCGCCCCCTACAAGATGGGAACTCACACTGGCTGCCTGCTCCTCCAGCATTTGAGGCTCCAGAAAGAGGCAGGGGCTGAACCCCTGCTGGCGGCCCTGCAGGAGAAGGCAGCTGCTTTGTGCCGCCCCAATCATGGCCCAGGAGGCTGTGGCAGCAAGAAAAGCCCCTGGTGGCCAAATCTGAGAAATGCTGCTCTAGTGTATCTGCTCGGCAGCATCTACGTCAGTGGGAGAAGCTCAAAAAAAAAAAAAAAGCCTCCCCCAGCCCCCTGCAAGCTCTGGTCTGATCCTAGGCAGAAGGTATAATAGGCCAGGGGAGGCCTGGGCTGTGGTGGTCCTACCTATGCTCTGCATCTTCTCCTCCCCTGAGACCCCCACCAGTCATGCAGCCTGGTGAGTCCCTCCTCCACTCCACCTCCCCTTGCCGGAGGTTCCCACCGCTCACTGTGTTCCTCCTCGGGACGGCCTGGGCAGGCAGCTCGGGATGGCTTGGGCTGGTCTTAAAAATTGGAAATTCCAGGAGATGACACACTCTATATGATTTATAAAAATATGCTAATGAGTGTGAATATAATGTAACTGGAATATGCTTCATGCAAAAGGTCTCTTGTGAGGTATCATGACAAAGCTTATAATCTACTTAGTGTGGTCATCCTATTTGTATAAATGTATCACTCTTGTATCTGAAACTAGAAATATAAAATATAACTCTGAGGGCCTATTGTAATTATGCAAAGTGTGGGCCATTAATGGTGGTTTGGAATCTTGTTGGCTCCCATTAACAGGACAATGGTCTGTAGATGGCTCTGTTTTCCTTGTAAATCTTCCTCCATACCTGTGTGTTGGCAAGTGGGTAATGAAGTCATACAGTGACATGTGATCATGTCACCTGAACTGGAATCCATCTTTAACCTGGTGCTTTTCCATTGAGAAGGAGGGGTGGGAACCCAGAGCGGTACAAAGGATGCAAGGATTATATATCTTATGCAAAAGATATATAAGTGGGTGGAACAGAACAAAGGGAGGCAGCCATCAAGAGAAATCCCCTAGCTACCACCTGAGCTGAAACAAGGGCTGTACCAAGGGAAAGGATTGTGCCCAGACTAGGAAGGCGTCCAATCTGTGAAAGAAACTTATTGAAACATCTCTGAGGGTGAGATTTTATCTGTATTCAGTTTTTATTACTGTACTAGACTTAGACATGCGTGTTTTATTTTATTTTGCTTGGTAATTCTCTTTGTTCTGTCTGTTACTACTTGGAACCACTTAAACCCTACTTTCTGTATTTAATAAAATCACTTTTTACTTATTAATTAACCCAGAGGATGTATAGATACCGGGTGGGGAGGGAGGGCAAACAGCTGTGCATATCTCTCTATCAGTGTTAGAGAAGGTGGACAATTTATGAATTTATGCTGTATAAGCATACATACAGGGTAAAACGGATTTATACAGGGTAAAACGGATTTATTTGGGGATTGGACCCCATTGGGAGTTGGGCATCTGAGTGTTCAAGACAGGAACACTTCTGTAAGTCTGCAGCTTTTGGGCACGTGGTTCAGACTTTGGGTCTGTGTTGGAGCAGACTGGCCTGTCTGGCTCAACAAGACAGGGTGCTGGAGTCCTAAGTTGCCAGGGCAGGAAAGCAGGGGCAGAAGTAGTCTTGGCACATCAGCTGGCAGCTCCCAGGGGGTTTCTGTGATCTAACCCGTCACAGTGGGCGGGTGCCTCCCCCAGCCTTGCGGGAGGAACCACTGGACCCCCGGAACCCAACTGAATTCAGGGGACAACTAAGGGATAACAGGGATGGGAGTGGGGATCATAGCTTCAGAACTAGGGATCCAGAGGGGGACACAGAGGAGAGAACCCTGGACAGCATCCACTGCTCCTCAAAGCTGTCTAGCGAGCCAGCAGGCGATGCCCAGAGGAACTCTGCCCGGATGCATGAGACAAGGGAGGAACTGAAATAGGCCCCACAGTCGCAGAGCGCCCTCTCGTCCAGTATCTTCCTCCTGGTATTGTAAATGGACACTTTGGCCAGTGCCAGGAGAACGTTGATGAAGTCATGTGACTTTGTGGGGAAACAGACAGGGTGTGAATATATGAAGAGGTGTGGGGAAAAGTGCAGCCAGAACCTCAAGAGGGGGTTCTGGAGGAGTCGGAATAGGCACATTCTAGATAGGTGTGCACCAGTTTCTCCCTCATGCCCCAAAATGGGCAGGCGTCGGGAATGGGGGTGAACCATGTCAGGTACACACCCATGCTCACGGCTTCATAAAGGAGCCTCCAACCGATATTCATGGTGGGCCGTGGGAGCAGGCAGGAATATAGGCTGGCCCACCGGGGTTCCTCACCCTCTACAGGTGGTAGAAAGCCCCTCCACCTGGTAGCGGGGCAGGACATGAGGGGTGAGGAAGTGAAACTCGCGGAGCACAAGCTTGTAAAGTTGTTACCTCGGTGTTGTTCGGAATTGAGCCGGCTGCAGGACAAGCAGACGGATAGGGTTATGGAGGGGAGGGGGCTCACAGGACAGGGACCCCATGAAAAGGTCCGGAGGCCCTAGGGTGAGTGGGGAGCACCCTCTCCCAGGACCCTCTCAAGGAATACCCAAGAGGTGGGTCATAAGACTGCCCCCACCTCCATGAGTACGCGCAGGGGGGTCTGAAGTGTGGAGAGCTACATGCGATGACCGAGAGCTCTGGTATCCACATATTTCCCTGTTAATTACAGATCACACAGAAGAGTCACATTCATACTTGCTTTGGGACTGGGTTATGACATGACCCTGAGTAAACATATCTGTCCTGATCAAACAGCATACCAACATTGTTATAAACTGGACTTCCAATGTGATACAGTTTCTGCTGTTCATCCATTGCTCTCCTGATTTGGAGTTCACGTCTGGCCGTTTCTTGTTGCATCTGGTGAACCCTCTACTCAGCAGCCAGCCATTCCATACGCCTCCTGTCAGCTTCTCTGGCTCTTTCTTCAACTTGCTTGGCTCTCGCTTTGGCTTCTTTTTCAAGCTGGGCCAAGCCTTGCTTCTCTTGCAGTCTATTGACACCTTCTTTGACACACTTTGTACAAGATATGTTGCAATTATATAACAGTAGTAGCAACAGTGATCTACATAGTCATATTTTATCAGATAAAGTCACACGGTTAAATCTTAGTCTTTGTTGATAAACTCCTGTTTGTTTTCACTAAAAATATATCTCAGTGCTGTGATGTTATATTGACGCTGATCCCCAATTGAATCAACCAAACTGGCATTGTCCCTTTGGGGACGGCTTACCTGGGAATTTCCAAGTGTCCAGTGGAGAGGGGCTGCACAGTACGGAAGGACAATAATGGTTTCCACTCAGAGTCTTGTTGGGAAGCGTGGACTAGTGGTCACAGCCACAGCCCTGCCAAGAGGTTCAAGGGAAGGGGAGCCCAGGCCTTCCCACTCGACTGGACTCTGACCCAGGGCCCTTTTAGCTACCAGTAATCTGGCAACCAAGACTACTTAAGTCTGTCCTCCCTGGTGCATCTTCCTCTCCTCTCCCACCCAGGGGTCACCACAGTCCAAGGCCTTCACCTGATGGGAAAATCCAAATCCCAAAGAAGCAAAAGGGAGTCGCCACCGTCCAGGGCCACAGAATACTTCCCTCTCTGCTTGTCTATGCGGAGAGTCCTCCCTTTTATCACGGAGGGCTCTTTTCGGCAGCTGTATCAGAGCCTTTAGGTTTCACTGTGCTCTGCTCTACTGGAGCTGTGGACTGTAGGTCTGCTCACCTGCTCCCAACTGAGCTAATTCGCTGCCTTTCAATTCCTCCAGCAGATGGAGGTTTTGCTGCAGGTGTGGCAGGACAGGGCTGGCTGAGCCCAAAACAAGCCCTTAAACCCTTGTTGCTCAGTCTGGGGTTTGTACACCCCATCCCAAGGACACTTCAGAGGAGCTCAAGGAAAAGGTTGTGCCCAGTGTTAACCTGCCAGGCAAAGTAAGGACTGGCAGAGCCCTGGGGAGTTTGTGTGGGGAGCTAAAGGCTGGAGGTGACAGGGAACAGACACCCAGGTCAGCAGCAGCACGTCCCCCTCGCGCCGAGGCAGTGGGGTAACAAGGAGATTCACAGTCCTGGGCACCCTGAGAAAACGTCACAGCCGGAACCTGCAGTCTGTGGAGCTCAGGGTTGGTGAAATAACACCTCCAAGGGGCTTAAAAAGAAAAAACAAACAAACAAGAAAACCCAAGTCCAATGCTGGGGATTCCACAAGCTCCCTTGGAAGCTATTCCAGAGTTTAAATACCCACATGGTTAGAAAGTTTTCCTCATCTCTAATCTAAATCTTCCTCCCCGCATATTAACACTTTTACCTCTCATCCTTCCTTCAGTGGCCATGGGGCACAACTGATCCCCAGTCTCTGTATAACAGCCCTTAACATGTCTGCAGACCATCACCAGTTTGCTTTTCTCAAGACTAATAGACCCACTTTTTTTAACCATTCCCCACAGCTCTGGTTTTCTAAATCTTTGATCGTTTTCTGTTCCTCTCCTCTGGACTCAATCCAATTTGTCTTCATCTTTTGTAAAGTGTGGCGCCCAGAACTGGACACAGGACTCCAGCTGAGGCCTTCCCACTGCTGAGCAGAGCGGGACAATGACCTCCCGCAACTTACCTACAACTCTCACATTAATACACCCCAGAATGATACCAGCCTTATTCTCAGCTCCGTCAATGGGTGAAAGGCAGACAGCATCTGAGTGAGTCCATTAAAGACCATTCTTTCTCTTCTCCTCCCCCCCGCCACATTATTCAAGACAAGGGACACTGGGAGTTTGAGAAACTAAATTCTACTTTATTCTTTTCAAACCAAGAAATAAAAGCTAATTCCCCCCCAATAATCGAATGCCCAGCTCAGCATGGTGCTTTTGAGCCCCAGCTCAGCACATTGCTGCTCCTGCCACACATGCGCCCCAGGGAAAGAGGAACAAGTTAAAGCTGGTAGAAAAGTGCTAACAATCCATGAGAGAGGCATTTTCCCAGCCTCCTCCTCTCAGCAATGGGGAAGAGGATGACCCCTCTTCACATCAATCCTCTTGGGGCTTCACTGATAGCCCTTTAGAGTTCAAGGACGACTTTACCCAGCACTCATAGAACATTTCCTCTCTCTCTGGGACTTCTGCAGTGAGTTCACAGTTCTCAGACTCAGCTCTCTGGCTCGCAAGAGCAAACAGTGTCCTTTCAAGGCCCTGGCCACCCACCAAACCACCCTCTCCCCCTCATGGCTGTATCTCACATCACTGCAGTGATCTAGGGTGAGCAGACATCCCGATATTATTGGGACAGTCCCAATTTTAGGGGACTTGTCCCGTGTCCCGACCTTATATCGGTCGGGATGCCCTTTGTCCCGATATCGGGGACTGTCCGGACCACAGCCGCCGGCGCCGCTCACCGCTTCTTCCTGGGGCAGCTCCCGGCGCCCGCCCGCTGGCAGGAGCCGGAAGTGCGGCCCAAGGCACAGAGGCAGCGAGGAGGGCTCTCCTGCGTGCTGCAGGGGCAGGGCTTGCAGGCGCCGGCAGAGGGCAGAGAACCCTCTGCTCCCGCCTACCCGACCCGCAACCCTAGGAGCCAGAGGGATCTGCCTGCCGGATGCTTCCCGGGACGGGATCCGCGCCAGGTAAGCACTGCTGAGACTCCCCACCTCACCCCCTGGCAGGTCCCTCTGACTCTTAGGGTGGGGGGGCTCTGCTTGCTGCCGGCGCCTGCAAGCCCCGCTCCGCGGCTCCAGCAGCTCCCATTGGCACTTTCCCCGGCCAATGGGAACCACGGAGCTCGCGCTTTTGGCTGGTGCAGCACATGGAGAGTCTGGAGACCCCCCTCGCCGCTCTCACCCTAGGAGCCAGAGACCTCCCAGCAGGGCTGGTGAGTGCGGCCAGGGAAGGGGGCAGGGTGCGATGGTGAGTGTCTGGGAGGTGTGTGAGGGGCACTGGGCTGTGAGGGTGTGGAGGGTGCTGGGCAGTGGGGGAGGTTTGTGTGTTTTGGGGTGCTAGGCAGTGGGGCCCTGTTGAGGGGTCCTGGGCAGTGGGGGTCTGTGTGGGGCATTGTGTAGTTGTGGTGGTGGGGCTGTGGGGAAGGGCACGGGGAAATCTGTGTGTATTGGGAAACTAGCAAGTGGGGGTTCTGTGTGGGGTGCTGGGCAGGTGTGGTGGGGCTGTGGGCAGGGGGGCGCTGGGTAGGGGTGGTGGCATGCACAACACTGTGCATTTGCTCAGGGGGTGCAAGGCCTAGCGGATCCAGGGGGCACTGGGCAGGGGAGCTGTGTGGCGCAGCATGGGCCCACCCCCAACAGGAAGGGGCACGCTGGTAGCACAGGGCCAGGCAGACCAGTGTGCCTCTGGCCATGCCATGCATGTCCCATTGTCCCCTGGCCCCGTGACTTCTATTGGGGGCTGGAGCTGGGGCCATGAGTCCTTGCCCTGTGGCTTGTGGAGCGGGCTGCAGCAGGTGCCGTACACCCCTCTTGCAGCTTCCTAGGGCTGTGTGCCCTCTCTCATGGCTCCGGTCGGGGCTGTGCACCTGTGTCTGTCGTCTGTTCACCCCCCCCCCAGCCCCCCTCGCCCAATGTGTCCTGATATTTCACTCTTGCGATCTGGTCACCGTACAGTGATCAGAAAGTAACTTCGTTCCCTATTTCAGTTTCTGATTCTTGGAGTCCGTATCCAGAACTTGCCCTCATAGTTTTTGCTGACAGATACTGATTATTTTCCTTGTTCAAAGAAGAAGCAAATCGGATGTGAAAGGAAAATCAGTAAGGACTATTTTGGCAAATTATCATTTGTCTTTTGCAGTCCCCAAGAAATCTGAACTACATCCTGTCAAACTAATTTAATATCAAAATACATGACAAAACAACCTTCATCAAAAAGAGAAAAAAACATAGTCCAGGGTGGGCTACAAACCACTTTCCCGTTCATGAAGTGAAATCCCAGAGAATCCTAAAACTCAAAATCTTGGGAACAAATTTTCCCATTTCCTGCTGAGCAGGCTAAAACTGCTTTACTCAGCACGGCTGCATTATTTGGCTGGGTTATTGACAAAAGTTTTAGCATTGTTGTCATAAAAGAAAGAAGGGGAAAAAGACAAACAACCAAAAACCTCCTATCTACAAATGATCTGTATTTGGCTGGAAAAACTCCAGATGCCACTGTACCAATAGATGGAGGCTGAGATTGAAGCTCAAACTGTGCTTTGGGGTTCATCTGAATTCCCCCTTCAGGAATGTGACATTTTCTTCTCCAGCCCTCAGGGGCCTAACTGAGGTTCAAAGAAATCAAAGCCTGATTCCTAAGCATGGTGGGAAAAGGACACTGTGATAAATGATACACATGAAGGTGGAGGGGTTGAAAGGGAAAAGGATAAACTCTCCATGGTTCAAACTGAGGCTGCTCTGTGAGAGAAGATGTGTGAGGTTGATGGGGAAGGAGGAAATCCCCCAGATTCACCCTATCCCTCTCAAATAACACAGAAGTTAAAACACCACATTATTTTACTATCCCTGCTCCCGCTTTTTTAGAATCTATTGAATGCTGGTGTATAAGGGAGAAACAGCACAAAAAATTAAATGCTTTTCAGCATAACCTGGAGCAGTGTGAGGATGTCTGGGAATGAGACAATCTCACTGCAAAGGGGGCACTTAGTGACTCTGACAATCACTTTGCTAATGGGGGATTGGAATAAACTGCTCAGGGTCAGTCTAGATTAGAAAAAGGGGAGAAGGAACAAAGGAGACGCACTAGCTAATCCCAACCACTTTTCCCGCCCTAGACAGACACTCGGAGGCTGATATCATCCCTCCCCATTTATTCCCTCTCTGGAAGGCACAGATTTGTCTCAGGTCACCCTGCAAGCTGCTGACAGAGTTGGGAACAGAGCGAGGTCTCCTGAGTCCCAGGCCAGTGCTCTATCCACTAGGCAACGCTGCTTCCCTCTCAGAGGCCAATGCTGCTGTAGCAGAGGTGGGAAATCCAAGCTTGCAACAAAAGGCCCTGTGGGAATCAGTCTCTGCTAATGGTGCTGTCTGAATGCAGCGGGGGCAGGGAGAAGGGGCAGAGGGGGTGAGTGAGAAGAGGCAGCACCTCTCTACCCCTGTGCTCTCCCTCGCCTCTTATCCCATCATCCCCAAACACTCGACAGCCCCAGCACCCAGCTCCTCCTGCTTCCCGGCGCCACCAGCCCCAACCGTTCAATCCCCAGTGTCCTCCCCATAACCCATCACCCTGGTCCCTTAACAATTGATACCCTGGAGCCCAGCACCCTGGGGAATTTGGGGAGGGAGAAGTTACCAGCCCCCAGGGACACTTCACCTGCAGGGAACAGCTCCAGGTAAGTGGGGGAGCCCAGCCCAGGGACTGGTGGAAGATGGGGGTGGAGACAGGGGTCTAGAGTGAAGGTGCAGCCTGGCCCAAGTGTCCTTCTCTTCATCTCCATGGCAGGTGGATCCTGGCTGGGAGGGGAAGGGACGGAGGGGGGGACTTCAGCCAGGCAGAGGGAGCAGCTGGAGGAGTTTCTCTCTCTCCCTTCCCCACCCTGTGGCCCATCAGCTCAGCAGTCAGGGCTGGAGCACGGGCAGATGGGGGCTTCTCCTCCTCTGCCTGGGGTTTGCTTAGACCAGGCAGACCCAGAGGGTCACTGACCAGCTGCTGCTCCACTGCTCCTGGATCCTCACCCCAGCAATGGGCAGTTGGGTCCTTGAGAGCGAAATCCCCCTGATGTGTGCGGGAACGAGGAAATGGGCTTGTCACCATGGCTGGCTCCAGTCAGGGCACTCAGAGAATTTCCCTGCTGTGTGGAGGAGTCTCTGATGTCCAGCATGGCGTTAGCTCCACTTGGAGCATTTTCCACGCTGACAACTTCTCAGAAGTTTCTTCCCTGTGCGGATTTGCAGATGCCTGACACTCTGGGAGCACCAAATGAACCTTCCCCCACATTCCAGGTCTCTCTGTTGTGTGGCTCACTGAAGCGTGAAGTCAAACTGTATCTTTTCCCACAGTCAAGCTATTCCTAGGGTCTCTCAGCCTTGTGGATTCTCTCATGTTTGGTAAGTGCTGAGCTCTTATTGAAGCTTTTCCCACAGTCAAGGCATTTATAATGCGTCTCTACAATGGGGATTCTCCCATGTTTCATAAGGTATGAGCGCGACTGAATGTTTTCCCACACTTAAGGCATTTATAGCGTCTCTTTCTGTGTGCACTCTCTGGTGTGCAGTAAATTTTGATTTGTGTATGAAGCTTTTCTCACAGTCCAAGCATTTAAGGGGTCTCCCTCCTGTGTGGATTGCCTGATGATTAGTAAGTTTTATTCTGTCAATGAAACTTTTCCTGCAGTTGAGGCATTTATAGGGTTTGTTGCTTGTGTGAATTCTCTGACGCTTAATAAGGTGTGAGCACTTTATGAAAGTTTTCCCACAGTCAAGGCATTAATACGGTCTCTCTCCTGTGTGCACTCTCTGGTGTATACTAAGTTTTGATTTCTGAATGAAGCTTTTCCCACACTCCAAGCATTTATGTGGTTTCTCTCCTGTGTGGGTTTTCTGATGTGTATTAAGGGTTGATTTCACACTGAAACTTTTCCCACACTCAAGGCATTTATAGGGTCTTTCTCCTGTGTGAATTCTTCCATGTTTAGTAAGGGATGAACTTTTGCTGAAACTTTTCCCACACTCAAGACATTTAAAGGGTCTCTCTCCTGTGTGTACTCTCTGGTGTATAATAAGGAGTGACTTCCAACTGAAGCTTTTCCCACAGTCTACGCATTTATAGGGCTTCTCTCCTGTGTGGGTTCTGTGGTGTGAAATAAGATGTGAGCTCTGACTAAAACTTTTCCCACACTCAAGGCATTTATGGGGTTTCTCTCCTGTGTGCAGTCTCTGGTGTACAATAAGAGATTGCTTCCTACTGAAGCTTTTCCCACAGTCTAAGCATTTATAGGGCTTCTCTCCTGTGTGGGTTCTGTGATGTGCCATAAGCTGTGACCTCTGACTAAAGCTTTTCCCACACTCAAGGCATTTATAGGGTTTCTCTCTTGTGTGCAGTCTCTGGTGTGTAATAAAGTTTGACTTCTCAGGGAAGCTTTTCCCACAGTCCAAGCATTCATAGGACTTCTCTCCTGTGTGGGTTCTCCAATGTGTAAGAAGGTTTGCACTGAATCGGAATCTTTTCCCACAGTCAAGGCATTTGTAGGGTTTCTCTTCATTGTGACTTGTCTGCTGGACTGTGGTTTCCTTGTGATCTTTACATCTTCTGCCACGTTCAGTGGATTCATCCAGTTTCTTCCTGGTATAGTTTTCCAGCTGCATCTCTGATCTGTGTCGATCTCCCCAGGCATTTCTCTGCTCCAAGCACTGGGAAAAATTCCCTTCAGCTCTTCTCAAAAACATCTCCTGCGGTTCCACTTTCCCAGGACCTTCCTGCTGCTGAATCTCCTCCTTGTTCTCACTCACTGTCCTATCACCTGCTTGGAGAGAGAGAATCCAGACAGGAGTCAATGCCTGTGCCGGGGAGAAGGGACCGAAAGGGGAATAGCAAAGAGGGAAAACACAACACAGTGACTGCTGGGGAGATGGAGACATTGGATTCTGCCTCCACATCCCACCCAAACATTTCCAGGGAAGTAAAGTCAGGGAGGAAATTCCCGACAGCTAACAGGATGGCTGGGAAGCCGTGACTGATATTTGCCTTGATGCTACAACACCTGCTGACTGCAGCCCTGATCTGGGTGAGATGGGGCAGAACTGGGGGCTCTCGCTCACAGCACATTTCGGGAGTCTCAGCTTTTTCCTTCACTCGCCAGACGGTTCTGTCTCAGTTTCCCTGACTCCTCACCTGTGCAGGTGCCTCTTGGGCTCCCTCTTTCCTCAGAGGCCTGGAGATCTGGGACCCACGGCTCTTCCCCTCGTTCCAGCCGGGCGATCAGGTCAGGTTTGGGAGCGGGGAATCCTGGACAGGGGGTGAAATCAGGCAAGGTCAGGGCGCATGGAACATTGATAGAGTATTTGTCACAAGGAACATTCCCTGAGATTAACCTGACCCTACATGGGACCGTGGTAACTCAGACCCCGTGGGAGCAGCAGAGATCTGAGGGTGCAGAGGTGTTGCTACCCTCTCACTAGGAGGTCTCAGGGTAGATGTGCTCTGGGGGACTTGCTGACACACACACAGCTCGGGTGTTAAACTCCTGCCTATTTCCAAGCCTGCAGAACATAGAGCCCTCCCCACAGATGGAGCAAGGTGAATGGTGTGTGAAGGAGAAATAATACAGACAGGGCAATACCCTGCTTCTGACCCCTGGACAGCTGGAGAGATGGGGATGAATTAGCCTGCCCATTAGTTTTCTGGCTCCCCTGTTCCCTTGAATGGGGTATAGAGATGCAAGTCTCTCTCACACTGGAGATGTGGACTATGCGACCCTCCTCCTCCAATCTAACTGACCAGGGAAGAACCTGACCAGATTCAGACACGCAGACCCCATGGCTTCCATTAGCTGAGGCCACAGGAATCCCTTACCTAGCGAGGTCACCGTCTCATAGTTCTCCTGCATGACGTCCCTGTAGAGGGCTCTCTGAGCAGGGTCCAACAGAGCCCCCTGCCCCTCGGTGAAATACACAGCTACCTCCTCGAAGGTCACCGGCATCTGAAACAACAAGTCTCCCCCATTCAGCACCTGCTGCCCCAGCCACAGTCCCTCTAGTCACAGGGGAGGAGGCCCAGAGAAGCAGAATCCCACCCCCACTCTGCTCAGAGCAGCCGGGAGGCTTTAAGGCATGGGGAGAAGGTGAGAGCTCCTTGTCCCCCCCAGCAGACGAAGCAGGGCAGGGTCTTCTCATTTCCCACACGCCTGCCAGCCACAGGCTGAGACGGGAAGCAGAGCTCTGAGCCGGGGACAGGGACAGGAATCCCGACAGCTACCCTTCGTATTTCACAGCAGCCTCTAGCCAGTGGGGTCAGGCTCCAGCACTGGGAGTCTGGTCACTTTTCCCAGCCCTGCCCAGGGGGGTGTTTCCTGTATCAGAAATTGGGGAATGTTCCCCCCTCCCGCCAATGGGCCTGTTCAAAAAATCAGGCTCCATATTGAATGTGCCCCAGCAGGTTTATCACACCCTGTCCCCTCTCTGTCTCATCCTGTGTGTTTCCTGCCCCTCCCCATCTACACCAACCTCCCGCAGCTCCCTGAAAATCCCCTGCCTGAGCTGGCTCCATCACAGCCATTTCCCTTCCCTGTCCCCTGGAAGACGGGAGGATCTGGAGTGAAACGTGGACGTGATTCCTCAGCCTGTCAGGACGAGAGGGGCGACGGGGGAGGTTTCAGAAGGGGCTTGAGTCCATTTCACACCCTGATTCCCCCCAGGCTCCCTCCCTGCAGACAGACGCTCTGGGCTCTGCTACGCTAGGAAAACTCACAGATACTTTAGCACAACACAGACCCGGCCCCTCCCTCCAGCACTGAACCCCCAGGACACTTTTAAACCTCCCCAGGGACAGAGTCTCTGAGACAAATGCTAGAAAAGAGCAGAATCAAAGGAACCACTTTGGGGGATTTCCCCTGATATTGGCCCCGAGGGCAGTGTGTCCCCACAGCAGCTAGGACTAGGCAGAGGCAGAGCCTGGTTTTTCCTCTGTCAGCTTCTCCCCTTGTTCCTAGGAGAGTCAGGCTGCCCAGGGGGATGCAGGGAATGGATCCGGGTGGGTCTGGGAGCTGGGATCCTCCCTCCCCACCTCTTGCTCCTGCTACCCCTTTCGGTCTCACCATTCCCCTTCCTGTCTCCTTCCCTCTCCCCTCTGCCTGGGAGAACGGGGGACTGTCCCATTCCCGTGGGCGCTCGCTCTCCAGTGTGAGCCTGGCTGTGTCACTGAGGGCAGCAGCTCTGGGACCTGCAGACCCACGAGGAGCCCCCTCCCTCTTCGGTACAAACTCACCAGCAGGTCCCTGAAAGGGGCCCTTTGTGCAGTCACTTTCCTGCCCGACCTCAGCCCTTTCCCCCAGATCTCTCCCCTCACCTGCAGGCTCCGACTCAGGGGCTGGTGTCGGCAGAGCCCGGAATTGCCCCAGGGGTTGTTTCCACCCACCGGAGAAAGCCCTCCCCCTCTCCCAGTTGGACACAGAGGGGGGTTATTGAAGGTCTCTCCTTGGCACAGATCCCGCTGTGGGAGCAGTAGCTGCTCAATCTGGGCCCCAGATCACAATGCAGGAGGGAGCATCAACTGACCCAGGAAGATCAATTAACTCCCAGGCGCTAATATCATGGGTAAGGCTCTTTTAGAGTCACGGGTATTTTTAGTAAAACTCAGGGACAGGTCACGGGCTGTAAACAAAAGTTCATGGCTCGTGACCTGTCCATGACTTGTACTGTATCCTGGACTAACACTTGGGAGTGCCACGGGTGGGTTGTGCCACAGAGAGGCCATGGATGGGGGGCGGGGGGATGCGGGTGGTTGTGGTATGGCTAGGGGGGCATCATGGGTGTTGGGAGTTAGCGGCCCAGGGAGCTCCGCGGGGGCTCGGGGAGTGGGCCTGGGGGGCACTGTGGGTGCTCGGGTGGGAGCAGCCCAGGATCCCCGCTGGTGCTGAGGGGCGGGGTTGACAGGGCTTGCAGCCTCCCTGCCCGGCTTCTCAGAAGCGGCGACATCTCCCTCCCTAAGCTTCTAGCTTCCATGACCTCCGTGACAAACTCACAGCCTTAATCATGAGCAGAGACAGACACCAGCCTCCTCTGCCTTAGCAGTAACCAGCCCCCCAGCCTTCCTTATGAGGTCAGTTCAGCTGCATTTGCCCAACTGGTCTCACACCAGAACAGAATCAGAGAACCAGGTTGAACCGATATGTTTAACTGAACTGGAACCAGACTTAAACCAGCATTTTTCCTCTTACTCGGTGAATCTGAATCGAACTCAGGGAAAAATGGCTTCCAGTTAAAATAAAGTTTCAGCAATTTTTCAGCTTAATATTTGACAAAATAAAATAAAACCTACTCTGATCTCACTCATGATAAAACAAGACAACAAAACAACACCCAGGCATGTGATCGCTACCGGAACGGCCTGTCCCAGTAGGAGAAGAGAAGGGGGCAGCCCACAGGAGCAGGGAGGGAGGGGGGAGAGAAGTGGGGCTCCCTGTCCCAGAAGTTAACATTAACTCTTCAAGCGCAAGGGAAAAGGCTGCTCAATTCTTCTTCCCCTTGGACAGGCCTCCTCTCACCCGTCCCCACCCCTTAGGGCAGCTCCTCCCTCCAATTGCCCCACCTGAGGGAGGCCCCAGGCCCCAATTTCAGTTCTCCACTGAAGCAAGCCACAGGGCTCACTCCCACCCCCCTCACCCCTTCTGGGGCACTGCCTGGTAACTGAACCATTTTGGAGTGTCATTACCGAACTACAACCGAACACACCGATTGCCACTGAACCCAAACCAAACCCCAATTCCACTCCTTGCATCTAGCAGTGACTCTGGTTGGACACCGAATCCTGTGCAGAAATCAGACCAGCCCCTGTTCAGTCCTGTCAACCCAGGAGTCAGACCCCCCCAAATAAGGACATTGTCTTTAAACACAAATATGAAATTGGAAGCAGGGTGTGTGCAGGAGGGTTTCTGGGTGGACATTTGCCCAGTAAATTCTCAACCCTTCGAGATAAATCTCCCACTCACCCCCTATCTCTGGATGACCCACCTTTTCTAAAGGCAAAAGTGGGACACATGCAGGAGCCCCGCCCCTCCTCTCCCTGAGGCCACGCCCCAGCTCCTCCTCTTCCCCCGAGGCCCTGCCCAGTGGCCAGACTGGAAGCCAGGCTGCGATACCACCTGCACAGGGAGCCGCAGTGCTGATTAGGGTGACCAGGAGTCTGATTTTGGACTGGAACACGGGGTCAAAAAGGGATCCTGGAGGCTCCAGTCCGCACGCTAACCGGGCCGTTGACTGTTCAATTGGCAGGCTCCCAGCGGGGGAGGGAGCAGCAATGCCAGCTGCTCCATCACTGCATCCAGGTCAGTTTCCCCATGGGGGTGCGGGAAGGGGATGCAGAGATATGGGGCACTTGAGTGGGGGTAGGAGTTGGGGTGAAGGGAGCACAATGTAGGGGTTAATGTGCAGGAGGGGGCAGGGGTTAGGGACAAAGGGGGCTCAGTGCAGGTGCTGGGGTGAACGGAAGGTGGGGGGGGCAACTGGGGTGAAGGTAGCTGCCTTGTATCTCTCCCCACCCCTCTGCCTTCCCCCTGCCCCCCGGCTCTCCTTTCCCCAGGCAGTCTCCTCACAGCCTCCCCTCCCCACATCCCCCCCCCTTTCCCTCCCTGAGCCCCCCCCTTGTAGGAGCAGCAGTGATCTGTATGCTCTGTATGACTATGCTATGTATAACCTGTATGCTCAAAAGGTCTGTTACACTTCCCCCCTCCCCCCTTTTGTCTCCTCTCCTTCTTTGAACACCTGTGAAGTGGCTTTCCCCCTCCCCCTCCCTCCTGGAATGCTTGTGGGATGAATGGGCTGGTTGAGCAGCTGGAAGATCGGAAGAGCTCCCAGGCAGACAAGGTGTCTGGGACTCTGATTAGGCAGCGATCACACCCCCCCACCACTGCATGGACACTGGCTGAGGTGGAGTGTGACCAACCAGACTGTTAAGAAAAAGTTAGCACATGTGACTCCATTTTGGTTTGGGGCCCACCATTGTTTAAATGCCAGCACATCATACACCAGGAGGAGTAATCCTTAGATACTGAATCCCTGTGAAAATCCTCCTCCTTGTCTCCAGCCTGCCTTGATTCCCAGTATCTGGTTTTTGTCAGTCTCTAACTCCCTGTCTCTTGGCCTTGATGTGACGCCTCCCATCCTGATAATAAAAGTTACTGATGCATGGCTTTAGGACCATGCTGTGTAATTAACATACTGGTATAGCACCAGGAATGCACCAAGCAGGGATAGGTGGTAGATAAGACAAGGGTTTGTTTATTGGCTAAGGCTTCCGATGCACGAGGGCAACATGCTTTGCTAAAAGGTATATAACCTTTGTATAATCTGCATTCAGGGTCCCCTCCTGGCTAGCAGGGGGGCACCACGCTCGAGCGTAATAAACTTAGTGTCTTTTGGGAACTCTGCAGTTGTGGACTTTATTTCTGTGCCTCAGCCTAGATTCGAACTGTGCGTGACCTATCAGGTATAATTCGCAGCATTGGTGTGCGTGTCCTATCAGGTATAATTCGCAGCACTTGTGTGCGTGTCCTACCAGGTGTAATTCATAACAAGACGCAGCCACGTCATCTCTAGTCGCAGGCCATGAGGAGCAGGTCCTTAAAAGGGGAAGCGGCCACCTGCTCAGGAGTGCACTCACAAGCTTGTACCTCCCTGTGAAGGCCCTTCGCCGGGACTGCCTGGCCAGTGGTTCCCCGCGTTGCAGGCCATCGTGCCTTGGGAAGACTGACTGTCATACGCTTACCCTGAAGAATCCTGACCTCGCCAGTGCTGTGCCTGTCCTGGGAGCGTGTGAGTGTGACCCCCCTCCCCTTTCTTTTGAGCTTAGCTATCAGTATAATAAACATGCTGCTTTCTGCCAAACTCTGGTGGGTCATTAGTCCTCCCTAAGCTTACTAGCTGGCCCAATTTTGGGTAACACCCCCCCACACACACACGTCTTCCCTCCATTCCAGCCTCCTTCCCCACAGCCCCGTAATTCCCCCCCGATCACCCTGAATCGTCCCAACCTCCCTTCAGTGGAACAACAGCCCCCATCCCATCCTGCCCCCTGCATCCCCCTCCTGCCCCCTCTTAGAGCCACCTCCCCCTGCCCCCCTCTCAATACCCCCTTAACTGCCCCCCCCGCCATCTTCTGCCCCCTCCTCTGCCCCACCCCTCAGGTGTCACTGTCCCAGCCCCCAGCAGGGCCCGGCCGGGCTCCCCCCGCCCCGCGCACACCGGGAGCTGCGGCAGCTTTCCCGGGCCCGGGGCAGGGAATCGCAGCCGGCTCCGCGGGGAGCAGCCCGGGGCCAAACCCGCCCCCTGCAGCCCGGGGGTGACGGGGGGGGCGGGTCTCTCTTACTTTCCCTCCGAGCGGGCCCCCCCCGCGGGGCCGGGCCGGGAAGGGGCCCTGGCCGGGCTGGGGGCTCTGCCCTGGGAGAGGCTCCCGGGGAGCAGCGGGCAGGGCCCGGCTGGAGATTCCCCTCTCCCGGCTGCAGCCCGGGCTCCGGGCTCCCAGCACCAGCCGCCGGGGTCGGGGATCTCGCCGGGAGCCAGAGTCCCCGCAGCGGCTGCGAGTCACTTCCTGCGGCCGGGCCTGAGCCCCGCGATCCCCCCCCCCCCGCCCCCAGAGCCGCCTCCCAGCCGCTCCTGGGTCCTAGCGATCAACCCATCGCGAGGAAGCCCCCTGCCCCAGACCCTGCCTCTAGGGCCCCGGCAGCTTCTCCCAGCCCTATGCAGGCATCCTGCCTAGAAATCACAGGATCAATGGGGGGACAGAAAGGAGACGAGCAGATCCCGGGGAGGGGGGAGAAGGGGGGTTTCTAGAGAGACTCCGGTTATTCCAGAGAATCCAGGGGTGACGGGGAGTCAGGGATGTGCTGGTAACAGACTGGCACAGGGAGCAGTTGGTCAGAGCTGGACTCTTGTCTCCACACCACATTCCCTTTCAGCTCTGCTCCCCTCGCTCAGGTCATGGACTTGTCAGAGCTTTGCCACTGGGTTCTTCTGCTTACTTATAGGTCCAGATGAATCGAGCCCTGGGCTCTATTTAAAACCCCTTCATGTCTGCCCCCCTCCCAGGGATCCTCTCTCCCAGCTGCCTCCCCCATGTGGGCACTGACTGCAGCTCACCCCTGGGCACCTGGATGTCGGCAGCAAAGCTCCAGTTGCTCTGGGTCAGGGACTGGTGCTCTGCCCGCTCAGAATGTCCCCTATTTCCCCCCTAATTGTTTTCCAGTTGTCACCAAAATCATCCACCTTCTCCTGATGGACGCCTAGAAAATCCCCTGAAATGTTAGAATTGACCAGATGCAGCCATTGAAACAGACCAGTGGTGAGGAGTTAAGTGCAGGGCCTCATTTTGCTAGGCCAAAAACAGATCAAGAGATTAGACAGCACTCTTAGGTTATGGCTTCTGATGCAACTGCAAACTGTAAGTACATGGTTATGTACAACAAATAAATATGTACATATCCATGTCCAGTCATTGCAATTTATTTATGTAGGTTTCTTTCTATTATTGCAGACTCAATAATAACAACAATGTACAGTTGTCTCAATTCTTTACTGCACCTACACAGAATATAAAAACAAAAAAGGTGCTTTGCATATTCTTGTCTTTTGTTAATTGTTGTTTCTTTTGCTTTTTTGGCTGCATTTCTTTTAAAAGACTTGCTAGCTAGTAAGTCTGCTTCTGTGAATAGTGATGCTGATGTGTAATAAGCACTGAGCATCCTACTGGGCAGGGCAGCCCCCTCAACCTCTCTTACCCCACGAAGTGAGGGACCTGCCTTGTATCTCTCCCCACCCCACCGCCATCTCCCTGCTCCCGGGCTCTCACTTCCCCTGATGGTCTGCTCTAGCTCCCACCATCTCCCCCCTAGCCTCCCCTCCCCACATCGCCCCCTTTCCCTCCCAGAGGCCCCCCCCGTGTTCCCTCCATTCCAGCCTCGCTCCCGTCAGCCCCATAATTCCCCCCCTGCCCCCTGATCACCCCAACCTCCCTTCAGTGCAACCACCGCCCTGCCCTCATCCCATCCTGCCCCTGCATCCCCCTCCTGCCCCCGGCCTCACATAACCCTGTTCCCCCCCCCTTATCTGTACCCCCCCACCCATCTTCAGCACCCTCCTCTGTCCCCACACCTCACGTGTGTCTGTCCCAGCTCCAGCACGGCTCAGGCTGGCTCTCCCCACCCGACACACTGGGAGCTGGTGGCAGCTTTCCTGGGCCCAGGGCAAGGAGCAGCCTGGGGCCAAACCCGCCCCCTGCAGCCCGGGGGTGACGTGGGGGGGGTCTCTCTTACCTTCCCTCCGAGCGGGGCCCCCCTGGGGCAGAGGCCGGTCCGGGAAGGGGGCCCTGGCCAAGCTGGGGGCTCTGCCCTGGGAGAGGCTCCCGGGGAGCAGCGGGAAGGGCACGGCTGGAGATTCCCCTCTTCTGCCTGCAGCCAGGTCTCCGGGCTCCCAGCACCAGCCACCAGGACTCGGGGATCTCGCCGGGAGCCTGGGAGCCAGAGTCACTGCAGTGGCTGCGAGTCACTTCCTGCTGCCGGGCCTGAGCCCATCGATCGCTCCCCTCAGAGCCGCCCCCCAGCTGCTCCTGGGTCTTAGCGATAAACCCATGGCGAGGCAACCCCCTACCCCAGACCCTGCCCCCTGGGGCCCCAGCAGCTTCTCCCAGCCCTATGCAGGCATCCTGCCTAGAAACCACAGGGTCAATGGGGGGACAAAAAGGAGACGAGCAGATCCCGGGCAGAAGCGGGGTTTCTAGGGAGACTCGGGTTATTCCAGAGAATTCAGGGGTGATGGGGAGTCAGGGACGCTCTGGTAAGAGACGGGTCAGAGCTGGTCTCTTGTCTCCTCACCAGGCTCACTGGCTACCAGCCCTGAGCTGAAGCTACCAGCTCTGGCTCCCCTCACTCGGGTCATTGTGCTGTCTGTGTTTTGTCCCTGGGTTCTTCCCAGGGATACGCTCTCCCAGCTGGCTTCCCCATGTGGGCACTGACTGCAGCTCCCCGTCGGGCACGTGGATGTCAGCAGCAAAGCTCCTGTTGCTCTGGGTCAGGGACTGGTGCTCTGCCCACTCAGGATACTCCCCTATTTCCCCCCTCATTGTTTTCTAATTGTCACGAAGATCATCCGCCTTCTCCAGATGGCTGCTCAGACAATCCCCTGAAATGTTGGAATTGAACAGATGCAGCCATCAAAACAGACCAGTGCCACTGAGTTAAGTGCAGGGCCTCATTTTGCTAGGTCAAAAACAGATCAAGAGATTAGACAGCACTCTTAGGTTATGGCTTCTGATGCAACTGCAAACTGTGAGCTCTCTAGGGCAGGGGCTCTCACTATAATATTTTGGTAGCCTCAGAGCATGGCCACCAACTCTTGCTGGTTGCCACTCTGAGAATTCTTCCTAAAATACTTATTTAACTTTAGGAAAAACAAATAAATATGCACATATCCAGGCCCATATCCTGGTAATTTATTAACTTGGGTTTTTTTGCGGACTCCATAATAAAAGTAATGTACCGTTGCCTCTATTCTTTACTGGACCTACCCCGAATAGAAACACAAGTAAGGTGCTTTGCATGTTCTTGTCTTTTTTTAATTGTTATTTCTTTTGCTTTTTTGGCTGCATTTAAAAAAAAAAAAAGATTTGCGAGCTAGTAAGTCTGCTTCTGTGAAAAGTGAGGTTCATACTTTTGTTAATATCACATTTCACAGCAGCAGACTTGCTAGCGAGTTGGGAGGCGGCGAAAAAAGTGATTAACAAACATACAAATATCACTTTGCACAGCAGACTTACACAGACCCAGCAAATCGGGGGACAAATTAAGCCCAGGATGGGAAGTGGGTAGAGCGGCAGCAGGGGCCAGTAGCAATGGGGGTAGTGGTGAAACCAGGGCCCAAAGCCCTGCAGCAGAGGGCCAGAGCCTGCTGCCGTACGGCCGGAGCCTGGGGCTGGAGGTGGCCGCGGGAGCCAGGAGCAATAGGTGGGCAGGGGAGGGTTGAGCCCGGGGCTGGAGCCCAAAGCCCCATGGCTGGAGCCTGCCACCTGCCACCCCAGGGCTGAAGCCGGAAACCCGAGCCCCACGGCCCCCGACAAGATTTGAACTCACACCGGCTGCCTGCTCCTCCAGCATTCGTTGCTCGAGAAAGAGGCAGGGGCTGAACCCCTGCTGGTGGCCCCGGGGGAGGGGGCAGCTGCTTTGTGCCCCCCCCCCCCCCCCCAATCACAGCCCAGGTTTCTGTGGCAGCAAGAAAAGCCCCTGGTGGCCAAATCTGAGAAATGCTGCTCTAGTGTATCTGCTTGGCAGCATCTATGTCAGTGGGAGAAGCTCAAAAAAAAAAAAAAAAAAAAAAAGCCTCCCCCAGCCCCCTGGAAGCTCTGGCAGCTCTGGTCTGAGCCTGGGCAGAAGGTATAATAGGCCAGGGGAGGCCTGGGATGTGGTGGTCCTGCCAGCACTCCACCTCTTCCTCTCCCTGCTTCGGGATCCTTCCCTGAGACCTCCACTGGCTGCATGCTGCCTGGTGAGTCCCTCCTCCACTCCACCTCCATCTGCTGCAGGTTCCCACTGCACACTGTGTTCCTCCTCTAGATGGCCTGGGCAGGCGGCTCGGGCTGGCCTTATTGGAAATTCCAGGAGATGACACACTCTATATGATTTTATAAAAATATGCTAATGAGTGTGAATATAATGTAACTGGAATATGCTTCATGCAAAAGGTCTCTTGTGAGGTATCATGACAAAGCTTATAATCTACTGAGTATGGTCATCCTTTTTGTATAAATGTATCACTCTTGTATCTGAAACTAAAAATATAAAATATAACTCTGAGCCTATTGTAATTATGCAAAGTGTGGGCCATTAATGCTGGTTTGGAATCTTGATGGCTCCCATGAACCAGGACAAATTGTCTGCACATGGCTCTGTTTACTTGTAAGTCTTCCTCTATACCTGTGTGCTGGCAAGTGGGTAATGAAGTCTTACAGTGACATGTGATCATGTCACCTGAACTGGAATCCATCTTTAACCTGGTGCTTTTCCATTGAGAAGGAGGGGTGGGAACCCAGAGCGGTACAAAGGATTCCCACCTTATGCAAAAGATGTAAAAGTGGGTGGAACAGAACAAAGGGAGGCAGCCATCATGAGAAATCCCCTAGCTACCACCTGAGCTGGAACAAGGGCTGTACCAGGGGAAACGATTGTGCCGAGACTAGAAAGATGCCCAGTCTGTGAAAGAAACTTATTGAAACATCTCTGAGGGTGAGATTTCATCTGTATTCAGTTTTTATTACTGTACTAGACTTTAGACTTGCATGTTTTATTTTATTTTGCTTGGTAATTCTCTTTGTTCTGTCTGTTACTACTTGGAACCACTTAAACCCTACTTTCTATATTTAATAAAATCACTTTTTACTTATTAATTAACCCAGTGGATGTATTGATAGCAGGGGGAGGGGTGGGAGGGCAAACAGCTGTGCATATCTCTCTATCAGTGTTAGAGAGGGTGGACAATTTATTAATTTACCCTGTATAAGCTTTATACAGGGTAAAACGGATTTATTTGGGGATTGGACCCCATTGGGAGTTGGGCATCTGAGTGTTCAAGACAGGAACACTTCTGTAAGTTGCAGCTTTTGGGCACGTGGTTAGACTTTGGGTCTGTGTTGGAGCAGACTGGCCTGTCTGGCTCAACAAGACAGGGTGCTGGAGTCCTAAGTTGCCAGGGCAGGAAAGCAGGAGCAGAAGTAGTCTTGACACATCAGGTGGCAGCTCCCAGGGGGTTTCTGTGATCTAACCCATCACAGTGGGCGGGTGCCTCCCCCAGCCTTGCAGGAGGAACCACTGGATCCCTGGAACCCAACTGAATTCGGGGGACAACTAAGGGATAACAGGGATGGGAGTGGAGATCATAACTTCAGAACTAGGGATCCAGAGGGGGACACAGAGGAGAGAACCCTGGACAGCATCCACTGTTCCTCAAAGCTGTCTAGCGAGCCAGCAGGCGATGCCCACAAGAACTCTGCCCGGATGCTTGAGACAAGGAAGGAACTGAAATAGGCCCCACAGTCGCAGAGCGCCCTCTCGTCCAGCATCTTCCTCCTGGTATTGTAAATGGACACTTTGGCCAGTGCCAGGAGAACGTTGACGAGGTCTCGTGACTTCATGGGGAAACAGACAGGGTGTGCATATATGAAGAGGTGTGGGAAAAGTGCAGCCAGAACCTCGAAAGGAGGTTCTGGAGGAGTCGGAATAGGGGCTGCAACCTGGCACATTCTAGATAGGCATGCACCCGGTTCTCCCTCACGCCGCAAAATGGGCATGTGGCAGGAATTGGGGTGAACCGTATCAGGTACACACCCGTGCTCATGGCTTCATGAAGGAGCCTCCAACCAATATTCATGGCGGGCCGTGGGAGCGATGACCGAGCGCTCTGGTATCCACATATCTCCCTGTTAGTTACAGATAACACAGAAGAGTCACATTCATACTTGCTTTGGGACTGGGTTATGACATAACCCTGAGTAAACATATCTGTCCTGATCAAACAGCATACCAACATTGTTATAAACTGGACTTCCAACGTGATACAGTTTCTGCTGTTCATCCATTGCTCTCCTGATTTGGAGTTCACGTCTGGCTGTTTCTTGTTGCATCTGGTGAACCCTCTACTCAGCAGCCAGCCATTCCATACGCCTCCTGTCAGCTTCTCTGGCTCTTTCTTCAACTTGCTTGGCTCTCGCTTTGGCTTCTTTTTCCAGCTGGGCCAAGCCTTGCTTCTCTTGCAGTCTATTGACACCTTCCTTGACACACTTTGTACAAGATGTGTTGCAATTATATAACAGTAGTAGCAACAATGATCTACATAGTCATATTTTATCAGATAAAGTCACACGGTTAAATCTTAGTTTTTGTTGATAAACTCCTGTTTGTTTTCACTAAAAATATATCTCAGTGCTGTGATGTTATATTGACGCTGATCCCCAATTGAATCAAACAAGCTGGCATTGTCCCTTTGGGGACAGCTTACCTGGGAATTTCCGAGTGTCCAGTGGAGAGGGGCTGGACAGTATAGAAGGACAATAATGATTTCCACTCAGGGTCAGGTTGGGAAGCGTGGCCTTGTCGTCATGGCCACAACCCCGCACTGCCAAGGGGGCAAGGGAAGGGGAGCCCGGGCCCTCCCACTCGACTGGGCTCCGACCCAGGGTACTTTTAGCTACCAGTAACCTGGCAACCGAGACTACTTAAGTCTGTCCTCCCTGTGCCTCTTTCTCTCGTCTCCCACCCTGGGGTCACCTCAGTCCAAGGCCGTTGGCTGATGGGAAAAGCCAAATCCCAAGGAAGCAAGAGGGAGTCGCCACTGTTCAGGGCCATAGAATACTTCCCTCTCTGCTTGTATATGCAGAGGGTCCTCCCTTTTCTCACAGAGGGCCCCTTTGGGCAGCTGCATCAGAGCCTTTAGGTTTCACTCTGCTCTGCTGCAGGCTGCAGGTCCACTCATCTTCAGCACTGCTCCCAACTGAGCTAATTCGCTGCCTTTTAATTCCTCCAGCAGATGGAGGTTTTGCTGCAGGTGTGGCGGGGCGGGGTTGGCTGAGCCCAGAATGAGCCCTTAAACCCTTGTTGCTCAGTGTGGGGTTTGTGCACCCCATCCCAAGGACACTTCAGAGGAGCTCAAGGAAGAGGTTGTGCCCAGTGTTAACCTGCCAGGCAAAGTAAGGACTGGCAGAGCCCTGGGGAGTTTGTGTGGGGAGCTAAAGGCTGGAGGTGACAGGGAACAGACACTCAGTTCAGCAGCAGCACGTCCCCCTCGCGCCGAGGCAGTGGGGTAACAAGGAGATTCACAGTCCTGGGCACCCTGAGAAAATGTCACAGCCGGAACCTGCAGCCTGTGGAGCTCAGGGATGGGGAAATAACACCTCCAAGGGGCTTAAAAAAACAAAAACAAAAACAAAAAAACCCAAGTCCAATGCTGGGGATTCCACAAGCTCCCTTGGAAGCTATTCCAGAGCTTAAATACCTGCATGGTTAGAAAATTTTTCTAACCTCGAATGTAAATCACTCTTGCTGCAGTTTAACACTTTTACTGCTCGTCCTCCCTTCGGTGGCCATGGAGCACAACTGATCCCCAGTCTCTGTATAACAGCCCGTAGCACGGCTGCAGACCGTGGCCAGTCTGCCTTTCTCAAGGCTCATAGACCCGCTTTTTTTAACTATTCCCCACAGGTCTGGTTTTCTTTGATCATGTTCTGTTGCTCTCCTCAGGACTCAATCCAATTTGTCCTCAACTTTCCTAAAGTGTAGTGCCCAGTACTGGACACAGGACTCCAGCTGAGGCCTTCCCAGCGCTGAGCAGAGCGGGACAACAACCTCCCGCAACTTACCTACAATAGAATGATACCAGCCTTTTCCCCAGCTGCGTCAATGGGTGACAGGCACACAGTGTCTGAGTGAGTCCATTAAAGACCATTCTCCCTCCCAACCCCACCCCATTATTCAAGACAAGGGACACTGGGAGTTTGAGAAACTAAATTCGACTTTATTCTTTGCAAACCAAGAAATAAAAGCTCAATTTCCCTTCACCCCCCACATGCAAGGCCCAGCCAGGCACGGTGCATTTCAGCCCTAGCTCAGTACATTGCTGCTCCAGCCACGCACGCACCCCAGGGAAAGAGGAACAAGTTAAAGCTGGTAGAAAAGCACTAACAATCCACGAGAGAGGCATTTGCCTAGCCTCCTCCTCTCAGGAATGGGGAAGACGCTGACCCCTCTCCACATCAGTCCTCTTGGGGCTTCATTTGTAGTCCTCATTGTTTTGCTGACAGGTACTGGTCATTTTCATTGTTCAGAGAAGAAGCAAATCTGATGTCAAAGGAAAATCAGTAAGGACTATTTTGGCAATTATCATTAGTCTTTTGAAGTCCCCAAGAAAACTGAGCTATATCCCGTCAAACTAATTTAATATCAAAATACATGACAGAACAGCCTTCACCAAAAAGAGAAAAACCCACGCTCCAGGGTGAGCTACAAACCACTTTCCCATTTCCTTCTGAACAGGCGAAAGCTGATTTACTCAGCACGGCCGCATTATTTGCCTGGGTTATTGACAAAAGTTTTAGCATCATCATCATAAAAGAAAGAGGAAAAAAGACAAACCTAACCAAAAACTTCTGTGTACAAATCATCTGGATTAGGCTGGAAAAACTCCAGATGCCACTTTACCAATAGATGGAGGCTGGGCTTGAAGCTCAAACTGTGCTTTGGGGTTCATTTGAATTCCCCCTTCAGGAATGTGACATTTTCTTCTCCAGCACCCAGGGGCCTGATTGAGGATCAAAGAAATCAAAGCCTGATTCCTAAACATGGTGGGAAAAGGACACTGTGGTAAATGACACACATGAAGGTGGAGGGGTAGAATGGGAAAAGGATAAGCTCTCCATGACTTGGGCAGAGGTTGCTCTGTGAGAGAAGACGTGTGAGGTTGATGGGGGCAGGAGGGAATCCCCCGGACCCACCCCATCCCCTCAAATAACACAAGTTAAAACACCACATTATTTTACTATCCCTGCTCCCGCTTTTTTAGAATCTATTGAATGCTGGTGTATAAGGGAGAAACAGCACAAAAAATTAAATGCTTTTCAGCAGAACCTGGAGCAGTGTGAGGATGTCTGGGAATGAGACAATCTCACTGCAAAGGGGGTACTTTTACTCAAACAATCACTTTGCTAATGGGGGATTGGAATAAACTGCTCAGGGTCAATCTCGACAAGAAAAAGGGGAGGAGGAACAAAGGAGACGCACTAGCTAATCCCAACCACTTTTCCTGCCCTAGACAGACACTTGGAGGCTGATATCATCCCTCCCCATTTATTCCCTCTCTGGAAGGCACAGATTTCTCTGAGGTCACCGAGCAAGCTGCTGGCAGAGTTGGGAAAAGAGCTTAGGTCTGCTGAGTCCCAGGCTAGTGCTCTATCCACTAGGCAACGCTGCTTCCCTCTCAGAGGCTGATGGTGCTGTAGCAGAGGTGGCAAATCCAGACTTCCAACAAAAGAGCCTGTGGGAGTTTCTCCTAATGGTACTGTCTGAATGCAGAGGGGGCAGGGAGACGGGGCAGAGGGGTAGAGTGAGGAGAGGCAGCACCTCTCTACCCCTGTGCTCTCCCATCCCCTGGTCCCTTAACGGTTGATCCCCCAGAGTCCAGCGGCCTGGGGGATTCGGAGAGGGGAGGTGTTACCAGCCCCTATGGACACTCCCGCTGCAGAGAACAGCTCCAGGTAAGTGGGGGAGCCCAGCCCAGGGGCTGGTGGAAGTTGGGGGGTGGACACAGGTATCTAGAGTGAAGGTGGGGCCTGGCTCAAGTGTCCTTCTCCTCATCTCCATGGCAGGGGGATCCCGGCTGGGAAGGGAACAGAGAGGGGCATGGGCGGCGGGTATAGTAGGCTGCGGGAAACCACGCCTCCTGAAACACTTTAGCGTGGCCCTGCCCACACTCCACCAGGCCCCCTCTGGCCTGCTGGAGCAGAAGGGATAGGGCCTCAGGCAGAGGGTGAGGGGCCAGGGGCTAGCCTCCCCCCAAGGGCACGTTCACCCACCATCCATGGAGACGGGGAACTTCAGCCAGGCAGAGGGAGCATCTGGAGGAGTTTCTCTCTCTCCCTTCCCCCACCTGTGGCCCATCAGCTCAGCAGCCAGGGCTGCAGCAGGGAGGAGGGACTGATGGGGGCTTCTCCACCTCTGCCTGGGGTTTGCTTAGACCAGCCAGAGCCAGAGGGTCACTGACCAGCTGATGTTCGGCTGCTGTTGGATCCTCACCCCAGCAATGGGCAGCTGGATCCTTGGGAGCCAAATGCCCCTGATGTGTGGGAATGAGGAAATGGGTTTGTCACCATGGTCGGCCCCAGTCAGGGCCATGAGATAATTTCCTGACTGTGTGGAGGTATCTCTGATGTCCAACATGGTGTTAGCTCCACTTGGAGCATTTTCCACACTGAGAACATCTCAGAGGTTTCTTCCCTGTGTGGATTTGTGGATGCCTGATACTCCGGGAGCACCAAATGAACCTTCCCCCACATTCCAGGTCTCTCTGTTGTGTGGGTCACTGAAGCGTGAAGTCAAATTGAATCTTTTTCCTGCAGTCAAGGTATACCTAGGGTCTCTCAGCCTTGTGGCTTCTCTGATGTTTGGTCAGCTCTGACCTCTTACTGAAGCTTTTTCCACAGTCAAGGCATTTAGAAGGTGTCTCTCCTGTGTGGATTCTCCTGTGTTTAGTAAGGTATGAGCGCTGACTGAAAGTTTTCCCACAGTCCAAGCATTTATGGGATTTCTCTCCTGTGTGGGTTTTCTGATGCATATTAAGGCCTGATTTGAAACTGAAACTTTTCCCACACTCAGGGCATTTGTAGGGTCTCTCTCCTGTGTGCGTTCTCCCATGTTGAGTAAGATGGGAGCGCTGACTGAAAGTTTTCCCACACTCAAGGCATTTATAGGGTTTTTCTCCCGTGTGGATTCTCCTATGTTTAGTAAGGGCTGAACTTGCGATAAAACCTTTCCCACAGTCGAGGCATTTATAGGGTCTTTCTCCCGTGTGGATTCGTCCATGTTTAATAAGTGATGAACTTTGCATAAATCTTTTCCCACACTCAAGGCATCCATAGGTTCTCTCTCTTGTGTGGGTTCTCTGATGTCTAGTAAGCTTTGAGCTCTCACTAAAACTTTTCCCACATTCAAGGCATTTAAATGGTCTCTCTCCTGTGTGCACTCTCTGGTGTAGAATAAGTTGTGACTTCTGAATGAAGCTTTTCCCACAGTCCAAGCATTTATGGGGTCTCTCTCCTGTGTGGATTGCCTGATGTCTAGTAAGGTTTGTTTTGTCAACTAAACTTTTCCCACAATCGAGGCATTTATAAGGTTTGTCACCTCTGTGTGTTCTCTGATGCTTAATAAGGTGTGAGCGACGAATGAAATCTTTCCCACACTCAAGGCATTTACATGGTCTTTCTCCTGTGTGGATTCTCTTATGTTTATTAAGGGATGAACTTTCCATAAAACTTTTCCCACACTCAAGGCATTTATAGGGTCTTTCTCCTGTGTGGATTCTCCTATGTTTAATAAGGGATGAACGTTCCATGAATCTTTTCCCACACTCAAGGCATTTATAAGGTCTCTCTCCTTTGTGGATTCTCCTATGTTGAATAAGAGATGAACTTTGAATAAAACTTTTCCCACACTCAAGGCATTTATAAGGTCTCTCTCCTGTGTGGGTTCGTTGATGTGTAATAAGCTGTGAATTCTGAATAAAACTTTTCCCACATTCAAGGCATATAAAGGGTCTCTCTCCTGTGTGCACTCTCTGGTGTATAATAAATTGTGACTTCTGAATGAAGCTTTTCCCACAGTCCAAGCATTTATGGGGTCTCTCTCCTGTGTGAATTGCCTGATGTCGAGTAAGTTTTGTTCTGTCAACAAAATTTTTCCCACAGTTGAGGCATTTATATGGTTTGTCGCCTGTGTGGACTCTCTGATGCTTAATAAGGTGTGAACGGCGAATGAAATTTTTCCCACACTCAAGGCATTTATAAGGTCTCTCTCCAGTGTGGATTCTCCTATGTTTAATAAGGTCTGAGCTCTGACCGAAAGTTTTCCCACAGTCCATGCATTTATAGGGTTTCTCCCCCGTGTGGGTCCTCTCATGTCTAATAAGGGCCGATAACACACTGAAAACTTTTGCACACTCAAGGCATTTATAGGGTTTCTCTCCCGTGTGCAGTCTCTGCTGTATAATGAGAAATGACTTCTCACTGAAGCTTTTCCCACAGTCCAAGCATTCATAGGACTTCTCTCCTGTGAGGGTTCTCCAATGTGTAAGAAGGTTTCCACTGAAACGGAATCTTTTCCCACAGTCAAGGCATTTGTAGGGTCTCTCTTCATTGTGACTTGTCTGCTGGACTGTGGTTTCCTTGGGATCTTTGCATCCTCCACCATGTTGAATGGATTCATCCAGTTTGTTTCCTAGCTGCATCTCTGATCTGTGTCGATCTCCCCAGGCTTCTCCCTGTTCCAAGCACTTGGAGAAATTCCCTTCAGCTTTTCTCAAAAATGTCTCCTGCGGTTCCACTTTCCCAGGACCTTCCTGCTGCTGAATCTCCTCCTTGTTCTCACTCACTGTCCTATCACCTGCTGGGAGAGAGAGAACCCAGACAGGAGTCACTGCCTCTGCCGGGGAAAGGGACCGAAAGGGGAATAGCAAAGAGGGAAAACACAACACAGTGACTGCTGGGGAGATGGAGACATTGGATTCTGCCTCCACATCCCATCCAAACATTTCCAGGGAAGTAAAGTCAGGGAGGAAATTCCCGACAGCAAACAGGATGGGTGGGAAGCCGTGACTGGTATTTGCCTTGATGCTACGACACCTGCTGACTGCAGCCCTGACCTGGGTGAGATGGGGCAGAACTGAGGGCTCTCGCTCACGGCACGTTTTGGGAGGTCCAGCTTTTTCCTTTACTCACCAAATGTTTCTGTCTCAGTTTCCCTGACTCCTCACCTGTGTGGGTGCCTCTCGGGCTCTCCCTTTCCTCGTCGGCCTGGAGATCTGGGACCCACGGCTCTTCCCCTCTTTCCAGCTGGGTGATCAGGTCAGGTTTGGGAACGGGAAATCCTGCTCAGGGGGTGAAAATAAGAATGGCCATACTTGGTCAGACCAAAGATCCATCTAGCCCAGTATCCTGTCTGCCGACAGTGGCCAATGCCAGGGGCCCCCAGAGGGAATGAACAGAACAGGCAATCACCAAGTGATCCATCCCCTGTCACCCATTCCCAGCTTCTGGCAGACATAGGCTAGGGACACCATCCCTGCCCATCCTGGCTAATAGCCATTGATGGACCTGTCCTCCATAAACTTATCTAGTTCTTTTTTGAACCCTGTTATAGTCTTGGGCTTCACAACATCCTCTGGCAAAGAGTTCCACAGGTTGACTGTGCGTTGTGTGAAGAAACGCTTCATTTTGTTTGTTTTAAACCTGCTGCCTATTAATTGCATTTGGTAAATGAGGCAAGGTCAGGGAGCATGGAGTCTTGGTAGAGTATTTGTCACAAGGAACATTGCCTGAGTTTAACCTGACCCTACATGGGACTGTGGAAACTCAGACCCCTTGGGAGCAGACGACATCGGGGGAGGGGGTGTTGTCACGCCCTCACTAGGAGTTCTCAGGGTAGATGTGCTCTGGGGGACTTGCTGGCACACACAGCTTGGGTATTGAACTCTTGCCTATTTCCTAAGCTGCAGAACCTAGAGCCCTCCCCATGGATGGAGCTGGTCCCAGGAAGGAAGGTGAACGGTGTGGGAAAGAGAAATAATATAGGCAGAACAATACCCTGCTTCTGGCCTCTTGAAAGCGGGAGAGATGGGGATGAATTAGTATGTCCATTAGGTTTCTGACTCCCTTGTTCCCTTGAGCGGGGTACGGAGATGACAGTATCCCTCACACTGGAGCTGTGGACCTTGCGACCCTCCCCACCAATCCAAGGGACCAGAGTTAGACAGGCAGACCCCACAGCTTCTAATAGCTAGCAACACAGGAATCCCTTACCCAGTGAGGTCACCGTCTCATAGATCTCCTGCATGACGTCCCTGTAGAGGGCTCTCTGAGCAGGGTCTAGCAGAGCCCCCTGCCCCTCTGTGAAATACACAGCCACCTCCTCGAAGGTCACCGGCATCTGAAATATCAGTTCCCGCATTCAGCACCTGCTGCCCCAGTCGCAATCCCACTAGTCAGGGGGAGGAGGCCCAGAGAAGCAGAATCCCACCCGCACCCTGCTCAGAGCAGCCAGGAGGCTTCAGGGGATGGGAGAAGGTGAGAGCTCCTTGTCCCACCAGCAGACGGAGCAGGGCAGAGTCTTCTCATTTCCCACACGCCTGCCAGCCACAGGCTGATACGGGAAGCAGAGCTTTGAGCCGGCGACAGGGACAGGAATCCCGACAGCTTCCCTTCGTATTTCACAGCAGCCTCTGGCCAGTGGGGTCAGGCTCCAGCACTGGGAGTCTGGTCACTTTTCCCAGTCCTGCCCAGGGGGCTGTTTCCTGTTTCAGAAATGGAGGGAATGTCCCTGCCTCCTCCACCCGCCAATGGGCCTGTTCAGAAAATCAGATCCCAGGTTGATCAGGTCCCAGCAGGTTTATCACAGCCTGCCCCTCCCCCTGTGTGTTTCCTGCCCCTCCCCCTGTACAGCAAATCCCCCTGCAGCTCCCTGAAAATCCCCTACCTGAGCTGGCTCCATCACAGCCATTTCCCTTCCCTGTCCCCTGGAAGACGGGTCGATGTGGAGCGAAACGTGGACGTGATTCCTCAGCCTGTCAGGGCGAGAGGGGCGACGGGGGAGGTTTCAGAAGGGGCTTGAGTCCATTTCACACCCCGACTTCCCCCAGGCTCCCTCCCTGCAGACAGACGCTCTGGGCTCTGCCACACTGGGAAAACCCTCAGTCACTTTATTACAACACAGACCCGGCCCCTCCCTTCAGCACTGAAGCCCTGAGACACTTTTAAACCCCACCAGGGACAGAGTCTCTGAGACAAATGCTAGAAAAGAGCAGAATCAAAGGAGCCACTTTGGGGGATTTCCCCTGATATCGGCCACGAGGCCAGCGCGTCCCCCAGCAGCGCGGGGACTGGGCAGAGGCGGAACCTGTTTTTTCCTCTGTCAGTTCCTCCCCTTGTTCCCAGGAGAGTCAGGCTGCCCAGGGGGATGCAGGGAATGGATCCAGGCAGGCCTGGGAGCTGGGAACCTCCCTCCCCACTTCTTGCTCCTGCTGCCGCTTTCGGTCTCACCATTCCCCTTTCTGTCTCCGTCCCTCCTGCCTCTGCCTGGGAGAACTGGGGACTGTCCCGTTCCCATGGGCGCTCGCTCTCCAGTGTGAGCCTGGCTGTGTCACTGAGGGCAGCAGCTCTGGGACCCGCAGGCACAGGGGAAGCCCCTCCCGCTCCGGTACAAACTCAGCAGCAGGTCCCTGTCCTGCCTGGCCCCAGCCCTTTCCCCCAGGTCTCTCCCCTCACTTGGAGGCTCTGGCTCAGGAGCTGATATGGGCAGAGCCCAGGGCTGCTGCGGGGGCTGGTTCCAGCCATGGTGAAAGTCCCCACCCCGGCTGAGCCCAGAGTGGGGGTTAATGAAGGCCTCTCCCTGGCACAGACCCAGCTGGGGAGCAGCAGTTTCACACTCTGGGCTCTCAGGTAGAGGAGGCAGCATCTGACCCAGGCAGCTCAATTCAAGGGCTCTGACATCAGGAGCAGAAAGAGACACGCACCAGCTGCCTCCTCTCCCTGAGCAATAATCGGAGCCCTCTGGTGGCAGCAGACAGAGCCCCAGGGACAGGCAGGCAGAGGCTGATCCCATGGGCCCATCCACACTCACCCCCTGCCAGAGCCAGCAGTGACTCTGGTCTCACACCCGTGTGGCTGAGATCTGAATCCTGCCCGGAAATCAGGCCAGGGCCCTGGGCAGCCCCAAACACTCAGGAGACAGACCCCAAAATCATGAGTGTGTCTGAAAATAATAAACTGGGAGCAGGGGATGTGTGTGGGGGCGAGGGGTCTGGATATTTGCCTTGTAGCTTCTGAGCCCTTAGGCGGAAGGCTCCATCTACTCCCAAAGGATCATGGAATATTTGCGGTAAAAGATTTCCCCCCTGACTTCTGCGTGGGGCAGCCCCGCACCCTCTCCTGCCCCATGGGGTGGGGGAGCTGCCCTTGTATCTCTCCCAGACCCCTGCCCTGTTTGTCTCCCTTCCCCAGCCAGTCTGCTCTTGCTGTCACAGTCTCTCCCCAGCCTCCCCTCCCCACATCCCCCCCTTTCCTTCGCAGTGCCCCCCCCACTCAGAGTTTCCTTGTTGCAGCCTGTTCCCATCCGCCCCATAAGTTTCCCGATTGCCCTGCAACGCCACATCCTCCCCTCAGCGCATTCCCAGCCCCCATCCCATCATGCCCGCTGCATCCCACTCCTGCCCCCTGCATCCCACTCCTGCCCTTCTTACATCCCTGTTCCCCCCTCAATCCCCTCTTATCTACACACACAAACCCACCTCCACCCCTCTTTAGAGCCCTTCTGGTGCAGTGCGAGAAACTGCTGTTTCTAGGAATTTGCTACTTGGGGTGCACTCAGCAGGCGCAAACAAACTGAGCATGGTCAGTAACATCTGCTGAAGCCACTGCCCTTACTGGGCATAAGATGCTGTGGATTGCTTTTTACAGGGGTTAAAAAGGGGCAAAGGGGGCAAATCGGAGGAGGAGGGTGGCCAGGGTTGGAGCAGGGGGCAAAAACTGACTGGTCGGGGGGTCAAGAAGCTGGGGGCAGGGTTAGGATAGGGGCTGAGGGGCAAAATCGGGGGTTAAGCCCAGGGGTGAGGCACTGCCAGAGGGTGACAGAGGGCAAAACCCCGGGCTGAGCGGGTAACAGTTACCCCGGTTGGACTGAGACACCTCCTTCCCCTCAGCCCCATAATTCTCCCACTGCAGCCTGATTCCCCTGTGTCGACCCGTCCTCCACTCCCCCCACCCGCCCCCCTGCACTTCTCTAGCCTCCTCCCCCTGCAGCCCGGGGGTGACGGGGGGGGGCGAGTCTCTCTTACCTTCCCTCCGAGCGGGGCCCCCTCGGGGCAGGGGCCGGGCCGGGAAGGGGCCCTGGCCGGGCTGGGGGCTCTGCCCTGGGAGAGGCTCCCGGGGAGCAGCGGGCAGGGCCCGGCTGGAGGTTCCCCTCTCCCGGCTGCAGCCCGGGCTCCGGGCTCCCAGCACCAGCCGCCGGGGCTCGGGGATCTCGCCGGGAGCCAGAGTCCCCGCAGCGGCTGCGACTCACTTCCTGGGCCGGGCCTGAGCCCCGCGATCCCCCCCCCCGCCCCCAGAGCCGCCCCCCAGCTGCTCCTGGGTCCTAGCGATCAACCCACCGCGCTGCAGGCCCCTGCCCCAGACCCTGCCCCCTGGGGACCCACCTCCCCTGGGCACGGGCAGCTTCTCCCCGCATTAAGGGAGCGTCATGCATAGAAGCCAATGTAGCATTGGGCAAACAGACAAGAGACAATCCCAGAGAGCGGGGGGAAGGGGGGTTTCTACAGAGACTGGGGATTGTTCCAGAGAGTCCCCAATGTCTACATGGACACAGGGATGATGGGGGTCCTGGTCCTGGAGAGGCAGCCCAGAGATAGACCTGTAGACCGCGTTTCTCAGTGACACTGACACTGTGTGCGATTCTCTCTGGTAACAGACGGGCACAGGGAGCAGTTGGCCAGAGCTGGTTTCTTGTCTGCACCCCACGCTCACTGGCTACCAGTCCTGGGCCGGAGCTACCGGCTCTGCTCCCTTCACTCCATGGAGCTGTCAGAGCTTTGCCACCAGGTTTCCTGGAGTTATTTGTGGGGCCGGATTAATCCATCCCTGGGCTCTAGGCAAAAGCCCTTCATGTCTTCCCCCCTACACTAGGGATCCCCTCTGCCCCTCTCCCGGCTGGCTCCCCGCTGTGGACACTGACAGCAGCTCCCTGTCGCACACCTGCATATCAGCAGTGAAGCTCTAGCTAATCTGGCTCAGAGGCTGGTGCTCTGCCCACTCGGCTTTGGCCCCATTAACATCCCCTCCCCCCAAAATAGGACAGGGAGCATGGCATGGGGGACAAAATGGAGTGAGCTGTGTTGTGACCTGGTGCATGGGAGGTCACATTGCCACTCGCTCAATTTTGGCCTCATGCAAACCCCCTCCAAAATGGGGTGCAGGCCTTGGGCCCTAAGCATATACTTAGGTTGCCTATGCCTTAATTCAGCCCTAACTGCACTTGATCTGTCCCAGGCTGGGGGCCTGCAGGGGAGTTATTCAGTTGCTGTTATGTCCAGAGGGGTCTGGTCCCTGTTCAAAGAGAGGAGGCTGCGCTCGTATAGTGGATGCTTTGTCCCAGAAAGGGGTACCTGTTCTTCCCCAGCTCACTGGCTAAAGTGATCCCCACTCAGTTTGGCTTCGAAGGGGGAAGAGGTGTGACACAGTGAGAATTTTCTGTAATATTTTTGTATGAATAGTGTGCGTGCCTCAGTTTCCCCTATACGTGGCATTGTTAACTAGGTGTCCGGAAAAGGTTGTTTACTCTCTGCAGAGATCCAGCTGTGACTGATGCCTAGATGTCTGCGCTCCATGTCCATGGAGAGTCTGAGAACACATTGGCCACTTGAATTGCCCAGACATTTGGTACCTAGCACCTAACAACCATGGATGGCCCTCCTCCCCTCCGCAGTAAGCCAGCCCTGTTTGACCAGCTGGAGAACAAAGGGCTGAGGAGGAGGACAGGGAACAAGGTCTGCCCAGGGACAAGAACAAAGGACTGAGGAGGGGCCATGTCAGGTGTTGTTAAGTGTGGGCTGTTGGAGGCTTAAGACTTTCCGGAACCAGGACAAGAGAGAGGCCGGAGGACTGTGTGCTCTAGGCTGGCCAAGATGGACCATGCTGTAACTTTCTGATCTCTGTGCTAACCACAGATGCTCTATGTCCTCCAGAAATCTATAACCCCTCCTGCTTTCACGACGCTGGCTGAGAGTCCAGTCCGATGCTGCAGGTGGGGGTGCGTCGCTCCCTTTGTGTGTACAACTCTCCCTCGGGTGTCCAACTCAGGTGGACTTGCTGGGTGGGAAGGGAGCTGAGGGTTTGGTGAAACTAAGTGGCTTGCGGTCAGGAAAGAGTGAGACCCGCAGAGCGGGGCTGGCACACTGCAGAGGTCCTCGCGGGGCCTGTTCCAGAGCACTGGATTGGTAGATCCATGGCAGGATCTGTGTCTCAGTTTTTCATCCGGGGTCACATGCTGCTGCCTCCTCCCTTGAGATCTGGGAGCCTGAACTGAGCAGCTGCTGCTCCCCCACAGGGTCCGTGCTGGGGAGAGAACAACTCTGCAGGCCAATGGTGGGGCACCCACCTGGGGGGGTCCAGTCCTCTTTTCCAAGAACTCTGTAACGACTCCTCCAAAGTGTCACAGGTTCAGCAGGAGAGATTAAGGGACCCCCACATCAGAAGATCCCATGGCTCAGAGGTTAGAGCACTGGGAGCCCCCTGTTCAAATCCTTTCTCCCCATCAGGCAGAGGAGGGAATTGAACCTGGGCCTCCCACATCTGGGTGATTACTCTGACCCCTGGGCTACATGCTTAAGGGAGGGATCACACACACACACACACCCCACTTCTCTGGCTGTTTTGTGCAGCTTGACATCTGCCTAACTAATTCTCACAGGCAGGCACCTAGGCCACCTGACTCCAGCAGAGGGGTTCCCAGCGGTACATTCGCAGGCAGAAAGAGGTGCTGGGAGGCTGCTCAGTGCGCCCAGGGCTGGGATTCACCTCACTTCCAGCTGCCTCCGATGCCAGGAATCTTGCCTGTGCCAGCTGGGTGTTAGTCCCAACCACAACCAGCCTCTCAGCCACTGGAGCGCTCTCCCCTGGGCTATACAAGCCCTGCAAGCTAAGAATAGACCCCCTACAGCCCCTGGAGGATCCCTTTGACCCTGAGAGCATCCCAATGCCAGAGGCCAAGGGGCTCCCTGGTATTTAGCAGTTTTAGCTGGCTTAATCAGCCCAACTCACTGTTGCCATAATGTGGATCTAAAAGGTGCTGTGCCGTATAGCATTGGAAAACTACGAACTCACTGCTCAGTGATATTCTTGCATGAGGTACGTGCATATACATGAGCAGGAATATGTTCTTAAAAACCTGGCTGTCAGGCTTAAGTCACCTTGCCCCAGATAAAGGAATGTGGTTCTTCCGCCTGCCTGAACCTGGCTGCAACGTAAATGGAGGGAGGACAATGAAATTACATTTACACCAAGGGGAGACAATGTCAACCAAAGTGGAAGATGCCACTTCCCACTCTCAATGGGAGATGGAAGCCACAGCTCCAAGAAACCTTCCAGCCTCCTGAGGCAAGGTCATTGAACTCTGGAAGCTATAACCAGGCCACAAAGCCAGCTTGGCACACATTGCTGGGCAGATCCAAGCGGGCCGAGCTCCTGTACACCTGTGAAAGGTGGAATCTTCCAGCCAAGGGGTCTGAAGGTCCCCAGATACTGAATCTAGGCGAGAAACCTGCTGAGACACAAGGCTCAGATTCACTGAAGATAAATGTACACACTAGAAAGCACGTTTTGCGTGTAACCTCTCCTGGCTCTTTCACACTTACTGGACATCCCTTAATCCTAGGTTCCCTGGGAATAAATGCAGTTTTAGTTTTACAACAAACCATTTCAGTGCCGTGTGAGTCCTCAGCTAACTAACAGGGTGGGGCTGTGCACTATCTCTTTAAGAGAGCAGCAGACTTACTAAAGTTCTGTGAGTGCTACACTCAGGAGGATCTGACCCTACACAGGTGGTGACAACCCCTCACTGGTCTGGGTTGAACCCCACAGCATCACAATGGCACTAGACCAGTTTCACCTGAGACCACCGCTCCCGTATCAAGCTTGAATTTGCTGATAGTAAAACAAAACGAAGTTTATTCTGAGAGAGAGGAGAGCTTTAAATAGAATCAACGGGGAGGGATGGAAACAAAAAATTCAGAAAACTGGGACAAGGGCCTACACCGATTAGAAGTTACATTTTCTACCTGATAAAAAAGATCCTCACCCGAAAGGTCAGTCTTTCACAGCATCTGCTAGGCCCAAGGAGCCAGCCCCCAGTCTTCCAGGAAGTATCCTGCTTCAGTGATTGGATGCAGAGTGTCCTGTGACACATTAAAAAGAAAAGGAGGACTTGTGGCACCTTAGAGACTAACAATTTATTTGAGCATAAGCTTTCATGAGCTACAGCTCACTTCATCGGACGAAAGCTTATGCTCAAATAAATTGGTTAGTCTCTAAGGTGCCACAAGTACTCCTTTTCTTTTTGCGAATACAGACTAACACGGCTGCTACTCTGAAACCTGTGACACACTGAATCAGTCTTTTGTCTTTCTTCCCAGGCAGGGCGATCCCCTCGCTGTCAGATCCTCCTTCTCACTGTCACAACCTTTCAGTGTTTATAGTTCAGCTTTGACGGTTTTCCATTCATTTTCTGAATAGGCGCTATGGTGGACAGTCGATCAACCCATTGCATAATGGGCTAGCCAGGAAAAACTCCCTCCAATTTAAATGGGCTGTCACCAAAACCAGTGATTCCCTGGTGACTCACTTTCACTCCAACACCTTAAGGGGATAACTTTCAAGACATTTACGTTATTACTTCTATATCACCCATACACGCCTCTCGCAATATTTATGAGTATCAACACGTTATAAGCTTTCAGAAGAGATCTCACATGCGACTTCTTAAGGATAAGTACCAGGAAAACAGTGCATTAAGCGTAGTGAGTTTGTCAGGTGTGAGACAGGAGTTGCTTGTATTGAAGAATGAGCCTTTTGCCTTTGTGGAACATGGGCCTTTGTGGAACATGGGCAGGGCCACAGCCTGGATTAGGGGAGGTTTAGCCTGCCCTGGCCTTTGATACCCGCTGCCCATGACACCACATCCAAGAGACAAACACCATTGCGTTGGGCGTACCGCCTCCCTTTGGTCGGCTACAACTAAATGAAAATGTAACACCGTGCGACAGCTCCCACTCCCTCCCCTCGGCCCGGGGAGCCGTGCGGCAGCTCCCCACCCCAGCTCACCTTTGCTCCACCTCCTCCCCGAGCACGCTGCCGCCGTTCCACTTCTCCCGCCTCCCAGGCTTGCAGCACCACTCAGCTGATTGGCGCCACAAGCCTGGGAGGGAGAGAAGCAGAGCAGGGCGGCGCGCTCAGGGGAGGAGGTGGAGCAGAGGTGAGCTGGGGCGGAGAGCGGTTCCCCTGCGTGCCCCGCCCCCATTACTTGCTGCAGGCGGCCCTCCCCGCGCCCCCGTGCCCCAGCTCACCTCTGCTCCACCGCCTCCCCGGAGCGCGCTTTTGGCTGCCCCCAACCACTTGGAGCCCTAGGCGGCCGCCTAGTTTGCCTAGTGGTTTCACCGGCCCTGGCTGTTATTGAAGCTTTTCTCACATTCCAAGCATTTATGGGGCTTCTCTCCAGTGTGAATTATCTGATGTGTAATAAGGGCTGATCTGCAACTAAAAGTTTTCCCACAGTCCAAGCACTTAGTGGGTTTTTCGCCTGTGTGGATTCTCTGATGAGTGATAAGGTTTGATTTCTGATTGAAGCTGTCAATCAAGCTATCAATGAAGCCGTCTGTCAAGCTGCGTCCACAATGGGGCTCAGATCGACTTAACTATGGCGCTCAGGGCTCAAAACTTTGCCTTGCCCTGAGTGAAGCAGTAGATGGATCTGATTGTTCACTGTAGCCCAGGCCTTACAACACAGACCCGGCCCCTCCCAGCAGGCTCCACCCACCAACACTTCTAAACCCCCCCAGCATCAGAGCTGGGCACAGTTCAGGGCAACTGCTCCTGTATTTCCGCTCAGTGGTCCAGCCAGGGCACCCGCTGGGCCCCGCCACAGCGATCGCCTCTCATGCGTGGAGACGAAGTCTTCCCTAGGCCATGTCTACACGAGCACTTATGCAGGCAAAACTTCTGTCGCTCAGGGGGGTGAAGAAAGCTCTCCCGCCGACACAGCGACTGCCGCTCACTGAGCTGGTTTTATTGTGTAGACGGGAGAGCTCTCTCCTGTCGGCGTAACATGACCACACGAGCGGTCTCAGAGCGGCACACCTGTGCAGCTCCCAGTTTGTAAGTGCAGACATGGCCCAAGGAAATCCATCGCACTCGTACTGTTCCCAAAAGGCCTTTGAAATCCATAATATCTCCCAGAGATGGCATCAGTCCTGTCTTCCCCCCAAAGGACTCCCATACAACCGCACAGCAGCCCACAAGCAGTAGCATTGTCAATACAAGGGACTCCCAAAATGCTTACACTTAATTCAATACGGATTAGAATCACAGAACCATAGGGTCAGAACAGACCACAAGGATCATCTACTCTAACTCCCTGCCAAGATGCAGGATTTGTTGTGTCTAAGCCACCCAAGGCAGAGGGCTATCCAGCCTCCTTTGGAAATCCTCCAGTGAAGGAGCTTCCACGACCCCCCGAGGCATCTGTTCCATTGTCCTCCTGAGATTTTTCCCGAGATTTATTGTAAATCGGTTATGCTGTAGTTTGATCCCATTGCCTCTTGTCCTGCCCTCGGGGGCAAGAGAGAGCAACTTCTCCAGATACCGGCCTTCTCTTCTCCCTTAGCAATAACCAGAGCCCTCTAGTCTGATGGCAACACCTAATGAACGAGCTGCCCCGGACTCCCCCTGCAGCCCCCAGGGACAGGCAAGTAGAGGCTGATCTCACTGGCCCATCCGCACTCACCCCCTGCCAGAGCCAGCAGTGACTCTGGTCTGACACCGGTGTGGGTGAGATCCGAATCCATGGCACAGGGAAGCTGCCATTGTCTCTCTCACCACCCCTCTTCCTTTTTACTGCCTCTGTCTCTCCCTTCCCCAGCCAGCCTCCTCTTGCTCTCCCATTCCCCCTCCGGCCTCCCCAGTCCCCTCTCCCCACATCACCCCCTTTCCTTCAGGTTTCAGAGTAACAGCCGTGTTAGTCTGTATTCGCAAAAAGAAAAGGAGGACTTGTGGCACCTTAGAGACTAACCAGTTTATTTGAGCATAAGCTTTCGTGAGCTACAGCTCACTTCATCGGATGCATCACTTCACTAGATCCCACCAGACAGATTTCCCTCTATTCCAGCCCTGTGTCCTGTGGGCTCCACAATTCTCCCCCATACAGTGATCCCCCTGCGTTGCCTCATCCTCCATGCAGCGCCCCCCCGCCCCCTCCCGCCCCCTGCATCGCCCTTCAGCCTCTGCACTCGTCACACATCCCTGTTCACCTGTAAATCCCCTCTTGCACACACCCTCTTCACACATCTTGGGACTCCCACCCCCCTTTATCCCCCCACGTGTGGCTGTCCCAGACCCCAGCACACACACGGAGCTGGCGGCAGCTTTCCCGGGCCGGGGCAGGGAATCGCAGCCAGCTCCGCGGGGAGCAGCCCGGGGCCAAACCCGCCCCCTGCAGCCCGAGGGTGACGGGGGGGGGGCGGGTCTCTCTTACCTTCCCTCCGAGCGGGGCCCCCCGGGGCAGGGGCCGGGCCGGGAAGGGGCCCTGGCCAGGCTGGGGGCTCTGCCCTGGGAGAGGCTCCCGGGGAGCAGCGGGCAGGGCCCGGCTGGAGGATCCCCTCTCCCGGCTGCAGCCCGGGCTCCGGGCTCCCAGCACCAGCCGCCGGGGCTCGGGGATCTCGCCGGGAGCCAGAGTCCCCGCAGCGGCTGCGAGTCACTTCCTGCGGCCGGGACGCAGGGAGCCCGGTCATTGTTCCCACCCAGCTGCTCCTGGGTCCTAGCGATAAACCCACCGCGCTGCAGCCGCCTGCCCCCTGGGGCCCCCACCTGCCCTGGGCACGGGCAGCTTCTCTCAGCCCTATGCAGGTGTCCTGCCTAGAAGCCACACCACAGGGTCAATGGGGGGGACAGAAAGGAGACGTGCAGATCTCGGGGTGGGGGGAGAAGGGGGGTTTCTATGGAGGCTTGGGGTTGTTCCAGATGATCTAGGGATGACGGGAGCCGGGGACACTCTGTGTGTGATTCATTCTGGTAACAGACTGGCACAGGGAGCAGGTGGTCAGAGCTGGACTCTAGTCTCCACACTGCAGTCACTGGCTACCAGCCCTGGGCTGGAGCTACCAGCTCTGCTCCCCTAGCTCTGGTCATGGAGCTGTCAGAGCTTTGCCCCTGGGTTCTGCCGGTTACCTGTTGGTCCAGATGAACCCACCCTGGGCTCTATTTAAACCCCTTCATGTCTGCCCCCCTCCTAGGGATCCCCTCTGCCCATCTCCCAGCTGGCTCCCCCATGTGGGCACTGACTGCAGCTCCCCATCGGGCACCTGGATGTCAGCAGCAAAGCTCCTGTTGCTCTGGGTCAGGAACTGGTGCTCTACCCACTCAGGATTGTCTCCTTTTCCCCCCTCCTCATTTTCCAATTGTCACCAAAATCATCCCCCTTTTCCTGATGGCTGCCTAGAAAATCCACTGAAATGTTGGAATTGATCAGATGCAGCCATCGAAACAGACCAGTGTCATCAGGTTAAGTGCAGGGCCCAGGGGTTTCCCTACATCCCCCCATAGGGGTGTTTGCCCCCCTGAATTTCCCCAACCCCTCCCCCGAATTTTGTGAACTAGTTACATACGTTGTTGCCAATTTAGTGATTGTTTGGAAATTTGAATTAAAATTGAAACATTAATACACACTTTAAAAGCATATAAAGTGTATAATAAAATACATGTATCTGAAAAAGTATAATAGATTTGAAAAATATGAACATAGACTAGCTTCCTTATACAGCTGTTGTTTTTTGTGACAATGTCAATGCATTCATTTCGGTGATGTTGGCCAACCTAATAATTTCAAATGATGATTTATAAGCAAAGTCTAAATGAGCTCTCCCTGACAGCGAGTGATGAGCTGGAGGCTGGGGGGAAAGGCTTCAGAACCAGATTGCATTTACATTCACATCTAATCTACCTAGGTATCCAGCAAATAGGGCTGTGTTGCCCAAGTGATAGATTTTGGCTGGGATTGGGTTACATATCACTTGAATGTGCGGGGGGGTAAAGAAATTTTGTTGTTCTTATTGTCTAAGTAAAGGGCAGTAGAACTGTACTTAGCCTGTGCCGATTTCGGACATCAAGAGAGAGGGCGGGGACAGGTGTTTTGCTTGATGGTCTGCCTGAGTCACAAGTACTATTTGACCTGCCCCTCTCCATTGTTTAAAGACAGAGCTCTTTAGGCTCCACAGATAGTCTTTTGTTTTGTTAAGTGATCACTGCAGCTGAAATCACTGATAATCAGGTGTAAGTGCTTAGACCTGCTGTGGGACAGTGTTTCTGTGGAAGAGACGGCCCAGTCTGCACTAGCAGCGAGGTTCCCCTGCTGAGAGCTCAGCTGAAATCACTGAGAGCTGGGAGGAACCTCAAGAGACCAACTCACAGAGGTCACAGTGGCAGGTGGCAGCAGAAGGTGATGGTGCAGGGCCATTGGCAACAGAGCGATGGAGTGAACGGTGGCACAATGAACAACAGTGGCCACAGCGAACAGTGAGCAGTTGGAGGAACGAACAAGGTACCTTCTTGCCCCCCACCTGGGAGGTGAACTCATGTGAAAGCACCTCTGAACTCTGAGTCTCCACTGACCAAGGACAACACCGGTGAGTGTTAATGAGGCTGTTAAGAATGCTGGAGACACAACACAGTTCATGCGAACAAACATGGCCATAGCATCATACTTTCTATTTAAGCAAGAGATACCACACACTACAAACTGGAGGCCAATGATAAGTGCATGGTCACTTGCTCATCCTGAAGTTGAACACTGGTTCCAAACAAGACCAGCAAATGCTCACTATCTTTCTGCAAGAAACTCAACTGACTGGCTAGACGCAGGTGGTGCAACAGTGAAAGACTCAACAGTTGAAGAAGTGAAGAACTCTCTCATCACATTCAAAAAATTTGCATACATGGCTGATGAATGCACCAATGCAAATGAGCATCAAGTATTAAGTCACTGTGTACGTTATCTTGATGTCAGTGGTAGGCCAGTAGATGCATTTCTAGATGTTCAAGTTATAGAAGACAGATTGGCTGCATCTGTGACAACCCACATCTTAGAAGAGTTGAATGCTTGTCAGTTGGACCCCAAACAGATGGCTGCATGTGCATTTGATGGAGCTGCAAACTTCTCTGGAAGACATGGTGGAGCACAAGCTTTGCTCAGAGAAAACTGTAGCCCTAATTTCTCCTATACAAACTGCAGAGGTCATCTATTCCAACTAGCATTAGTACAAGCTGCAGACTCTTCAAAAGACATTTAAAAAGCTATAAATGTAATGTCTTCATTATATTCTTTTTTCAGCAAGAGTCCAAAAAGACTGAATATCTTGGAAAATGTAGAAGATACACTGGGACTGAAGTTCAATGGGAAAACCCTCTGGCTTTCTCATGAGCGATCCTTGGCTGTTGTCTTAAAATTACTCCAGCCATTATTACTGGCTTTGGAAAGTATCTACCAAGATGGGATGGATCTAAGTAATGAGGCTGGTGGATTACTTTTGCTACTATGTTCAGAGAAAACTACTGCCATACTCTTGTCTTGTAAGTCTACTGTTGAAACCACTTGGGTCATTAAACAATGCCATCCAGGCATATACTACAACAGTCGTAAATCTTTGTCTTGCAATAGAAGCTACATTTGGATCAACCAGAGAGCTATCCATTGGAAAAGTACTGGAAGAAGCAAAGACTTCAGTCCAGAAGTTGACTAATGAAGGCATGTATATTGAATCCTTAAGTGAAGAGGACAAGAAGTGTTTGTTAAGACAACTGAAAAAGTACACAGACTTGATTCTTAAAAATCTACAACAGTGACTTCTAGATTCTACTCAACCTCTACGTAGCTTTTATAGATCCCTGTCTTATAAAACACTGACATTTGAGTGGAGTGAGGCACTCCCAGCAACGGGGCTGCCGTGGGATCAGGACAGAATAGAGAATTTGAACACAGAGTGGAATATCATACGACAAATGTATGAAGATTTGACTTAAACTTCTTTTTTATCATCACTAGTGGCTCGACCTGATCTTTGTGCTGTGTTTCCTGGGCTGAAAGAAGTAGGAATTCATCTCTTGCTACTCCCAGTCACAACAGCTACAGTTGAGTGTTCTTTTTCATCGTTGAATAGAATTTTGTGTTTTGAAAGAAGTCGCCTTCTGCCTGATCATGTGAATGAACTAATGAGCATATCACTTGAAGGAATGGAAGTACTGGACACACGAGAAGCCACCAAAGATGAACACATTGCATTCAAGAAGTTCATTAACAGAGTTGTGCAAAATTATAACAAGAAGCCAAGAAGGATGTAGATGTAGTATTTCATAGAAGGCTTGAGTAGCCAACTTTAATTTGTGTGATGATTTTAAAATCTAATAAAATGGTCAAGAAACATTTTTCAGTTTTTACTATGGTGCCATACAGCCCATCTTCACCCTCAGGGTCTCACCCCACATCGGCCCTGACCCCCCCCCCCCCCGTAAATTTGAACACCACCACCCCCCCATTTCAATTCCTGGGGAAAACACAGGGCCTCATTTTGCTAGGCCAAAAATAAATCAAGATATTAGAGCTACTGATGCAGCTGCACCCCTGTAAGCGCTCTAGTGCAGGGGTTCTCGCAATAAATTTTCTGGTGGCCTTAGAGCACGGCCACCAGATCTTGTCTTGCTTGTGGCCGCTCTGACAGGTGGGCAGGGCGGCAGTGGGGGCCAGTGGCAATGGGGATGGTGTTGAGGCCCAAAGTCCTGCAGCCAAGGACTGGAGCCTGCTGCCACATGGCCAGAGTCCAGGACTAGAGGAGACAGCAGGGGTCAGGGGTGATGGGGTGGGGTTGAGTCTGTGGTAGGGACTGGAGCCCGAAGCCCCATGGCTGGAGCCTGCCACCTACCACTCCAGGGCTGAAGCTGGAAACCTGAGCCCCACCGCCCCCGACAACATGGGAACTCACACCAGCTGCCTGCTCTTCCTGCCTTTGTAGCTCCAAAAGGGGACAGAGCCCAACCCCAGCTGGCAGCCCAGGGGAGGGGCCACTGCTTCTCCTCCCCATCACTGCCCAGGAGGCTGTGGCCTCAAGAAAAGCCCCTGGTTGCCACATTTGAGAAATGCTGCTCTCATGTACCTGCTCTAAGCCGGCGGGAGAGCTAATCAATCCACCCCCAATTAGGGTTGCCAATGTTCTAATTCCATAAAACCAAAGACCCTTGCCCCACCCACTGCCCTGCCCCTTCCCAAGGCCCCACCCCTTCCTGAGCCCCACTTCCCTCCCATTCACTACCTTCCCCCTCCCTCTGTCGCTTGCTCTCCCCCACCCTCGCTCATGTGCTCATTTTCACTGCAAGGCCCAAACAGGCACATTTATTGTTTTGACAGATGTATTATGCGAATTTCAGGTTTTATTTGTTACAGGACACTAGAGTTGGCAGCAAAATAGTCAAAAAGTGTCATTTTTAAAAGAATGAAATTTCACAAAGGTTTTCATGATTCTTTCCCTCCGCTTTTCCCATTTTTGATAACCAGCTCCATGTTTTTTGTTCACTAAAAGTGATTGTAATTTTATGTGTGGCCCACACATTAAAGGCCCACTAAAGGCCCGCTCCTGAAGTCCAAATACAAATCCGTAGAGCACAACCATAGAAATGCACCTGTCCAGATATCTATATAAATAAATCTGTAGAAATTGACTCCCACAGCTACATGTAGATACACACGTGTATTCATGTGTACACATCTAGCATGCACTGACACATATACTTCCACATTATTTATTATTACAATTGTTGTTTAGTGTCTAGAGACCCCAACTAAGATCAGGGCTCCAGGGTAGTAGGGGTACTACCTGGGGGTATGTGGGATGGGGAGGCAGAAGGCTACAGGTGCATGAGGATGTGGGGGGCACAGGGGTGTACAGTGATACCAGTCAGCTCTGTGTTTTTGGGGAACCAGGGAGCAGTAGCTAGCCTGTCTGACTCATGAAAGACAACCCCCCCACACACACACACACACCCCAGTCTCTGCTTGAACCAAAACCAATCAGAGAAAAGGCTTGCAGAGAGCAATGAAAGGCGGATGGGAGACACACCTAGACTCCTCCTGACAAGGGTGACAAGCTTAAGACATCTCCATTAGCATACAGAATGGAGAACAGAGAACCGCACTAAACTCTGGAACCAGAAAAGCCGGGAAGCACTGCATCATGGGGGATCTCTGCTCCAGATGCTAATGAACCTATGCCTGTACACACCCAGCTCAGCAGTTATCAGACCAATTCTAATAATGAATCCTTGATCGATATGCAAAATACTAAAGCAGCCTACTTGCACTGTGAGCTCCCTGGAAGAAAATACCACCCATAGCCAAGAGTGACCAGCTCCTATTGGCTAGCCTAAAGAAAACCCTTGAGTCATCAGTTTACCCATAAAGAAATCTAGTGTTCTCCCTTGAACCATTGTTGTTTCTCTACAAAAACTCCTACCTATGCCCAAGTAAGTGTTCTGATGCATGGACCCAAACTCTGAATCAGCTCCACTGGGACTCCATCTCCTGACTGATCATGCTGGGGGCTCTGCCTGTCTCCAGCACTCAGGACCCTGAGCTACCACCATCACCTGGAAACCCCGACCAGTTCAAGCCTCATGGAGTGGGTGAGATCCCTCTCTCTGTTTTCTCTTCTACCTCAGGTATTAACCCTTAATAATATAACTGTTATAAAAACAAGAAGAAGTCTGGTGACATCTTAAAGACTAACAGATTTATTTGGGCATAAGCTTTTGTGGGTAAAAAACCACTTCTTCAGATCTGGCATCTGAAGAAGTGTTTTTTTTACCCACAAAAGCTTATGCCCAAATAAATCTGTTAGTCTTTAAGGTGCCACCGGACTCCTTGTTGTTTTTGTGGATACAGACTAACACGGCTACCCCCTGATACTTGTAACTGTTATGTTTGTTTAGGCTCTCCTTGTGTAGTTATCACTATTATTCAATAAATAACTTTTATGGTTAAGCTGGTTGCTTCTCTCTCTCTGAACTTTACTCTTTTGTGTTTTTAGCTTCCCTATTTACTGTGCAGCAACGCTTCTTTTACCTAAGCTAAAGATCCCTGCAGCACCCAAAAATACTGTGGGGTTTGCTCATCAAGTGGGTTACTACCCGTACAATTGTGATATGAAAGTGGGGATAGGGACGTGCTGAACCTGTGACATACGAGGGTGGCAGCCTGGAGGTGCTGCTTCACCCAACCCACTGAGTCCAGGCTCAGCTTGAAAGCGCTGATTGACCCAGTCTGCTCAGACTTGTGTTTGTGTGTGTGTTGGGGGTGGGGGGTCCTGCAGGATAGCTCCATTGGGAGGGGACTTGCAGAAGGGAGAAGTAGAGCTCCATATGAAAACACAAGGGACACAAGCAGTACATTGACAGAATTAAAGACCCCCCACCAGAAGAGTAACCGTAATAAACGAGCGTAACCCAAAGTAACGGGCAAAAATGGTAACAATAGGGACCTAATGGGAGCGCAGCAGTGTATGGAGGTGAATGGGGTGCAGGGCTGTGGCGGGTGAGGGACATGGGGGTGGCGGCTCTGGGAGATGGAGAGGATGGGTGGGAGAGCGCTGTAAGGGGTACAAAACTGAGATGGGTAGGGATGCACTGATGGGGTTGGGGGGGTTGGGGCAGGGAGGGATGCAGTGAGGGGGATTGGGGAGGTTGGGACGGGGAGGGATGCAGTGAGGGGGATGGGGGTGCAGGCCCGTTCCCAGCATGCTGAGACGGGGATACACACCTCCAACTCCTGGGTGACGGCGACGGGGCGACAGACCACACATCGCCTCAGGCCCCATGCCAGAGTGCCAGCCCAGCCACAGGGGGAGCACGAGGAGAAGCGGGCCGGGCAGCAGCAGGAGAAGCGCCCACCACGCGACCCATCAACAGCCACCAGCTAGGCGTGCTAGTTCGTCCCCTGCCCTGCCCTGGCCAATGGGAGCTACACCTGTGGGGGATGGGGCAGCACACGGCTGCCCCCAAGCCTAGGAGCCGGACATGCCAGCTGCTTCCCAGGAGCCGCAGCACAGAGGTTAGCAGGGAGCCTACCAGCCCCGCTGCACGGTGCCGTCAACTGGACAGTCTACGGCCCGGTCAGCAGTGCTCACCGGAGCTGCCAGGATCCCTTTTTGACCGGGTGTTCTGGTTGAAAACCGGACACCTGGTCACCCTGAGTTGTGTCTCCAGCATTCTTAGCAGCCTCATTAAGTTCTTCTAAAATTGGCTTTGACCATGACAGGCTTATAAGGCTTTCTGCATGTTGATGCAGTCCACAGGCACGGTGTTTTGTAGCCTTTTCATATAGGCTATCAGTATTGGCTTGGCTGATCAGTCTGGCAAACCAAGTTCTCCATTTTTACTACATAAATCCATGATATGCCCACATCTTGAATAGTGCATGCAGTTCTGGTCACCCAATCTCAAAAAAGATATATTGGAATTGGAAAAGGTAAAGAGAAGGGCAACAAAAATGGTTACAAGCCTGGAACAGATTCCATATGAGCAGAGATTAAAAAGAGTGGGACTTTTCAGCTTGGGAAAGAGACGACTGTGGAGAAAATGAATAAGGAAGTGTTACCCTTTCACTGAACACAAGAACCAGGAGCTGCCCAATGAAATTAATAGGCAGCAAGTTTAAAACAAAACAAAAGGAAGTATTTCTTCACACAACGCACAGTCACCCTGTGGAACTCTTTGCCAGAGGATGTTATGGAGGCCAAGACCATAACAGGGTTCAAAAAAGAACTAGATAAGTTCATGGAGGATAGGTCCATCAATGACAATTAGCCAGGATGGGTAGGGATGCAACCCCATGCTCTGAGTGTCCCTAGCTTCTGTTTGCCAGAAGCTGGGAGTGAATGAAAGGGGATGGATCACTTGATCACCCTGTTCTGTTCATTGCCTCTGAAGCACCTGGCATTGGACACTGTTGGAAGACAGGATACTGGGGTAAATGGATCATTGGTCTGATCTGTTATGCCCATTCTTACATAAAAATGAATTATTATAATAAAAAAGTTTAGTACAGAAACTCCAAGACAATGACCTCTTGAGATAGTGATGATGTGAGATAATGACCTGGGCAAATAATGCATTTAAAAAATCTGGGCCTACTAGGAAACGTATATTTATGTAAGTTTCCCAGTCACAAATGTAGCATTCTGGAGTGAAGTCACTAAAACACAGTCCAACAAACAAATGCTCTGGCCTCTGTTGTTTGTCGTGCCACTGTTCACTCCGCTGCTCCGTCCCCAGCCCTGGCAAGCCCTAGCATAAATTAAGCACTGAGGGAGACCCCCTCATTCAGGCAGGCTAAGTACAGTTCTCCTGCCCTTTACTCATACAATAATAGTGCTTAGATTATCCACAAATACAAAGTTTGTTTTTAAAGCCATAAAATACATATAGTGCATAATCAACAATAACCCAAATTTAGGTGAATGAATTTAAGAATACAGTTTAGATATTACCATTCAAGTACAAATTCAAGTACTTTACTCATGAAAAGTTATGTAGAGTTGGTTGTGGAAAGCACAATATATCAACGAGTGAAGATTGTCCCTCAGTAATTGAGAATTTCGGATAGGTTGTCCATTTAGGAAAAAAAAAAAAAAAACAGTTCATCAGGAAAGTATTTGAGTTACTTTCCCCACTGCGCTTCTCATCGGCACTCCAGCTCATTCCTCCTGGTATTGCTGATGTCCCCTGATGTGTTCTAGGTAGATGTCCCTCGACCACCTGATGGCGTCAACATCATGAGTTGCCACATCAGCCGAGTGTAGCGTTTACCGACTCCACATTCTCTCAGCACTTGCTCATTACCAGGGTCCCATGAGCCCCAGGCTCCGATGATTAGCATCTGAGTTTGAACCTGGTAGCCCCTAGCTCTCAAGGGGTCGGCTAGAGGGGCATATTTCTCCAGCTTTCGAGATCGGCATCGTGGAAGGCCAGGATCCTGTTCTCAAATGGCATTTTGACATCCACCATGATCTTCTTCCGATCCTCGTTGGTGATGACGATGTCCGGTCACAGTTGGCTGTCGGTACCGGGGATGGCGGAGTTTACGGCAACCTTCCTCACAGGTGGCGGGATGGCTCTGACCAGGCAATCTTGGATGGCGTTGTGTCGCAGATGCCAGGCTCTGGAATGGGGCTTGCAGCTATGCAGGACGTGGGGTAGTGTCTTGTTGGCATAACTGCACTTCCTGCATCGCTTGTCCCGATTCCCGTGGCAGACGGCTCCATTCAGTGGGACACAGTTGAGTTGGGCCCTGGGAATGAACCTCCAGTCAGCAAATGGGGTGAGGCTGTCCCTGGGAGGAAGTGGTTGCTGGCATTCCACTTGCATGTCACTTCGAACACCTTGCCCTGGTCCAGCTTCCACTTCAGGTTTTCCACATACTAGCAGTGGACGGCATCCTTCAGGGTGTTCTCCGGTGTGGTTCTGGCTCTCGGAGTGATGATGGTGTGCTCCGTGTTCTTCACCTGCGGCACTAGGACTCCCAGCTCCTGGTGTTCCTCGCACCATGTCCAGTGGCAGCCGATATGTAAAACAACACAAGCCAACACTGATCACTTGGGCAGATACCTAGGCAGAGTAGGTGTGTTCATGTAAATACAGTCTGGTCCTAAAGCCTTTCCACCCACCCCTGGCTCCTCACTAGCTGTTAGGGGAGATCTCATTCAGACCTTGCTTACAAATCATAATTTGAAATGATTAGGTAGCCCAATATAGCCAAAACAAATGCACTGACATTGTCATAAATAACAGCTGTGTGAGGAAGCCAGTCTTTGTTCAGACTTTTCAAACCCATTGTGCTTTCTCAGGTACACGTATTTTCTCATATACTGTATATGCTTTTAAAATGTGTATTAATGTTTCAATTTAAATTTAAAATTCCAGCCAATGACTAAATTGGCAACACTGCATATAACCGGGGGGAGGGGGGAGCGTTGGGGAAATTCAGGGGGGTGTAGGGAAATCCCTGCTCTGGTATGAGCATGGGCAGCAGGTATAATAGACCAGGGGAGGCTAAACATCCCCTGGCACAGTCGCCACCGGACACCTGGGCTGTGGTGGTCCCACCTGCGCTGCACCTCTTCTCCCCTCTGCTTTGCCCCTTCCCCAAGGCCCCCACTGCCTGGTGAGTCCCTCCTCTCCTCTCCTCCACTCCCCCTCCCCGAGGTTCCCACCGCTTGCTGTGTCCCTCTTGCGGGTGGCTCAGGCAGACGGCTCAGGCTGGTGCTCAAGCCAGCTTGGGAGTCGAGCTGGCGCTTGGTCTGGTGCTCCTCCAGCTGCGGTGGGAGTGGGGGGACTCGGGGCTTCAGCAGGTGAGGAGGGGTGGAAGGTGCGGGACCTCAGGCGGAAGGGGTGGGCCCAGTGTTGACCGGGAAAGGGTGCATTGTTCTGTGATGGCAACCCTATCAGGCCTGACAAACTCACTCATCCTCATGCATTGCATTCGTAGTATTTATCCACAATGGGTCATGGGAGGTCGCTAATAAAGGCTCATGTCACACTGTTCCCAAGGATCATTGCAAGAAGCATGGGGAAGACAATCTTTAAGAAAATACGTTTATATATGAGAAACTGTTTTAAAGTCTGAATCCAGGCAGGGTTGACAAACAAGGTTTGCCAGACAAAGGGATATCTAGTGTGACAAAGTTCCTTCTCTGCCTCGGTCGGTCCTGCACTTATTGGCAAATTTGCTCACCTCAGAGATTCACAGCAGCTCTCAGTTTGGCCGCTCTTGGTAGTGGCTCAAACCTGCCATCCACTCAGCTAGCCTCATCACTGGCCAGCACGGGGGAAACAGAGAACAATCCCCACAGTCTCTGTGTCCCACCTAGTGGGTCAGGGACAGGGCAGATCCCTTTCCAATTTAGACCTTCCCTTCTGGTGTTTCTCACAGGCCAGGTCAGCTCCTCCTGTGTCTGATCAGGAGTTGAGGGGATGGGGGGAAACTTGGGCCCACCCTCTACACCAGGTTCCAGCCCAGGGCCCTGTGGATAGCAGCTGTCCACAATGTTCGCTGTATCAGCTGCATGACAGCTACAACTCCCTGGGCTACTTCCCCATGGCCTTCTCCCCTTCTTTATCCTCACTGGAGGATCTTCCTGCTGAAGCCTGATCACACTTGACCTCTTCACTCCTCCAGCAGCATACCTTCTCACTCCCTGCTCCTGGGCACACCCCCCTACTAACTGATGGGAGGTCCTCTTTAAACCAGGTGTCCTGATTAGCCTGCCTGCCATAATTGAATCTAGAAAGTTCTTAATTGGCTCCAGGTGTCTTGATTAGCTTGCCTGTCTTAATTGGTTCTGGCAGCTTCCTGATTGCTTTAGGGCAGCCCCTGCTCTGGTCACTCAGGGAACAGAAAACTATTCATCCAGTGGGCAGTATATTTGCCTTTGACCAGACTCCTGTACCCCACTGGTCTGGGTCTGTCACACTAGCCATCTCTCTCCCCCCTTAACGCTAACATGTAGGTTAAACATTGTAAGCCCTGTTTACATATAGCAGTGCTTCTCAACCAGGGGTAGTTGCACCCCTGGGGGTACACAAAGGTCTTCCAGGGGGTACATCAACTCATCTAGATATTTACCTCATTTTATAATATGTATAACTCTGTATAACAGCCCTTAACATGGCTGCAGACCATCACCAGTCTGCTTTTCTCAAGACTAATAGACCCACCTCTTTTAACCTTCCCCCACTGGTTGGGAAAAACCTTTGATCATCTTTTGTTGCTCTCCTCGGGACTCAATCCCATTTGTCCTCATCTTTCCTAACGTGTGGCACCCAGAACTGGACACAGGACTCCAGCTGCGCCCTCCCCAGTGCCCAGCAGAGCAGGACAACGACCTCCCACAACTTACCTACAACACTCACGTTAATACACCCCAGAATGATACCAGCCTTTTCCCCAGCTGCGTCAATGGGTGACAGCCAGACAGCGTCTGAGTGAGACCATTAAAGACCATTCTCCCTCCCCCCCATTATTCAAGACAAGGGACACTGGGAGTTTGAGAAACTAAATTCAACTTTATTCTTTTCAAAGCAAGAAATAAAAGCTAAATCCTCCACCCCCACCCCCACCCAACACCCAGCTCACAGAGTCTGCAACACCTCTTGGTGGGAGGACTCAGCTTGGGCAATGGCCAGCACTCCTGTGCTCACCCCCTCTGGAGTGTAAACCCAAAATTATATTACCTTACGCTGTATAGAAATCCATATAGCATAAGCCATGAAATTCACCCGCTCCCTCAATGTGCAGGAAGACATGCACGGCTTTCTCCCCCCCCCCCCCCACCCCCATTCTGAATTGCACAAACTGGGTTTTGGTATAAACAAGAAATAAGTTGATTAACTACAAAAGGTAAATTTTAAGTGATTAGAAAGCATAGCAAACAGAACAAAGCAGATTACTGAGCAAATGAAACAAATGAAAAAAAACACACAAACTAAGCTTAGGTTTCAGAGTGGCAGCTGTGTTAGTCTGTATCAGCGAAAACAACAAGGAGTCCTTGTGGCACCTTAGAGACTAACACATTTATTTGGGCATAAGCTTCCATGGTCTAAAACCCACTTCATCTGATGCATGGAGTGAAAAATACAGTAAGCAGAATATATATTACAGCACATGAAAAGATGGGAGTTGCCTTACCAAGTGGGGGGTCAGTGCTAACGAGGTCCATTGAATCAAGGTAGAAGTGGCCTATTCTCAACAGTTGCCAAGAAGGGGTGAATGTCAACAGAGGGGAAATTACTGTATGTAGTGCTAACGAGGCCAAATCAAGGTGATTAGGTTAGCACCACAAACAATAATTTCCCCCCTGTTGACATTCACCCCTTCTTGGCAACTGTTGAGAATAGGCCACTTCCACCTTCTCACCCTAAATGTTGTTTTAGGCAGGTTGCAGAGTTCCTGCAGCTCAGAGGTCCAGTTATGTCTCTTTACAGGCTAGACCCCTGTCTCAGCCTGGACTCAGCCCTTGCCTTTCCCCTGCTTAGTTCCTTTGTTTCTCCAGGTGTTTTTAGCAGTCTTCCTTCTTGGGCGGGCAGGCAGTGGAGAAGACCCCAGATTGCCTTACTTCCCAGCCTTAAATAGAATTTACATAAGGCAGGAATCCCTTGTTTCTAGTGGAAAAGTACCAGCAGTGTCCAAGGTGGGACTCCTTACCAGGTGACATCATCACCTGACCTTGCAGGGTCAAAGCAGCATCCCAGGAAGCTTCTCTGGAAGGCGGGAGATTAGTGTCTTGAAAGTTCTATTGTCCTTAATGGCCCATCCAGGCTGACAGCCGACTGTCTGGTGGGTGTTCCCCCAAATACACACGCAGTTGTAATTGTTACATAGTCAATATTCCTAACTTCAGATACAGAAACGATACATGTTTCCAACTGGATAAACACATTCAGTAGATCATAACCCGTTCAATGATACCGCACATGACCCATCTTGCATAAAACATATCTTAGCTATGCCCTAGTCATATCATAACAATACTTCTATGAAGAATATGGGGTGTAACGTCACACAAGGCCCTGTCCAACCCCCTCATCCCCCCACCCTCCTGAGTGTATCTTACATCTCTGCAGGGATCAGGCAGCAACTTCCTTCCCCGTTTCAGTCCCTGCCTCTCGGAGTGCGTATCCAGCACTCGCCCTCAGTGTTTTTGTGGATACTGATCATTTTCTTTGTTCAAAAAACAAGAAAATCTCATGACAAAGGCTAGGAAAACGTGAAAAGAAAATCAAAAGGACTATTCTGGCAAGTGCTCATTTGTCTTTTGAAGTCCCTTCCCTGGCGCAGGCACCCCCGAGGGACGTGAGGCCCCACTCACCCACCCCCCACCTGCTGCTGCCACCTGCCTGCCTGCACTCCACCTCTCCCCCCACAGGTCCCTCCTGCTCACCATGTCGCTTCTCCTCAGGGGCGGGGCAGTGAGGAGGGACGCTGTGAGCAAGCGGCGGGAATGGGAGTCTGGGGGGGGGGGGGGTGAGGCGGCTCGGCTGGGCACTGAGGCCACTGGCTCAGATGGGGGAGGAGGGTACCGGCTCTGCCTGGCACTCGGGCAGGGGGTGGAATGGTCCCATGCTCGGGTGGGTGCGGGGGAACGGCTTGACCTGGTGCTTGCTCGGGTGGGGGGTGGGTGGGAGCGGCTCAACCTGGCGCTCGTTGGGGAGCGGCTTGCAAAGGTGCTTAGGCCGCCGTGGCCCGGTGTGGGGGAGCCCCCTGGTGTGGCGCTCAGCCCGGTGCTGGGCCTTCGGGGGCTGGCCTGGGGTGGGCAAGCCGGGGCTCCTCTGGTCATGGGTGTGTGTGTGTCATGGCTCCTGCTGGTATCGGGGGGTTTGGTTTGGGGGCTCTAGTGTGCAGGAGGAGCAGAGCTTCGGGGGGAGGGGTGGGGCCAGCATGCTAGCTTCCCCAAAGTGGGGGGTCACCCGCAGCCCATACCTGCCAAACTAATTTAATATCAAAATATGTGACAGAACAGCCTTCGGGAAAGAAAGAAACCCACAATGCAGGGTGGGCTACAAACCACTTTCCCAAATTCATGAGGTGAAATCCAGAGAATCTTAAGACTCAAAATCTGGAGAACAAATTTACCCATTTCCTTCTGAACAGCCTGAAGCTGCTTTACTCAGCACCACTGCATTATTTGGCTCTGTTATTGACAAAAGATTTAGCATCATTGTCATAAAAGAGGAAAAAAAGACAAACAATCAAAAACTTCCTATCTGCAAATGATCTGGATTTAGCTGGAAAAACTCCAGATGCCACTTTACCAATACCTGGAGGCTGGGCTTGCAGCTCAAACTGTGCTTTGGGGTTCATTTGAATTCCCCCTTCAGGAATGTGACATTTTCTTCTCCAGCGCCCAGGGGCCTGATTGAGGATCAAAGAAATCAAAGCCTGATTCCTAAGCATAGTGGGCAAAGGACACTGGTAAATGACACACATGAAGGTGGAGGGGTAGAAAGGGAAAAGGATAAACTCTCCACGGCTTGGGCAGAGGCTGCTCTGTGAGAGAAGATGTGTGAGGTTGATGGGGGCAGGAGGGAATCCCCCAGACTCACCCCGTCCCCCTCATATAACAGAGAAGTTAAAACACCACATTATTTTACTAGCCCTGCTCCAGCTCTTATAGAATCTATTGAATTCTGGTGTATAAGGGAGAAACAGCACAAAAAATTAAATGTTTTTCAGCATAACATGGAGCAATGTGAGGATGTCTGGGAATGAGACAATCTCACTCCAAAGGGGCCACTAAGTGACTCTAACAATCACTTTGCTAATGAAGGATTGGAATAAACTGCTCAGGGTCAGTCTAGACTAGAAAAAGGGGAGGAGGAACAAAGGAGACGCACTAGCTAATCCCAACCACTCGGAGGCTGATATCATCACTCCCCATTTATTCCCTCTCTGGAAGGCACAGATTTGTCTCAGGTCACCGCGCAAGCTGCTGGCAGAGGTGGGGCCAGAGCTCAGGTCTCCTGAGCCCCAGGCCACTGCTCTATCCACTAGGCAACGCTGCTTCCCCCTCAGAGGCTGATGCTGCTGTAGCAGAGGTGGCAAATCCAGACTTCCAACAAAAGGCCCTGTGGGAATCAGTCTCTGCTAATGGTGCTGTCTGAATGCAGCGGGGGCAGGGAGAAGGGGCAGAAGGGGAGAGTGAGGAGAGGCAGCACCTCTCTACCCCTGTGCTCTCCCTCGCCTCTTATCCCATCTTCCCCAAACACTCGACAGCCCAGCACCCAGCTCCCCCTGCTTCCCAGTTCCACCAGCCCCAACCATTCAGTCCCCAGTGTCCTCCCCATAACCCATCACCCTGGTCCCTTAATGGTTGATCCCCGGAGCCCAGCACCCTGGGGGATTTGGGGAGGGAGGAGTTACCAGCCCCCAGGGACACTCCCCCTGCAGGGAACAGCCCCAAGTAAATGGTGGAGCCCAGACCAGCGGCTGGTGGAATAGGGACTGGGGTCTAGAGTGAAGCGGCTGTGGGATGGGGACAGGGGTCTAGAGTGAAGGTGGGTCCTGGACCAAGTGTCCTTCTCTTCATCTCCATGGCAGGGGGATCCCATCTGGGAGGGGAAGGGAGAGGGGGGGAACTTCAGCCAGGCAGAGGGAGTGGCCAGAGGAGTTTCTCTCTCTCTCTCCCTTACCCGCCCTGTGGCCCATCAGCTCAGCAGCCAGGGCTGCAGCAGGGAGGAGGGGCTGATCAGGGCTTCTCCTCCTCTGCCTGGGGTTTGCTTAGACCAGGCAGACCCAAAGGGTCACTGACCAGCTGATGCTCGGCTGCTGCTGGATCCTCACCCCAGCAATGGGCAGTTGGGTCCTTGGGAGCCAAATACCTTAGGTGTGTGTGGGAACGAGGAAATGGGTTTGTCACCATAGCCAGCCACAGTCAGGGCCCTCAGAGAATTTCCCGGCTGTGTGGAGGAGTCTCTGATGTTCAACATGGTGTTAATTCCACTTGGAGCATTTTCCACACTGAGAACATCTCAGAAATTTCTTCCCTGCGCAGATTTGCAGATGTCTGATACTCCAGGAGCACCAAATGAACCTTCCCCCACATTCAAGGTCTCTCTGTTGTGTGGGTCACTGAAGTATGAAGTCAAATTGAATCTTTTCCTGCAGCCAAGCTATTCCTAGGGTCTCTCACCCTTGTGCATTCTCTGATGTTTGGTCAGCTCTGAGGTCTTACTGAAGCTTTTCCCACAGTCAAGGCATTTAGAAGGTCTCTCTCCTGTGTGGATTCTCCCATGTTTAGTAAGGTGTGGGCGCTGACTGAAAGTTTTCCCACAGTCCAAGCATTTATACGGTCTTTCTCCTGTGTGGGTTCTCTTATGTGCAATAAGATTTGAGCTCTGACTAAAACTTTTGCCACATTCAAGGCATTTATAGGGTCTCTCTCCTGAGTGGGTTCTCTGGTGTGTAATAAGCGCTGTGCTCCGAATAAAACTTTTCCCACATTTACAGCATATAAAGGGTCTCTCTCCTGTGTGCACTCTCTGGTGTAGAATAAGTTGTGACTGCTCAATGAAGCTTTTCCCACACTCAAGGCATTTATACGGTCTCTCTCCTGTGTGCACTCTCTGGTGTAGAATAAGTTTTGACTTCTGAATGAAGCTTTTCCCACAGTCTAAGCATTTATGCGGTCTCTCTCCTGTGTGGATTCTCTGATGAACAGTAAGTTTTGTTCTGTCAGCAAAACGTTTCCCACACTCAAGGCATTTATAATGTGTCTCTCCGATGTGGATTCTCCCATGTTTAGTAAGGTTTGAGCGGTATCTGAAAGTTTTCCCACACTCGTGGCATTTATAGGGTCTTTCTCCCGTGTGGATTCTCCTATGGTTAGTAAGGGCTGAACTTGCGATAAAACTTTTCCCACACTCAAGGCATCCATAGGGTCTCTCTCCTGTGTGGGTTCGCTGATGCGTAATAAGCGTTGCACTCTGACTAAAACTTTTCCCACACTCACGGCATTTAAAGGGTCTCTCTCCTGTGTGCACTCTCTGGTGTACAATAAGCCTGGATTTGTGTATGAATCTTTTCCCACAGTCAAAGCATTTATGGGGGCTCTCTCCTGTATGGATTCTCTGATGACTACTAAGTTTTATTCTGTCAGTGAAACTTTTCCCACAGTCGAGGCATTTATAGGATTTGTCACTTGTGTGGATACTCTGATGCTTAATAAGGTCTGAGCACTTAATGAAAGTTTTCCCACAGTCAAGGCACTTATATGATCTCTCTCCTGTATGTTCTCTCTGGTGTATACTAAGTTTTGACTTCTGAATGAAGCTTTTCCCACAGTCCAAGCATTTATGCGGTTTCTCTCCTGTGTGGGTTTTCTGATGTGTATTAAGGGTTGATTTCACACTGAAACTTTTCCCACACTCCTGGCATTTATAGGGTCTTTCTCCTGTGTGGATTCTCCTATGTCTAGTAAGCGCTGAGTTCTCAATAAAACCTTTCCCACACTCAAGGCATCCATAGGGTCTCTCTCCTGAGTGGGTTCGCTGATGTGTAATAAGCGCTGAGTTATGATTAAAACTTTTCCCACACTCACGGCATTTAAAGGGTCTCTCTCCTGTGTGGGTGATCTGATGTCTAATAAGCTCTGCGCTCCGAATAAAACTTTTCCCACACTCACAGCATATAAAGGGTCTCTCTCCTGTGTGCACTCTCTGATGTACAATAAGCCTTGACTTGTGTATGAAGCTTTTCCCGCAGTCAAAGCACTTATGGGGTCTCTCTCCTGTGTGGATTCTGTGATGATTAGTAAGTTTTATTCTGTCAATGAAACTTTTCCCACAGTCGAGGCATTTATAGGGTTTGTCGCTGGTGTGGATTCTCTGATGCTTAATAAGGTTTGAGCGGTGACGGAAAGTTTTCCCACACTCAAGGCATTTAAAGGGTTTCTCTCCTGTGTGTACTCTCTGGTGTACAATAAGACATAGCTTCCTACTGAAGCTTTTCCCACAGTCCAAGCATTTATAGGACTTCTCTCCTGTGTGGGTTCTGTGATGTGACATAAGCTGTGACCACTGCCTAAAACTTTTCCCACACTCAAGGCATTTATAGGGTTTCTCTCCTGTGTGCAGTCTCTGGTGTACAATAAGACATAGCTTCCTACTGAAGCTTTTCCCACAGTCCAAGCATTTATAGGGCTTCTCTCCTGTGTGGGTTCTGTGATGTGCCATAAGATATGACCTCTGACTAAAACTTTTCCCACACTCAAGGCATTTATAGGGTTTCTCTCCTGTGTGCAGACTCTGGTGTGTAATAAAGTTTGACTTCTCACGGAAGCTTTTCCCACAGTCCAAGCATTCATAGGACTTCTCTCCTGTGTGGGTTCTCCAATGTCTAAGAAGGTTTGCACTGAAACGGAATCTTTTCCCACAGTCAAGGCATTTGTAGGGTTTCTCTTCATTGTGACTTGTCTGCTGGACTGTGGTTTCCTTGGGATCCTTGCATCCTCCGCCATGTTCAGTGGATTTATCCAGTTTCTTCGTGGCATGGTTTCCCAGCTGCATCTCTGAGCTGTGTCGATCTCCCCAAGTATTTCCCTGTTCCAAGCCCTGGGAAAAATTCCCATCAGCTTTTCTCAAAAACCTCTCCTGTGGTTCCACTTGCTCAGGACCTTCCTGCTGTTGATTCTCCTCCTTGTTCTCACTCACTGTCCTATCACCTGCTGGGAGAGAGAGAACCCAGACAGGAGTCACTGCCTGTGCCGGGGAGAAAGGACCGAAAGGGGAATAGCAAAGAGGGAAAACACCACACAGTGACTGCTGGGGAGATGGAGACATTGGATTCTGCCTCCACATCCCACCCAAATGCTCCCAGGGAAGTAGAGTCAGGGAGGAAATTCCCGACAGTTAACAAGATGGGTGGGAAGCCATGACTGATATTTGCCTTGATGATACAACACCTGCTGACTGCAGCCCTGACCTGGGTGAGATGGGGCAGAACTGGGGGCTCTCGCTCACGGCACGTTTTGGGAGTCCCAGCTTTTTCCTTCACTCGCCAGAGGGTTCTGTCTCAGTTTCCCTGACTCCTCACCTGTGTGGGTGCCTCTCGGGCTCCCACTTTCCTCAGAGGCCTGGAGATCCGGGACCCACGGCTCTTCCCCTCGTTCCAGCCGGGTGATCAGGTCAGGTTTGGGAATGGGAAATCCTGCTCAGGGAGTGAAATCAGGGAAGCTCAGGGTGCATGGAGCATTGGTAGAGTATTTCTCACAAGGAACATTCCCTGAGATTAACCTGACGCTACATGGGATTGTGGTAACTCAGACCCGTTGAGAGCAGCAGACATTTGGGGGTGAGGGATCTTTTTACCCCCCACTAGGAGGTCTCAGGGTAGATGCGCTCTGGGGGACTTCCTGACACACAGACACAGCTCGGGTGTTAAACTCCTGCCTATTTCCAAGCCTGCAGAACCTAGAGCCCTCCCCACAGATGGAGCAAGGTGAACGGTGTGTGAAGGAGAAATATTACAGACAGGGCAGTACCCTGCTTCTGGCCCCTGGACAGCTGGAGAGATGGGAATGAGTTAGCCTGTCCATTTCTGACTCCCCTGTTCCCTTGAATGGGGTCTGGAGACACAAGTCTCTCTGACATTGGCATAGGCGCCGACTTCCCCTCTTTTCCGTGGGTGCTCGACACCCCCCTCTGCCTCTGTCCCCATCCCCACTCCACCTCTTCCATGAGGCCCCGCCCCTTTCCACCCCTTCCTCGCCCCCATTTCAACCCCTTCCCCAAAGTCCCCGCCCAAACTCCACCCCTCCCCTATTCTAACTCCTTCCCCAAATCCCCACCCTGGCCCCGCCTCTTCCCCACCTCCTCCCCTGAGCGCGCCACATTCGTGCTCTTCCCCCCCTCCCAGAGCGTGCAAACACCTGTTTGGCAGCAGCCAGGCGGGAAACGCTGGGAGACGGGCGGAGTGGTGGGGACGCGGCGCGCTCGGGGGAGAGTAGGAGGTAGGGCAGGGGAGCTTGGCTGCCACAGGGTGCAGACCACCCACTAATTTTTCCCCGTGGCGGCTCCAGCCCGGGAGCACCCACGGAGTCGGCGCCTATGCGCACTGGAGCTGTGGACTATGCGACCCTCCTCCTCCAATCTAACAGACCAGGGAAGAACCTGACCAGATTCAGACACACAGACCCCACGGCTTCCATTAGCTGAGGCCACAGGAATCCCTTACCCAGCGAGGTCACCGTCTCATGGTTCTCCTGCATGACGTCCCTGTAGAGGGCTCTCTGAGCAGGGTCCAGCAGAGCCCCCTGCCCCTCGGTGAAATACACAGCCACCTCCTCGAAGGTCACCAGCATCTGAAACATCAGTTCCCCCACTCAGCACCTCCTGCCCCAGCCACAATCCCTCTAGTCACAGGGGAGGAGGCCCAGAGAAGCAGAATCCCACCCGCACCCTGCTCAGAGCAGCCGGGAGGCTTTAAGGCATGGGGAGAAGGTGAGAGCTCCTTGTCCCCCCAAGCAGACGAAGCAGGGCAGGGTCTTCTCATTTCCCACACACCTGCCAGCCACAGGCCGAGACGGGAAGCAGAGCTTAAGCCGGGGGCAGGGACAGGAATCCCGACAGCTTCCCTTTGTATTTCACAGCAGCCTCTGGCCAGTGGGGTCAGGCTCCAGCACTGGGAGTCTGGTCAGTTTTCCCAGCCCTGCCCAGGGGCGTGTTTCCTGGTCCAGAGATGGGGGGAATGTTCCCCCCTCCCCCAACCCGGCCAATGGGCCTGTTCAGAAAATCAGGCTCCAAGTTGAATGTGTCACACCTGTCCTGCCCCTCCCCCTGTACAGCAAATCCCCCTGCAGCTCCCTGAAAATCCTCTCCCTGAGCTGGCTCCATCACAGCCATTTCCCTTCCCTGTCCCCTGGAAGACGGGACGATCTGGAGCGAAACGTGGACGTGATTCCTCAGCCTGTCAGGGTGAGAGGAGTGATGGGGGAGGTTTCAGAAGGGGCTTGAGTCCATTTCACACTCCGATTCCCCCCAGGCTCCTCCCCTGCAGACAGACGCTCTGGGCTCTGCCATGCTGGGAAAACCCTCAGTCACTTTATTCCAACACAGACCTTGCCCCTCCCACCAGCACTGAACACCTGAGACACTTTTAAACCCTCCCAGGGACAGATTCACTAAGACAAAGGCTAAAAAAGAGCAGAATCAAAGGAACCACTTTGGGGAATTCCCCCTGACATTGGCCCCAGGGCAGGGCACTGCTGGGACTGGGCTGGGGCAGAGCCTGGCTTTTCCTCTGTCAGCTCCTCTCCTTGTTCCCAGGAGAGTCAGGCTGCCCAGAGGTGATGCAGGGAATGGATCCAGCAGGTCTGGGAGCTGGGAACCTCCCTCCCTTCTTGCTCCTGCTGCCCCTTTCCGTCTCACCATTCCCCTTCCTGTTTCCTTCCCTCTCCCCTCTGCCTGGGAGAACTGGGGACTGTCCCATTCACAGGGGCATTCGCTCTCCAGTGTGAGCTTGGTTGTGTCACTGAGGGCAGCAGTTCGGGGACCCGCAGGTATGGGGGAGCCCCTCCCTCTTAGGTACAAACTCACCAGCAGGTCCCTGAAAGGGGCCTGTTGTGTAGAGTCACTTTCCTGCCTGGCCCCAGCCCTTTCCCCCGGGTCTCTCCCCTCACCTGCAGGCTCCGGCTCAGGGGCTGGTGTTGGCAGAGCCCAGGACTGCCCCGGTGGCTGGAAACCACCGGAAGTTGTCCGCTCATCCCATCCCCCTTCTCCCCCCTCCCCTGGTTGGACACAGAGGGGGGTTAATGAAGGTCTCTCCTTGGCAAAGACCCCGCTGGGGAAGCTGCAGCTGCTCAGTCTGGGCCCCAGATCACACTGCAGGAGGCAGCATCAACCCAATATCATGGGTAAGGCTCCTTAGAGTAACGGATATTTTTAGTAAAACTCAGGGACAGGTCACGGGCTGTAAACAAAATTTCACGGCACATGATCTGTCCATGACTTGTACTATAACCCGGACAAAATCTTGGGAGTGCTGTGGGTGCTTGCGGGGGGGGGGGGGGGGGGGGTGGCTAGTCAGGGGAGTGGCCTCGGGTGCACCGTGGGTGCTGGGAGTTAGCAGCCCAGGGGGCTCCGCGGGAGATTGGGGGGGCAGTCTAGGGGTCGCTGTGGGTGCTCAGGTGGGAGCAGACCTGGACCCCCGTGCTGGTGCTGTGGGGTGGGGCTGGCAGGGCTCCCAGGCTCCCTACCTGGCTTCTCAGAAGCAGCGACATCTCCCTCCCTAAGCTTCTAGCTTCCATGACCTCCGAGACAAACTCGCAGCCTTAATCATGAGCAGAGACAGACACCAGCCTCCTCTGCCTTAGCAGTAACCAGCCCCAAATGAGGACAGTTCAGCAGCTGCGGATTTCATTGGCCCACCTGGACTCACACCAGAACAGAACCAGAGAACCAGGCTGAACCGATATGCTTAACTGAACTGGAACCAGACTCAAACCATCATTTTCCCTCTTCCTCAGTGAACCTGAATCTGAATTGAACTTGGAAAAAAAATGGCTTCCTGTTGAAATAAAGTTTCAGCAATTTTTCAGCTCAATATTTGACAAAATAAAATAAAACCTACTCTGATCTCACTCATGATAAAACAAGACAACAAAACAACACTCAGGCATGTGATCGCTACTGGAACGGCCTGTCCCAGTAGGAGAAGAGAGGGGGGCAGCCCACAGGAGCAGGGAGGGAGGGGGGAGAGAAGTGGGGCTCCCTGTCCCAGAAGTTAACATTAACTCTTCAAGCCCAAGGGAAAAGGCTGCTCAATTCTTCTTCCCCTTGGACAGGCCTCCTCTCACTCGTCCCCACCCCTTGGGACAGCTCCTCCCTCCAATTGCCCCACCTGAGGCAGGCCCCAGGCCCCAATTTCAGTTCCCCACTGAAGCAAGCCACAGGGCTCACTCCCAACCCCCTCCCCCTTCTGCCACTGAACCCAAACCAAACCCCAATTCCACTCCTTGCGGCTAGCAGTGACTCTGGTTGGACACCGAATCCTGAGCAGAAATCAGACCAGCCCCTGTTCAGTCCTGTCAACCCAGGAGTCAGACCCCCCGAAATAAGGAGATAGTCTGTAAACACAAATATGAAATTGGAAGCAGGGTGTGAGTTTGGGGGGATTCTGGGTGGACATTTGCCTAGTAAATTCTCAGCCATTTGGGGTAAATCTCCTGCCTGCCCCTATCTCTGGGTGACCACCTTTTCTAAAGGCAAAAGTGGGACACAAGCAGGAGCCCCGCCCCCCCCCTCCCCACGGCCACGCCCCCTACTCCACCTCTTCCCCCTGAGGTCCTGCCCCCTGGCCATACTGGAAGCTGGGCTGTGATAATATCTGCACAGGGAGCCTAGGCCACTGCAGAGAGCCCTGGACCCTCCACCTGCCCTTGGCAGGGGGCTGGAGTGCTAATTAGGGTGACCGGGTCTCTGATTTTGGACTGGAACACCCGGTCGAAAAGAGATCCTGGAGGCTCCAGTCAGCTCCGATCGTGCTGTCCCGCTCCCATGTACCCGATTTCCACTAAGCTGGGGTGACGGGACAGGGGGAATCTGTGTGTGCTGCTGCCTCTCTGGGGCCCGCAGTTTGTGTCTGAACAAGCCTTCAGGTGCCTGACCGACCCTGGGTGCTTTCTTAAAGAGACCGTGTGATGACGTCAGCATCAGGAGCTGCTGCTCTCCTGCCCTCTCCTTACACAGCCCAGGCGGGGAACAGGATCTGGATGCAGGGCGCCCCGACCTCGCTGCCCCCCTCACAGCCCCCTAGGGGTGCATTGGGCAGACAAGCATCAGTCCAGTGGGGGAGCGAGCAGCAATGCCAGCTGCTCCATCCCTGCATCCAGGTCAGTTTCCCCATGTGGGTGCAGGAAGGGGATGCAAAGCTTGGGGGTAGGAGTTGGGGTGAAGGGGGCACAACGTAGGGGTTAGCATGCAGGAGGGGGCAGGGTTAGGGACAAAGGGGGCTCACTGCAGGGGTTGGGGTGAAGGGAGGGTAGGGAGGCAATTGGGGTGAGGGTGCTCCATGCCCATGGGGGCCAGGGGCAGCAAAATGCAAGTTCGCCCAGGGTGCCATTTTCCCTGAGGCCGGCCCTGACACGAGACTGCCTATCACCGGGCCCTGTGGGGACTCCTGCCCCACCTCCCCCGTAGGGCCCCGAGAAAGTGTGTGGAGAAAGAGTCTCTGTGTAGGCAAGTGTGCGCATCTCCCACATTCAAACCGTTGCACTCCTGGCCTTCTCCTGGTGCCCGTTTGGGCCTTGCAGTGAAAAGGAGAGAGTGACCAAAGGAGGGAGGGGGGATGGAGTGAGCGGGGGGCGGGGCCTAGGGAAGAGGTGGGACGGGGCGTGGCCTCAACGAAAATTGCGGGGGTAGGGGCGGGACAAAGGTGTTCAGTTCTCTGGACTTAGCAAGCCGGCAACCCCAGTGCCCCTAGCATCCCCCGGCCCATCTGCCGGCCCCCCAGGGCAGGCGGAGAGCCTGGGACTCCCCACTGCAGACGGGGCAGCTCTTATTATGGCCTGGATCTAGCTTCTAGCTGGCCAAGGAAGAGGAGGAGCAGGGGCTCGAGGCCCACCCACGGGGAACAGGCTGGCGCTGCCCCGGAGCCTCGGGCAGGCGCAGAGCCCTGGCGCAGGGAATCCGGGACAAATGGTGTCCGGGAGTCCTTCAGCCCAGGACCGGGACTTGAACTCTGCACTTCAGGACTGTCCTGCCCAGTTCGGGAGGGACGGTCACCCTGCCCATCCCCCACTGCTGGTTTGACCATTTGTAGGGGAACAAATCCCCACTGGCCGCTGGGCAGGGCAGCCCCCTCACCCTCCCTTACCCCACGGGGCAGAGGAGCTGCCTTGTATCGCTCCCCACCCCTCTGCCTGCAGCCCTCTCCCTGCCCCCAGGGCTCTCCCTTCCCCAGCCAGTCTGCTCTTGTTCTCTGTCTCCCCCCAGCCTCCCCTCCCCACATCCCCCCCTTTCCCTCCCAGAGCCCCCCTATGTCTTCCCTCCATTCCAGCCTCTTTCCCCTTAGCCCCATAATCCCTCCCCCCGCCCCCTGATCACCCTGAATCGTCCCAACCTCCCTTCAGTGGAACAACAGCCCAGCCCCCGTCTCATCCTGCCCCTTGCATCCTCCTCCTGCCCCCTCTTAGAGCCACCTCCCCCCGCCCCCATCCCATCCCCCTCCTGCCCCCTCTTAGAGCCACCTCCCCCTGCCCCCATCCCATCCCCCTCCTGCCCCCGGCCTCACACATCCCTGTTCCCCCCTCAATACCCCCTGATCTGACCTCCCTGCCATCTTCTGCCCCCTCCCGGCTCCCCCCTCCTCTGCCCCACCCCTCAGGTGTCACTGTCCCACCCCCAGCAGGGCCCGGCCGGGCTCCCCCCGCCCCGCGCACACCGGGAGCTGCGGCAGCTTTCCCGGGCCCGGGGCAGGGAATCGCAGCCAGCTCCGCGGGGAGCAGCCCGGGGCCAAACCCGCCCCCTGCAGCCCGGGGGTGACGGTGGAGGGGCGGGTCTCTCTTACCTTCCCTTCGAGCGGGGCCCCCCGGGGCAGGGGCCGGGAAGGGGCGCTGGCCAGGCTGGGGGCTCTGCCCTGGGAGAGGCTCCCGGGGAGCAGCGGGCAGGGCCCGGCTGGAGATTCCCCTCTCCCGGCTGCAGCCCGGGCTCCGGGCTCCCAGCACCAGCCGCCGGGGCTCGGGGATCTCGCCGGGAGCCAGAGTCCCCGCAGCGGCTGCGAGTCACTTCCTGCGGCTGGGCCTGAGCCCCGCGATCCTCCCCCAGAGCCGCCTCCCAGTTGCTCCTGGGTCCTAGCGATCAACCCACCGCTCTGCAGCCCCCTGCCCCAGACCCTGCCCCCTGGGGACCCACCTCCCCTGGGCACGGGCAGCTTCTCCCCGCATTAAGGGAGCGTCATGCATAGAAGCCAATGTACCATTGGGCAAACAGACAAGAGACGATCCCAGAGAGCGGGGAGAAGGGGGCGTTTCTACAGAGACTGGGGATTGTTCCAGAGAGTCCCCAATGTCTACATGGACACAGGGATGATGGGGGGCCTGGTCCTGGAGAGGCAGCCCAGAGATAGACCTGTAGACCGCGTTTCTCAGTGACACTGACACTGTGTGCGATTCTCTCTGGTAACAGACGGGCACAGGGAGCAGTTGGCCAGAGCTGGTTTCTTGTCTGCACCCCACGGTCACTGGCTACCAGTCCTGGGCCGGAGCTACCGGCTCTGCTCCCTTCACTCCATGGAGCTGTCAGAGCTTTGCCACCAGGTTTCCTGGAGTTATTTGTGGGGCCGGATTAATCCATCCCTGGGCTCTAGGCAAAAGCCCTTCATGTCTTCCCCCCTACACTAGGGATCCCCTCTGCCCCTATCCAGGCTGGCTCCCCGCTGTGGACACTGACAGCAGCTCCCTGTCGCACACCTGCATATCAGCAGTGAAGCTCTAGCTAATCTGGCTCAGAGGCTGGTGCTCTGCCCACTCGGCTTTGGCCCCATTTAACATCCCCTCCCCCCCAAATAGGACAGGGAGCATGGCATGGGGGACAAAATGGAGTGAGCTATGTTGTGACCTGGTGCATGGGAGGTCACATTGCCACTCGTTCAACTTTGGCCTCATGCACCCTCCCCCCCCAAAATGGGGTGCAGGCCTTGGGCCCTGGGCATATACTTAGGTTGCCTATGCCTTAATTCAGCCCTAACTGCACTTGATCTGTCCCAGGCTGGGGGCCTGCAGGGGAGTTATTCAGTCACTGTTATGTCCAGAGGGGTCTGGTCCCTGTTCAAAGAGAGAAGGCTGCGCTCGTATAGTGGATGCTTTGTCCCAGAAAGGGGTACCTGTTCTTCCCCAGCTCACTGGCTAAAGTGATCCCCACTCAGTTTGGCTTTGAAGGGGGAAGAGGTGTGACACAGTGGGAATTTTCTGTAATATTTTTGTATGAATAGTGTGTGTTCCTCAGTTTCCCCTATACGTGGCATTGTTAACTAGGTGTCCGGAAAAGGTTGTTTACTCTCTGCAGAGATCCAGCTGTGACTGATGCCTAGATGTCTGCGCTCCATGTCCATGGAGAGTCTGAGAACACATTGGCCACTTGAATTGCCCAGACATTTGGTACCTAGCACCTAACAACCATGGATGGCCCTCCTCCCCTCCGCAGTAAGCCAGCCCTGTTTGACCAGCTGGAGAACAAAGGGCTGAGGAGGAGGACAGGGAACAAGGTCTGCCCAGGGACAAGAACAAAGGACTGAGGAGGGGCCATGTCAGGTGTTGTTAAGTGTGGGCTGCTGGAGGCTTAAGACTTTCCGGAACCAGGACAAGAGAGAGGCCGGAGGACTGTGTGCTCTAGGCTGGCCAAGATGGACCATGCTGTAACTTTCTGATCTCTGTGCTAACCACAGATGCTCTATGTCCTCCAGAAATCTATAACCCCTCCTGCTTTCACGATGCTGGCTGAGAGTCCAGTCAGATGCTGAAGGTGGGGGTGTGTCGCTCCCTTTGGGTGTACAAGTCTCCCTCGGGTGTCCAACTCAGGGGGACTTGCTGGGTGGGAAGGGAGCTGAGGGTTTGGTGAAACTAAGTGGCTTGCAGTCAGGAAAGAGTGAGACCCGCAGAGCGGGGCTGGCACACTGCAGAGGTCCTCGCGGGGCCTGTTCCAGAGCACTGGATTGGTAGATCCATGGCAGGATCTGTGTCTCAGTTTTTCATCCGGGGTCACATGCTGCTGCCTCCTCCCTTGAGATCTGGGAGCCTGAACTGAGCAACTGCTGCTCCCCCAGCAGGATGCGTGCTGGGGAGAGAACAACTCTGGCAGGCCAGTGGTGGGGCACCCACCTGGGGGGGTCCAGTCCTCTTTTCCAAGGACTCTGTAACGACTCCTCCAAAGTGTCACAGGTTCAGCAGGAGAGATTAAGGGACCCCCACATCAGAAGATCCCATGGCCCAGAGGTGAGAGCACTGGGAGCCCCCTGTTCAAATCCTTTCTCCCCATCAGGCAGAGGAGGGAATTGAACCTGGGCCTCCCACATCTGGGTGATTACTCTGACCCCTGGGCTACATGCTTAAGGGAGGGATCACACACACACACACACCCCACTCCTCTGGCTGTTTTGTGCAGCTTGACATCTGCCTAACTAATTCTCACAGGCAGGCACCTAGGCCACCTGACTCCAGCAGAGGGGTTCCCAGCGGTACATTCGCAGGCAGAAAGAGGTGCTGGGAGGCTGCTCAGTGCGCCCAGGGCTGGGATTCACCTCACTTCCAGCTGCCTCCGATGCCAGGAATCTTGCCTGTGCCAGCTGGGTGTTAGTCCCAACCACAACCAGCCTCTCAGCCACTGGAGCGCTCTCCCCTGGGCTATACAAGCCCTGCAAGCTAAGAATAGACCCCCTACAGCCCCTGGAGGATCCCTTTGACCCTGAGAGCATCCCAATGCCAGAGGCCAAGGGGCTCCCTGGTATTTAGCAGTTTTAGCTGGCTTAATCAGCCCAACTCACTGTTGCCATAATGTGGATCTAAAAGGTGCTGTGCCGTATAGCATTGGAAAACTACGAACTCACTGCTCAGTGATATTCTTGCATGAGGTACGTGCATATACATGAGCAGGAATATGTTCTTAAAAACCTGGCTGTCAGGCTTAAGTCACCTTGCCCCAGATAAAGGAATGTGGTTCTTCGGCCTGCCTGAACCTGGCTGCAATGTAAATGGAGGGAGGACAATGAAATTACATTTACACCAAGGGGAGACAATGTCAACCAAAGTGGAAGATGCCACTTCCCACTCTCAATGGGAGATGGAAGCCACAGCTCCAAGAAACCTTCCAGCTTCCTGAGGCGAGGTCATTGAACTCTGGAAGCTATAACCAGGCCACAAAGCCAGCTTGGCACACATTGCTGGGCAGATCCAAGCGGGCCGAGCTCCTGTACACCTGTGAAAGGTGGAATCTTCCAGCCAAGGGGTCTGAAGGTCCCCAGATACTGAATCTAGGCGAGAAACATGCTGAGACACAAGGCTCAGATTCACTGAAGATAAATGTACACACTAGAAAGCACGTTTTGCGTGTAACCTCTCCTGGCTCTTTCACACTTACCGGACATCCCTTAATCCTAGGTTCCCTGGGAATAAATGCAGTTTTAGTTTTACAACAAACCATTTCAGTGCCATGTGAGTCCTCAGCTAACTAACAGGGTGGGGCTGTGCACTATCTCTTTAAGAGAGCAGCAGACTTACTAAAGTTCTGTGAGTGCTACACTCAGGAGGATCTGACCCTACACAGGTGGTGACAACCCCTCACTGGTCTGGGTTGAACCCCACAGCATCACAGTGGCACTAGACCAGTTTCAACTGACTGGGACAAGGGCCTACACTCACTAAAAGTTACATTTTCTACCTGATAAAACAGATCGTCACCTGAAAGGTCAGTCTTTCACAGTGTTTGCTAGGGCCAAGGAGCCAGCCCCCAGTCATCCAGGAAGTATCCCGTTTCTGTGACTGGATGCAGAGTGTCTTGTGACATACTGAATCAGTCTTTTCTCTTTCTTCCCAGGCAGGGTGATCCCCTCGCTGTCAGATCCTCCTTGTCACTGTCACAACCTTTCAGTGTTTATAGTTCAGCTTTGATGCTTTTCCATTCATTTTCTGAATAGGCGCAATGGTGGACAGTCAGTCAACCCATTGCATAATGGGCTAGCCAGGAAAAACTCCCTCCAATTTAAATGGGCTGTCACCAAAACGAGGGATTCCCTGGTGACTCTCTTCCACTCCAACACCATAAAGGGATAACTTTCAATATAGTTACGTTATTACTTCTCTATCACCCATACATGCATCTTGCAATATTTATGAGTATCAACACATACTGCTACTCTGAAACAACACATTATAAGCTTTCAGGGGAGATCTCACATGCTACCCCTTATGGATAAATACCAGGAAAATATTAAGTGTAGTGAGTTTGTCAGGTGTGGGACAGGAGTTGCTTGTACTGAACGGTGTGTTACAAAGCCCCGAAACCTGGGCTGCAGGGAGAGGTTTATCTCCATTAAAGGAGCAAGGATTAAGTCGTACCCTCTCCTCAGCATCTCCCGTTGGCTGTCTTAGGCAGCTCCCTGCCTAGCACGCTGGCTTTTGTGGATCCCATTCATAGGCCCCTCTCTCTCCCCATGCTTTGTATAGGGAGACTGGGTGACTGAGTCAGGCTTTCTAGATTATGTTGATTGATTTTTCTAGTCTCTTTGTGGATCCAGGCCTTAGTAGTTGCCATCAGCCGGGTCTTTGGTCTCTAGACAATTGCAGACCAGGCTGAAGCAGAAGGGTCTAGTTACCAAATGCCATCCCATGTCCCTTTAGAGGTTTCTGATGTTCACCCAATAAACCAGCCTTCTCCTGAGGGGTACCTAGAACACTCCCTGACTTTTTTTTTTTTTTTTTTAATTCACCAGTTGCAGCAAAATTATTACATTATGCATAGGTGGCGGGAGAACACCCCCTTTGGGGAGGCTAATCCGCCAGCCCACCCCTTCTACCAGTGGTGCCCCCCAAGGTGGAGCTCCAAGCCCCCCCACTGCTGGAGGAGCCCCAGCCGCCCCAAGCCACCGGCTGGCCTGAGTTCTGAGCTGAGCCACTGGACTGACCCCCGCCCCGGGCTGGCCCAAGCCGCCCAGGGCAGCACCAGCCCCTGGCAGCTGGTGGGCCCAAGCTCCAGGCCATCAGTTGGAGCTGAGCCCCACCCCGGCTTCAGGGAAGAGGGGGAGGGAGGCGGGGCCTTCCGGTGAACATGGGTGGGACCACACCCTGGATTAGGGGAGGTTTAGCCTGCCCTGGCCTTTGATACCCACCGCCCATGACATCGCATCCAAGAGACAAAAACCATTATGTTGGGTGTACGGCCTCCCTTTGCTCGGCTACAACTAAATGAAAACATACCTAGCTCTCAACAGCACTTTTGATAGCAGCTCGAGAAGTCCTTTACAAAATTTATCATTCCTCTCCACAACTGCTCCACCCAGATTAAAAAACACCCACCTCCCCACGCTGATTAACTCCCCTCCTGCAGGAGGTGGGCGAATGGGAAATGCTGGCCAGAGGGGACTGCCCCTGCAGATGGATTTTCCCCACTGACCCATACAAGAGTCAGAAAACCAACGAGTTGACAGTTCTAGCATCTGTAGTCTGAGGTGGTGAAGGCTGGGGCTAGTGGCTTCCCAGACGGCAGCTGGGATCCTTTAGTCGAGACAAAGGACACTGGGAATTTGAGAAGCTAATTTCTACTTTATTATTTGAAAGCAAGAAAGAAAAGTTAACCATCCCCACCCATCCCAAGGTTCGGCACAGCCCAGCCCAGCGCTGCTCCCAGCTCCCATGGGCACCAGGGAGAGAGGAATGAGTTAAAGCTGGTAGAAAAGCACAGACAGTCCACAAGAGATGCTGGGACCCAGTCACAAAAGCAAATGTTCCAGAGCAGGAAACACGGGGAGTTCAGGTTTGAGGGAAGCCATGCAGGGTGCGTGGAGCCCAGTGTGTGTCTATAGTCCACATACAGTAGACTGCGGTAGGTGAGGAGAAGACCAGCGGGGCCAACAGGCTCTCTTTGGGTTGGTCTGACTTTAGGGCTGGCCAGACCTGTTCATTTCCCTGGCTTCCTTCTCCCTTCTGCCCAGCCTCATCCTCTCAGCAAGCAGGAGACCCTGCCCCTTTCCCATCACACCTCTTGGGGTGTCATCTGTAGCCCTTTAGACTTCAGGGACAGCTTTGCCCAGCACTGGTAGGACAATTCCTGTCTCTCTCTGGCACTGGTGTAGTGAGTTCACAGTTCTCAGCCTCAGCTGTCTGGCTCTCAAGAGTAAACCCAGCAGTTTACCAGCTCTGTTCCCCCCATCTCCCATCCTCTCCCCCTACTGACTGGATCTCACATCACTGCAGGGATCAGGCAGTAAATTCTTTCCCCATTTCAGTCTGCATCTCAGAGTTTAAATCTAGCGCTCACCCTCAGTGTCTGTGGGATAGATATTGATCATTGTCATTGTTCAAACCACACAAAAATCCCATGACAAGGTTAAAATGAAATATACAAAAGACTATTCTGACAAACAATCGTTTGTCTTGTGATTTCCTCAATAAATCTGAGCTACATCCTGTCAAGCTAAACTAATATCAAAGTATGTGACCAAACAGCCTGTAGGGACAGAGAATAACCCACAGTCCAGGGTGTCTATAAAACACTTTCACATTCATAAAGTGAAATCCCAGAGAATCTTAAGACTCTATATCAGGAAAATAAATTTACCCATTTCCCTCTGAACTGGCTAAGCCTGCTTTATTTCACACCTTGTGGTTGTTAGTTACAAAAGTTTTAGATAGATAGATAGATAGATAGATAGATAGATAGATAGATAGATAGATAGATAGATAGATAGATAGATAGATAGATAGATAGATAGATAGATAGATAGATAGATAGATAGATAGATAGATAGATAGATAGATAGATAGATAGATAGATAGATAGGAAAGAAAGAAAGAAAGAAAGAAAGAAAGAAAGAAAGAAAGAAAGAAAGAAAGAAAGAAAGAAAGCCCAACCTCCCATCTACAAATGACCTGAACTAGCCTAGAAAAAGCCTGGAAGGAATTTTTACCAATACATGGAAACAGCAATAAACACAGAAAGCTCAATCTGTGCTTTCTTCTCCAGCCCTCAGAAGTCTGATTTAGGATCAGGGAAATCAAATGGTCATTCCTAAGCACGGAGAACTAAGAACACTGCGGCAAATGACACTTTGGGAGGTGGAGGGGCAGAATGAGGAGGATAAACCAGGGGTGGGCAAACGTTTTGGCCCAAGGGCCACATCTGGGAATAGAAATTGTACAGCAGGCCTTGAATGCTCACACAATTGGGGTTGGGGTATGGGAGGGGGTGAGGGCTCTGGGTGGGAGCGTGGGTTCCAGTGTGGGGCTAGAAATGAGGAATTCAAGGTGTGGGAGGGGGCTCCAGGCTAGGGTGGGAGGGTGGGGTGTGTGGGGGGGTGAGGGCTCCGCCTGGGGGTGCAGGCTCTGGGGTGGGGTTGGGGATGAGGCGTTTGGGGTATAGGAGGATGCTCTGGGCTGGGACAAAGGGGTTCGGAGGGGGATCAGGGCTAGGACAGGGGGTTGGGGCACAGGGCGGATGAAGGCTCTGGCTAGGGGTGCAGGCTCTGGGGTGAGGCTGGGGATGAGAGGTTTGGAGTGCAGGAGGGTGCTCTGAGCTGGGATCGAGGGGTTTGGAGGGTGGGAGGGGGATCAGGGCTGGGACAGGGGATTAGGGAGAGGCTATGGGGTGCAGGCTTCAAGCAGCGCTTACCTCAAGCAGCTCCTGGAAGCAGTGGCATATCCCTTCTCCGGCTCCTATATAGAGACGCGGCCAGGCAGCTCTGTATGCTGCCCTGTCTGCAGGCACTGCCCCCGCAGCTCCCATTGGCTGCGGTTCCTGGCCAATGGGAGCTGCAGGGGCGGCAATTGGGGCAGGGGCAATGTGCAGAGTGGAGCCCCCTGGCTGCCACTACGTGCAGGAGCTGCAGGGGGGCCATGCCGCTGCTTCTGGGAGCCATGTGGAGCAGCACCGAACACTACTCCCCAGCGAGAGCTCCAGAGGGGGACAAGCCCGAGCCCCTGCTCACCAGCAGGCCAGATCCGGCCCATGGGCGGTAGTTTGTCCAGCCCTGGGATAAACTCTGCAAGGTTTGGACAGAGGCTGCTGTGTCCCGGTGGAGTGCGAGGGTGATGGGGGAAGGAGGGAATCCCTCAGACTCTCCCCGTCGCTCACAAATAAAACAGAAGCTAAAACACCACATTTCACTGTCCCTGCTCCCACTTTTGTAGCATCTGTTTAATTCTGGCCCATAAGGAAGAAAATGTACAAACACTAAATGCTTTTCAGCAGGGCCTGGAGTAATGATAGACTACCTAGGAATGAGAGAACCTACCCCAGGCACAGGTGCCAGAACGAGGGATGCTGCCACACCCCCTGGCTTGAAGTGGTTGCCACCATTTCCAGGGTTTACAGTTTGGTTCAATGGCTCTCATCACCCCCACTGGACAGACTGGTCCAGCATCCCCAGAGGGGGAACTCAGTGACTCTAGCAATCACTCTGCTAATGGTGGGGTCCGAATGAATTAGATGCTCAGGCTCAGTCTAGGGTAGGATGAGTGGGGGAGGGTCAGAGGAGACGAGCTGGCTGATGCTGACCACGTTTCCTACCGTAGACAGGCCCTCGGAGGCTGATGCTGCGGAGGCAGAGGTGGGATCTCCAGGCCTCCCACGAAAGGCCCTGTGGCAGTGGTTCTCAACCTGCGGCCCGATCAGCACACAGCTGCAGCCCACATGACATCCTCAGGGCCATACAGGTAGTATTGGATGCGGTCCACATAATGCATTATGGGCCACATATGCAGCCTACAATGGTAAATAGGTTGAGAACCTGCCCCAGTCTGTGGGAATCAGCCTCTCTCAGTGGTGCTGTCTGAATGCAGTGGGGGCAGGGAGAAGGGGCAGAGGGGGTGAGTGAGGAGAGGCAGCACCTCTCTACCCCTGTCCTCTCCCTCACCTCTTATCCCATCATCCCCAAACACTCGACAGCCCCAGCACCCAGCTCCCCCTGCTTCCCAGCGCCACCAGCCTCAACCATTCAATCCGCAGTGTCCTCCGCATAACCCATCGGCCTGGTCCCTTAACGGTTGATCCCAGAGAGCCCAGCGCGCTGGGGGATTCGGGGAGGGGAGGAGTTAAGGAACAGCTCCAGGTAAGTGGGGGAGCCCAGTGCAGGGGCTGGTGGAAGATGGGGGATGGGGACAGGTGTGTGGAGTGAAGGTGGGGCCTGGCCCAAGTGTCCTTCTCCTCAACTCCATGGCAGGGGCATCCCAACTGGGAGGGGAAGGAAGAAGGGGGGAACTTCAGCCAGGCAGAGGGAGCAGCTGAAGGAGTTTCTCTCTTTCTCTTCCCTCACCTGTGGCCCATCAGCTCAGCAGCCAGGGCTGCAGCAGGGAGGAGGGGCTGATCAGGGCTTCTCCTCCTCTGCCTGGGGTTTGCTTAGACCAGGCAGACCCAGAGGGTCACTGACAAGCTGATGCTCGGCTGCTGCTGGATCCTCACCCCAGCGATGGGCAGCTGGATCCTTGGGAGCCAAATATCCCTGATGTGTGTGGGAATGAGGAAGTGGGTTTGTCACATGGCCAGCCCCAGTCAGGGCCCTGAGAGAATTTCCCTGCTTTGTGGAGGAGTCTCCGATGTCCAACACGGCGTTAGCTCCGCTTGAAGTTGAGTGGAGCTGACAATGCTTGATTCTGTGGGAGCACCAACTGAAGATTCCCCCACATTCAAGTTCTCTCTCTTCTGTGGATTGCTGATGGGTAATAATGTGTGAGCTCGGATTGAATCTTTTCCTGCATCTGAGGTATTTCTAGAGTCTCTCCCTCTTGTGTGAATTCTCCGGTGTTTAGTAAGATTTGAGCTGTTATTGAAGCTTTTCTCACATTCCAAGCATTTATGGGGCTTCTCTCCAGTGTGAATTATCTGATGTGTAATAAGGGCTGATCTGCGACTAAAAGTTTTCCCGCAGTCCACGCATTTATGGGGTTTCTCTCCCGTATGGATTCTCTGATGTGTAACAAGGGCTGATCTTACTTTGAAACTTTTCCCACAGTCAAGGCACTCATGTGGTCTCTCTCCCGAGTGGGATCTCTGATGTGTAACAAGGTTTGACCTCTGAATGAAACATTTCCCACACTCAAGACATTTATAGGGTTTCTCTCCCGTGTGCATTCTGCCATGTATAATAAGAGATGATCTCTGACTAAAGCTTTTCCCACACTCAAGACATATGTAGGGTTTCTCTCCCGTGTGCATTCTCCCATGTTTAATAAGGGATGAACTCTGACTGAAGCTCTTCCCACAGTCCAAACATTTATGGGATTTCTTTCCTGTGTGGATTGCCTGATGCGTAATAAGGGTTGATCTCACAGTGAAACTTTTCCCGCAATTGAGACATTTAAAGGGTTTCTCTCCTGTATGCATTCTCTGATGTGTAATAAGGGCTGGTCTCTGACTAAAACTTTTCCCGCAGTCCAAGCACTTATGGGGTTTCTCTCCTGTATGGATTCTCTGATGTGTAATCAGGGCTGATCTCACAGTAAAACTTTTTTCACAGTACAGGCACTTGTAGGGTCTCTCTCCCGTGTGGGTTCTCTGATGCGTAATAAGGTTTATGTTCTGATTGAAACATTTCCCACACTCAAGACATTTATACGGCCGCTCTCCTGTGTGGATTTTCACATGTTTCATAAGGGATGATCTCTGACTGAAGCTTTTCCCACATTCCCAGCATTTATGGGGTTTCTCTCCTGTGTGGGTTCTCCGATGGGTAAGAAGGTTCGATTTCCGATTGAAGCTTTTCCCACAGTCGAGGCACTGATACATTCTCTCTCCTGTGTGGATTCTCCGATGTTTAGTGAGGTTTGAGCTGTCACGGAAACTTTTCCCACAATCCAAACATTTATGGAGTTTCTTTCCTGCATGGATTGTGTGATGCATGATAAGGGCTGATTTCACACTGAAACTTTTCCCACATTTGAGACATTTATACATTTTATCCGCCATATGGATTCTCTGATGTGTAATAAGGGCTGATCTCTGACTAAAACTTTTCCCACAGTCCAAGCACTTATGGGGTTTCTCTCCCGTATGGATTCTCTGATGTGTAATCAGGGCTGATCTCTGACTAAACCTTTTGCCACATTTCAAGCATTTATGAGGTTTCTCCCCTGTATGAATTCTCTGATGTGTAGTGAGGTTTGAGATCTGATTGAAACATTTCCCACACTCAAAGCATTTATAAGGCCTCTCTCCTGTGTGCTTTCTCCCATGTATAATAAGGGATGATTTCTGGCTGAAGCTTTTCCCACAGTCCAAGCACTTATGGGGTTTTTCGCCTGTGTGGATTCTCTGATGAGTGATAAGGTTTGATTTCTGATTGAAGCTTTTCCCACAGCTGAGACATTTATAGCGTTTTTCTTCCTTGCGATTTGTCTGTGGGTCTGTGGTTTTCTTGGGGTCCTTGCATCCTACCCCACATTCAATGGATTGTTTCTCTTTCTTTATTGGGTCGTTTCCCAGCTGCCTCTCTGACCTCTGCTGACTTCTCCAAGCTTTGCCCTGGTCCAAGGACTGGGAAAAATTCCCTTCGGCTCTTCTCCAAAAGTTCCCCTGCAGTTCCACTTGATCAGGATCTTCCTGCTGTGAATTCTTCTCCTTGTTCTCACTCATCCTAGCCTCATGAACTGCTGGGAGAGAGAGAGAATCCAGACAAAAATAATTCCCTGTGATGGGAAGAAAGGACAGAACAGGGAACAGCACAGAGGGGAAAACACAACACGGTAACTGTTGGGGAGACCGAGGGCTGGTCTACACTACACAGTTAGGTTGACGTACGGCAGCTTACATCGACCTAATTATGTCAGCGTACACACTAGAACCTTGTCCTGCCAGTGGAAGTGCCCTACTACACCCACATAACAACTCCACCTCCAGGAGAGGTGTAGGGCTTATGTCGGTGTAGTGAGGGAGACGCACTGTCTGTGTAGACACTGCGTTCCTTACATGGGCTGTTGGCTGTCTTGTCAATTTGACGGCTCTGCTGGAGCTTTGAAATGGACAAGAAAGCCAGACTCCTGGCTCCACAGCTGGGCTGCTGCCAGCTCTCTGCTCCAAGTCGGGCTACCACCTGGGCTTCTGGCTTGGGCTACCGCCCCCATGCTCTCCACTCGCCACTAAAAGCCCTGCTGCCCCCCGCAGTCCAGGTGCCATGTTCCCTGCTGGCAGCCTGGCTGCCCTCCTGACTCTCGGCTCCCCACCGAGAGCACAGCAGCCAACTGGACTCCGGGCACAGATCTCCCCACCGGAGGCGAGAAGCCCCAGGCAGCTTCCCCCGGCTCATGGCTCTCAGGTCCCCAAGCTGCCCCTCTTCAGACAGTGGAAGCATTCTGGTGAAGACGCAAACCACCGACAGAAAGAGGGGAGCGTGGACATCAGCCACAGCAGTAATTACTGTGGTGGCTGTAAGTTGACCTAACATAGGTCGACTTAAGATTGTAGTGTAGATATGCCTTCAGAAATTGGACTCTGCCTCCATATCCCATCCAAATACTCCCAGGGAAGTAAAGTCGGGGAGGAATCTCCTTACAGTTAATGTAAGGTCTGATGCCTTTTTCTGCAGCCCCATTAGGACAGCAGGAGCCATGAGCCAAGAAGCAGAAAGTCACATTCCCTCTAAATTATATCAAAACAATGAAATATTGGGCTGCTAAGAAGTAGATCCTGTCCTAATAGCACCCACCACCACCAGATAAAGAAACAGATCTTAAGATGTTTACAGAAAACTTAGTTTGACAGCATTCTGTCTGGCAAGGAATCACTTATCAACAGTTGTGATTGTGAAATCCGTACTTCTTTACTCTTTGTCTTTATGGTCCCTGCTTTGCTATTGTTTATCTGTATGGTCTCTGTCTGGTTCTTTGCTTGTTTCTGTCTGATTGTAGTGCGGCAGCTGCCCCACTCCTGGAGAACAGGGGTTAAAAGCAGCCAAGCTAGGCTGATTGGGGAAGCAGCCACAGCTGGGGCCATGCCAATCAGGGCCCAGCTTGCCCTGATAAAAGGGCTGTGGGGCCAAGAGCCAGAGGAGTCTCTCTCTACCTGTGGAGAGAGAAGGACCTGGCTGCGCAGAGCAGAGCAGAGCAGAGCAGAGCAGGACAGGACAGGACAGGACAGGACCTGGCTGCCTGAGAGCAGAGCAGAGCAGAGCAGCTGAGCTCAGCTCAAGCCTGGCAAATCCCCAGGCTGAGGCCTTGCTAAAGGCCAAAGCAGGTACTGGGGCTACAGAGGTGCAGCCTGGAAATAGCCCAAGATCAGAGCTGCCAGACCTCAACCCCCTTCTGACTCTATCATGCAGAAGCTGGAGTCCCCAGGCAAACCAATCCTGACTGGCCACCAGGAAAAGCTCATCTGCCTTATTGGGAGTGGTGAGCATTGTATGCTTACTGTGTGTATTCTGTCTTGGTAACTGTGTAAATAAATAGAGGTTAAGGATATTACTGTGTAAGGCTCTTTCACTGGTAAAAGGTCCTGTAAGCACACAGAAGATTACGCCCTGACCCCTAGGAACAGGGCAGGGGGCCTAAATGAATTGTGCTATGCCTTGAGTCCTAGGAACAGGGTAAAGGTGAGCGCCATAGAGTGTGCGGGTAACACTAAAGGATGGTTGGGAAGCCATAGGTGATATCCACCATGATGAAACAATACCAGAGGGCTACAGCCTGACGAGGTGGGGTAAACACAACCCGGGGAGCTTGCTAATAGCACATCTTTGGGTGTCCCAGCTTTTTCATTCACTCGCCAGATGGTTTCTGTGTCAGTGTCACTGATTCCTCACCTGTGCGGGTGCCTCTGTGGACCTCCCATTCCTCGGAGCCCTGGAGATCAGGGACCCACGGCTCTTCCCCTCGTTCCAGCTGGGTGATCAGCTCCGGTTTGGGAACAGGAAATCCTGCTTGGAAGGGGAAGGGGGAATCAGGAAGATGAGCGTGTATCTCAAGTATTGACAGTATTTGTCACAAAGAACATTCCCTGAGTTCCACCTGCCCCATGCTGAGCTGGGGGATTGTGGAATCCCAAAGGACGGGAACATGGTCACTCTAACTATGCGGATGTGGAATCTGAACAAATGTAGACATGGCCACTGGGCCCCAGCGGGAGAGGCAAATGTCTGTGCGAGGAAGAGCTGTCACAGCATCGCTGGGGGTTTCCAGGATCTGTGCACTCTGTGGGACTTGCTGATGTAGACACAAACCCCTGCCTAGTCCTAAACCTCCAGAACCCTCCCCATGGCTGGAGTTAGTCCCAGGAATGGAGGATCACAGGGACGGAGGGTGTAAAGAGACACCAGGAGGGTGATGTAATGTCTTTTCTTGGGTCTTTTTCTTGAAAGCATGTGTCTTTCATTAACCAAAGTTGGTCCAGTCAAAGGTAGTGCCTCCCCCACCTTGTGTCTGTCCATCCTGGGACTAACAGGGCTACACCAACACTATAAATTAGTGAGAAATAATACAGACAGGGCCATACGCTGCTTCTTCTCCTTTGAAAGCTGGAGGGATGGGGATGAATCAGCAGGTTTATGACTCCCTGATTCCATTGGAGGGGGTATGGCAGTTGTAGTCAACAGGCAGACTGTGGGCTAAATCTGGACTGCTGGACATTTTTGAATGGACCCCAAAATCTTTGTATTTACTTATATTTATTTTCTTGAATCTGGATCTTGACTATACTTTGACCAAGAAATTTGCATGTGTGGACTCGGGTCCATTCCCTGATCAGTTAGATTAGAGGGGAAGAACTGAACAGATTCAGACATGCAGACCCCACGGCTTCTAATGGTTGAGGGGACAGGAATCCCTTACCCAGTGAGATCACCATCTCGTAGTTCTCCTGCATGACGTCCCTGTAGAGGGCTCTCTGACCAGGGTCCAGCAGAGCCCCCTGCCCCTCAGTGAAATACACAGCCACCTCCTCGAAGGTCACCGGCATCTGAAACAAGAGTCCCCAACTCAGCGTCTGCTGCCCCAGCCACAATTCCACTAGTCACAGGGGAGGAGGCCCAGAAAAGCAGAATCCCACCCCCACCCTGCTCAGAGCAGCCAGGAGGCTTCAGGGGATAGGAGAAGGTGAGAGCTGCTTGTCCCCCCCAGCAGACGGAGCAGGGCAGGGTCTTCTCATTTCCCACTCGCCTGCCAGCCACAGGCAGATACGGGAAGCAGAGCTCTGAGCCGGGGACAGGGTCAGGAATCCCGATAGCTTCCCTTCGTATTTCACAGCAGCCTCTGGCCAGTGGGGTCAGGCTCCAGCACTGGGAGTCTGGTCACTTTTCCCAGCCCTGCCCAGGGGGGTGTTTCCTAGTTCAGAAATGGGGGAATGTTCCCCCCTGACCATGGGCCTGTTCAGAAAATCAGGCCCAGGTTGAACATTTCCCAGCAGGTTTATCACACCCTCGCCCCTCCCTGCCTCACCCTGTGTCTTTCCTGCCCCTCCCCCTCTAGCTCCCTGAAAATCCCCTACCTGAGCTGGCTCCATCACAGCCATTTCCCTTCCCTGTCCCCTGGAAGACGGGACGATCTGGAGTGAAACGTGGACGTGATTCCTCAGCCTGTCGGGGCGATGGGGGAAGGTTTCAGGAGGGGCTTGAGTCCATTTCAGACTTTGATTGCCTCCGCAGGCTCTCTTCCTGCAGACAGATGCTCTAAACTAGGGGTTCTCAAAATGGGGTTTGGGACCCCTCATGGGGTCACAAGGTTATTACATGGGGGGTTGTGAGCTGTCAGCCTCCACCCCAAACCCTACTTTGCTTCAAGCATTTATAATGGTGTTAAATATACAAAAAAGTGTTTTTAATTTATAAGGGGGGGTTGCACTCAGAGGCTTGCTATGTGGAAGGGGTCACCAGTAAAAAAGTTTGAGAGCCACTGCTCTAGACCAGGGGGTTCTCACAACAGATTGTTTGGTGGCCTTAGAGTGCGGCCACCAAATCTTGCTCGTGGCCACTCTGACAAATTTTCCTAAAATACTTAGTTAACTTTAGGAAAAACAAACAAATATCAGGGCTGTCAATTAATTGCAGTTAACTCAAATTAACTGCAATTAAAAAAAATTAATTGTGACTAATCAGTTAATTGCACTGTTAAACAATAGATTCATAGATATTTAGGTCAGAAGGGACCATTATGATCATCTAGTCTGACCTCCTGCACAACGCAGGCCATAGAATTTCACCCACCACTCCTGCAAAAAACCTCACACCTATATCTGTGCTATTGAAGTCCTCAAATCGTAGTTTAAAGACTTCAAGGAGCAGAGAATCCTCCAGCAAGTGACCCGTGCCCCATGCTACAGAGGAAGGCGAAAAACCTCCAGGGCCTCTTCCAATCTGCCCTGGAGGAAAATTCCTTCCTGACCCCAAATATGGCGATCAGCTAAACCCTGAGCATATGGGCAAGATTCATCAGCCAGATACTACAGAAAATTCTTTCCTGGGTAACTCGGATCCCACCCCATCTAATATCCCATCACAGGCCATTGGGCTTATTTACCATGAATATTTAATTACCAAAACCATGTTATCCCATCATACCATCTCCTCCATAAACTTATCGAGTTTAATCTTAAAGCCAGATAGATCTTTTGCCCCCACTGCTTCCCTTGGAAGGCTATTCCAAAACTTCACTCCTCTGATGGTTAGAAACCTTCGTCTAATTTCTAGTGGCCAGTTTATATCCATTTGTTCTATATATCCAATAGAATACCAATTTAAATTTATGAAATATTTTTGGATGTTTTTCTACATTTTCAACTATATTAATTACAACACAGAATACAAAGTGTACAATGCTCACTTTATATTTTTATTACAAATATTTGCACTGTAAAAATGATCAAGAAAAGTAACCATATCTTTCAATTCACCTCATACAAGTATTGTAGTGAAATCTCTCTATCGTGAAAGTACACCTTACAAATGTAGGGTTTTTTTGTTTGTTAAATAATTGCACTCAAAAACAAAACAATGCAAAACTTTAAAGCCTACAAGTCCACTCAGTCCTACTTTTCGTTCAGCGATTCGCTAAGATAAACCAGTTTGTTTACATTTATGGGAGATAATGCTGCCCTCTTCTTATTTACAATGTCACCTGAAAGTGAGAACAGATGTTCACATGGCAGTTTTGTAACTGGTATTGCAAGGTATTTATGTGCCAGATATGCTAAACATTTGTATGCCCCTCATGCTTCGGCCACCATTCCAGAGGACAAGCTTCCATGCTGATGACGCTCATTTAAAAAAAAAACCATACATTAATGAAATTTGTGACTGAACTCCTTGGGGGAGAATTGTATGTATCTGACCCTATTTTATCCGCATTCTGCCATATATTCCATGTTATAGCAGTCTCAGATGATGACTCAGCACATGTTGTTCATTTTAAGAACACTTTTGCTGCAGATTTGACAAAACGCAAAGAAGGTACCAATGTGAGATCTCTAAAGATAGCTACAGCACTCGACCCAAGGTTTAAGAATCTGAAGTGCCTTCCAAATCTGAGAGGGATGAGGTGTGGCGCATGTTTTCATAAATCTTAAAAGAGCAACACTCCCACGTGGAAACTACACAACCCGAACCACCAAAAAAGGAAATCAACCTTCTACTGGTGGCATCTGACTCAGATGATGAAAAAGAACATGCATCTCTCAGCACTGCTTTCTATTGTTATTGAGCAGAACCCATCATCAGCATTGACACACGTCTTCTGGAATGATGGTTGAAGCACGAAGGGACATATGAATCTTTAGTGCATCTGGAATGTAAATATCTTGCGATGCCGGCTACACCAGTGCCATGTGAACACCTGTTCTCACTGTCAGGTGACATTGTAAACAAGAACTGGGCAGTATTATCTCCTGCAAATGTAAACAAACTTGTTCGAGTGATTGGCTGAACAAGAAGTAGGACTGAGTGGACTTGTAGGCTCTAAAGTTTTACATTGTTTTGTTTTTGAACGCATTTTTTTGGTACTTAATTCTACATTTGTAAGTTCAACTTTCATCATAAAGAGATTGCTGTACAGTACTTGTACTAGATCTGAAAAATACTATTTCTTTTGTATTTTACAGTGCAAATATTTGTAATAAAAATAAATATAGAGCACTGTACGCTTTGTATTGTTGTAATTGAAATTAATATATTTGAAAATGTAGAAAATATCCAAAAATATTTAAATAAATGGTATTCTAGTTTTGTTTAACAGTGCAATTAATTGCAAATTTTTAATAACTTGACAGCCCTAATAAATATGCACATATCCCTGTCCAAATCCTTGTAATTTATTTATGTAGGGTTCTTCTCCACCCCTCCCCTCCGCCCCAGATTAACTAGAAAAAATAATCATAGGACTGGAAGGGACCCTGAGAGGTCATCTAGTCCAGTCCCCTGCCCTCATGACAGGACTGAGTATTATCTAGACCATCCCTGACAGGTGTTTGTCTAACCTGCTCTTAAAAGTCTCCAGTGATGGAGATTCCACAACCTCCCTAGGCAATTTATTCCAGGGCTTCACCACCCTGACAGCTAGGAAGTTTTTCCTAATGTCCAACCTAAACCTCCCTTGCTGCAATTTAAACCCATTGCTTCTTGTCAGTTAAGAACAACAATTTTTCTCCCTCCTCTTTCTAATCAACTTTTACATACCTGAAAACTGTTATGTCCCCTCTCAATCTTCTCATTTCCAGACTAAACAAACCCAATTTTTTCAATCTTCCCTCACAGGTCATATTTTCTACACCTTTAATAATTTTTGTTGTTCTTCTCTGGACTTTCTCCAATTTGTCCACATCTTTCCTGAAATGTGGCACCCAGAACTGGACACAATACGCCAGTTGAGACTTAATCAGTGCAGAATAGAGCGGAAGAATAACTTCTTGTGTCTTGCTAATGTACAGTTGTATTTTGGTGCTCCTGGCCCTCGCTGCCTTCCCTGGCGTGCCCCCCAACCCCATACCCTCCGGCCTCCACTGCCTCCCTCTGCCCCACACGGATCTCCCCTGACCACCACTGCCTCTCCCAGCCCTCCACTGCCCCCCTGGGCTCCCCATCACCCCCTGGGCCCCACTGCTTCCCCCCAAATTCCCTTCTGCAGCCTCTCACCCCGCTGCTTGCCTCTTGACCACGGCTGCCAGTAAGGCCGGCCCTGAAGAAGCCACACCACCCTGAGCTGAAGCCCAGAGCCGAAGCCCAGAGCCAGAGCCCCCTGGCTGGAACTGGGGGGTGTGGGGCAGCTGAAGCCCAGAGCCCCACAGCTGAAGCTGGGGTAGAGGGCCTGGAGCCAGAGCCCCAAGGCTGAATGGGGTGAGGGGGATTAAGTCCTCCCCTGGAGCCCCGCAGCTGAAGCTGGGGACGGGGACTGAAGCCCTCCCCTGGATCCCTTGGGCACTGCAGGGAGGGGCCACTGCTTTGCCCCCTCCCCCCTCTCTGCCCAGGAGGCTGTTGTGGCCGCATTGAGAAACGGCTGCTCTAGACGCTGCCAGGCTGGGGAATACCCTCAGGCTACGTCCACGCTACCAGGGCTACAGCGGCACAGGACTGCGCGGCAGGAACACGGCTACAGCCCCGCAGCGTGGACGCTCCTACAGCAGCGGCAGGGGGCTGCCCATCAGAGAATCCACCTCTCCAATCGGAAGGAGCTCGTTCGGGGGACGAATTCTCCCGTCTGTCAAGCTGCGTCCACAATGGGGGTCAGGTCGACTTAACTATGGCGCTCAGGGCTCAAAACTTTGCCTTGCCCTGAGTGAAGCAGTAGATGGACCTGATTGTTCGCTATAGCCCAGGCCTTACAACACAGACCCGGCCCCTCCCAGCAGGCTCCACCCACCAACACTTCTAAACCCCCCCAGCATCAGAGCTGGGCACAGTTCAGGGCAACTGCTCCTGTATTTCTGCTCAGTGGTCCAGCCAGGGCACCCGCTGGGCCCCGCCCCAGCAATCGCCTCTCATGCGTGGAGACCAAGTCTTTCCTAGGCCATGTCTACACGAGCACTTATGCAAGCAAAACTTCTGTCGCTCAGGGGGGTAAAGAAAGCTCTCCCGCCGACACAGCGACTGCCGCTCACTGAGCTGGTTTTATTGTGTAGACGGGACAGCTCTCTCCTGTCAGCGTAACGTGGCCACACGAGCGGTCTCAGAGCGGCACACCTGTGCAGCTCCCAGTTTGTAAGTGCAGACATGGCCCAAGGAAATCCATCGCACTCGTACTGTTCCCAAAAGGCCTTTGAAATCCCTAATATCTCCCAGAGATGGCATCAGTCCCGTCTTCCCCCCAAAGGACTCCCATACAACCGCACAGCAGCCCACAAGCAGTAGCATTGTCAATACAAGGGACTCCCAAAATGCTTACACTTAATTCAATACGGATTAGAGTCACAGAACCATAGGGTCAGAGGGACCACAAGGATCATCTACTCTAACCCCTGCCAAGATGCAGGATTTGTTGTGTCTAAGCCACCCAAGGCAGAGGGCTATCCAGCCTCCTTTGGAAAACCACCGTTGAAGGAGCTTCCATGACCCCCCGAGGCGTCTGTTCCATTGTCCTCCTGAGATTTTTCCCGAGATTTATTGTAAATCGGTTATGCTGTAGTTTGATCCCATTGCCTCTTATCCTGCCCTCTGGGGCAAGAGAGAGCAACTTCTCCAGATACCAGCCTCCTCTTCTCCCTCAGCAATAACCAGAGCCCTCTAGTCTGATGGCAACACCTAATGAACGAGCTGCCCCGGACTCCCCCTGCAGCCCCCAAGGACAGGCAGGTAGAGGCTGATCTCACTGGCCCATCCACACTCATCCCCTGCCAGAGCCAGCAGTGACTCTGGTCTGACACCGGTCTGGCTGAGATCTGAATCCATGGCACAGGGAAGCTGCCATTGTCTCTCTCACCACCCCTCTTCCTTTTTACTGCCTCTGCCTCTCCCTTCCCCAGCCAGCCTCCAATTGCTCTCCCATTCCCCCTCTGGCCTCCCCAGTCCCCTCTCCCCTCATTGCCCCCTTTTCCTTCACTAGATCCCACCACCCAGATTTCCCTCTATTCCAGCCCTGTGTCCTGTGGGCTCCACAATTCTCCCCCATACAGTGATCCCCCTGCGTTGCCTCATCCTCCATGGAGCGCCCCCCCCGTCCCCTGCCCCTGCATCGCCCTTCAGCCTCTGCACTCATCACACATCCCTGTTCATCTGTAAATCCCCTCTTGCACACACCCTCTTCACACATCTTGGGGCTCCCACCTCCCTTTGTCCCCCCACATGTGGTTGTCTCAGACCCCAGTGCACACACGGAGCTGGCGGCAGCTTTTCTGGGCACAGGGCAGGGAATCGCAGCCAGCCCCGCTGGGAGCAGCCTGGGGCCAAACCCTCCCGCTGCAGCCTGGGTGTGACGGCGGGGGGCACCGCTCCCTGGGGGGACGGATGGGAGGGTCTCTCTTACCTTCCCTCCAAGCGGTGCCATCCCTGGGAGCAGAGGTCAGGTTTCCCCTTAAGCGATGTCCTGGGCAGGCTGGGGTGTCTGGACTGATAAGTCTCTTGGGGAGCAGCAGGAATGTTACTCTCTCTATATTAACCTCTCCCATCTGCAGCCAGGACTCTGGGGTTGCCAGCAGCAGCTGTTGGGGCTCTGGATCTTGCAAGAAGCATGGATCTCACAGTGGTCAGCAACAAAAAAGCCTGGTCTACACTACAGAGAACCTGGACCTAATTATGTCAGTGTCTCCACCACAATGCTGCTGCTTGTCAGTTTCAGGCCTGCTATTCTCTCCCCTCTGCAGCCACAGCTCACAGCTGGAGCCGTGAAATTGACAAGAATGTCAATTTCACAGCTGGTAGGCTCCCTGCTGTGAAATTCAGCCAGGGGCTGGGCTCACAGCTAGCACCTCCCCACCCAACTGTCAGCCAGGCGACAGGCTCACACCTGGAGCCACCACCCCTCACCCCAGGGTGATAGCAGAAGCTGTGAGCCACCCCACCGCCCACTGGGCTCAATTTCACAGCAGAGAGCCTACAGCTCCAGCTGTGAGCCCTCTGCTGCTCTGAGCCAGGATGTCAATTTCATTCCTGATAGGCTCTCTACTGTGAAATTGAGCCCTGGGCTCACAGCTTGAGCTCTCACCCCAGAGGCATGGGGGGGCTCCAGCTGTGAGCCCTGTGCAGCTGTCAGTGCCCCACATCCGGATGTCAGTGTCCCACATCAGTTGGTGCAAATGCGCCTGGTGAGGATGCGCTCCACCAGCAGAAGGAGGGCAGTGTGGACCCCAACAGCCCACTCAATTACAAGGCTGACTGTATGTCAACCTAAATTAAGTTGTCCTAATTTTGCAGTGTAGACAAGCCCTTACTGCACAGATTCTGATGCCGGGACCCAGTGGTCACTCCCACACCAGCTTTTTCTAGGTCCCAGCGATAAACCTATTGCATTGTCGCCACCCTGCCCCTCAGGGACCCCATGTCCCCTGGGCGCAGGCAGCTTCTCTCAGCATTAAGGGGTCATCGTACAAAGCAGCCACCATGTCAATGGGAGGACAGAAAGGAGATGTACCAGTCCCTGGGAGGCAGGAGAAGGGGGATTTCTATCAAGACTCAGGATGATTCCAGAGAGTCCACAATATAAAGAGAGATGGGGGGAGATGGGGTCCTAGAGAGGCTACCCAGAGGCTGGAGCTGCAGGGGACACCTTTCTCAGTGACACTGACTCCAGGTGTGATTCACTCGGGGAAGTAATTGGCACAGGGAGCTGTTGGCCAGGGACGGTCTCTTGTCTCCACACCACACTCGCTGGCTACCAGCCCTGGGCCTGAGCTTCCCTAACTCGGGTCATGGAGCTGTGCTAGGCCACCAGGCTTGGTGGGTTCATCTGCTCCTAAGAATAACCGATCAAGGGGCCCTCATGTCCACTCCTGCAGGGATCTCTGCCGCCCCTTTCCTGGCTGGTACAATTTGCTACTGGGTAGCAGCTACTGACACCTAGCTGTTCTCTTTTGCTGCCCTTTCACAATTTTGCTGCCTCTGCCTTTCCCCAAGCTCTGGTGGAGGGGTCGCAAGCTGGGATGGAGGGGGGGTGTATTCCCCTCACAATCGGCTATCTCTCACCTTTCCTCATCCTCTACTTTTCTGCATCTCCTGGTCCCAGAACAGCAAAGAATGATGGACTGGAAAGGAACTCTGCTTCCTTTCCCCAGCCTCTGGTCCAGAGGTAGGAACTTGTGATGGAGGGGGGCATGCCTGTCACAATTTGCTACCATTGTGAAATCACTATTTTAAATTTGGGCACGAAGAAAGCTGTCTCGGTAATCCAGAAAAGCATTGTACAGAGCTAAACCTCAGGGCTTTGTATGTAAATCCCGGAATGAAGGTGGTGTTATTTCTTTATTAGTCTCTTTCCACTGTAGATCGTTGGGCAGCGGGTAGAATAGGCCTGGGGAGGCTAAACCTCCCCAGCTAGGCTGTGGCCCTGCCCATGCGTCGCCCCAAGGCCCTGGTCCTATGTCCCGCTCTTCCCCCGTGGCCCCACCCACATTGCTCCTCCTCTCGCCCTTGCTCTGCTTCTTCCCCAAAGCCAGCAGGGGCTTTGCTGTGCTGTGCCCGGTGGCCCAGAACTCAGGCTGGCTGAGGCAGGCATGCTGGGGCTCGGGCCGGCTGGTGGGCTGAAGCTTGGGGCAGCTGAGGTGGGCAGGCTGGTGCTTGGGCCAGACAGCAGGCTGGGATTCGGGCCAGCTGGCAGCCCATGACTCAGCGAGGCTGGGGTGGGCAGGCCAGGGCTCCTCCAGCTGCAGTAGGGGGCTCAAGGCTCCGGCAGGCAAGGAGGGGAGGGCCTCGGGCAGAAGGGGCAGGGTTGGGGGCTAGACTCCTCAAATGCAGGGTTCAGGTGCAGCCCATGTGTAGATCAGGCTGCACGGTTTCGATAGTAAACAAACACTGAATGCACACAAAACACTGAGTACACCGCCAAACCCTATAAACAGTATTTAAAATACTTACAAACACTTTTTAAGCGCAAGCTATTAGGCAGAAAATCTACCACTGTCCCTTTTACCGACTTATCCCCCATTGTCACTGTTACGCGCCCTGAACAAGTTTCCGACACAACATTTGCACTGCTGTACTTCGGCACATGCGGGTGGGTGTAAACAAAGTGCACCGTGGTCCAGGAGGGAAAAAAGAGAATACAGGGGACCTCCCTGCGTTCTGATCTTATTTCAGAGACATTTTCTCAGCCCTTTTCCTCACTGCTGAAACTCAACTGCTCTCTCATGACTGTATTTTTACCTCAAAATAATCCTGTACTTTAGTTACCCCATGGTAAAAAACAAACAAACCCTAAACAATAAAAACTAAAATCACGCTTTTTAGCAGTGAGGAAAAGGCCGGGGGGGTTGGGCTCACAATGGGATGGCGCCATCGGGATGCTGAGCATTGCAAGGACTATCTTTTAGGCCCCTAACAAGTCACAGGAACAATCCTGTGATCCACAAAGCTGAGTTAGGTCTCTAGGCTCCCTATACAGACTCTGCGGAGAGGCAGGCGCCGGAGAATGAGATCCACAAAGGCGAGGAGCCACCTCAGCCTGCCCATGGGAAATGCCGCCCTAAGACCTGCCTCGGCTCTCACAGACTTCGGCGCCTAACTCTCAGTGGCAGGAAGGCACCTAGCCCTGCCTAGCGCTCCACGGATGGGAGCCCAGCTCCTGGAGTCAGGTGGCTCAGGCCCCTCAACTGTTCCTTGAGCTAGGCAGGAGCCGAATACCACCCGAAACAGCCAGAGGTAGTGGTTGTGGTACTCCCCTTCTATCTTTCAGCACTCACCTGAGATGTGGGAGACCCCTGTTCAAACCTCCTTTCCCCCTCTGCTTGAGGGGGGCATTGAACCTGGGGCTCCTACATCCCAGCCCACTTAGACGCCAGCAGAAGGGTTCCCATTCATGGATCCCTAGGCAGACCAGGCACCTTGGTGCACCTGTGAGGCATTATGCAGAGCTAGCCACTGATCAGGGATTATTTTAAACACTAAAACTTTGGGAGGGGAGGGGGTATGTGAAATGTGCAGAATCAGGTCTCCTTGAGCAGCTCCATGCCTCTGGGCCTTGGGATGCAACTGTGTGAGAACCCAGCCCTGGGAGCGGGTGCTGAGGTGTAGCATCCCCCAAGAGGGAGGGGAGCCCCTTTACACCTCAACATCCTTTTCTGCAACCACTGCAGATTGCTCACCCCCATGGCTGTCGCTTTTAACCCCTCTACACCCTGGGGTTTCCCCACTGATACTGTCTGGCCGGGCCTTAGCCACATTCTTAACCCTGCTTCCTACCCCGGTCTCTGATTTTCCCCATCTCCTTCCCCTACCTCCAGCGCTTTCACCCTCCTGCACATCAGTTTGGCCCCTGCACGGATTCTGTCCCCCACATTTGACTCCTTTGCCCCCCTTCCCCCTACGGCCAGCAGAGACCCCTTGGCCTCCCATGCAGGAGAGGTGAGTGAGCGGCACCCTTCACATGAGCACCTACACCAGCTGCAAACCAGCAGATGGTGGGGGCAGCGGACGGCGGCACCCCCCGTGTGTCTGTCCCAGCCCCGCCCGGCCGGGCTCCCCCCGGCCCGCACACACCGGGGGCTGGCGGCAGCTTTCCCGGGCCCGGGGCAGGGAATCGCAGCCAGCTCCGCGGGGAGCAGCCCGGGGGTGACGGGGGGGGGGCGGGTCTCTCTTACCTTCCTTCCGAGCTGGGCCCCCCGGGGCAGGGGCAGGGGCCGGGCCGGGAAGGGGCCCTGGCCGGGCTGGGGGCTCTGCCCGGGGAGAGGCTCCCGGGGAGCAGCGGGCAGGGCCCGGCTGGAGGTTCCCCTCTCCCGGCTGCAGCCCGGGCTCCGGGCTCCCAGCACCAGCCGCCGGGGTCCCCGCAGCGGCTGCGAGTCACTTCCTGTTGCCGGGACTGGCCCCAGCGCTCGCTCCAAGCCGCCTCCCAGCCGCTCCTGGGTCCTAGCGATCAACGCACCACGTTGCAGCCCCCTGCCCCAGACCCTGCCCCCTGGGGGCCCCACCTGCCCTGGGCACGGGCAGCTTCTCTCCGCATTAAGGGGGCATCGTGCACAGAGGCCAAAGTACCCGTGGGAGGACAGACAGGAGGCGGCCAGATCGTGGAAAAGGGGGGTTTCTGTGCAGACTTGGGATTGCTCTAGAGAGTCCCAGTACCCAGGGACACACGGGGGACACTCTGTGTGCGATTTGCTCTGGTAACAGACGGGCACAGTGAGCAGTTGGTCAGAGCTGGTGTCTTGTCTGCACCCCAGACTCACTAGCTACCAGCCCTGGGCCGCAGCCACAAGCTCTGCTCCCCTCACTTGGCTCATGGAGCTGTCAGTGCTTTGTCACCAGATTCCTGGAAGCGTTTGTAGGGCTGAATTAACCCATCCCTGGTTCTAGGCCAAACCCCCTTGTGTGCCGCCCCCCCGTCCCCACCCACCAGGGATTGCCTTTGCCCTTCTCCCAACTGGCTCCCCCACGTGGGCACTGACTGCAGCTCCCTCTCACACACCTGCACATCACCAGCAAACTCCAGCTGGTCTGGTTCAGGGACTGGTGCTTTGCCCACTTGTGCCCTGGTGCATGGTGATTGCAGCACAATTCACTCCAATTTGGCCCTGGCCTCCACCAGGTGTCAACAGCAATCAGATTTGGCCTGATGCCCCCTCTCCCAAAATGGGGGCCAGGCCTGGGACAATCTTGAGTGGGCACTGTGCCACCTATCACTGGATACCCACGAAAATCCCCAATGAGCCGTTCCCCGAGGACTAGTGTACCGCTCTGACCCTGAGAGCATCCCAATGCCAGACGGCCAGGGGCTCCCTGAGAGCTGGAAGTCAGTTTCAGCTGGCTTGACAAACCCAACTCACTGGTGCCATAATCTGTATCTAAAAAGGTGTCATTGGAAACTAATAACTCACTGATCACTCATATGCTTGCATGAGATACATATGGGCCATACACAAAGAATTAGAAACACAGGCTGGAAATTGTTCTTAAAATGTGTTTGTCGGGCAAGACTTATGTCACCCCTGCCCTAAACAAAAGAATGTGGTTCTTCCACTTGCTGGAACCTGTCTCCAATGTAAATGGAGCGAGGACAATGAAATTACATTTAAACCAAGGGCAGACAAAGCCAGCAGGCAAGCACAGTGGAAGATGCCACTTCCCACTCTCAATGGGAGATGGAAGCAGCAGCTGCAAAAAAACTTCCCACCTCCTGAAGCGAGGTCATTGAACTTTAGAAACTATAACCAGGACGCAAAGCCAGCTTGGCATCCATTACTGAGCAGATACCACAGGGCCTGTATGTCTGAGAAAAGTGGAACCTTCCAGCCAAGGGGGCTGAAAGTCCCCAGACACTGAATCTAGGCAAGACACCTGCGTCGACCAAGATGGTAACTTACTGCAGTTAAATGTATGTTTCAAAGCATGTTTTGTCTGTAACCTTTTGTTTTGCTTTCACCCTTATTAGACATCCCTTAATCCTAGGTTCCATGGGAATAAATTCAGTTTTAGTTTTACAACAGGTTTCAGAGTAGCAGCCATGTTAGTCTGTATTAGCAAAAAGAAAAGGAGTACTTGTGGCACCTTAGAGACTAACCAATTTATTTGAGCATAAGCTTTCATGAGCTACAGCTCACTTCATCTGATGCATACTGTGGAAAGTGTAGAAGATCTTTTTATATACACACAAAGCATGAAAAAATACCTCCTCCCACCCCACTCTCCTGCTGGTAATAGCTTATCTAAAGTGATCACTCTCCTTACAATGTGTATGATAATCAAGTTGGGCCATTTCCAGCACAAATCCAGGTTTTCTCACCTCCCCCCAAAACACACACACACACAAACCCAAACCATCTCAGTGCCATGTGAGTCCTCAGCTAACCAACTTAAAGGTGGGGCTGTGCGCTGTCTCTTTAAGAGAGCTGCAAAGTTACTGTGAGTGCTACGCTCAGGGGGATCTGACACTACAGGGCAGATGGCTTTGGGGAGACTCAGGTTTGGGGGGCGAGTTGGGCTGACTCTGAAAAGAGGAACCGAAGCTGGTGGAAGCCAGTGAGAGGCGCTGGTGCTGTGCACAGGCTGCTGGTGTGAAGGCTCTGAACCACGACTGCACAACAGAGAGAGACGCCCAGGATTACAGGGCAGGCGGAGACACTGGTCTGGGTTGAACCCCACAGCATCACATCACTAGACCAGTTTGACTGGAGACCACCGCGCCGGTATCACACACAGCACTGGAATTTGCTGACAGCAAAACAAAAGGAAATTTATTGGAAGAGAGACAAGAGATCTAAACAGAAACAAGAGGAAGGATGGAGTCACATGGTCACGTGCAAAACCAAAATCAGAAAGGTTGAACTAGGGCCTACCCTCATTAGAAGTTCCCTTTTCTATCAGATCAAACAGATCCTCACCCCAAAGTTCAGTCTGTCACAGGGAATGCTAGCCCCAAGGAGCCGGGCCCCAGCCTTCCCCAAACCACCCTGAAGCAAAGTGAGACCATCTGGGAAGGGGACAAGGGATCCCCGCAGGAGAACTCAGTGACTCAGACAATCACTTTGCTAATGGGGGCTCAGAATCAATAAGATGCTCAGGGTCAGTTTGACTACGAAGAGTGGGGGAGCGGCAGAGGACATGTGCTAGCTAATCCCCACCACTTCTCCCCCCACAAAAGGCCCAGTGGGAATCAGCCCCTCTCAGTGGTGCTGTCTGAATGCAGTGGGGGCAGGGAGAAGGGGCAGAGAGGGTGAGTGAGGAGAGGCAGCACCTCTCTACCCCTGTGCTCTCCCTCGCCTCTTATCCCATCATCCCCAAACACTCAACAGCCCAGCATTCAGGTTTCCCTGCTTCCCACCTCCACCAGCCCCAGCCATTCCATCCCCAGTTTCCTCCCCACAACCCATCGGCCTGGTCCCTTAATGGTTGATCCCCCAGAAACCAGCGCCCTAGGGGATTTGGGGAGGGGAGGAGTTACCAGCCCCAAGGGACACTCCTCCTGCAGGGAACAGCTCCAGGTAATTGGGGGAGCCCAGCCCAGGGGCTGGTGGAAGATTGGGGGTGGGGACAGGTGTGTAGAGTGAAGGTGGGGCCTGGCACAAGTGTCCTTCTCCTCATCACCATGACAGGGGGATCCTGTCTGGGAGGGGAAGGGAGAAGGGGGAACTTCAGCCAGGCAGAGGGAGCAGCTGGAGGAGTTTCTCTCTCTCCCTTCCCCCACTTGTGGCTCATCAGCTCAGCAACCAGGGCTGCAGCAGGGAGGAGGGGCTGGTGGGGGCTTCTCCTCCTCTGCTTGGGGTTTGCTTAGACCAGGCAGACCCAGAGGGTCATTGACCAGCTGCTGCTTGGCTGCTGCTGGATCCTCACCCCAGTGATGGGCAGCTGGATCCTTGGGAGCCAAACCTGGATGTGTGTGGGAATGACAAAATGGGTTTGTCACCATGGCCAGCCCCAGTCAGGGCCCTGAGAGAATTTCCCCCATGTGTGGAGGAGTCTCCCATGTCCAGTGTGGTGGTAAATCCACTTGGAGCATTTTCCATGCTAAAGGAAGCATCTCAGGGTCTGTCTACACAGCAAATAGGCACCTACTGTGGTTGGTCCGTACCAGCTGACTTGGGCTCACAGGGCTCTTTCATTGCTATATTGATTTCCAGGCTTATTCTGGAGCCTTCTCTCTAGGACTTGCGAGGTGGGAGGGTCCCAGAGTCCAGGCTCCAGCCCATGCCCAGAAGTTCACGTAGGAATGAACAAGCCTTGCAGCCCCAGCCTCAGGAGCCTGAGTCGGCTGTCATGGGTCAGCTGCAGGTTTTTCTTTGCTGTGCAGACAGACCCTGAGAGGTCTCTACCCTGAGTGGGTTTGCTGATGCTTTATACTCCCCGGAACACCAGATGAAGCTTCCCCCACATTCAAGGTCTCCCTCTTGTGGGGACTCTTCAATATATGATAATGGGTGAGCTCTGACTGAATCTTTCCCACAGTCAAGGTATTTCTAAGAGCTTTCCCCCGTGTGGAGCCACTGATGTTTCAGTGAGCGTTGAGCTGTTCTTGAAGCTTTTCCTGCAGTCCAAGCCTTTTCGGGTTTCCTCTCTTTTGTGGATCATCTCACGTGAAATCAGGTTTGATCTCCACATCAAACTTTTCCATGTAGTTGAGGCATTTGTGAGGTTTGTCTCCAGTATGGATTTTCTGATGTCTGGTATGGGTTGATCTCTGAGTGAAACTTTTCCCACAGTCGAGGCATTTGTGGGGTTTATCTCCAGTATGGATTTTGTGATGTCTCGTAAGAGTTGACCTCTGAGTGAAACTTTTCCCACAGTCGAGGCATTTGTAGATTCTCTCTCCTGTGTGGATTCTCTGATGTTTAAGAAGGTCTGAGCTGTCACGGAAGCTTTTCCCACAATCCAAGCATTTATGGGGTTTCTCTCTTTTGTGACTCATATCATGTGAAATCAGGTTTGAACTCTGAATGAAACTTTTTCCACAATCCAACCATTTATGGGGTTTCTCTCTTTTGTGGATCATTTCATGTGAAATCAGGTTTGATCGCTGAATGAAACTTTCCCCACAGTCCAAGCATTTATAGAGTTTCTTTCCTGAGTGGATTTTCTGGTGTGTAGTAAGGGCTGATCTCTGAATGAAACTTTTCCCACAGTTGAGGCATTTGTGGGGTTTATCTCCAGTATGGATTTTCTGATGTCTGGTAAGAGTTGATCTCTGAGTGAAACTTTTCCCACAGTCGAGGCATTTGTAGATTCTCTCTCCCGTGTGGATTCTCTGATGTTTAAGAAGGTCTGAGCTGTCACGGAAGTTTTTCCCACAATCCAAGCATTTATGGGGTTTCTCTCCTTTGTGGATCATCTCATGTGAAATCAGGTTTGATCGCTGAGTGAAACTTTCCCCACAGTCCAAGCATTCATAGAGTTTCTCTCCTGTGTGGATTTTCTGGTGTGTAGTAAGGGCTGATCTCTGAATGAAACTTTTCCCACAGTCGAGGCATTTGTGGGGTTTATCTCCAGTATGGATTTTTTGATGTCTCGTAAGAGTTGATCTGTGAGTGAAACTTTTCCCACAGTCGAGGCATTTGTAGATTCTCTCTCCCGTGTGGATTCTCTGATGTTTAAGAAGGTCTGAGCTGTCACGGAAGCTTTTCCCACAATCCAAGCATTTATGGGGTTTCTCTCCTTTGTGGATCATCTCATGTGAAATCAGGTTTGATCGCTGAGTGAAACTTTCCCCACAGTCCAAGCATTTATAGAGTTTCTCTCCTGTGTGGATTTTCTGGTGTGTAGCAAGGGCAGATCTCCGAATGAAGCTTTTCCCACAGTCCAAGCACTTGTGGGGTTTCTCTCCTGTGTGGATTTTCTCATGTGAACTAAGGGTTGATCTGTGGGTGAAACTTTTCCCACAGTTGAGGCATTTGTGAGGTTTATCTCCAGTGTGGATTCTCTGATGTCTCAGAAGGATGGATCTCTGAGCGAAACTGTTCCCACAGTTGAGACACTTATAGGGTCTCTCTCCTGTGTGCACTCTCTGATGTGTAATAAGGTGTGAGCTCTGACTGAAGCTTTTCCCACAGTCCAGGCATTTATAAGGTCTCTCTCCTGTGTGGATTCTCTGATGAGTGATAAGGTTCGATTTCTGATTGAAGCTTTTCCCACAGTTGACACACTTATAGGGTTTCTCTTCCTTGGGATTTATCTGCGGGGCTGTGTTTTTCCTGGGGTCCTTGCATCCTACCCCATATTCAACGGATTCATCCTCTTTCTTCACTGGGTGGTTTCCCCGCTGCCTCTCTGATCTCTGCTGGCTCCTCCAAGCTTCTCCCTGTTCCAAGGTTTGGGAAAAATTCCCTTCAGCTCCTCTCAAAAAGTTCCCCTGCAGTTCCACTTGCTCGGGATCTTCCTGTTGTGGATTCTTCCCCTTGTTCTCACTCATCATCGTCTCATCAACTGCTAGGGGAGAGAGAGAATCCGGACAAGAGTCATTCCCTGTGGCGGGGAGAAAGGATAGAACGGGGAAGAGCACAGAGGGAAAAACACTACACAGTAACTGTAGGGGAGATGGAGAAATTGGATTCTGCCTCCACAACCCATCTACACACTGCCAGGTAAGAAAAGTCAGGGAGGAAACTCCCTACAGCTAAAGGGTGGGAAGCCATAGGTGATCTCTGCCGTGATGATACCATACTGGCTGGCTACAGCCTGACTGGGTGAGGTGAAACACACCCCAGGGAGCTGGCTAACAGCCCACCTTTGGGAGTCCCAGCTTTTTCATTCACTTGCCAGATGGTTTGTGAGTCAGTTTCACCAATTCCTCACCTGTGCGGCTGCCTCTTGGGATCTCTGATTCCTCAGAGGTCTGAATATCCGGGACCCATGGCTCTTCCCCTTGTTCCAGCCGGGTGATCAGGTCAGGTTTGAGAATGGGAAATCCTGCTCAGGGAGAGAAATCAGGAAGATGAGGGTGTATTTCGAGTATTGATAGTGTATTTTTCACAAAGAACATCCCTGAATATTAACCTGCCCCGTGCTGAGCTGGGGGATTGTGGAATCCAAAAGGACGGGAATATGGTCGATGTAATTACGCAGATGTGCAATGTTAACAAATTGGGACATGGCCTCTGAGCCCCCAGGGAGAGGCAGATGTCTGTCGGGGAGGAGCTGTCAGAGCATCGCTGGGGGTTTCCAGGATCTGTGCACTCTGGGGGACTTGCTGATTCAGACACAGTTATGATGTTAAACCCCTGCCTAGTTCTAAACCTCCAGAGCCCTCTGGCTGCAGCCAGTTCCAGCTATGGGGGATCATAGGGGATGGTGAGTGTAAAATAAGAGACACAAGGTGGGTGACATAACACTCCTCAACACTCCAAACCCAAAGTATCTTTTCTTGGGCCAACTCCTGTGGGTGATCATAAGAACAGCCTCTCTGGGTCAGACCAAAGGTCCATCTTGCCCAGTATCCTGTCTACCAACAGTGGCCAATGCCAGCTGCTTCAGAGGGAATGAACAGAACAGGTGATCATTAAATGATCCAAAACAATAAAAAACAAGCTTCAAAAGCTTCTCTCTTTCATCAACCAAATTTGGTCCAATCAAAGGTACTGCCTTCCCCGCTTTGTGTCTGTCTGTCATGGGACGAACAGGCCCACACCAACAGTACAAACGAGTGAGAAATAATACACACAGGACCATACCCTGCTTCTGCCCCTTTGAAAACTGGATGGATGGGGTGAATTAGAGTGTCCATTAGGTTTATGATTCCCAGATCCCATTGGAGGTGGCATGGAGATGAAAGTCTCTCTTACACTAGATCTATGGACTTTGGGATCCATTTGCCTCTAATCTAACTGAGCAGAGAAGAACTGACCAGTTTCATACATGCAGACCTCCCAGCTTGTAATAATTAAGGGCACAGGAATCCCTTACCCAGCGAGGTCACCATCTCGTAGTTCTCCTGCATGACGTCCCTGTAGAGGGCTCTCTGAGCAGGGTCCAGCAGAGCCCCCTGCCCCTCGGTGAAATACACAGCCACCTCCTCGAAGGTCACCGGCATCTGGAACAACAAGAGTCCCCCATTCAGCGCCTGCTGCCCCAGCTGCAATCCACTAGTCAGGGGGAGGAGGCCCAGAGGAGCAGAATCCCACCCGCACCCTGCTCAGAGGAGCCAGGAGGCTTCAGGGGGTGGGATAAGGTGAGAGCGCCTTGTCTCCCCAGCACACGGAGCAGGGCAGGGTCTTCTCATTTCCCACTCGCCTGCCAGCCACAGGCAGATACGGGAAGCAGAGCTCTGAGCCAGGGACAGGGTCAGGAATCCCGACAGCTTCCCTTCGTATTTCACAGCAGCCTCTGGCCAGTGGGGTCAGGCTCCAGCACTGGGAGTCTGGTCACTTTTCCCAGCCCTGCCCAGGGGGGTGTTTCCTGATTCAGAAATGGGGGAATGTTCCCCCCTGACCATGGGCCTGTTCAGAAAATCAGGCCCAGGTTGAACATTTCCCAGCAGGTTTATCACACCCTCGCCCCTCCCTGCCTCACCCTGTGTCTTTCCTGCCCCTCCTCCTCTACAGCAACCCCCCCCCTGCAGCTCCCTGAAAATCCCCTACCTGAGCTGGCTCCATCACAGCCATTTCCCTTCCCTGTCCCCTGGAAGACGGGACGATCTGGAGCGAAACGTGGACGTGATTCTTCAGCCTGTCAGGGCGAGAGGGGCGACGACGGGGGGAGGTTTCAGAAGGGGCTTGAGTCCATTTCACACCCCGATTCCCCCCTGGCTCTCTTCCTGCAGACAGACTGGTCCCGCAAGCTCCAGCTCAGGATTTGGTGAGGGCAGAGCTCGGGCCCCCCTGGGGCTGGTTCCAGCCACCGGAGAAAGTCCCCTCCTGGGCTGGGCACAGAGGGGGATTAATGAAGGTCTCTCCCCAGAACTGACCCCACTGGGGGAGCAGCAGCTGCTCAGTCTGGACTCCCAGATCACAATGGAGGAGGCAGCAGCATCTGCCCCAGAAAGCTCAACTCCAGGGCTCTAATATCAGGAGCAGACAGAGACATACCAGCCTCCTCCTCTCCCTTAGCAATAGCCAGAGCCCTCTAGTTTGGTGACAACACCTGATGAATGAGCTGCCCTGGACTCCCCCGGCAGCCACCAGGGACAGCTGATCTCATCGGCCCAACTGGACTCACCCCCTGCCAGAGCCAGCAGTGACTCCGGTCTGACACCGGTGTGGCTGAGATCTGAATCCATGGCACGGGGAAGCTGCCGTTGTCCCTCTCACCACCGCTCACCCTTTTCACTGGCCTCTCTCTCCCTTCCCCAGCCAGCCTCCTCTTGCTCTCCCATTCCCCCTCCGGCCTCCCCAGTCCCCTCTCCCCACATCGCCCCCTTTTCCTTCACTAGATCCCACCACCCAGGTTTCCCTCTATTCCAGCCCTGTGTCCTGTGGGCTCCACAATTCTCCCCCATACAGTGACCCCCCTGCGTTGCCTCATTCTCCATGCAGCGCCCCCGCTGCCCCCTCCCGCCCCCTGCCCGCTCACACATCCCCTCCTGTCCTCCCACCTCCAGTCCCTCTTCAGCCCGCTCCCGGCTCCCTCCCACGTGTGGCTGTCCCAGCCCCTGGCTCCCCCCGCCCCGCACACACCGGGGGCTGGCGGCAGCTTGCCCGGGCCCGGGGCAGGGAATCGCAGCCAGCTCCGCGGGGAGCAGCCTGGGGTCAAACCCGCCCCCTGCAGCCCGGGGGTGACGGGGGGGGGCGAGTCTCTCTTACCTTCCCTCCGAGCGGGGCCCCCCGGGGCAGGGGCCGGGCCGGGAAGGGGCCCTGGCCAGGCTGGGGGCTCTGCCCTGGGAGAGGCTCCCGGGGAGCAGCGGGCAGGGCCCGGCGGGAGGTTCCCCTCTCCCGGCTGCAGCCCGGGCTCCGGGCTCCCAGCACCAGCCGCCGGGGCTGGGGGATCTCGCCGGGAGCCTGGGAGCCAGAGCCACCGCAGGGGCAACGAAATCCGAATCCGATTCACTTGCTGGCTCGCAGACAGCTCCTCCTGGGTCCTAGCGACAAGCGGATTCCACCGCCCTGCAGCCCCCCCCCCCGCCACAGACCCTGCCTCTTGGGGGCCCCACCTCCCCTTGGCTCCCGCAGCTTCTCTCCGCATCAAGGAGGCATCCTGCACAGAGGCCAATGAGGCTGTGGGAGGACAGACAGGAGACCCAGATCCTGGGGGCGGGGGGTTCTGTGGGGACTGGCCATTGTTCCAGAGTGTCCCCAAGCCCGCGCCGCTTCCCGCAGCTCCCATTGGCCGGGAATGGTGAACCACGGCCACTGGGAACTGCAAGTGGCCGTACCTGCAGAACAAAGTGTCTCGCGGCCCGCCAGGGGCTTACCCAGAACAAGCCACAAACCAAGTTCGGGAACCACTGATCTACAGGAACACAGGGGTGATGGGGGTCCTGGTCCTAGAGAGACAGTCCAGAGCTAAGAAGAAGTCTGGTGGCACCTTAGAGACTAACAGATTTTTCGTGGGCAAAACACTTCTTCAGATGCAGTCCAGACCTAGAGCTGCAGGCGACACGTTTCTCGATGACACTGACTCTGTCTGTGATCCACTCTGGTAACAGACTGGCACAGGGAGCAGCTGATCAGAGCTGGTCTCTTCTCTCCACACCAGGCTCACTGGCTACCAGCCCTGGGCCAGAGATACCAGCTCGGGTCATGGAGGTTTCAGAGCTTTGCCACCAGGTTCCTGGAGTTATTTGTAGGGCTGGATTAACCCATCCCTAGGTTCTAGGCCAAACCTTCTCATGTCTGCCCCCCCCCCACACACACACACACCTCTGACCAGGGATCCCTTCTGCTCCTCTCCTGGCTGGCTCCCCCATGTGGGCACTGACTGCAGCTCCCTCTCACACACCTGCACATCACCAGCAAACTCCAGCAGGTCTGGTTCAGGGACTGGTGCTCTGCCTACTCGTGCCCTGGTGCACGGGGATCACAGCACAACTCACTCCATTTCGACCCTGGCCCCCACCAGGTGCTGACAGCACTCACTCGAGTTTCCCCTGGTGCCCCCTCTTCTGAAATGGGGGCTGGCCTGGGACATTCCAGAGTGGGCAGTGGGGCAGCCAGCACTGCTCCTTCTCCCCAAGGAGCAGGCTCCTGTGCAACCCCCAACACACACAGGAATAGGGTTTTAGGTACCTGCCTATATGGCCTGTCCCTTAATCCAGCCCTGACTGCACTGGATCCCTCCAGGGTTGGGGGTCTGGAGGGAAGGGGAGTGGGGGGAGTTGATTCAGTAGCTGTTGTATCCAGAGGTGGGAAAGAGAGACAGAGGAGGCTGCTCTCAATCTGTCTCTGTTTTTTGTCCTGGGTCACAAGTTCCATTGGGATCTGGGAGCTTGGACTGAGCAGCTGCTGCTCCCCCAACAGGGTCTGTGCTGGGAAGAGATCTTCATCAAAGCCCCCTCTGTGCCCAGCCAGGGTGGGACATTCACTAGGCCAGACCAGAGCGAGAGACTGACTCTGCAGTCTGGGGGTTGGGGCACCGTCTGGGAGGTCCCCGTCCCCTTTCCCAAGGACTCTGCAATGAAATCCAAAGTAAAACAGGAAATGGGGGAAGCCTGACATTGGGAGACCCCATGGTGAGAGCACTGCCCTGAGAGCTGTGGGTATCCCCTGAACCTGGGTCTCCTACATCAGGTGGGCTGCTCTGACTCCTGGGCCAAGAGTTTACAGGAGGAATCACCCCATGCTCCCTTCTGCTGGTGTTTCTGGGTGGCATTTGACATTATTCTCACAAAAGCACAAGCATCTGGGCCCCAACACTCCAGCAGAGGGGTTCCCAGTGGTGCATTTGCAGGCAGAGAGAGGTGCTGGGAGGCTGCTCAGAGCACCCAGGGCTGGGATTCACCCGGCTTCCACCAGCCTCTGGTGCGAGGGACTCATCTGTGCCAGCTGGGTGTTAGCCCCCTACCACTGGGTATTGGCCCCCTACCAGCCTCAGCCACTGGAGTGCTCTCCCCTGGGCTACACCAGCCCTGCCTTTGCCCTGCAGGATGACAACAGCTCCCAGCCCGAGTCCCTTCAAAGTGTGTCCCTGGGGTATCCAGCCCCTATCCCTGGATACCCACAGAAATCCCTGATCTGCAGCTCCCCAAGAACCAGTGCACCTCTCCAACCCTGAGAGCACCCCAATGCCAGAGGCTCCCTGGGAGCTGGCAGTGAGTTTCAGCTGCCTTGACCAGCCCAACTCACTGCGGCCATGATCAGTACCTAAAAGTTGTCACTGGAAACTAACAACTCACTGATCAGCCAGATTCTGGCCTGATATACCTACTGGCAATACATGAAGCATTAGAAACACCTGCTGCAAGATGTTCTTAAAATGTGTTGTCAGGCAAGGCTAACATCACCTCTCTCCCCCAGGCAAAGGAATGTGGTTCTTCCCCCTGCTTGCATGTGTCTGCAATGTAAATGGAGCGAGGACAATGAAATGACATTTACATGAAGGGCAGACAAAGCCAGCAGGCAAACCAGTGTGGAAGACGCCACTTCCCACTCTCATGGGAGATGGAAGCCGCAACTGCAGAAAAACTTCCTGCCTCCTGAAGCGAAGTCATTGAACTCTGGAAGCAATAAGGACGGATAAGATTATTTCATGGAAGTTACAGATTCCATGACAGAGACCTCCACGAGATTTTCCATTTCAGAGGCGGAGGGTCCCCTGGAGCTCTCAGCTGCAGTGGGGCACCTGGAGCTGTCAGCCACCCCGCAGCAGGGAGGATTGGGCTCTCATCACCCCGCCCCCCCCCCAAAAAAACCCTCGACCTTCATTCATCACCCCGTAAGCCTCCCCCCATTACTTTTAGTAAAAGTCACAGACAGGTTTCCGTGATTTTTTGTTTATTGCCCATGACGTGTCCATGAGTTTTACTAAAAATAGCCATGACAAAATGTGAACCTTAGATATAACCAGGACGCAAAGCCAGCTTGGCATCCATTACTGGGCAGATACCACTAGGCCGAGCTCCTGTACATCTGAGAAAAGTGGAACTTTCCAGCCAAGGGGGTCGAAAGTCCCCAGACACTGAATGTAGGCAAGACACCTGCTGAGACCAAGACACGGCCTCACTGAAGATAAATGTAGTCACTAGAAAGCACATTTTGTTTGTAACCTCCCTGGCCCTTTCACTCTTACCAGACATCCCTTAACCCTATGGTCAATGGGAATAAACTTATTTTTAGTTTTAAAACAAACCATCTCAGTGCTGCAGATCACAGTGAAGTGCAAGTCGTCAGCTAACCTAACAGGGTGGGGCTGTGCGCTGTCTCTTTAAGAGAGCAGCAAAGTTACTAAAGTTCGTGAGTGCTATGCTCAGGAGGATCTGACACTACAGGGCAGCTGGCTTTGGGGAGACTCAGGTTTGGGGGGCGAGTTGGGGTGACTCTGGAGTTACCAGCCCCCAGGGACACTCCCCCTGCAGGGAACAGTTCCAGGTCAGCTGGGGAGCCCAGCCCACCGGCTGGTGGAAGATGGGGGATGGGGACAGGTGTGTAGAGTGAAGGTGGGGCCTGGCCCAAATGTCCTTCTCCTCATCTCCATGGCAGGGGGATCCTGTCTGGGAGGGGAAGGGAGAAGGGGGAACTTCTCCAGCCGCTCCCTCTGCCTGGCTGGAGTTTCTCTCTCTCCCTTCCCCCACCAGCACAGCAACCAGGGCTGCAGGAGGGAGGAGGGGCTGATGGGGGCTTCTCCTCCTCTGCTTGGGGTTTGCTTAGACCAGGCAGACCCAGAGGGTCACTGACCAGCTGTTGCTCGGCTGCTGCTGGATCCTCACCCCAGCGATGGACAGCTGGAACCTTAGGAGCCAAACACCCCGGATGTGTGTGGGAACGAGGAAATGGGTTTGTCACAATGGCCGGCCCCAGTCAGGGCCCTGAGAGAATTTCCCCCATGTGTGGAGGAGTCTCCCATGTCCAATGTGGTGGTAGCTCCACTTGGAGCATTTTCCATGCTAAAGGAAGCAAATCAGGGTGTCTACACAGCAACTAGGCACCTGCTGCGGCTGGACTTTGCCAGCCCACTTGGGCTCACGGGGCTCTTTCATTGCATATAGATTTCCAGGGTTATTCTGGAGCCTTCTCTCTAGGACCTGTGAGGTGGGAGGGTCCCAGAGTCCAGGCTCCAGCCCATGCCCCGAAGTTCACGTAGGAATGAACCAGCCCTGCAGCCCCAGCCTCAGGAGCCTGAGTCGGCTGTCATGGGTCAGCTGCAGGTTTTTCTTTGCTGTGCAGACAGACCCTGAGAGGTCTCTACCCTGAGTGGGTTTGCTGATGCTTTATACTCCCTGGAGCACCAGATGAAGCTTCCCCCACATTCAAAGTCTCCCTCTAATGTGGATTCTACAATATATGACAATGGATGAGCTCTGACTGAATTTTTTCCTGAAGTGAAGGTATTCCTAAGAGCTATCTCCTGTGTGGAGTCTCCGATGTTTAGCAAGCTTTGAGCTGTTCTTGAAGCTTTTCCCACAGTCCAAGTATTTATGGGTGTCTTCTCTCTTCTGCATCGTCTCATATAACCCTCAGGAAACTTTCCCCCACAGTCGACGCGTTTGTGGGGTTTATCTCCAGTATGGATTTTTTGATGTCTCGTAAGGGTTGATCTGTGAGTGAAACTTTTCCCACAATCAAGGCATTTGTAGATTCTCTCTCCCGTGTGGATTCTCTGATGTTTAAGAAGGTCTGAGCTGTGACGGAAGCCTTTCCTGCACTCCAAGCATTTATGGGGTTTCTCTCCTTTGTGGATCATCTCATGTGAAATCAGGTTTGATCGCTGCGTGAAACTTTTCCCACAGTCCAAGCATTTATAGAGTTTCTCTCCTGTGTGGATTTTCTGGTGTGTAGTAAGGGCTGATCGCTGAATGAAGCTTTTCCCACAGTCCAAGCACTTGTGGGGTTTCTCTCCTGTGTGAGTTTTCTCATGTGAAGTAAGGGTTGATCTGTGGGAGAAACTTTTCCCACAGTCGAGGCATTTGTGAGGTTTATCTCCAGTGTGGATTCTCTGATGTCTCAGAAGGATGGATCTCTGAGCGAAACTGTTCCCACAGCTGAGACACTTATAGGGTCTCTCTCCTGTGTGCACTCTCTGATGCGTAATAAGGTGTGAGCTCTGACTGAAGCTTTTCCCACAGTCCAGGCATTTATAAGGTCTCTCTCCCGTGTGGATTCTCCCATGTTTAATAAGCTGTGACCTGTCACTGAAGGTTTTCCCACAGTCCAAGCATTTATGGGGTTTCTCTCCAGTGTGGGTTCTCTGATGTGTAGTAAGGGCTGATATCAAATTGAATCTTTTCCCACACTCTAGGCATTTATAAGGTCTCTCTCCTGTGTGGATTCTCCCATGTTTCATTAGGGATGAGCTCTTGGTAAAACTTTTCCCACACTCATCGCATTTATACGGTCTCTCACCTGTGTGTTTTCTCTGATGTATAATGAGGGATGATCTCTGGTTGAAGCTTTTCCCACAGTCCAAGCACTTATGGGTTTTTTCACCTGTGTGGATTCTCTGATGAGTGATAAGGTTCGATTTCTGACTGAAGTTTTTCCCACAGTTGAGACATTTATAGGGTGTCTCTTCCTTGGGATTTGTCTGTGAGGCTGTGGTTTCCTTGGGATTTTTGCATCCTACCCCACATTCAATGGATTTATCCTCTTTCTTCATTGGGTGGTTTCCCCGCTGCCTCTCTGATCTCTGTCGACTTCTCCAAGCTTTTCCCTGTTCCAAGGATTGGGAAAAATTCCTTTCCGCTCCTCTCAGAAAGTTCCTCTGCAGCTCCACTTGCTCGGGATCTTCCTGTTGTGGATTCTTATTCTTATTCTCACTCATCATCATCTCATCACCTGTTGGGAGAGAGAGAGAATCCGGACAGGAGTCATTCCCTGTGCCAGGGAGAAAGGACAGAACAGGGAGCAGCAAAGTGGGGAAAACACTACACAGTAACTGATGGGGAGACGGAAAAATTGGATTCTGCCTCCATCTCCTACCCAAACCCTCTTAGGGAAGAAAAGTTGAGGAGGAAACTTCATACAGCTAAAGGATGGGTGGGAAGCCATGGTGATATCTGCCATGATGATACCATACCAGCTGGCTACAGCCTGACTGGGTGGGGTGAGACACACCTCGAGGAGATCGGTAGCAGCCCACCTTTGGGAGTCTCAGCTTTTTCATTCACTCTCCAGATGGTTTGTGTGTCAGTTTCACAAATTCCTCTTGGGACCTCCGATTCCTCCGGAGCCTGGAGATCCGGGACCCAGGGCTCTTCCCCTTGTTCAAGCCGGGCGATCAGGTCAGGTTTGGGAATGGGAAATCCTGCTGGAGGGGGCGGGAGGGGAGGAGAGACGGAGGGAAATCAGGAAGATGAAGGTGCATGGAGTATTGAGAGAGTATTTGTCACAAACAACATTCCCTGAGTTTAACCTGCCCTGTGCTGAGCTGGGAGATTGTGGAATCCAAAAGGATGGGAACATGGTCAATGTAATTATGCAGATGTGGAATCTTAACAAATTGGGACATGGCCTTTGAGCCCCCAGGGAGAGGCAGATGTCTGTCGGGGGAGGAGCTGTCACAGCATTGCTGGGGGTTTCCAAGATCTGTGCACTCTGGGGGACTTGTTGATGCAGACACAGCTCCGGTGTTAAACCCCTACCTAGTTCTAGAACTCCATAAGTTCCAGAACCCTCCACAGGGCTGTAGCCAGTCCCAGGAATGGAGGATCACAAGGATGGAGAGTGTAAAATAAGAGACACAAGGTGGGTGACGTAATATCTTTTCTTGGGCCAACTCCTGTGGGTGAACATAAGAACAGCCTCTCTGGGTCAGACCAATGGTCCATCTAGCCCAGTATCCTGTCTTCCAACAGCGGCCAATGCCAGCTGCTTCAGAGGGAATGAACAGAACAGGTGATCATTAAATGTTCCAAAACAATAAAAAACAAGCTTCAAAATCTTCTCTCTTTCATCAACCAAATTTGGTCAAATCAAAGGTACTGCCTTCCCCACCTTGAGTCTATCATGGGATGAACAGGGCCACACCAACTGCACAAACAAGTGAGAAATAATACACACAAGACAATACGGGGCTTCTTCCCCTTTAAAAGCTGGATGGATGGGGTGAATTAGCGTGTCCATTAGGTTTATGATTCCCAGATCCCATTGGAGGTGGCATGGAGATGAAAGTCTCTCTTACACTAGATCTATGGACTCTGGGATATATTTGCCTCTAATCTAACTGAGCAGGGAAGAACTGACCAGTTTCATACATGCAGACCCCACAGCTTCTAATAACTTAGGGGACAGGAATCCCTTACCCAGTGAGGTCACCGTCTCGTAGTTCTCCTGCATGACGTCCCTGTAGAGAGCTCTCTGAGCAGGGTCCAGCAGAGCCCCCTGCCCCTCAGTGAAATACACAGCCACCTCCTCGAAGGTCACCGGCATCTGAAACAAGAGTCCCCAACTCAGCACCTGCTGCCCCAGCCACAATCCCACTGTTTATTGGGGGTGGGGGGGGGGGGGAGAAAGTCAATAAAGAGAAAGCTCTGCGAGGGCCAGAGTATGACAATCCAACAGCCATTTCTCTTGCCTGTCCCCTGGAAGACGGGACGATCTGGAGTGAAACGTGGACGTGATTCTTCAGCCTGTCGTGATGAGAGGGGCAATGGGGAGGTTTCAGAAGGGGCTTGAGTCTATTTCACACCCTGATTCCCCCTGGCTCTCTCCCTGCAGACAGACTGGTCCTGCAGGCTCCAGCTCAGGATTTGGTGAGGGCAGAGCTCGGGGCTTCCACCGCGGCTGGTTCCAGCCACCAGAGAAAGTCCCCACCTGGGCTGGGCACAGAAGGGGATTAATGAAGGTCTCTCCCCAGAACAGATCCCACTGGGGGAGCACCAGCTGCTCAGTCTGGACTTGAGTTCATTTTGCATCCCAGTTCCCCCCAGCCTCTCTCCCTGCAGACAGACACTCTAGACTTTGCCATGGTGGGAATATACTCAGGTTATGTCCACACTACATGCGCTACAGGCAGACTGCTACAGCTCTGTAATGTGGAGAGTGCCCTCAGCAATGAAAGGGGTTTGTGCATCTGTGTGGATAAACCACCTCTCCAGCTGGCTGTAGCTCGCTCAATGGAAGAATTATCTCACCTATTAAGCTGCGTCCATAATGTAGGTCAGGTTTAAAACAAACAAAAGGAAGTGTTTCTTCACACAACGCACAGTCACCCTGTGGAACTCTTTGCCAGAGGATGTTATGGAGGCCAAGACCATAAAAGGGTTCAAAAAAGAACTAGATAAGTTCATGGAGGACAGGTCCATCAACTGCTATTAGCCAGGATGGGCAGGGATGGTGTCCCTAGCCTCTGTTTGCCAGAAGCTGGGAATGGGCGACAGGGGATGGATCACTTGATGATCACCTGTTCTGTTCATTCCCTCTGGGGCACCTGGCATTGGCCACTGTTGGAAGACAGGTCACTGGGCTAGATGGGACCTTTGGTCTGACCCAGTAGGGCCATTCTTATGCTCAGGTCAACCTATCTGGCTCAGGGCTTAAAACTCTTCCTAGCCCTGAGTTATGCAGTAGATGGATCTGATTGTTAACTCTAGACCAGGCCTTACAACACAGACCCGGCCTCTCCTTGCAAGCTAAACCCACCAACACTTCTAAATCCTCCCAGCAACAGAGCTGCCACAGTTCAGGGCAACTGCTCCTGTATTTACACTCGGTGATCCATCAAGGGCACCCACTGGGCAGCGCCCCAGCTATCGTCTCTTGTGAATGGAGTCCCAGGTCTCTCTCCCTTCTGACCGGGGTATTTCTAGGCTGTTCCCTGAGTGTGTAAGGAGGCCTGCTTTACTCCTCGGCTCTGACATGGTACAGAGTAATTCCCCCAGGGATAATTTTCCACACAGCTTGTCAAGGTTCCTCCCCCACTCTGAACTCTAGGGTACAGATGTGGGGACCTGCATGAAAAACCTCCTAAGCTTATCTTTACCAGCTTAGGTCAAAACTTCCCCAAGGTACAAAATATTCCACCCTTTGTCCTTGGATTGGCCGCTACCACCACCAAACAAATACTGGTTACTGGGGAAGAGCTGTTTGGACACGTCTTTCCCCCCAAAATACTTCCCAAAACCTTGCACCCCACTTCCTGGACAAGGTTTGGTAAAAATGCCTCACCAATTTGCCTAGGTGACTACAGACCCAGACCCTTGGATCTTAAAAACAATGAACAATCCTCCCAACACTTGCACCCCCCCCCCCCCCTTTCCAGGGAAATGTTGGATAAAAAGCCTCACCAATTTGCATAGGTGACCACAGACCCAAACCCTTGGATCTGAGAATAATGAAAAAGCATTCAGTTTTCTTACAAGAAGACTTTTAATAGAAATAGAAGTAATTAGAAATAAGAAATCCCCCCTGTAAAATCAGGATGGTAGATACCTTACAGGGTAATTAGATTCAAAACATAGAGAACCCCTCTAGGCAAAACCTTAAGTTACAAAAAAGATACACAGACAGAAATAGTTATTCTATTCAGCACAATTCTTTTCTCAGCCATTTAAAGAAATCATAATCTAACACGTACCTAGCTAGATTACTTACTAAAAGTTCTAAGGCTTCATTCCTGGTCTATCCCCGGCAAAGACAAAATATAGACCGACACACATACCCTTTGTTTCTCTCCCTCCTCCCAGCTTTTGAAAGTATCTTGTCTCCTCATTGGTCATTTTGGTCAGGTGCCAGCGAGGTTACCTTTAGCTTCTTAACCCTTTACAGGTGAGAGGAGATTTCCTCTGGCCAGGAGGGATTTTAAAGGGGTTTACCCTTCCTTTTATATTTATGACACAGCTCTTCCTAGGTTTATTTCACTCTGATGGTAAAAGCACTACAGGAAAAAACCCAAACATATTCAACACAATAAAAGAACCTAGATGCAGGGTAATAACTTCTCAGAGACCACCCCCGCTCTGCCATAGGAACTCGGGCAGGAGCAGGCCTTGCAAAGTTTCAAAGCCCCACCATGGCATTTCCCTGGGATTTCAGGTTCATCACACTCTTTGCTCAGAATGAGAACCCCTGACTCTGGCCAAGCCTGTACAAGAGTGAGCTTGCAGCCGGACCGATGCAGCTGCCCCGCTGTAAGCTCGCTTGTGTAGCCGCTCTATGCCCCCTCCCAAGCTCTCCCCCAGTGACACCCCTCCTGCCCCCTCTTCAGCCCCCTCCCGTCTCCTACCCCCCTTCTGTGCCCCCTGTACACACCGGGAGCTGCGGCAGCTTGCCCGGGCCCGGGGCAGGGAATCGCAGCCAGCTCCGCGGGGAGCAGCCCGGGGCCAAACCCGCCCCCTGCAGCCCGGGGGTGACGGGGGGGGCGGGTCTCTCTTACCTTCCCTCCGGGCGGGGCCGCCGGGGCAGGGACAGGGGCCGGGCCGGGAAGGGGCCTTGGCCAGGCTGGGGGCTCTGCCCTGGGAGAGGCTCCCGGGGAGCAGCGGGCAGGGCCCGGCTGGAGGTTCCCCTCTCCCGGCTGCAGCCCGGGCTCCGGGCTCCCAGCACCAGCCGCCGGGGCTCGGGGATCTCGCCGGGAGCCAGAGTCTCCGCAGCGGCTGCGAGTCACTTCCTGCGGCCGGGCCTGAGCCCCGCGATCCTCCCCCCAGAGCCGCCTCCCAGCCGCTCCTGGGTCCTAGCGATCAACCCACCGATGTGCAGCCGCCTGCCCCAGACCCTGCCCCCTGGGGGCCTCACCTGCCCTGGGTACGGGCAGCTTCTCTCAGCCCTATGCAGGCGTCCTGCCTAGAAGCCACAGGATCAATAGGAGGACAGAAAGGCCACGATCCTGGGGAGGGGGGATTTTTATGAAGATTGTGGATTGTTTCAGAGAGTCCCCAACAAGGAGTACCCAGGCGTGATAGGGTCCTGGTCCTAGAGAGGCAGCCCACATCAGACACATTTCCCAGTGACACTGACTCCATGTGTGATTCTCTCTGGTGAAAGATTGGACCAGGGAGCAGTTGGTCAGCGCTGGCATCTTGTCTCCATATCATGCTCCCTGGCTACTAGCCCTGGGCTGGCACTACAAGGTTTAGCCTGATCGATGAATCCTATATTAATGATACTGAAGTTATCACTTTGAGGTTTGATAGGTTCTTGTCCCAAGATCAGGCCCCGTAGTATTAAAATTACTGTTCGATCAGTTGGGAATCCCGATGTGCACGGTTGCAACACTCACACTATAGGAACCCTTCTGTATTTGTACCAGTTTATTAATACTGTACATTTAGATAAGTCACAAACATTCCAACACAGTAAGGTAGACAGAGATAACACAGACTGTCCATCCGTCCGTCCACATACTCACACCGTCCCTTGCAGAACAACCTGAAATGTTAGCCATCCTCTTCATCATCACCATCACCTTCCTCATTGTCACCCACAGCCATCAACCTGGCACCTCCCGAGGGCTACGGCTCCCTATCCTCCCGCATGCGGGCTGGGGTACGTTTATAATGTGTTATGCTGACACTACTGTGCCTGATGCATATTGAGTGGGGGTTTCTCTCCTCTTTCTTATGTTGATTTCCTCACCCTACTAACGTTGGGGTGCCCTTATCCTATAGGTTAGTATATTAATGATCTCAGCTTATTATCCTATACGTCAATCCGTTGCCATGGTCAGACATCTGCGGATGTTCCCATCCTAAGCTATCCCAAAGCTGGTGTTAGCTCATGTTCCTGTGGTTGGCTGGTGTTGTCATGGACAAACTTCCCCCTTAAACACTCTCTTCCCAGCTCCCCAAAACTGAGGGCGGGGGGCATTGGGCCATTTATCTGTGCCAAAGGTCATAGGCTTCAAACCTTATGCTAACTGCTGAAGCCAGCGTCTTACAGGTAGGGCCCTACCAAATTCATGGTCTATTTAGGTCAATTTCACAGTCAGAGGATTAACAAAATTGTAAATTTCATGATTTCAGCTATTTAAATCTGAAATTTCACCTGTTGTAACTGTAGGGGTCCTGACCCAAAAGGGGATTGTGGGGGGGTCGCAAGGTTATTTAAGGGGGGTCATGGCATTGCCACCCTTACTTCTGCGCAGCTGTTGGCAGCAGCGCTGCCTTCAGAGCTGGGCAGCTGGAGAGTGGGGGCTGCTGGCCAGGAGCCCAGCTCTGAAGGCAGAGCAGAAGTAAGGGTGGCAATACCACGAGCCCCCTACAATAACCTTGCAACCGCTCCCCATGACCCCCTTTTGGACTGGGACCCCCAGTTTGAGAAACACTGGTCTCCCCCACGAACTCTGTATAGTATAGGGTAAAAGCACACAAAAGACCAGGTTTCATGGTCCGTGACGCGTTTTTCACGGCTGTGAATTTGGTAGGGCCCTACTTATAGGATACAGGCCTGGAGGTTCCTTGCGTTACTGCTGAATAAAATAAATGCTAAAGCCAGTTCTCTGGGCTACAAAAGTCTGCTCCCCTAAGCCAGGTCATGGATTGTCAGTGCTGTGCCACCAGGTTGGTTCAGTTATTTGTAGGGCTAGACTAACCCCTCACATCCACCCCACCTCCAGGGCACCCCCACTGCCCCTCTCTGGGCCAGTGCAACGTTACAAACTGCTGCAGGCGCAATCTGCTGTGCAGAGCAATTCCTGACATCTTAGCTGGTCTCTTTTGCTGCTCTGTTGCAATTTGCTGCCTCTGCCTTTCCCCATCCTCTAAGCAGTGCTACTCAAAGTGGTGGTCCGCAGATCGGTGCCAGTCCGCGAGCCATCAGCTGCCAGTCTGCGCGCACATTAGAAAAAAAAATCGCCGGTCCCCCACATCAGATAGCTTGAGAAGCACTGCTCCAGTCAGTGCAGGGCTAGGAAGTTGTAATGGAGGGGGACCACGGTCTGTCATATTTTGCTCCCATTCGGGAATCTCTGTTAAATTTGGGCACACAAAAAAGAAAGGTATTTTTCCAATTTGGAGAAGCATTCTGTTGAGTTAAACCTCAGGGCTATTGTACGTAAAACCTGGCACGAAGGCAGTCTTCTTCTTAGCATACACACAACATGCCTCGTGCACAGGAGGTAAGTGAACCCCCCCTTCGGGGAGGCTAACCCACAGGCCCCTCCCCTTCCACCCACATCTCCCCCAAAATGGCCAGAGCCCTGAGGCCTCCCCTCTGTGGTCAGAGGAGCCCCGCCCCACCTATCCCAGCCACCCGAGCCACTGGGCGGGCCCCGCACCACCCCGGGCCGCTGGCCTGACCCCTAGGCCGACCCGAGGCACCCAGGATGGCTCCAGCCCCTGGCTGCTGGCGGGCCTGAGCTCCAGGTTGCCGGCTGGCACTGAGCCCCCACCAGCTTCAGGGAAGAGGGGGAGGAAGGCGGGACCTCAGGGTGGAACATGGTGGGGCCACGGCCTGGGTTAGGGGAGGCTTAGCCTGCCCTAGCCTTTGATACCTATGGCCATGGGTGGCACGTGAGCAGGATTCATCATTGAATTTGGTCCGCTAGTTGGATCATTAGCTTCCCCGGCCCAGGCTGGGTACTAACGCAGACTGAGACGCGTACGCTGATCCATGCTCCCCAAGAAGGTGGTGGGATTTCTTTCTTAGTCTCTTTCCACTGTCGATCAGGCCGTACAGTTTTTAGAGTGAACAGACTTCTAATGCCCACAAAAATAATGTAAAGAATTGGGAACAGGATTTGGAATACTTATGAATCTCTTGTAAACACAAATGATTGGTGAAATATCTAGCATTGTTCCTCATACAGACTGCCCCCCTCCCCCCATCTCTGTTGCTCATATCAAACAAGTTGTCAACACCAAATTCTGTACTTTGGCACAGGCATGTGTCATTTCAGAGACATCATTTTCTCAGCCCTTTTCCTCACTGCTACAAACTGAAGTGCCCTGTCCAGGCTGTTTTTACTTCAGAAAAGCTCTCACATCTTAGTTACCCCCAATGTAAAACAAAACAAAAGGAATCATCTTTAGCAGTGAGGAAAAGGCCCAAGGGCTAGATTAAAAAAGGACAATGTCCCTCTGCCATATACATTGGTCAAACTGGACAGTCTCTACGTAAAAGAATAAATGGACACAAATCAGACATCAAGAATTATAACATTCAAAAACCAGTCGGAGAACACTTCAATCTCTCTGGTCACTCGATTACAGACCTAAAAGTGGCAATTCTTCAACAAAAAATCTTCAAAAACAGACTCCAACGAGAGACTGCTGAATTGGAATTAATTTGCAAACTGGATACAATTAACTTAGGCTTGAATAGAGACTGGGAGTGGATGGGTCATTACACAAAGTAAAACTATTTCCCCATGTTTATTCCTCCCCCCACCTCCCACTGTTCCTCAGACATTCTTGTCAACTGCTGGAAATGGCCCACCTTGATTATCACTACAAAAGGTTTCCCCCCCATCCCCCACCGCTCTCCTGCTGGTAATAGCTCACCTTAAGTGATCACTCTGGTTACAGTCTGTATGGTAACACCCATTGTTTCATGTTCTCTGTGTATATAAATCTCCCCACTGTATTTTCCACTGAATGCATCCGATGAAGTGAGCTGTAGCTCACGAAAGCTTATGCTCAATTAAATTTGTTAGTCTCTAAGGTGCCACAAGTCCTCCTACACAGACTCACAGGGCTGCTACTCTGAAAACACTCAGGGCAATTCTATGCCGCAAAATTAAGGCAACCTACGTTACATCGATGTACAGCCGCCGCAGTAACTGAATCGGTTTTACACGTCCACAGTATGCTCCCTGTGTCGGCGTTGCGCGTCCTCACCAGGAGCACTTGCACCGATCCAACTGCCAGTGTGGGGCATTGTGGGATGCTTTCTGAAAGGCGGCAACAGTCAATGTAAGCAACGCAGTGTCTATGCTGATCCTGTGTTGACCTAAGCGCTACGCCTCTCACAGAGGTGGAGTTATTAAGTCGGTGTAGCGGGCGGGTTACATCGGTGAGAGCAGGAGTGCTGGAAGCTCCCTAGAAGTTGGAGGGCCACTGGTGCCCAAACCATGACCACGCCCCTGCTCTGCCCCTTCCCCCACAGCTCCATCCCTGCCACACTTTCCCCCCCCAAGGCCTTGCCCTTGCTCTGCCTCTTCCCCCAAGGCCCCACACTCGCTCCGCCTCTTCCCCCAAGGCCTCGCCCCCCACTCACTCCTCTCCGCCTCCTCTCCCCTGTTGCTCGCCCTTAAAGCAGATAAAAAGTGGGAGGGCATAGCATTCACCTGAGATGAGGGAGACTCCTGTTCAAATCCCGTCTCCCACTGTGCCTAGGAGGGGACTTCAACGTGGGTCTCCCTCATCCCCAGCAAGCGCTCTAACCACTAGGCTAGAAGTTATAAGGTGGCTCAGAGCAAGATGCGTCTTTACAATTAAAGCACCAAAAAAGTAAAATAAATTGGTTCATTCTAATGGGAAAGGTACTCCGAGACCTGAAGGAGAATTCTGTGTGGCTCGAAAGCGTGTCTCTCTCACCAACAGATGTTGGGCCAAGAAAAGAGATTACCTCACCTGCCTTGTCTCTCTAACATCCTGGGACCAACACGGCTACAACTACTGGTGGCCAAAAAGAGTCATTTGACAAAACCGGAAATCTGCGATTCTCCCTCATTCGATGGCTGCCTAACTGAGCTAACCAACACCCCATTCGCTGAAAAACCGACATGCACCCACAGAGGCACAGGATCCAATTATGAAGACATTTGGTCTTCCATGAGAACATTACAAACTGACTCCAGGTAGATTGGGCTTCTGATACATCATCTTTTGGGGGGATAGTGGGGGAAAGGTAGGGGTTGTTAGGGAATTCTTATTCCAGTTACTTATTACCATCAGTTTTCAGTTCTTTAGTACCTAACACATTTATCACACTTCCAAGGGTGCACTTGTCTTAAAGGCACTTTGAGGAGCATGGTTAGTGCAGTTTGACTGCATTGGTCCAAAAGAGACAAGTTTAGACTGTTAAAAGCAATTGCTTAAAAGCAATTTTTTTCATTCTCTCTTAGGCCAATTTGCTTGGGCTTATAAAGGAGTTAAAATTCTAAAAGATGGTTACTTGAAGTCTCACTAGAGAGTGCAGACTCAGCAAGATAATCTACCATTATTTATATAAAAGGGGAAATACAACCCTTGAAATGAATTCTCACCACTTCTTCTCACCCTGTTAACCCTGGGATGGGGGAGAATTCTTTCTACCTGGCTGGTCCAGGCATCCATTGCACTTAAAGGATTCTGCAGCACCTTGTGCTGGGTTCAGTCAACTCTCTTTAGCACATGGTGATCTCAGTTTATATGCCCTAGTTTCAGGGCTCATTGGAGGAGGCCACCCTCTTATTCCTATTGGCACATGCCAAGGGAGCGGGCAGATTTCAGTTTAGTTTCTCTGCTACTTCCACTGGTACCAAGTAGATGGAGCTGATGTATAACACATTTCTTTAATCCTCTTCTTATTGGAAGATTTTTAAATTTGATTCATTTTAAGGACTGTATTTAACTATTAGCCCCTACTACTAATTGAAACACCCCCCCCTTAAGCAATTTATCTTAATATTTAAAAATTATACCCTGGTTTATATCTTTTAACATTCCTCCTTCCTTATGCCAGACGATTCCTATTACTTCTACGAGTGCAACAATTATTTACAATGAAAACCCACAAAACCCTTACGAGCTTCTAAATTTGGAGGAGATATACATCCATATACATATATATTGATTATACATAAGGATTTCCCCTGATTTAGGACTCAGAGCAAGAGACATTATTCACATATAGAAGGCGGTAGATTTGACTCACATGGCAGACAAATGTGAAGATTCCAATCCGGGTGAAATAAGGCAGTTTATCCCTGGTATACTTGATTTACCAGGAAAACAATGTGCAGTTTATAATTTGGGGTGAAAACATGGGGCTGGGATTTCTTGGGGGTAACAGGTAATTTGCCCCATTTGACCTTCAATCTTACAGCTACCTTTCTAGTTTGCTTAATTTACAGATTTCCCCACTCGCCTCTTGATCCACTCCCAGCATGCAATGGGACACTTTGGGTAAGAAAGCAGGGGGGCACCCTGACTTGGTCACTTGGTTCTATTTAGCTAGGTTGGGAGGGAGAAAGAGGTTTTATCTATATGCAAATCCTGAGAGATTCTTGCCAAAGTGATTAATAATACTCTCTTCTAGCCATTTGAATTTCTATTCGTGGGGCGGCAAAGGCCCAACCTTGGCTGATCTGTGGGTCCTTAGACAAAGGGTATGTCTACACTGCATTTAAAACCCACTGCTGGCCCATGCCCGCTGACTGGGGCTGTTTCACTCCAGTGTAGGCTTCCGGCTCAGATCCGAGCTCCGGGACCCACACACCTCATGGGATCCTAATTGCAGTGTAGACAAAACTCAGTGTCACATAATGTGAACCATTTTCTTTCTGTCTTCATAGGTGGATCTTATTTTGGGATAAACAGAGGTGGGATTGCTATTCTAATTTCCGAGGGCCAGAAGGAATCCTGTTATTAATCCTTCAAGGCATTTCTGTTCCATATATCCCTCCCATCAGAGAGAAGAAGCTGTGTTCGAGCTGCTTCTGTTTCTCTTCCTCTGTCAGAAGCTGCAATCTCCTCCCAGCCGTGATCTGGAAGCCTGAACTGAGCAGCTGCTGCTCCCCCAGCGGGGTTTGTGCTGTGGGGAGACCTTCCTTAAAGCCCCCTCTGTGCCCAGCCGAGTAGGGGACTTTCACTTGGCCAGAGAGCATGAGAATGACCCTGCACGCTAGTGTTTAGGGCACCTGCCTGGGTGGGTCCAATTCCCTTTTCCAATGACTGTTTAATGACTAATCCAAAGTCCACCAGGTTTAACAGGAGAGATTGAGGGAGCCCCATATCAGACTATCCCATGGCCCAGTGGTTAGAGCATTGTCCTCATGGGATTTCAACAGGGATCTCTCACAGCTTTCTTCCCATCGGGCAGAGAGGAAAACAGACCCTGCATCTCCCCCATCAGGGTGACTGCTCTAACTCCAGGGTGAGAAGTTTTAGGAAGGACTCACTTCCCTCCTCCAGCTGTTTTGTGCATAGCTATTCACAAGAATAGAGTTTAGGTATCTGACTCCAGGAGAGGAGTTCCCAGCTGTGCATTCATAATTCACAACCTCAATCGGGGCTGGTATCTCCATGAGAGATCTGGTGATTAGACACATCCCTCTCCTCAGCATCTCCTGTTGGCTAGCTTAGGTGGCTCCTGGCCTAACGTGCTGGCTTTTTGGATCCCATTCCTAGGTGCTTGTCTCTCTTCATGCATCGTATAAGCAGGCTTGCTCTTTACACAAAGCACAGTCAACCTGTGGAACTCCTTGCCAGAGGATGTTGTGAAGGCCAAAACTATAACAGGGTTCAAGAAAGAACTAGGTAAGTTGCTGGACGATAGGTCCATCAATGGCTATTAGCCAGGCTGGGCAGGGAGGGTGTCCCTAGACTCGGTTTTGCCAGAAGCTGGGAATGGGCAACAAGGGTTGGATCACTTGATGATTGCCTGTTCTGTTCATTCCGTCTGGGGCAACTGGCCTTGGCCACTGTCAGAAGACAGGATACTGGGCAAGATGAACCTTTGGTCTGACCCAGTCTGGCTGTTCTTATGTGATCAACTCAGGCCTTTTGGATCCTAATGTTGTTCCACTGATTTTCTAGGTGCCTAAAAGTTAGGCATCGCAACACGGACATCCCTTTGTCTGTCCAGCCCTCAGTGGCTGCCACAACCCAGGTCTTGGTCTATGGACAATTACAGACCTGGTTGAAGCAGAGGGGTCTAGTGCCCAGATACCAGAAAGGCCCCATTTCTGCTTGCAGTTTTCCGATGTTCACCAAAATATCACCAGCTATCTCCTGCTGGCTGCCTCCAACATCGCCTGAAACGCATGATTTGATCAGATGCAGCAATTGGAAGTTATTGCATCACCTCCGAACACACAAAGGCCATTGATCTGAATGAAGGGCCTGACATGGCTTGGGGGAAAATAAATCAAAACCATACCTCGCTCTTAGAGAGCGCTTTGCATCCACAGATCGCAAAGTCCTTCACAGCACAGATTATTGCTCCTCTCCACAACGGTTCAATTCAAGTTAAAAGAAAAAGATCCTTCCCCAGGCTCATTGACCCTCCTTCCACAGGAGAAAAGTGAATGGATCAGGACAGCCAGAGGGGGTTTTCCCTGTGGATGATGGATTTTCCCCACAGAAGAGTCTGAAAACCCAAGGAGTTGGCAGCTCTGGTCTGCAGTCTGCCGTGGTGAAGGCTGGAGAAATAACAACTCAGAGAGACAGCTGCTGGGATCATTTTTCCCATTATTCAAGACAAGGGCCGCTGGGAGTTTGAGAAGCTGAATTCTCCTTTATTCTTAGCCAGCAAGAAATACAAGTTAACCATCCCCTCTCCCCACCTAGCACCCACTCCACAAATATGCATTTCTGCCCCAGGCCAGCACATGGATTCTCCCAGCATCTGCAGGCACCAGGGAAAGAGGAACAAGTTAAAACCAGTGGAAAAGTGCAGACAATTCATGAGAGATGCTGGGACCCAGTCACAAAGGAGCAGGAAACCCAGGGAGCTCGGGTTAGAAGATGGATGCAGTGTGGGGTGAGTGGAGCACAGACAGTCTCTGTTGTCCGCACAGAGGAAACAGCGGTAGACATTGGGGGAGTGACTAACTGGGCTGTCAGGATGCACTTCTGCCTCTTGGTGACAGAGGTTTGCCTGGCTTCAGGGTTGGTGAGGCCAGTTCACTTCCCTGGCTTCCTTCTCGCCTCTGTCCAGATTCCTCCTCTCCGCAAACAGGAGATGGTTCCCCCGCCCTGGATCATTCTTCTAGGGGCATCATTCACTGTCATTTAGAATTCAGGGACTCGCAGGAAAATTCCTGTCTCTTTCTGGCCCCAGTGCAGTGAGTTCACAGTTCTCAGCCTCATCTGTCTGGCTCTGAAGAGCAAACCCTGCAGTTTTCCAGCCCCATCCTCCCCCGCTCCTGACTGCATCTCATATCCCCCTGGAGTGTAAATCTCACACTCAGTGTGTGTGCTGATCGCTATTGATCATTTTCAATGTTCAAACCACCCGGAAATCTTTAGAGGGAAGGGTAGAAAAGGGTGAAAAAAGTTCGTAAGGACTATTCTGGCAAATGATCAATTGTTTGTGAAGTCTCCAATATAGCAGAGCTACATCCTGTCAAAGTAAACTAATATCAAAGTACGTGACCAAACAGCCTTCACCAAGGACAGAAAAACTCCACAACCCAGGGGAGGCTATAAAACACTTTCACGCGTCCATAAAGTGAAATCCCAGAAAGAAAAGGAATACTTGTGGCACCTAAGAGACTAACAAATTTATTTGAGCATAAGCTTTCGTGAGCTACAGCTCACTTCATCGGATGCATTCAGTGGAAAATACAGTGGGGAGATTTATATACACAGAGAACATGAAACAATGGGTGTTACCATACACACTGTAACCAGAGTGATCACTTAAGGTGAGCTATTACCAGCAGGAGAGCGGTGGGGGATGGGGGGGAAACCTTTTGTAGTGATAATCAAGGTGGGCCATTTCCAGCAGTTGACAAGAATGTCTGAGGAACAGTGGGGGGTGGGGGTGGGGGAATAAACATGGGGAAATAGTTTTATTTTGTGTAATGACCCATCCACTCCCAGTCTCTATTCAAGCCTAAGTTAATTGTATCCAGTTTGCAAATTAATTCCAATTCAGCAGTCTCTCGCTGGAGTCTGTTTTTGAAGGTTTTTTTGTTGAAGAATTGCCACTTTTAGGTCTGTGATAGAGTGACCAGAGAGATTGAAGTGTCCTCTGACTGGTTTTTGAACGTTATAATTCTTGACATCTGATTTGTATCCATTTATTATTTTACGTAGAGACTGTCCAGTTTGACCAATGTACATGGCAGAGGGGCATTGCTGGCACATGATGGCATATATCAAGACAATCTTCAAATTCAAAATAAGGAAAATAAATTGACCCATTTTCTTCTCATCTGGCTAAACCTGCTTCATTCAGCACCTCCTTATTTGGTTGTGTAACTTACAAAAGTTTTTGCATTACCCTAACAAAAGAAAGGAGGGGGAGGGGGGAACCTTCTCATGGGCAAATGATCTGGATTTAGCTGGGATATCCCAGAAGCCGCTTTACCAATAGATGGAAACAGGGTCTGAAGCTCAGAAACCTCCCGCTGCGCTTTGGCCTTCATTTGAATTCCCCTCCAGGTCTGCAACACGTTTTTCTCTTGCTTTCAGGAGTCTGATTTAGGATCAAAGCAATCAATGGGCCATTCCTGGAGAGCAAAGGACACTGTGGCAAGTGACACTTCGGGAGGCGGAGGGGTAGAATAGGGAGAGGATAAAACCCTCCAAGGCTTGGACAGAGGCTGCTGTGTCAAAGATGGAGCATGACAGTGACCGGGGAAGGAGGGAATCCCTCGGACTCACCCCATCGCTCTCAAAGAACATAGCAGCTAAAACACCACCTTTTACTGTCCCTGCTCCAGCGTTTTTAGAATAAATGTAATTCTGGTATAGAAGGGAGAAAATGGGGGTGTGGGGAAACCCACAATGGAGCATTTTGTGAGAATCTGCGAATGAGGCCATTTATCCCCAAAGGGAGAACTCAAGTGACTGTAACAATCACTCTGCTAATGGGGTGATCCGAATAAATAAGATGCTCAAGGTCAGTCTAGACTAGGAAAAGTGGTGGAGAGTCAGAGGAGACAAGCTGGCTAATCCTGACTGTTTTTCCTACCACAGACGGATGCTCAGAGGCTGATGCTGCGGAGGCAGAGGTGGGATCTCCAGGCCTCCCACAAAGGGCCCTGTGGGAATCAGCCCCTCTCAGTGGTGCTGCCTGAATGCAGCGGGGGAAGGGAGAAGGGGCAAAGGGGATGAGGAGAGGCAGCACCTCTCTACCCCTGTGCTCTCCCTCGCCTCTTATCCCATCATCCCCAAACACTCGATAGCCCCAGCACCCAGCTCCCCCTGCTTCCCAGCTCCACCAGCCCCAACCATTCAATCCCCAGTTTCCTCCCCATAACCCATTGCCCTGGTCCCTTAATGGTTGATCCCCCAGAGCCCAACACCTGGGGGATTCGGAGAGGGGAGGAGTTACCGGCCCCTAGGGACACTCCCTCTGCAGGGAACAGCCCCAGGTAAGTGGGGGAGCCCAGCCCAGGGGCTTGTGGAAGATGGGGGATGGGGACAGGTGTGTAGAGTGAAGGTAGGGCCTGACCCAAGTGTCCTTCTCCTCATCTCCATGGCAGGGGGATCCTGGCTGGGAGGGGAAGGGAGAGGGGGGAGCTTCAGCCAGGCAGAGGGAGTGGCTGGAGGAATTTCTCTCTCTCCCTTTCCCTCTGTGGCCCATTAGCTCAGCAGCCAGGGCTGCAGGAGGGAGGAGGGGCCGATGGGGGCTTCTCCTCCTCTGCCTTAGACCAGGCAGACCCAGAGGGTCACTGACTAGCTGCTGCTCGGCTGCTGCTGGATCCTCACGCCAGCGATGGGCAGCTGGATGCTTGGGAGCCAAATACCCCTGATGTGTGTGGGAACGAGGAAATGGGTTGGTCACTACGGCTATCCCCAGTCGGGGCCCTGAGAGAATTTCCCTGCTGTGTGGAGGAGTCTCTGATGTTCGACATGGAATTAGCTACACTTATATGTCTTCAGCTTTCAAAATGCTCCCACAGGACTCTTGATGATGCCTGATACTGTAGGAGCACCAGTTGAAGCTTCCCCCATATTGAAGGTCTTTCTCTCGCTCATGAATTCTCCGATGTGTAATCATGTGTGAGCTCTGGATCTTTTCCCACAGTTATTTCTAGGGTCTTCCACTCTTGTGCATCGCCGATGTTTCGTAAGGTTTCAGGAGCAACTAAAGCTTTCCCCACGGTCCAAGCATTTATGGGGTTCCTCTCCTGTGTGGGTTCCCTGATGCATAACAATGGCTTATCTTTCATTCAATCTCTTCCCACGCTGGAGTTATTCATAGGGTCTGTCCCGCGTATGGACTCTCCCATGCTTAATAAGGGTTGAGCTCTCGCTAAAACTTTTCCCACACACTGGGCATTTATGGGGTCTCTCGCCCGTGTGGATTCTCCAGTGTTTCGTGAGGCTTGAGCTCTGGCTGAAGCTTTTCCCACAGTCCGAACACGTATAGGGTTTCTCTCCCGTGTGGTTTCTCTGATGAGTAATCAGGTTGGTTTTCACCTTGAAACTTTTCCCACAGTCGAGGCATTTATAGGGTGTCTCTCCTGTGTGGATTCTCCGATGATTGGTAAGGCTTGAGCTCTGACTAAAGCTTTTCCCGCAATCCAAGCATTTATAGGGTTTTTCTCCTGTGTGCAGTCTCTGATGGGTAATAAGGTTCGTTCTCACACTGAATCTTTTCCTGCAGTCGAGGCATTCATAGGGTCTCTCTCCCGTGTGGATTCTCCGATGTTTAGTGAGGCTTGAACTCTGATGGAAGCTTTTCCCGCACTCCCAGCATTTATAGGGCTTCTCTCCTGTGTGGTTTCTCTGATGAGTAATAAGGTTGGTTCTCACACTGAAGCTTTTCCCACACTCGAGGCATTTATAGAGTTTCTCCTCCTTGGGATCTGTCTGCTGGGCTGTGGTTTCCTTAGGATCTGTGCATCCTCCCCCACATTCAATGGATTCATCCCCTTTCTTCCTTGGGTGGTTTCCCAGCTGCCTCTCTAACCTGTGCCAACTTCCCCAGGCTTCCCCCTGTTCCAAGCATTGGGAAAAATTCCCATCAGCTGTTTTCATAACGGTCCCCAGGGGTTCCATTTGCTCAGGACCTTCAGATTGACAATTCTCCTCTTCGTTCTCACTCACTGTCTCATCGCCTGCTGGAAGAGAGAGAATCCAGACAAGAGTCACCGCTGTTCCCCTTTCTCCTCAGCATTGGGAAACACAACACAGTGACCGTTGGGGAGATGGAGACATTGGATTCTGCCTCCACATCCCACCCAAACACTCCCAGGGAAGGAAAGTCAGGGAGTAAATTCCCGACAGCTAACAGGGTGGGTGGGAAGCCGTGACAGATATTTGCCTTGATGCTACAACACCTGCTGACTGCAGCCCTGACCTGGGTGAGACGGGGCAGAACTGGGGGCTCTCGCGCACAGGACATTCTGGGAGTCCCAGCTTTTTCCTTCATTCATCAGATAGTTTCTGTGTCAGTTTCCCTGACTCCTCACCTGTGCGGGTGCCTCTCTGGCTCTCCCTTTCCTCAGCGGCCTGGAGATATGGGACCCATGGCTCTTCCCCTCGTTCCAGCCGGGTGATCAGCTCAGGTTTGAGAACGGGGAATCCTGCTCAGCGAATGAAATCAGACAAAATCAGGGTGCATGGAGCACTGGTAGAGGATCTGTCACAAAGAACATTCCCTGATTTTAAGCTGGCCCCATGCCCTGCAGGAGGATGTGGAATCTGAACAGATGGGAACAGGGTCACTGAGTCCCCAGGGTAGGAGAGATTTGTCAGAAACCCAGTAGGAACATTCAGCATCTGTGGGGCCCGGGGGGAGGCATGGCATGGGGACTTGCTAACACGGCAACAGCTCTGGTGTTAAATCCCTGCCAATTTCTCAATCTCCAGAGTCCTCCACATGGATGGAGCAAGTCCTAGGAAGAAAAGGGAACAGGGTGTAAGGGAACAGGGTGCACTGCTTCTGCTCCCTTGAAAGCGGGAGGAATGGGGATGAATTAGCATGTCCATTATATTTATGACTCCCTGACTCGTCTGCAGGGGGTATGGAGACGGAAGTCTCTTTCAGACTGGATGTGTGGACTATGCAACCCACTCCCTTCAAATCTAACTGACCAGGGAAGAACCTGACCAGAGTCAGACACGCAGACCCCACGGCTTCTAATAACCGAGGGGACGGGAATCCCTTACCCAGCGAGGTCACTGTCTCATAGTTCTCCTGCATGACGTCCCTGTAGAGGGCTCTCTGAGCAGGGTCCAGCAGAGCCCCCTGCCCCTCAGTGAAATACACAGCCACCTCCTCGAAGGTCACCGGCATCTGAAACAACAAGAGTCCCCCATTCAGCACCTGCTGCCCCAGCCGCAATCCCACTAGTCATGGGGGAGGAGGCCCAGAAAAGCAGAATCCTCCCCACACCCTGCTCAGAGGAGCCAGGAGGCTTCAGGGGGTGGGAGAAGGTGAGAGCTCCTTGTCCCCCGCAGCACACGGAGCAGGGCAGGGGTCTTATCATTTCCCACACGCCTGCCAGCCACAGGCAGATATGGGAAGCAGAGCTCTGAGCCGGGGACAGGGACAGGAATCCCAACAGCTTCCCTTCGTATTTCACAGCAGCCTCTGGCCAGTGGGGTCAGGCTCCAGCACTGGGAGTCTGGTCAGTTTTCCCAGCCCTGCCCAGGGGGTGTTTCCTGGTTCAGAAATGGGGGGAATGTTCCCTCCTCCCGCCAATGGGCCTGTTCAGAAAATCAGGCTCCAAGTTAAACATGTCCCGTGTCCCCTCCCTGGCTCCCCCTGTGTATTTCCTGCCCCTCCCCCTCCACAACAACCCCCCTGCAGCTCCCTGAAAATCCCCTACCTGAGCTGGCTCCATCACAGCCATTTCCCTTCCCTCTCCCATGGGAATACGGGACAATTTGAAGTGCAATGTGGATTTTGTTAGCCAATATACATATGCTAGGAATAATTTCAATAAAGGCCCGGAAGGTATCTTCACTGAATCTATTACACCCTCCCCATAGTTCTGTTCACCCATGTCAAGATTAAACTCACTAAGTTTATGGAGGAGATGGTATGATGGGATAACATGATTTTGGCAATTAATTGATCTTTAAATATTCATGGTAAATAGACCCAATGGCCTGTGATGGAATGTTAGATGGGGTGGGATCTGAGTTACTACAGAGAATTCTTTCCTGGGTATCTGGCTGGTGATTCTTGTCCCCATGCTCAGGGTTCAGCTGATCGCCATATTTGGGGTCAAGAAGGAATTTTCCTCCAGGGCAGACTGGAAGAGGCCCTGGGGGGTTTTCACCTTCCTCTGTAGCATGGGGCACGGGTCACTTGCTGGAGGATTCTCTGCACCTTGAAGTCTTTAAACCATAATTTGAGGACTTCAATAGCTCAGACATAGGTGAGAGGTTTATCGCAGGAGTGGGTGGGTGAGATTCTGTGGCCTGCATTGTGCAGGAGGTCGGACTAGATGATCATAATGGTCCCTTCCCGACCTTAGTATCTATGAATCTAAGTAGCCCAGAAAACTTTGCGTTAGCTGAAGTACTTGGAAAACTGATCTTTGAGCAAGTAGCAACAGGTAGGAAGTCATTCTCACAGGTCTAAACTAGAATGTCTCAAGGGATGAGGACAAGACATATAATGGTTTTACCTACAAACCTAGGAGATGCCTTCACGCCCTGTGGTACTTGGAAATCATGAGACAAAGGGTCCACCGTGGCACCAGAAAAACAAGGTAAAAAGCTGATTGGTTCAATCTCATTTCAGATGACGTACAGCAGCAGTTCTCAACCTGGGGTCCGCAAGTAGGTTTCAGGGGGGCCGACAAGCAGGGACTCGCTGGGGCCCAGGGCAGAAAACCAAAGCTGTGCCACATGGCGCCGAAACCTGGGGCCCCCGAGGCCCGCGACCCAGTGCTGAAGCCAAAGCCTGAATGACTTAACTTTGCAGGGGCCCCTCTGGGGTGGGACTCCAGGTAATTGCCTGGCTTGCTACCCACTAGCATCGGCACTGGCTTTTTGTGGCACAGGTGGGCTGTGGAGTTTTTTACATGGGGTGTGGGCTCAGAAAGGAAAAGGTTGAGAACCCCTGATGTACAGTGTACACATGTATAAAGGGATGGCATTAGGGTTGTCACTTTGCACACCCTGTGTAGAAGGTGAACGTACCAATGCTGCAGGTGACAACTTCCCGGAGACTGGTATCGTATGGAACCCTTTTTTCCCCTGTACTATATTGTCATTGGCTTAGAGCAACCAACCTGACTGGTCTTGGTTATCTGATCTCTTGCATACATGAACCAAAGGACAGTCAAGCCATCGACTGTACAGAGTCTCTGAGTCAAACACGCAAAAAAAAAAAAAAAATCAGAAACAGAGGAGCTACTTTGGTGGATTCAATGATTTTATCTTCAAGGCAGTGGATCCCCCCAGCAGAGTGGTAACTCAGCAGACACACAAACTGGTTTTTCCTCTCTTTCCTCCTTACCACAGTCCCTGGGAAGTCAATCGCAGCAATTCAAAGCAGCACCAGACCCTGCCAAACCAACAGACGCAAAACCTGCAGCCACATCTCTGCTGCTACAGTGATCAACATCTCCCCGTAACACAGCTTTCAAGACCCATGGGTCCTACACAGCCTATCACAACATGGGGTGCACCTCATCCAGTGCATAAATGCTCCGATAACAACTATGTGGGTGAAACCAATCACTGCTCTCGAACAAACTCACACTAAAAAGTGATAAAAGACAAAAACACCAGTGGGTGAAAACTTGTCACAGAGCGATCACTCCATATCTGACCTCTCAGCCCTCATCCTCAACGGAAACCTGCACATCTTCAAAAGACACCTGGGAGCTTAAATTCGTAACTCCACCAGACACTAAAAATCACAGTCTTCATAAAAACACTGGATTATTGGCTGATTACAAGAATCGGCAACTCACTAACTCCCCCCTTTTTTCTCCTGTGACTGCACAGTTGTTAACAGGCCACTTCACCTTGAAGGGTCCCTTAGACAAAAAATAATTGACTACCCTCCGTCAAGGTCCAAATTTCTTGGTCAAGGTACAGTCGAGGTCTGGACTGCAGAGAAAATAATAAAAAAAATGCCCAAAGAATGGTAGTAATAATAAAGATAATAATAAGATTTCAGGGTCTGTTCAAAAGTGTCCCGTGGTCTGGATTTGGCGTGCGGTCCGTCGACTGACTACCCCTGCCTTAGACTATGTGTTACCTACTTACGGTAAACAATCTGTTCCATCTTGCATTTAGCTGTGACGTGCCGAGAACCTTTCCCAGCCCTGCAGAAGAGCTGTGTGGTTTGAAAGCTTGTCTCTCTCACTCGCAGAAGTTGCTCCAATATATGATATTACCTAACCGACCTTGTCTCCACAGAGTGATGCAGGGAATGGATCTGGGCAGATTTGGGACCCTCCCTCCTTGTTCCTACTGACTTATTCACTGTCTCCACCCCTCTCTCCCCTCCCCACTGTGTGGGAAAACTGGCTACTGGCCCAGTACATGGGTATTTGCTCTCCAGTAGAGATCTGGTTGCTGCAACTACTAACTGGCTGCGTCACTGAGGGCAGCACCTCTGGGACCCGCAGACACACAGGGAGCCCCCTCCCCCTTCGGTACAAACTCACCAGCAGGTCCCTGAAAGGGGCCCTTTGTGCAGAGTCACTTTCCTGCCGGGCCCCAGCCCTGTCCCCCAGGGCTCCCCAGCACCTGCAGGCACCGGCTCAGGGGCTGGTGTGGGCAGAGCGTGGGGCTGCCCTGGGGACTAGTTCCAGGCAGAGTGAAAGTCCCTAGCAGTGCTGGGCACAGAGGGGGGTTAATGAAGGTCTGTCCCTGGCACAGCCACAACTGGGAAGCAGCAGTTTCACACTCTGGGCTCTCAGGTAGAGGAGGCAGCATCTGACCCAGGCAGCTCAATTCAAAGGCTCTAATATCAGGAGCAGAGAGAGACACGCACCAGCCTCCTCCTCTCCCTTAGCCAGAACCGGAGCCCTCTGGTGTCAGCAGCTAGTTCCTGAACCTCCCTGTCCTGCCCCTGCAGACCCCAGGGGACAGGCAGGCAGAGGCTGATCCCATTGGCCCATCCGCGCTCACCCCCTGCCAGAGCCAGCAGTGACTCCGGTCTGACTCCGGTGTGGCTGAGATCTGCATCCTGCCCGGAAATCAGACCAGGGCCCCGGGCAGCCCCCAACACTCTGGAGTCACAGACCCCACCAGCATGGGTGTGTCTGAAAATAATACACTGGTAGCCGGGGGTAGCGGGATCTGGATATTTGCCTTGTAGCTTCTGAGCCCTGAGTCTCTTACCTTCCCTCGGAGCGGGGCCGGGCCGGGAAGGGGCCCTGGCCGGGCTGGGGGCTCTGCCCTGGGAGAGGCTCCCGGGGAGCAGCGGGCAGGGCCCGGCTGGAGGTTCCCCTCTCCCGGCTGCAGCCCGGGCTCCGGGCTCCGGGCTCCAGGCTCCCAGCACCAGCCGCCGGGGCTCGGGGATCTCGCCGGGAGCCAGAATCCCCGCAGCGGCTGCGAGTCACTTCCTGCGGCCGGGCCTGAGCCCCGCGATCCTCCCCGCCAGAGCCGCCTCCCAGCCGCTCCTGGGTCCTAGCGATCAACCCACCGATCTGCAGCCCCCTGCCCCACACCCTGCCCCCTGGGGGCCCAACTTCCCCTGGGCTCCTGCAGCTTCTCTCAGCCCTATGTAGGCGTCCTGCCTAGAAGCCGCAAGGTCAATGTGGGGGCTGAAAGGAGGGGGGCAGATCCCGGGGAAGGGGGGTTCTATGGAGACTGGGCATTGCTCCAGTAAATCCACCACAGCATCAGGGACACAGGAGCGATGGGTCCTGCTTGGTCCCAGAGAGGCTGCCCAGAGCTGGCCAGGCCACCTTGCTCGGTGACACTGTCTCTGTGTGTGATTCGCTCTGGTACAAAACTGGCACACGGAGCCCTTTGCCAGAGACGGTCTCTTGTCTCCACACCCCCATCCGCGGCTACCAGCCCTGGGCCGGAGCTACCAGCTCCGCTCCCCCGGCTCTCAGGTCAGGGAGCTGCCAGTGCCAGGGCAACAGGTTCATTCAGTGATTTGTAGGCCCGGATTCACCCATCCCTGGGGCTCTAGGCAAACCCCCCTCATGTCTGCCGCCCAGGGATTAATAGAATCATAGACTATCAGTCATAGACTATCAGGGTTGGAAGGGACCTCAGGAGGTCATCTAGTCCAACCCCCTGCTCAAAGCAGGACCAATCCCCGATTTTTGCCCCAGATCCCTAAATGGCCCCCTCAAGGATTGAACTCACAACCCTGGGTTTAGTAGGCCAATGCTCAAACCACTGAGCTATCCCTCCCTCCAAAAACAGGAAGAGGGTTGAAACAGCCATTTTTAGAGACATACATTTATTTCCAGGAAAGAAGAAATGGTTAAAATACCTTCCACTAACTTTTTTTGAAAAACTTACTTGCATCGCCCAACGTGGGGCTCGAACCCACGACCCTGAGATTAAGAGTCTCATGCTCTACCGACTGAGCTAGCCGGGCTGCTTGGATTGTTAGGTTTCAGCTTTGAAATCTAACTATCACCCTGGCAAATTCATATGTTGACTCCTTTCCATGCTTACGGCTCTGCCTGCTGCCCCCGCCCTGAGCACCGGCTCTGCACTCCCCTAGGAAAAGGCATAAGCATGGGAAGTAGGGGCCACCCCCTGACCCCATGGGCTCCACCAGCTCCTGGAGTCCAGGCCACCGGCCCTGGGGGATCTACCACCAACCTCTGGGGTTCCACAGCTGCCCGGGGCCCCACTGCTGCCCGGGGGGCTCTACAGCTATCCCAGCTGTGGCCCCAGCCTGGGGCAGTAAGGGGTACAGCCAGGGGTAAGGAGGGTACAGCTCAGCACACCCACGCTAAAAATTGTTCCAGCACCACTGGGAAATGGGCCACACAAAACTTATTCCACCTGCACTCAGGTCAAATGAGTGCTTAGCTTTTTTCTTTGATGCTTCTATGGGTATCCAGGAGATGGCATTGGTGTATCACAAATTTCCTCAATCCTTTTTTATCAGCAGCTTTATACAGCTGATTCATTTCAAGAATTGTATTTCATCATTAGCCCCTCCTATCGATTGGGACATCCCCTTTTAAGCAATTTCTCTCAATGTCCCAAAGTTATACCATGGTTTATATATTTTTTTTACATTTCTTCTTCTTTGTGCCAGACAATTCCTAGAGTGCAACATTTACAGTGAAAACCAACAAAAACCTTTATACCCTTCTAAATTTAGAGGACATACGCCATACATTCTTTGATTGTACATAAGCATTTCACCTTATTTAGGACGTACAACAGAACAAGAGACATTTTCCACATACAGAAGGATATAGATCTGATTCACAATCACAACACTAACAAAGGTGCAGATTTTACTTTGTGGGGAAAGAGATGATTCACAGTCTATTTGATTTAGGAAAATGATGTATAGTTTATACTTTCGGGTGAAAACACTTTGCATAAACAAGCACGGTGTGACACTTGCTTGGTAAATTGGAGTTCCTTTTAGCTAGGTTGGGAAGGAGAAAGAAGTTTATACAGAAGCAAATTATGAGATATTCTTGTCTAGGAGATTAACAATAGTCTCATTTAGACATTTCAGTTTCTATTTCTGGGGAGAGGAACTCCCGACCTTGGTGGATCTATGGATTCTTAGACAAGGTGTCTCACATAATATGAACCATTTTCTTATTGTTTTTTTTTCTTGGGTGGATCCTATTTTGGGATAAACAGAGGTGCACAACTTTTCTAATTTTGGGGGGCTAGAAGGAATCAGTAGCTATTAATCATTCAAAGGCATATCTGTTCCCTACATCCATCACATAGCCAAGGGTGAAAGCTGAAAGCCAGAGTCAATGGGTGAGCTGGAAGCATGATCAGGAAGCAGAGGCAGGGGTTGCAATGGAGAAGGACAGGAACTAGACAATTTGGAGGTTCAACAAGGACAAGTGCAGAGTCCTGCACTTAGGACGGAAGAATCCCACGCACTGCTAAAGGTTAGGGAACAACTGGCTAAGCGGCAGTTCTGCAGAAAAGGACCTGGGGATTAAATTGGATGAGAAGCTGGATATGAGTCAACAGTGTGCCCTTGTTGCCAAGAAGGCTAACAGCATAGTGGGCTGCATTAGTAGGAGCATTGCCAGCAGATCGAGGGAATTGATTATTCCCCTCTATTCGGCACTGGTGAGGCCACATCTGGAGTACTGGGTCCAGGTTTGCCCCCCCACAAACACACACAAAAAAAGGATGTGCACAAATTGGAGAAAGCCAGCGGAGGGCAACAGAAATGATTAGGTGGCTGGGACACATGACTTACGGGAAGAGGCTGAGGGAACTGGGCTTATTTGGTCTGCAGAAGAGAAGAGTGAGGGGGGATTTGATAGCTGCCTTTTGTGATGGGTTCTCTCATCGGGACCCCCTTGGGTCTGTCACTTGATGCACTAAGATACCACTGAGCCTAACCCTTCTGCCAGCATGGGCACCCCATGCCACTGCCTTGCTGAGCCAGACCCTCCAGGCCTCCTCCAGCACAGACACAGACATAGGGCCACACCCCTCTGCAGAATACAGACACTGAAATGAGCTCATCTCTGGGGTGACTCAGTTAAAGGGACTTACCTCAGCACCCCAGTGTACAGCCCCAATGGGACCTGAACCCCAGAAAAATCCATCTTAAACTGTATAAAGTTTTATACAGTATAAGTTTCCATTATTCACCCTCTTTTTCGAGGTAAAGAGAGATATGCATAGACTGTTTGCTCCCCAGGTAACAATTACTTACACTAGGTTTATTAATAAACAAAAGTGATTTTATTAAGTATAAAAGGTAGGATTTAAGTGGTCAAAAAAGATAACAGACAGAACAAAGCACATTACTAAGCAAAATGAAACAAACAAACCAGGCTAAGCTTAATACACTAAGAAACTGGTTACATGTAATATCTCACCCTCAAAGATGTTCCAGTAAGCTGCTTTCACAGACTAGACTCATTTTTAGTCTGGGCCCAATCCTTCCCCCTGTTCAGTCTCTGTTAGTTCCAGCAGACATCTTGGGTGGTAAGCAGGGGTCTCCTCATGACCCTCTCTATGTCTTGCTTCACACCCTTATATAGATTTGGCCGAAGGAAGGAATCCTTTGTGTTCTTGTTTAAACATTCCCCCCAGCCTTGTGGAAAAATATCAAATCCAAGATGGAATTCCAGCATCAGATGACACAGACACATGTCTTCACATCACCCCTCCTCCTCACAGGTCCCACAGACTTACAGGGAAACAAATCCATTCACAGCCCATTGTTTCTTGCTTAAAAGTCATCAAGTTCCTGAAGTACCATTAATGGCCCTCACTTAGCATAACTAAAACAGGACCTTAGATTTCTACTTCATATTTCTAACTTCAGATATAGAAATGATACATGCCTACAAACAGGATGAACACATGCAGCAGATTATAACCTTTCCAATGATATGTCACATCACACATTTTGCATAAAGCATATTCCAGTTATGTCATATTCATATTTCCATAAAGAATATGGAGTGCAACGTAACACCTTTAAGTACCTAAAGGAAGGTTCCAAAAAGGATGGAGCTTGGCTGTTCTCAGTGATGGCAGATGACAGAACAAGGAGCAATGGTCTCAAGTTGGATATTAGGAAACACTATTTCACTAGGAGGGTGGTGAAGCACTGGAATGCGTTATCTAGGGAGGTGGTGGAATCTCCATCCTTAGAGGTTTTTAAAGTCTGGCTTGACAAAGCCCTGGCTGGGATGATTTAGTTGGGGTTGGTCCTCCTTTGAGCAGGGGGTTGGACTGGATGACCTCCCGAGGTCTCTTCCAACCCTATTTTTCTAGGATTCTAACTGAAGCAGGCAACTGAACACAGGAGCAGAGTGGGGAGAAGTAGAAGCAGAAAGCAAGAAGCAGGACCAAATGCAGCTACAGACATGGGACTCGTTGAGCCTCCAGCAAGCTCCGGCTGGTGCTGGGTCATGTAGTAGCTAGCTCCACCCCTTCACCAATCAGGAAGTACAATCAACCAGGCACACCCTACCAGATGCCCAGTGAGCTGCTGGGAGGTGGACCCTGCTGCACTGGGATCACAGACAGTCACAGCTACTGTAGGGAAAGACCAGGTGTGTAGGATTTTTCAGAGCTTGGGTGCTCTTTTAGCACATTGTTGGAGAAGTGAGATTTTCATGATAGCAGGGGGGAATTTTAATTGTACTCCTAACAAGCGATTAGCTAGGAATCCTGGAACCGCATCCACTGTCTGCTCAGTGACTATCAACTCTTTTACAGGTTCAAATCCATCATTTTTTTCTTTTCTTGTTTTCACTGTGTTTTGTGTACCGATTTTATTAAAGTTCTTTTTAAAAGTCAAAAATCTCTCCTTCTTATGGGAATTCTCTGATGCATGAGTTCCTACTGAATCTTTTCTCACCACTGGCATATTTCTAGGGTATCTCACTCTTGTGGATTCTCCGATGTTTAGTGAGGTATGAGTTGTTACTGAAGCTTTTCCCACAGTCCAAACATTTATGGGTTTTCTCTCCCATGTGGATTGTCTGATGCATAATAAGGTGTGATTTCTGTATGAATCTTTTCCCACAGTCCAAACATGTATGGGGTTTCTCTCCCGTATGGATTTTCTGATGTCTAAGAAGGGCTGATCTCTGACTAAAACTTTTCCCACAGTCCAAACACGTATAGGGTTTCTCTCCTGTATGGATTCTCTGATGTCTAAGAAGGGCCGATCTCTGACTAAAACTTTTCCCACAGTCCAAACATGTATGGGGTTTTTGTCCCGTGTGCGTTCTCTGATGTATAATAAGGTGTGAGCTCTGATTGAAACTTTTCCTGCATTCAAGACATTTATACGGTCTCTCTCCTGTGTGAATTCGGCGATGTTTAATAAGGTGTGCACTGTGACTGAAGCTTTTCCCACACGCAAGGCATTTATAGGGTCTCTCTCCCGTGTGCAGTCTCTGATGCGTAATAAGGTAGGAGCTGTGATTGAAACATTTCCCACAATCCAAACAAATATGGGGTTTCCCTCCCACGTGATTTTGCTGATGTTTACTAAGGTTTGATCTCACGTTGAATCTTTTCCCACACTCGAGACATTTATAAGGTCTCTCTCCTGTGTGCACCCTCTGGTGTGTAATAAGGTCTGAGCTCTGAATGAAGGCTTTCCCACAGTCCAGGCATTTATAAGGTCGCTCCCTCATGTGCATTCTGCCATGTTTAATAAGGTCTGAGCTCTTACTGAAGGTTTTCCCACAGTTCAAGCATTTATACGGTTTCTCACCTGAGTGGTTTCTCTGAAGTGTAACAAGGTTTCTACTCACATTGAATTTTTCCCTACTCTCAAGAAGCGTATAGGGTTTCTCTTCCTTGTGATATGTCTGTGGGGCTGTGGTTTCCTTGGGATCTTTGCATGCTGCCCCATATTGAATGGATTCATCCAGTTTCCTCCTCGGATAATTTCCCAGCTGCATATCTGATATGTGTCGAACTCCCCAGGCTTTTCCCTGTTCCAAGCCCTGGGAAAAATTCCCTTCAGCTCTTCTCAAAAACGTCTCCTCCGGTTCCACTTGCTCAGGACCTTCCTGCTGCTGAATCTCCTCCTTGTTCTCACTCACTGTCCTATCACCTGCTGGGAGAGAGAGAACCCAGGAGTCACTGCCTGTGCCGGGGAGAAAGGACCGAAAGGGGAATAGCAAAGAGGGAAAACACCACACAGTGACTGCTGGGGAGCTGGAGACATTGGATTCTGCCTCCACATCCCAACCAAACACTCCCAGGTAAATAAAGTCAGGGAGGAAATTCCCGAGAGCTAACAGGATGAACGGGAAGCTGTGACTGACATTTGCCGGGATGATATGACACCAGAACTGAGGGCTCTCACTCACCGCACATTTTGGGAGTCCCAGTTTTTCCTTCACTCGCCAGATGTTTCTGTCACGGTTTCCCTGCCCCCTCACCTGTGCGGGTGCCTCTTGGGCTCTCCCTTTCCTTGGCAGCCTGGAGATCCGGGACCCAAGGCTCCTCCCCTCCTTCCAGCCGGGCGATCAGCTCAGGTTTGGGAATGGGGAATCCTGCAGAGGTGGTGAAATCAGACCAGATCAGGGTGCATGGAGCATTGGTAGGGTATCTGTCATAAAGGGCATTCCCTGAGTTTAACCTGACCCCGATTTGTGCTGGAAGGGGTGATGATGTGGAATGTAAACAGATGAGGGACAGGGTCACTGAGCCCCCTTGGGAGCAGCAGACATGTAGGGAGATAGTGGGAACCGACGTGGTCTCACTAGGAGTTCCCAGGATCTGTGCCCTCTGGGGGACAACACATCTAGATAGACTTACAAGCAGTGCTGGGGAGGAGCCAATGGTCATGGTACGTAGGTATCAATGACACAAAGGAAAGTTAGGATAAGGTTCCTGGAGGCCAAAGTTAGTGTGATAGGTAAGAGACTAAAATTCATTCTCTGAAATGCTTCTGGTTCCACGCGCAAGGCCAGGAAGACAGGCAGAAATGCAGGGTGTCAATGCATGGATGAGATGATGGGATAGGAAGGAGGGATTTAGCTTTATTACAAACCGGGGAAGGAAGAGACTCTATAAGACTGATGGGCTCCCACTAAACCAAAATCAAACCACACTGCTGGCATGTGAAATTAAAATGGTTGTAGAGGGTTTTTCAAACTAAGGGCTGGGGAAAAGCGGCCAAGTGCTGAGGAGGAAACGGTTCAGGCAGAAGCATCTCTTAAGAATGAATTTATTAAAGAAGTGACGCTATACCCTAGTACTGAGGCTAGGGAAGGAGTTGATAAAGTACAGATAGGAGCTAGAGAGGAACAGTTATGCAAAAAAATGTCCTCTTGAAACGTAACACATGACGGCAAGCATATTGAGAAAATGTACAAATGCTTACACACAAATACATACGTATGCTTACAAACAAATGCTAGAAGTCTACAAATACTAGGATGGCTGAACTAGAGTGCCTGGGTTAAACGAGGTTATTGATATAACAGGCGTTGCGGAAACACGGTGGAATGAGGATAATCAATGGGACACAGTAATACAAGGGTACAAAATATATAGGAACAATAGAGTAGGTCACACTGGTGGGGCAGTGGTGCTATTATATGATAAATAAAAAACCCAGAGTCAAATAGGGTGAATATCTAAAATGAATCCAACTGTAAATGATGGATAGAAATTCCAAGCTTGAAAAATAGGAGTATAGCAGTAGGAATATGCTACTGACCACCTGACCAGGATGGTGACAGTGACTGTGATATGCTAAGGGAGGTCAGAGAGGCAGGAAAAAATGTAAAAATAATGGGTGAGTTCATCCATCCTCCTATTGACAGGATAAATGTCACCTCAGGGTGATTCAGAGACAACATTTCTAGACACCATAAATCAGAGGTTCTCAAACTGTGAGCTCCATTCAGGTGGTCCACGGACACTTCCCTCTGAGCCAGTGTTTCCCAAAATGGGGTTTGCAAACCCCTGGGGGGTTGCACAATGTTACAGGGGGTTCTCTGGGAAAAATTCCTTAATGGCGGACAGAGCTGTCCCTAGGGACCCCGGGCACCATGGGGCCAGCAGCCTGGAGCTTCGGGGGCTTCCAAGAGCTAAGCAGACCAAAGCAAACACATCCATCACACTGAGATGTAAACTTCAAGACTCCTTATAAGAAATGGAAAGGGAGGTAGATTTTTTTTTAACTGCTTTTAAAATTAAATAGGCTGCTAGTATTGTTTTAAAATTCTTATGAAGAACAAGTGTAAGGTTTGTTGTAATGTGCATGGTTTGCCTGGACTGCTCAAGACCTGAATGCTTGTGGAGGAGGAACTCCTTGAGTTGGCTTCTTAAATCCCTTCATGCTGTCTCACATCTGATATTCCTTGATGAAACATAGGAGCTTTGTCTTATAACAGGCTTAATCAAAGTGATACGAGCTACAAAAGTGAGATCGTGGAAGAGTGTTTCCATTTTCATAATGTAATAAAAATACAGTAATGATAAATAATAATAATAGTGTGTAATAAGCATGTAATAAAACCAAATTTTATATTTCCAAGATCATTGCTTTTATAATTTATGCTCAGGTAAGGGAGAAAATCTCTGGAAATATTCATTTTTAGGAGGGGGTTTTCGAGACTTGACATTTTAGTAGAAGAGGTTTGTGGGTTGTTAAAGTTTGGGAACCACTGCTCTAAGCCTAAGAGTATTCCCATTGACTCTTAAGTAGCAAGCAGCACTAGGTTTGGTGGGGGTGCTGCTAGGTGTTTTGTAGGATAAAGACCTCATTTGCAAGCTCTTTGAAGCAGGAATCTGTCTGCAAACTCCAAGCCATGTGTTAATGTGCTCCAGGACCTATAAAAACTCAACGAGTCCACTGTGAGTTTTTGAGTTGGTGACACCCACAATGTGAAACCAGGAGAACTTTGCCTGTTTCTACAGGGCTCTGTTGCATTTGCACAGCGTGGGTCCTAAACAATCATTTAAACTGCCCATCACCAACCACTTGATATTTTACTTCACTTCATATTTTCAGTGTTGTTACTGGTTTGTGATTTTGTTTTGCTGTTTGTGTCATGCGGTTACTTATTTTTAATGTTCTATGTGCGTGAAGTATTAATCAAATTTAGAGTGGACATGTCAGAGAAATTGCATAAGCCTGAGCAAATGCCTTTTACTCTCCTTTCAAGTATCAGAAAATATTGTATTAATATTTGCGATGAGAGCATGACTATTTCTAGTTCACTCACAGATTTGTTTAGCATCTTAAAGCTGAGCTATCTGTGCAGATAATATGCATGTATGAGGAACAGTTAATTAGTAAGGGTTTTTTTATATAGCGCTTTTATCCAAAGCGCTTTACAGTAGCTTTACAATCAACATTCGGAAAGATCATTAAGTGTCTGCCGAGATCCTCAGCAACGTTCAAATGGTCCACGAAAAAACATTTGAGAACCACTGCCATAAATTATTGCTTCTTGGAGCAGCTAGACCTCGAGCACACCAGAGGAGAGGCAATTCTTGATTTAGTCCTAAGTGGAGGACAGGATCTGGTCCAAGTGGTAACTATAGCTGAACTGCTCAGTAAAAGTGACCTGTAATATAATTAAATTTAATATCCTTGTAGGAGAGAATACACCAAAAAGTCTAACATCAGTACGGGCAAATTGGTAAACTATGAACCTATGGTAAAAGAAAGAATGATCAGACACATAGATGAACACAATATGTTGGGGAAGAGTCAACACAGCTTTTGTAAAAGGAAATCGTGCCTCACCAATCTATTAGAATTCTTTCAGAGAGTCAACAAGCATGTGGACCCACCACAGTAACATTTAACTTTAACAAGGGAAATGACAAGAGAATGAGGATGCTAGACAGGCAGAAATTAAAGAGAGCAGTCCCCAGGGTAAAATGCCTGCAAGCAACATGGAGATTACTTAAAAACACAGTAGGAGGACCAAAAAACTGCCACCATGGCTAAATAGCAGAGAAACAGAGGCCACTAGAGGCAAAAAAACATCCTTCCAAATTTGGGAATCCTGGTAGGGATAATAGGAAACTTGGGCAAGTTAATTCTAAAAGTACAATATGGCAGGCCAAGAAAGAATTCAAGAAACAACTTGCTGAAGATACAAAAATTAACAGTAATTTTGTTTTTAAGGACACATGAAGGAGGAAGCCTACCAAACAGGAAGTGGGGCCACTAGATGACAAAGAGTCTAGGAAAACAAAGCCACTGTAGGGAAGGTAAATGAATTTTTTGCATTGGTCTTCACTGCAGAAGGTGTAGGGAGACACCCACATCAGAGCTATTCTTTTTGGGGGACATCTTTGAAGCCCATATTTGTCCCACATTGATGTTTCAACAGAAGATCTTTTAGACCAAACTGATAAATTAAACAGTAATAAGGAACCAGGCTCAGGAGGTATTCGCCCAAGAGTTCTCAAGGAACTAAAATATGAAATTGCAGAGCTACTGATTGTAGTCTGCGCCTCAGCCTTGGTACCAGATTAATACACACAAGAGGAAGTATTTTTTCACACAACGCAGAGTTAGCCTGTGGAACTCATTGTCGATGTATGTTCTGATGGCCAAAAAAGTATAACGGGGTTCAAAAAAGAACTGGAAAACCTCACGGAGAATAGGTCCAGCTAGGGCTATTAGCCAAGATGGTCAGGAACGCAACCCCATGCTTGGAGTGATGACGAACACCTGGCTAATGGAAATTGGGAATGGAAGACAGGTGTGGGTGACTCCAGAATTCCTGGTCTTACCCCAGAGCCTGCGCCCCCAGCCAGAGCCCTCACCCCCTCGCAACCCAACCCTCTGTCCCAGCCCTAAACCCCTCATCCCCAGCCCCACCCCAGAGCCCACCCCCGCAGCCAGAGCCCTCACAGCTTTGCACCCCAACCTTCTGCCCCAGGCCTGAGCCCCCTCCCACACTCCAAATCCCTTGGCCCTATCCCCACCACATGAATTTTGTATGTGCACCAACATGAAGGTGATGTGTCACACATCTCTTCCATATTGGTGCACATAACAAAATTCATTCCACTCAGGAGTGGGAAAAAATAGAGGGAACAGTGAGGCAACTGTTATGTTCTTACATTTCTGATACCCCCATCCCACTGGAGGGAGTATGGAGATGAAAGTCTATCTCACACTGGAGCTGGGGACTACACGACCCTCCCCCCCGAATCCAACTGACCAGGGAAGAACCTAGAGTCAGACATGCAGACCCCACAGCTTCTAATAACTTAGGGGACAGGAATCCCTTACCCAGTGAGGTCACCGTCTCGTAGTTCTCCTGCATGACGTCCCTGTAGAGGGCTCTCTGAGCAGGGTCCAGCAGAGCCCCCTGCCCCTCAGTGAAATACACAGCCACCTCCTCGAAGGTCACCGTCATCTGAAACAAGAGTCCCCAACTCAGCACCTGCTGCCCCAGCCACTATTCATGGGGGAGAAAGGTCAATAAAATGGAAGCTCTGGGAAAGCCAGAGTGAGCAGGGTGGGGGTGGGATTCTGCTAGACCAGCCAGGAGGCTTCAGGTGGTGGGAGAAGGCGAGAGCTCCTTGTCTCCCCAGCAGATGGAGCAGGGCAGGGTCTTCTCATTTCCCACTCGCCTAACAGCCATAGGGAGATACGGGAAGCAGAGCTCTGAACTGGGGACAGGAATCCCGACAGCTTCCCTTCGTATTTCACAGCACCCTTTGGCCAGTAGGGTCAGGGTCCAGAATTGGGAGTCTGGGCAGTTTTCCCAGCCCTGCCCAGGGGGGGTTTCCTGCTTCAGAAATGAAGGAACGTTCCCCCCTGACCATGGGCCTGTTCAGAAAATCATTTCTCAGCAGATTTGTCACATGCTGGCCCCCCCGCCTCACCCTGCGTGTTTCCTGCCCCTCCCCCTCTACAGCAACCCCCCCTGCAGCTCCCTGAAAATCCCCTACCTGAGCTGGCTCCATCACAGCCATTTCTCTTCCCTGTCCCCTGGACGATCTGGAGCAAAATGTGGACATGATTCCTCAGCCTGTCAGGGCAAGAGGGGAGGTTACAGAAAGGGCTTGAGTTCACGTCACACCCCAATTCCCCCCAGGCTCTCTCCCTGCAGACAGACGCTCTGGGCTCTGCCACGCTGGGAAAACCCTCAGTCACTTTATCACAACACGGGGCAGTGACAGTGACAGACAGGCAGAGGCTGATCCCATTGGTCCATCCACACTCACGCCCTGCCAGAGCCAGCAGTGACTCTGGTCTGACACCAGTGTGGCTGAGATCTGAATCCTGCAGGGAAATCAGACCAGGGCCCTGGGGAGCCCTGAACACTCAGGAGACAGACCCCACACCAGTATGGGTGTGTCTGACAATAACACATTGGGAGCAGGGTGTGTGTCTGTGGGGGTGGGGTGGGGTGGGCTGGATATTTGCCTTGGTGCTTCTGAGCCTTTGGGAAGAAGCCTCCACCGACCCCCAAAACATCATGGACTATTTGCAGTAAAAGATTTCCCCTCTAGCTGCTGGGTGGGGCAGCCCCTCCCCTCTCCTGCCCCATGGGGTGGATGAGCTGCCCTTGTATCTCTCCCTCTCCTTCTCCCCGACCCCTCCCTTCCCCAGCCAGTCTGCTCTTGCTCTCAGTCTCCCCCCAGCCTCCCCTCCCCACATCCCCCGTTTCCCTCGCAGTGACCCCCCCCCACTCAGAGGTTCCTTCTGTTGCAGCCCTGTTCCCATCCGCCCCACAAGTCGCCCCAGATTCTCCTGCATCGCCCCATCCCCCTTCAGCGCCCCCATCCCATCCTGCCCCTCACACATCCCTGCTCCCCCTCAATACCACCTTATCTGCACCCCCGCCCCGCACACACCGGGGGCTGGCGGCAGCTTTCCCGGGCCCGGGGCTGGCGGCAGCTTTCCGCGGGGAGCAGCCCGGGGCCAAACCCGCCCCCTGCAGCCCGGGGGTGACGGGGGGGGGGGGCGGGTCTCTCTTACCTTCCCCCCGAGCGGGGCCCCCCGGGGCAGGGGCCGTCCCTAGCTGTTCTGGGGCCCTACGCAGCCCCTCCTGCGGAGGGGGGGGGGGGCTGGCTTGGGGACAGGTGGGAACCGCTCAGCAGGGGCGCGGCTGGGGCCGGGTCGCTGCACTTCCCACCGCCGGCGAGTGCAGGCCCGGCCCCGCGGCAGAGCTCTGGAAGTGGGGGCGCGGCTGGGGCGGGGCCCCTGGGGAAGAGCCGGAGCAGGGGCTGGAGCGGCACGCAGCTGTGCAGGGCACCTGGAAGTTTAGTGCCCCAAATCTCCTGGTGCCCTACGGAGCTGCCTGCTTTGCCTATGGGTAAGGACGGCCCTGGCCGGGCTGGGGGCTCTGCCCTGGGAGAGGCTCCCGGGGAGCAGCGGGCAGGGCCCGGCTGGAGCTTCCCCTCTCCCGGCTGCAGCCCGGGCTCCGGGCTCCCAGCACCAGCCGCCGGGGCTCGGGGATCTCGCCGGGAGCCAGAGTCCCCGCAGCGGCTGCGAGTCACTTCCTGCGGCCGGGCCTGAGCCCCGCGATCCTCCCCCCAGAGCCGCCCCCGGGTCCTAGCGATCAACCCACCGCTCTGCAGCCGCCTGCCCCAGACCCTGCCCCCTGGGGACCCACCTCCCCTGGGCATGGGCAGCTTCTCCCAGCGCTAGGTAGGCCTCTTGCCTCGAAGCCCCAGTATCAATGGGGACAGAAAGAAGCCGGGAGATCCCGGGGAGGGGGGAGAAGGGGGGTTTCCATGGAGGCTGGGGGTTGTTCCAGAGAGCCCCCAATGTCTGCATGGACACAGGGGTGATGGGTTCGGGTCCTGGTCCTAGAGAGGCTGCCCGGGACACGTTTCTCGGTGACACCGTCTGACTCAGCGTGTGAGTCCCTCAGTACAAAACTGGCACACGGAGCCCTTTGCCAGAGACGGTCTCTTGTCTCCACACCCCCATCCGCGGCTACCAGCCCTGGGCCAGAGCTACCAGCTCTGCTCCCCCGGCTCTCAGGTCAGGGAGCTGCCAATGCCACGGCAACAGGTTCATTCAGTGATTTGTAGGCCCGGATTCACCCATCCCTGGGGCTCTAGGCAAACCAAGGAATCCCAACTACCCCTCGCCCAGCTGGCTCCTCCATGTGGGCACTGAGTGCTGGTCTCCATCCAGAGCCTGGATGCCAGCGGCAAAGCTCCGGCCGGCCTGGTTCAGGTCATCTTGGTTCTCTGCCCATTTAGGATTGGCTCCAGGGTCAAAATTTTTCGTGGGGGAACGGGGGTTTCAGCACCACTCACTGCCTGGCACCCACTTGGTGGTCAGCCCTGGCTCCCCTGGATCCCTCCAGAGTTAGGAGTCTGGCAGAGAGGGGCTGGGGGGGGCGGGGGGGAGTTGATTTAGTAACTGTTGTGGTCAAAGGGGTCTGGGCCCTGCTCAGAGAGAGGAGGCCCCTCTCCATCTCTCTTTGTTTTCCAGCCTAAGTCATAAGCTGCTGCCTCCTCCATCGGGATCTGGGAGCCCGAACTGCACAGCTGCTGCTCCCCAAGCAGGGTCTGTGCTGGGGAGAGACCCTCAGCAAAGCCCCCTCTGTGCCCAGAGCATCTGAAGATGTTCACTGGGCCAGAGGAAGAGACTGACTCAGCAGCCATGGGGTCGGGGCACCTGCCTGGGTGGGCCCTGTCCCCTTTCCCAAGGACTCTGTAATGACACCCAATGTGTCCCAGGTTTAGCAGGAGAGATTGAGGGAGCCCGACGTTGGACGATCCCCTGACCCAGTGGCGAGAGCATCTCCTTTGAGTAATATTTAATCACGGGTAGTTTTAGTAAAAGTCACGGATAGGTCACGGGCAATAAATAGGAATTCATGGAAGCCTGTGACCTGTCCGTGACTTTTACTATAAATACCCGTGATGACTAAATCTCTGCTTCTGGGGCCCCACTACTCTGTGGGGGGGGCATGCTCCAGTGGTGGGGGCTGATGGGCCCGAGTGGCCCACTGCTCTAAGGCCCCCAGCGACCATTCTCCCGATGGCTTCTGGGGCTGCCCCTGGGCCACTGCTCCGGCCGCTCCCGGGACCACTGCTTCTCCCGCAGTCCCTGAGGCTGGCCCCCCAGGACTGATGCTTGGACACTCTCTGGGTGTGGGAATGTTGTTCGTTCAAGCAAAATTTATGTCCAAAAGTACATCAGAGGCCCCTGAGTTTCCTGGAATCCTCGGCTCAGACATGGCAGGATGTTGTAAGTAAGAGGAAGTTGGACAGCGGTGGCTTGCTGACTGATCATGGCTAGGGTACTGGTTGACAGAAGGGGGCTTTCTTGATCAGGGCAGAACATTAATCATATTGGGATACCTTGGGATGAAGTGCCCAAGTTCCCCGCAATGTAGGCATAGGTCTACTGGTTCCTTACTGTGGTAGTACAACAGGGTTGAAGCTGGTCAGCCAGTGCGGGTTGAAAACTGGATTTCCTAGTCGGCATTCAGCCAGGTGATCGACGGTGATGCACAGCTTGGCCACAGCCTCTGGGTTGGATGGGGGCTCTATCTGGCATCGGAAATCGGAATGTTCTGCTGCTTCGTTCCATCTAGTGCCAGCTGCTAAGGGTTGGAATTCTGCAGCGAACCTGGTAACTGGGCTATTCCACTGGCGTAAGTCCTGAAGTGTGTTCTCAGCAGAATGGGTGCAATTTGGGTCATTGAAGACAGCCGCCACGTCTCAGCTGAATTCCTCAAGATGCCCCGGCAAGGAGCTGGAAGTTCTAGTGGGGGGGAACACCCAGACTAGGGCTTCCCTCACTAATAGGCTGATTATGAACCCCACTTGGGCCTAGTCACTGGGAAATGAACAGGGTCGTAGCATGAACAGGAGCCCGCCCTGATTCAGGAAGCCGTGAAATTCCCTGCGGTCGCTGTCTAACTTGGCCAGCAGCAGAATCTTTGGTTCCTGAGTGACCTGGGCCCTGGGTAGTGAGGCCTCAGTCTGGGGTGGCAGCCTCTGAAAGGTATCCATTACCTCTGAGAAGAAGAGGAAGGCCTTACTGGAGGCCAGTTTCTCAGCCAATCAGGTCTCCAGTTTTCTCTCTTGGGTGGCTCAAACTGGCAGGATCACAATCACGTTGTGGGTGGTTGTGTCTAAAGGTCAGAACCATGAGGATGACCAGGCACCTGGAGGGGAGAGTGGAATCAAGCTAGAGACAAGAATCAGGACCACAGGGCACGGGGGGTCATAGTCAAGAGCAGAGCCGTAAGCATGAAAAGGAGTCAATTTATGAATTTGCCAGGGTGCCAGATAGATTTCAAAGCTGAAACCTAACAAACTCGGCCTATATATAATAGAATCCAACAGAATCCCTTGTATTCAGTCCAGGGAACATTAGCTTACTAGTTTTAATGATGGGTTCTTTTCAGGTCCATTTTTAAGTTGAACTGTGTTGCTTACATCAGGACACATGCTTATCCTCAACCAAACAACAATTTATTAATTCACCCAGAGTCACATCAATATACAATCAGCAGTTCACCACCAAAGTGCAGAAACAACCAAAGTGCTAGGTGTATACAACACACACAATAGTCTTGCTAGCATTGAGGCTCAGCAGTTATATCAAATAACAAAGTACCAAGATTTCTGATTACATTGACTTGTGACCATCAATTCTAAATTCCTAACACATTTATCACACTTCCCAGGGTGCACTTGTCTGCAAGGCACTTTGAAGAGTGTGGTTAGTACAGTTTGACTGAACTAGTCTGAAAGAGACACGTTTAGAGTATTAAAAACAATTGCTAAACGCAATTCTTTTCAATCGTTTAGGCCAATTTGCTTGGGCTTAACAAAGAAGTTAAAATATGATTACTTGACGTCTCACTAGAGAGCACAGGCTCAGCAAGATAACTCTCAGTAATTTATATGAAAGAACAGAAGGGGAAATGCAATCCTTGAAATGAAATCTCACCACTTCTTATCCATATAACCCTGGGCTGGGGGAAGAGTTCTTTCCACACATCTTGTCCGGGAGTGAGTCATACTTAGGAATTTTTCACTTTCTTGTTGGGTTCAGTCAACTCTCTTTAGCACATGGTGACTTCAGTTTATATAGCCTAGTTTCTGGGTTCATAGGAAAGGACCACACACACATTCCTATTGGACTCAGGTCAAATGAGTGCTTAGGCTTTTTCTTTGCTGCCTCCATTGGTATCCAGTTGGTGGCGTCAGTGTATCACAATTTACTTCAATACTTTTTTTTAATCAGAGGCTTTATACATTTGATTCATTTCAAGGATTGTATTTCATCATTAACCCCTCCTATGGATTGGGACAGCCCCTTCTAAGCAATTTCTCTTAATATCCCAAAGTTATACCATGGTTTATATCTTTTTACATTTCTTCTTCCTTGTGCCAGACAATTCTTAGAGAGCAACATTTACAATGAAAACCAACAAAACCTTTATACTCTTCTAAATTTAGAGGACATACTCCATACATTCTTTGATTGTACATAAGCATTTCACCTTATTTAGGACGTACAACAGAACAAGAGACATTTTCCACATACGGAAGGATGTAGATCTGATTCAGAATCACAACGCTGACAAAGGTGCGGATTTTAATTTGGGGGGGAAAGAGATGATTCACAGCATATTTGATTTACAAGGAAAACAATGTATAGTTTATTCTTTGGGGTGAAAACATTTTGCATAGGCAAGCAGGGTGTGACCCTTGCTTGGTAACTTGGAGTTCTTTTTAGCTAGGCTGGGAGGGAGAAAGAGGTTTATACATGAGCAAATTATGAGATATTCTTGCCTAGCTGATTAACAGTACCCTCATTTAGACATTTTAGTTTCTGTTCTTGGGGAGAGGAAATCCCAACCTTGGCTGATCTATGGGTTCTTAGACAAGATGTGTCATATAATATGAACCACTTTCTTGCGGTCTTTACTTCTTAGGTGGATCCTATTTTGCGATAAACAGAGGCGGACTTTTCTATTTTTCTGAGGGCCAGAAGGAACCAGTAGCTATTAATCATTCAAACACATATCTGTTCCATACATCTCTCAGAGCCAAGCGTGAAACCAGGGATAAAAAGCTGAAAGCCAGAGTGGGCAGGCCAGAAGTATGGTCAGGAAGCTGAGCCAGGGGTTGCAAAGATGGAGAAGGAAAGGAACTGAAGCAGGTAGCTGGGCCCAAGAGCAGACTGGTGAGAAGCAGAAAGCAAGAAGCAGGACCAAATGCAGCTGCAGGAGTGGAATGCATTGAGCTTCCAACGAGCTCCGGCTGCTGCTGGGTGATGTAGTAGCTAGCTCCACCCCTTTACCCGTCAGGAAGTGCAATCAATCAGACACACTCTGCCAGGTTAGCTGTGCCCAGTGAGTGGACCCTGCTGCAGCAAGATCCCGGACAGTCTGTGCTGGTCCTGTAGGGAAAGACCAGGTGTGTGGGTTTTCTCAGAGCTTGGGTGCTCTTTTAGCACATTGTTGGAGAAGTGAGATTTTAATGTTGGGTGGGGGCGGCGGCAATTTTAATTTTAACGAGCAATTGGCTAGGAACCCTGGAACCGCATCCACTGTCTGCTCAGTGACTTTCAACTCTTCTACAGGCTCGAATCTGTCATTTCTTTTTCTTGTTTTCACTGCGTTTTATGTACCGATTTTATTAAAAGTATTTTTAAAAGTCAAAAATCGCTCTCTCTTGTGGGAATTCTCCGATGTATAAAAATGTGAGAGCTCCCACTGAATTTTTTCCCACCATTGAAGTGTTTCTAAGCTATCTCACCCTTGTGGATTCTCCGATGTTTGGTGAGGTAGGAGCTGTTATTGAAGCTTTTCCCACAGTCCAAACATTTATGGGTTTTCTCTCCCATGTGGATTGTCTGATGTGTGATAAGGTGTGATCTCTGAATGAATCTTTTCCCACAGTTGAGGCACGTGTGAGGTTTCTCTCCCGTATGGATTCTCTGATGTCTAATAAGGGCTGATCTCTGACTAAAACTTTTCCCACAGACCAAACATGTATGGGGTTTCTCTCCCGTATGGATTCTCTGATGCGTAATAAGGGCTGATCGCCGAACAAAACATTTCCCACATTCGAGGCACTTATAATGTCTCTCTCCCGTGTGGGTTCTCTGATGCATAATAAGGTGTGAGCTCTGATTGAAAGTTTTCCCACACTCAAGACATTTATAGGGTCTCTCTCCTGTGTGAATTCGCCGATGTTTAGTAAGATGTGAGCTGTGACTGAAGCTTTTGCCACAGTCCAAGCATTTATGAGGTCTCTCTCCCGTGTGAATTCTCTGATGAATAATAAGTTGTGATCTCACATTGAAGCTTTTCCCACAGTCGAGGCACTGATAGGGTTTATCTCCCGTGTGGGTTCTCAGATGCGTGATAAGACTAGAGCTCTGATTGAAACTTTTCCCACACTCAAGACACTTATAGGGTCTCTCTCCCGTGTGCAGTCTCTGATGTGTAATAAGGTAGGAGCTGTGATTGAAACATTTCCCGCAATCCAAACAAATATGGGGTTTCCCTCCCTTGTGGTTTTGCTGATGTTTAATAAGGTTTGATCTCACGTTGAATCCTTTTCCGCACTCAAGGCATTTATATGGTCTCTCTCCTGTGTGCAGCCTCTGGTGTGTAATAAGGTGTGAGCTCTGAGTGAAGGTTTTCCCACAGTCCAGACATTTATAAGGTCGCTCCCCTGTGTGCATTCTGCCATGCTTAATAAGGTCTGAGCTCTTACTGAAGGTTTTCCCACAGTCCAAGCATTTATAGGGTTTCTCGCCTGAGTGGTTTCTCCGACATTTAACAAGCTTTCTACTCACACTGAACCTTTTCCTACTCTCTAGTTGTTTATAGGGTTTTTCTTCCTGGTGATATGTCTGTGGGGCTGTGGTTTCCTTGGGATCTTTGCATCCTCCCCCATATTGAATGGATTCATCAGCCCAAGAAATGAAGCAGTTTCTCAGCTGCCTCTCTGACCTGCACCAATTTCCCCAATCTTTTCCCTGTTCCAAGCCCTGGGAAAAATTCCCTTCAGCTCTTCTCAAAAACCTCTCCTGCGGTTCCACTTGCTCAGGACCTTCCTGCAGCTGAATCTCCTCCTTGTTCTCACTCACTGTCCTATCACCTGCTGGGAGAGAGAGAATCCAGACAGGAGTCACTGCCTGTGCAGGGGAGAAAGGACCGAAAGGGGAATAGCAAAGAGGGAAAACACCACACAGTGACTGCTGGGGAGATGGAGACATTGGATTCTGCCTCCACATCCCACCCAAACACTCCCAGGTAAATAAAGTCAGGGAGGAAATTCCCAACAGCTAACAGGATGGCTGGGAAGCCGTGACTGATATTTGCCTTGATGCTACAACACCTGCTGACTGCAGCCCTGACCTGGGTGAGATGGGGCAGAACTGGGGGCTCTCGCTCACAGCACATTTTGGGAGTCCCAGCTTTTTCCTTCACTTGCCAGATGTTTCTGTCTCAGTTTCCCTGACTCCTCACCTGTGTGGGTGTCTCTCGGGCTCTCCCTTTCCTTGTCAGCCTGGAGATCCGGGACCCACGGCTCTTCCCCTCGTTGCAGCCGGGCGATCAGATCAGGTTTGGGAATGGGGAATCCTGCTCAGGGGGTGAAATCAGAGAAGATCAGGATGCAAGGAGTATTGGTAGAGTATCTGTCTCAAAGGGCATTCCCTGATTGTAACCTGGCCCTGTGCTGTGCTGGAGGGGGGGATGTGGAATCTGAACAGATGGGGACATAGTCATTGAGCCACCTTGGGAGAGGCAGACATGTGGGGAGGTGGGGGGAATTGACTCCCACTAGGAGTTCCCAGGATCTGTACGCTCTGGGGGACTTGCTGACGCACACACAGCTCTGGAGTTAAACCCCTGCCTATTTCCAAATCTGCAGAGCCCAGAGCCCTCCCCATGGATGGAGCTAGTCCCAGGAAGGGAGGAGAACAAGGATTCTGTGTGTGAGTGAGCAATAATACAGGCAGGACAATACACAGCTTCCGCCCCCTTGAAAGCTGGAGAGATGGGATGAATTAGCACAGCCATTAGAGTGCAACATGTTATTTACCTGCCTCACGGGCAGCTGGCGTATATGGCGTATATGTGTGTGCGATGTAAGCAACTCACTGCCCTTAGAGACAAAGTACAGGGTGTGGAGGCTAGAACGCCTTAACTGGAGGAGCAAAGGGAGACAGAGAGGTACAAAGAGGAGACTTTTAGTGACATAGTAGAGTGGTCCCACCTCCTGTCCAACGGTCCCTGTGCTGTTGAGGAAGATGAAAGTCTTGGGGCTTGAAAGCATCACACTGGAACAGAGGGGACCATAGTTGGGACCTACCTTCCAGATGATGTCATGATATCCTCTGACATTGAGGATACTGCTTGATGGGTGACCCCAGTTATTAGGAAGAAACAGGTAACAATAATGGGGGATTTGAATATTAGAAATATAGATAGTTGTGTTTGTGACAACCAGGAGAACCACATGGTGCATTGCTCACTGGATGCAAAGGTAGTAGCTCTCACAAGATATCTAGATAGCCTTACAAGTAATGCTGGGGAGGAGCTGATGGTCATGGTACATGCAGGTATTAATGACACATAGAAAGGTAGGACAGCATTCCTGGAGGCCAAAGTTAGTCTGCTAGGTAAGAGATTGAAGTCCAGGACCTCCATGGAAGCATTCTCTGAAATGCTTCCAATTACATGCACAAGGCCTGGAAGACAGGCAGAACTGTAGGGTCTCAATGCATGGACGAGATGATGGCGTAGGAAGGAGATATTTAGGTTTATTAGGAACTGGAGAACTTTTGGGGGAAGGAAGAGACTCTATAGGAGGGATGGGCTCCCACTAAACCAAAATGAAACCAGACTGCTGGCATGTAAAATTAAAAAGTTTGTAGAGTGGTTTTTAAACTAAGGGCAGGGGGAGAGCCTTGGATCAGGTGAAGACATCCCTTAGGGATGAATTTATTAAAGGGGTAGCTCTATATCCTCATTTCGAGGCTAGGGAAGGAGTTGGTAAAGTACAGGTAGGAGCTAGAGAGGAACAGTTACACAAAAAAGTGTCCCATTGAAACGTAACACATGAAGGCAAGCATATTGAGAAAATGTACAAGTGCTTATATACAAATGCTAGAAGTCGACAAATACTAAGATGGCTGAACTTGAGTGCATGGATTAAATGAGGTAATTGATATAACAGGCGTTGCGGAAACTCGGTGGAATGAGGATAATCAATGGGACACAGTAATACCAAGGTACAGAATATATAGCCATGATAGAGTAGGTCACGCTGGTGGGGCAGTGGTGCTATTATATGATAAATAAAAAAAAACAGAGTCAAATTGGGTGAAAATCTAAAATGAATCAAACTGTAAATTATGGATAGAAATTCCATGCTTGAATATTAAGAGTATAGCAGTAGGAATATGCTACTGACCACATGACCAGGATAGTGACAGTGACTGTGATATGCTAAGGAAGGTCAGAGTGGCTACAGCAGTAGAAAATGCAAAAATAACGGGTGATGTCACCTATCCTCATATCAATGGGGTAAATGTCACCGCAGGGAATGATTCAGAGATAAAATTTCTAGACACCATAAATTACTGCTTCTTGGAGAAGCTAGTCCTTGAAACCAGCAGTGGAAAGGCAATTCTTGATTTAATCCTAAGTGGAGGACAGGACTGGTCCAAGAGGTAACTATAGCTGAACCGTTCAGTAAAAATGACCTGTAATGTATTAAATTTGATATCCTTGCAGGACGGAAAACACCGAAAAGTCTAACTTCAGTTCTGGGCAAACTGATCGAAACTATAGTAAAGAACAGAATTATCAGACCCACAGATGAACACAATATATTGGGGAAGAATCAACACAACTTTTGTGAAGGGAAATCATGCCTTACCAATCTATTAGAATTCTTTGAGAGTCAACAAGCATGCGGACCCCCCATAGTAACATTTAACTTTAACAAGGGAAATTACACAAGAATGAGGATGCTAGTTAGAAATTAAAAAGAGCAGTCACCAGGGTAAAATGCCTGCAAACAACATGGAGACTACTTAAAATTACCATAATAGAGGCTCAGACTAAGTGTCTACCCCAAATCAAAAAAGACAGTGGGAGGACCAAAAGAATGCTGCCATGGCTAAACAGCAGAGTAACAGAGGCCACTGGAGGCAAAAAAGCATCCTTTAAACTTTGGGACTCCTGGTAAGGATAACAGGAAGGAGCACAAACTCTGGCAAGTTAATTCTAAAAGTAAAATAAGGCAGGCCAAGAAAGAATTTGAGAAACAACTTGCTAAAGCCGCAAAAATTAACAGTAATTTTGTTCCACTGCATGCATCCAATGAAGTGGGCTGTAGCCCACGAAAGCTTATGCTCAGATAAATTTCTTAGTCTCTAAGGTGCCACAAGTCCTCGTGTTCTTTATGCGGATACAAACCAACACGGCTGTTACTCTGAAACCCTTGTTTTTAAGGACATCTGAAGGAGGAAGCCTGCCAAACAGGCAGTGGGGCCATTATATGACAAAGACTCAAGGAAAACAAGGCTATTAAGGAAACTAAGAGTCATGCAATAAGAGGGAAGGTCTCATGGATCAGTCACTCGTTGAAAGATAGGAAACAAAAGGTAAGAATAAATGGTCAGTTTTCACAATGGAGCGAGGTGAATAGCGGAGCCCCCAAAGAATCTGTACTGGGACCTCTGTTATTCAACATATTCATTAATGATCTGGGGAAAGGGATGAACAGTGAAGTGGCAAAATTTGCAGACGATACAAAATTGTTCAAGACAGATAAGTCTAAAGCAGACTGTGAGGAGTTACAGAAGGATCTCACTGAACCAGGAGATTGGGCACCAAAATGGCTGATGAAATTCAAGGTTCATAAGTGCCAAGTAGTGCACATTGAATATGTATAGTTAGGATTATTTTTTCCAGTGGTATGTTCTAAATTACCTGTTACCAATCAAGAAAGAGATCTTGGGGTCACTGTGGATAGTGCTCTGAAAACTTCTGCTCAATGTGCAGCAACAGTTAACAGTACGTTAGGAACTATTAGAAAAGGGATAGAAAATATCATAATGCTCCTATATAAATCCATACTGCACCCACACCTGGAATGTTGTGCCCAGTTCTGGTCGCCCCACCTGAAAAAAGGTATAGTGGAACTGGAAAAGGTTCAGAGAAGGGCAACAAAGATAATCAAGGGTATGGAATGTCTTCCATACGAGGGGAGACTAAACAGATTAGGGCTCTTTAGTTTCAAAAAAAGATGACTAAGGGAGGATCTGACAGAAGTCTGTACAATCATGAGCAGTGTGCAAAAACAGAATAGAGAAGTGTTATTTATCCTTCCATACAATACAAAACAAGGGGCCACCCGATTAAAATAACAGGCAGTTGGATTAATACACACAAGAGGAAGCTCTTTTTTCCACACAATGCACAGTTAACCTGTGGAACTCATTGTCGATGGATGTTGTGAAGGCCAAAAGTATAACTGGGTTCAAATAAGAACTGGAAAACTTCATGGAGAATAGGTCCAGCTAGAGCTATTAGCCAAGATGGTCAGGGATGTAACCCCATGCTTGGAGTGATGGCAAACATCTAGCTAACAGAAGCCAGGAGTGGAAGACAGGTGCGGGTCACTCCATAATTGCCGTGTTCTGAACACTCCCCATGAACCTCTGGTACCAGCCATTGTCAGAGACAGGATGGTAGTCTGACCTAGTATGAGAACTGTTATGTTCTTACGTTTCTGATTCCCCAATCCCACTGGCGGGGATATGGAGATGAGTCTCTCTCATGCTGCAGCTGTGGACTCTAGGACCTAGTCCCCCCTAATCCAGCTGAGGAAGGAAGAACCTGACCAGATTCAGACACGCAGACCCCACGGCTTCCAATAACCGAGGGCACAGGAATCCCTTACCCAGCGAGGTCACCATCTCATAGTTCTCCTGCATGACTTCCCTGTAGAGGGCTCTCTGACTGGGGTCCAGCAGAGCCGCCTGCCCCTCGGTGAAATACATAGCCACCTCCTCGAAGGTCACCAACATCTGAAACAACAGGTCTCCCCCATTCAGTGCCTGCTGCCCCAGCCACAATCCCACTAGTCACAGGGGAGGAAGGATAAACAAACGGAAGCTCTGGGGGTGACAGAGTAGCAGAATCCCACCCCCACCCTGCTCGGAGCAGCCAGGAGGCTTTAAGGCATGGGAAGAAGGTGAGAGCTCCTTGAAGAAGGTGAGAGCTTCCCACACGCCTGCCAGCCACAGGCTGATGCGGGAAGCAGAGCTCTGAGCCGGGGGCAGGGAGAGGAATCCCGACAGCTTCTCTTCGTATTTCATAGCAGCCTCTGGCCAGTGGGGTCAGGCTCCAGCACTGGGAGTCTGGTCAGTTTTCCCAGCCCTGCCCAGGAGGGTGTTTCCTGGTTCAGAAATGGGGGGAATGTTTCTCCTTCCCCCACCCGGCCAATGGGCTGTTCAGAAAATCAGGCTCCAAGTTGAACATGCCCCAGCAGGTTTATCACACCCTGTCCCCTCCCTGTCTCCCCCTGGGGGTTTCCTGCCCCTCCCGCTCCACAACAAACCCCCTGCAGCTCCCTGAAAATCCCCTACCTGAGCTGGCTCCATCACAGCCATTTCCCTTCCCTGTCCCCTGGAAGACGGGACGATTTGGAGCGAAACGTGGATGTGATTCCTCAGCCTGTCAGGGTGAGAGGGGTGATGGGGGAGGTTTCAGAAGGGGCTTGAATCCATTTCACACCCCGACTCCCCCCAGGCTCCCCCCCTTGCAGACAGATGCTCTGGGCTCTGCCACACTGGGAAAACCCTCAGTCACTTTATTACAACACAGCCCCAGCCCCTCCTCGCAGCACTGAATCTCCCAAGACACTTTTAACCCAACCCCCCCGGACAGAGTCTCTAACACAAATTCTGAAAAAGAGCAGAATCAAAGGAACCATTTGGGGGGATCCCCCCCGACACTGGCCACAAGGATTCGGCCGAGGGAGGACCTGGCTTTTCCTCTGTCAGTTCCTACTCTTCTTCCCAGCCGAGTCTGTCTGCCCAGGGGTGATGCAGGGAATGAGGCTTGGAACCTCTCTTCTTGCTCCTGCTGCCCCTTACAGTCTCTCCACTCTCCCTTTCCCGCTGCCTGGGAGAACTGGTTACTGCCCCACTTTCATGGGTGTTTGCTCTCCAGTAGACAGATCTGCTACTACAGCAGCTAGGTCTGTGTCACTGTGGGCAGCAGCTCTAAGCCCTTTGTGCAGAGTCACTTTCCGCAGGCACAGGGGGAGCCTCTCCCCCTCCGGTACAAATTCACCAGCAGGTCCCTGAAAGGGGCCCGTTGTGCAGTCACCTTCCTGCCGGGCCCCAGACCTTTCCCCCAGGTCTCTCCATCACCTGCAAGCTCCGGCTCAGGGGCTGGCGTGGGCAGAGCCCCGGGCTGCCCCAGGGGCTGGTTCCAGCCACTGGAGAAAGTGCCCACCCAGGCGGGGCACAGAGGGAGGAGTGGGGGTTCAGGAAGGCCTCTCCCTGGCACAGACCCAGCTGGGGAGCAGCAGTTTCACACTCTGGGCTCTCAGGCAGAGGAGGCAGCAGTGTCTGACCCAGGGAGCTCAATTCAAGGGCTCTAATATCAGGAGCAGAGAGAGACAGGCACCAGCTGTCTCCTCTCCCTGAGCAATCAATAATCGGAGCCCTCTGGTGGCAGCAGCTAATGACTGAGCCTCCCTGTCCTGCCCCAGCAGCCCCCAGGGACAGGCAGGCAGAGGCTGATCCCATCGGCCCATCCGCACTCACCCCCTGCCAGAGCCAGCAGTGACTCCGGTGTGGCTGAGATCTGAATTCTGCCCGGAAATCAGACCAGGGCCCCGGGCAGCCCCGAACCTCATTTAATCCATGCACTCAGGAGACGGACCCCAAAATCATGAGTGTGTCTGAAAATAATAAAATAAAATAAATTGGGAGCACAGGGAGTGTGGGGGGGGGGTCTGGATATTTGGTTAGTAGCTTCTGAACCCTCGGGCAGAAGCCTCCACCTACCCCTAAAGCATCATGGACTATTTGCGGTAAAAGATTTCCCCTCTGGCTGCTGGGTGGGGCAGGCCCTCCCCCTCTCTTGCCCCATTGGGGTGGGGGAGTTGCCCTTGTATCTCTCCCTCTCCCTCCCTTCCCCAGCCAGTCTCCCCTCCCCACATCCCCCTTTTCCTTCGCAGTGCCCCCCACTCAGTTTCCCTCTATTGCAGCCCTGTTCCCATCCGCCCCATAAATTTCCCCTGATTGCCCGACATGGACCCATCCTCCCTTCAGCGCATCCCCGCCCCCATCCCCTCCTGCCCCCCCCCCCCCCACATCCCTGTCCCCCCCAGTATTTGAAAAGAAGCAGTATAATTCCAGAAGAGGGTAAAGATTGCTGGTGTGCTGTCACTGTAACCCCCCCTTAGCTACACCCCCGCCCCTCTTCAGCTCCCCGTCTGCCCCCCACTCACTGTCCCAGCCCCCGCCCCGCACACACCGGGAGCTGCGGCAGCTTTCCCGGGCCCGGGGCAGGGAATCGCAGCCAGCTCCGCTGGGAGCACCCGGGGTGAGGGGGCGGGTCTCTCTTACCTTCCCTCCCAGCGGGGCCCGGCAGGGTCCCAGCACCAGCCCCCGGGGCTCGGGGATCTCGCGGGGAGCCAGAGTCACCGCAGCGGCTGCGAGTCACTTCCTGCGGCGGGGCCTGAGCCCAGCGATCGCTCCCAGCTGCTCCTGGGTCCTAGCGATCAACCCATCGCGCTGCAGCCCCCCTGCCCCAGAGCCCTGGGCTCCAGCAGCTTCTCCCAGCGCTATGTAGGGATCCTGCCTAGAAGCCCCAGGATCAATGGAGGGACAGAAAGGAGCTCAGCAGATGGTCCAGCTTTGCTCTTTCACTTCCATTCTTCTTCACTTCTTTGGTTTCAGAGTAACAGCCGTGTTAGTCTGTATTCGCAAAAAGAAAAGGAGGACTTGTGGCACCTTAGAGACTAACCAATTTATTTGAGCATAAGCTTTCCTGAGCTACAGCTTGCATCCGATGAAGTGAGCTGTAGCTCATGAAAGCTTATGCTCAAATAAATTGGTTAGTCTCTAGGGTGCCACAAGTACTCCTTTTCTTTTCACTTCTTTGGGTGGCTGCATCTGCCATTGAGCAGCCTGAAGGAAGTACCTGAGTCCTCTGTCTAGGCACGCAGGCCCAGTAGCTAAAGCCAAGCCCCACTGAGAGCAGTGGGAGATTAGCCTGGAGTGTCAGGAGTGGAGGCTTAGCCCATGGGGACCCCAGGCACTGCAGCTGCTGCCACCTACATGGTGAAGCCTCCAACACATTGCCAAAGGGCTCTTCCACATTCTACAAACTGGCCTCACCGGCTGACTGTCTAGGAGAACAGAAATCCTTTGTTAGAGCAGGAGAGTCTCTTCAATGCAGCACTCTTTCCACAGCTCCCAGAGGGTCACAGTGAAACACCTGCGAGTCTCTAGGAGGCTCTCAAGGAATTCCCTTCTCAGTCACTTGACACCCACTAGCAATGGTCTCTGACAGTGGCATTACAAAGGGGAGCTCAGCAGATGGTCCCTTCTACGGCTTCCTGTGTGGGAGGGAGGTTGGTCTTTTCATTTAAGGCCTAGCTGTCAGAGTCAGGGCTCCTGGGTTCTCTGACTTTGGAAGTGGGTGGAGTCTAGTGGTTGGAGCTGGACTGGTATCAGTACCACACTTCCTTCCTGCCTCTGTCAGTGACATTGTGTGTGACCTTGTAGCCAGTTGCTTTCTATCCCTATGCCCCAGCTAACAGGGATAATACTGACCCACCTCAGAGGGGCTGGCAGGGGTCACCTTGGTCATGACTCAAGTTGGAATGAGTTGTGCTCTTGGTAGTGAAGGGCCCAGATTCAGTCCCCATGGATGCCCAGGGTATCTGCATTGTGGCCGTGGTTTGACTCACCTAGCATTACAGGCTGTTTAGCCCGGTCCTGGCCAGGCGTGGTGCATCTGCTCCTGGCCCTCTCTGGCCCACAGCTCCATTACACACAAGAACATGGCCCACCAAGGACAATCTTTCAGCTCCCATCTGGTGTTCAGCTCCAAGATGGATGGTGAGCCTAGCCAGACCACAGAAAGAGAGGGTGGTGTTCTCTCGTGGAAACTGCTGGAGCTTCAGCCTCTGCTCCCACCTCCACCCCCACGCTAAGGGCTTCAAAAGTGGTCCCTGACCCCAGGTAAACAAAGTAGTTGAGCTGAGGCCAGGGTGGGTGGAATTACTGCTGGGACTGATCCTAAGAGAAGAGCAGATTTCTCCTCTGCTCTAGGGAGATTCCCATAGGAAAAGTAGCTGGGGTGGGGGTGGGGGCAATACAAGCACTACCCCTCAGCCCTTGAATAGTGGGCAGCTAGGACTTTGGGAGCCAAGGTACTAGTGTATCTTGCTGGAGAGCAGAAAAGGGCATTGGAGAAATTGTACAAAAGTCAATGTCACGGCTGGGTCAAGGGCAGCCAGACCTACTGGTCAGAGCCAGAGTTCACACTCACATGACAGGAGTTGAGAGTCAGCTGGGTCAGGATACTGGAAGATCAGCAGCAAAAGACAAACTTGCGATCACAACCACAAATCAGATGCCAGGAAATCAAGCCAGGGGAGTGGCAGCAGAAACAGGTAGCACACGGTCCTCAAACTGGGGCTGAACTTCATGGGTCCTAGGTAAGCAATTTTCAGCAGGCTTCCAGGTGGAAGGTTGGAGTGTGGCCTCTCCCATGAACCCCGCAGACCCAGGTTGAAGACCCCTGGGTCGTGACAGTGAGTGAACTCTCCCCGCTCAAACCTCTTGCAGCAGGAAACAGGCTCCAGGATCCTGGACACATCCTTTGAGAATAAAATGAGGATATCATAATGAGAAATAGGTCTCTCTACCAGGGCTGGGATCTGGGAAAGCTCCCAACCAGGATATGTATCAGGAGGCCCCTGTTTGTTGCAAGAGCCCCAAATGGCAGGACGAGTGAACAGTTCTTACCTCCAGGAGGTGCATTGGATCTTCCATCTGAGCCTCAATGGGACCCATGTTGCTTGGTTTCTCAGGACGAGATGACCTGTCCCCACTGCTCCCTGAGCTGGGCTGGCTGCAGGATATATCTGTGTGAGAGGCTGGGACAGAGCCTGAAAGGCAGATGTGACAATCAGGGTTCTGTCACCTCAGGGGGAGAACAGAGGGTCTGAACCCCAAAGACTAAGCAATTGAATCAACTGATTCAATGAAGAATTATTGTGCCATACAGGTACATCATAAGGTCCTCTCATGGGTTGGTAACTGGTCAAACACTGCTCTGCACTGACTGCCCTGACCACAGGTGACCCAATGGCCCACAACACCCGCAACTTAGCAGCTCCAGCTACCAAGAGAGCAAGAACCAGAGGCCTTCCTGCTCCTGGGACAGAGGAGTAGGTTGACGATCTACCTGGATGTGAGTGTTGGCCTTCCCCATGCCCATGGGCTACACTTCATTCAGGGCATCGCACAGTAACTGCAATTCCTATTCTGGATCGGGGGGGTGAGGGGGTTCAGTTTGCTAGTGGGAGACTGTACATGAGACCTTGCAGTTGCAGGGTGACCCAGGCACTAACATGGGCATGGAAGTTTGAGGAACAGGGAAGAGGCCTGTGGGGGGCAAGGAGGGCAGGGATTTTGGAAGCAAGAGCAGAGGATCAAACACTTTCTTAATGTGGGACAGGATGATCCCCATTTCAAAGACAGGGAAAGTGAGGTACCAGGTGGGAGAGTGACCTGGCCAGGATCACGTTACCACTCAGTGGCAGGGCTGCAGTATAACCTGTTCCTTGCTCTCATCACTGGACCCTGCTGCCCCTTCTGTATGACCACTCTAGCCACCCTCTCCCATAGGCCATCCCCACCACTCTCCAATATCACACCGTTTCCATAACGGAAGCAGGCTTGTAACAGAGTTCACTCACCGATAGGTACCCCTTCCTGGCAAGGCCTGGTGTCACAGCTTTCTTGCGGGGCTTGCACCCCTGCCAAGAGTCGCTAGGGCACTCTGGCAGTTTTTTGCCTGGGAACTCAGCCCTTCAGCCAGGTGACTGTCTTTTAGTTCACTCCTTCCTGGGTCGCGCTCATCCCAAACGAAAAGTCCAAAAATGTCTTTAACCGAAACAAGGTCCTCCGTCCCTTTGGGGGCTCTTCCTCAGCCTGACTTTGGCTCGGCCTGCCCTTCCTGGCCTTGGTAGCCCTTTCTATGGCCTTGTACGTCCCCTTCCTTAGAGACCATGGGAGAACCAGTCCTACCCTGGATTCTAGGTCCCGCCCCAAGGCCCCTGTACTGAACAGTTAGGCCTGCTCCTGTACCTTTGCTGTGGTTTTCCCTGGCTTTCCTCTCCGGTGGAGCTCACTCTGTAATCCATTTGGCCTAGCTCCAGGCTTTATTGCCCACAGACCAAGCCCCCCTGTCATATACGCTCCTCCTTAGAAACTGGCCCACACAAGGGGAAGTTCTATTCTTGTCCAAGCTTCATCCCTCGTCATCTCGTTGCTGTCACCGGCTGCGCGCTTGTACAGCCTGCACCCACAGTGTCTCCCGCTCCCCAGCCAGCTCGCTCACCAGAACTCAGAGGCCATCCTTCTCTTTTGCAGCATCCCAACGCTCTTCCTGCAGCCACTCATTCCCATTAACAGCTGCTTGCAGAGCCTCTTCTGAAGCCTTTAGCTTCTTCTGCAGCCTTTTTGCTACTGCCACTGCACACGCCAAAACCTTTTCCATCAGGGTCGGAGCGCCCATCATGGACTGTTCACACCCTTGTGTTTGTCCCTACTTCAGTCTGCTTCATCTCTGGGCCAACCATTTTGTCCTTCACCAACCTGCAGCACCCGACAAGGAGTATTGGTGGAGGGTCTGCAAAGTCCATGGCCATTCCTGCCACCTCCACGTTGCCTGCCTCATGTGGGTTTCTGTCAGAGGAACCTTCTCCTTTCTTTCTAACTTCTTGGGGCCCTGGCCCCTCCTTTTGCCACTCAGCAATTTCCTAAGCAGGCCGGGTCTTTTGATATGGCCTGCTTCTCTGCACCCAAAACAAAGAACTCTTGTCCCCATCTTGGCATTAGGCCACGCGTGTACACTTTCTCATGCCCTGCTCTCCTGGGCTAACCTTCTCCGCACAGCCCAGGCATGCTCTCCGTGTCTGCTCTTTTTGTCCATGGGCGTTCCCTTTGCAAGATCTCTCACAGGCATTGCTGCTGCTGCGTCTGTAGCTCCGCCTGCACTTCCTTCTGCTCCTGTTGGTTTTCTAGGAGCTGCTGGAGAAACCCCGAGACCTGCTTTGGCTGCTTAACCAGTCCCTGGAACTCAAATGGGAAATCCAGTGACCGGCTCAGTCCCCCAATACACCCGCTTGGGAAGACAGACCTTCCTTCAGCAACAAAGACTTCCTTCCATCAGTCCTCATGGATCACAGGCAGAATTCAATCCTCCTGACTATGCCAATCATAAATGAATCTACTCATCGTTACGTGCCCCCTCCCCCGCCCCGGCGGCCAGGCATGGCATCACAGCCCTCTCGCTGGGCTAGCATCCCCCGTCCATGGTCGCTCCAGCACCATGGCAGTTTCTCTGCCTGGTAACTCAGCCCTCCGGCCAGGTCACCACCTTTAGTCCACCCGTCTGGGGCCCAGCTTGTCTCACACTAGAAGTCCAAAGAGGTCTCTCCACAGAAAGAAGTCCATCACTGGGGCTAGAAGTCCACCACTAGAAGTCTATCGCTGGGGCTCTTGCTCAGCCTGCAGCCTCCTTGCTAGGCTTGGTAACCTCTCCGGGTGTGTGTACACGCCCTACTTTGGGGCCAGTAGGGGAACCCAGTCTCACCCTGACATTAGTAGCAGCCCAGGGCCCTGTACCCAACAGCTAGGTCTGCTCCTTTCTCTTTGCTGCAGGTTTCCCTTGGCACTTCCTGCCTCTTCTCTCTAGTTTCCTTGCTGCTCTGAACTACCTCGTTCTCATTCCTGTAGATACCCCAGCTGGGCTGCATCACCACTGAAGTCTGGCTCTTTACGGGAAGGTACATGGTGCCTCTCAGTTAGGGCTCATTCTGTAATCAGCTTGGCTAGGCCCCAGGCTGTGCAGCCCAGGGGAAAGCACCCTGTTACAGGCCTGCTCTGCCCACTCCTACTGTTACTCGGCTGGGGTCCTTGCTCCCCATTTCAGACCTAGTTTCCAGAGGGGCTGAGTATACAGAGGCCCCACTGCCTGGAACTGGAGTTTGCTTGTTCTGGTGACTTTGACATTCAGGCCCTTCATCATTCAGAGGCTGACAGGTGTGGTGAGGGGGCTGGAGAAACCCGAATGCTGAGTGGAAGGAAGTCAAAGAGTTGGGATTCTGGGAGATGATGGGTTCGTTTGCCCTGCTGTGGGAAGTGGAGCTGGAGACCGGAGATGCCATGTGAATGAGACGACCTGATGCTCTCTTCATGCCCGAGGGGCTGGAGCCTCCTGCCAGAAATGCTCTCAGGAGCCCAGGTTCGAGGACGTCTCTGGGGAGCCCCTTCCTAGGAACAAAACCAGGGTGGTACGATGATGGAGACATCTCTGTCCCAAAGCTGGGAGCCAGGGACGGGGGAAGCTCCCAGCCAGGCTATGCATCAGGGATGCCATTTCTCCCCCAAGAGACCCACAGCCCCAAGGGGTAAATGGCTCTTTCCTCCATGAGGGAGCGGGGTCTTCCCTCTCAGTCTCTTTGAGAGCCAGCGTTGCTTGCTTGGATGGGACGAGGTGCCCTGTCCCCACTGCTCCCCACAGCTACAGGATGCACCCCTCTGGGAGGCTGTGCCAGATCCCAGGGCCTGGAAGAGAGCTGGGAAGGAGACTCCTCTTCATTTCACACCCAGAGACCCCATAGAAGGGCCAAGGGGAGAATAAAGGGCAGGAGGTGAAGCTAGCCCTGAGCCTCTGTCCCACCCCCACTTCCTCAAAAGTGGAGCTTTCTGAGCTTCAGTGGGGCTGGGGCAGTGGCCCTAACACAATGGCCTTTCTGCACCATATAGGGCAGGGAGAGCTCTGCCTGGGCACAGGGGGAATGGGATGGGGTCAGACCAAGGAAAGGGGGGGAGGGGAATGGGTGTGAGGGAAAGAGCTCCTGCCCCAGAAGAAGGAAATTTGTGGGACAGAGGGAAGGACCCAGCTCCACAGAGAGGGGAGAGAGTTTCTGTGAGTACCAGGGGCCTCCATTTCCCCTTCCACTAGCTCCCCATTTACAGGGAGCCAGAGCAGTACCTGCAGCAGGGAGTGGCAGTTGCTGGTGGCCTCAGAGGTAGAGCCCCTGCAGCGCCTTGGGCACCTGGCGCAAGTGCCGGATGATGCGAAGCTGGTGCATCACATTGGCTGTGACGTCCTCCTGCTGCAAGGGAACGAGGACCTGTCAGAGACTCAGACGCCCCCGCGGAATCAGGGCACCTGGAACCAGCAGCATTTCCACCCAGCACCCTCCCACCTCTGAGGGATGGATTCCCCCTCCTGGCCCCCCAAATGGAGTCTTGTTGTCCTTTCTAGTGACCTCCAGTGCCAACCCCCCTCCTTGTAGGGTGAGCTCCTGCCACCTCCCCCTCTGTGCCCCTGACAGCTGTTCCACCTCCAATCCACAGCTCAAGTTCTCAGGCCCCTCTCCTCCGCCCCCACCCAGGTTGGGCAGGGAGGGGGCTCTAGCAGGGGGGCAGGAGGGATTCTGGCAGCAGTGAAGTGGGATGTGGGGACGTTGAGACCTTTCCCCAAGTCATCCCAGCCACTAATGCTGAAGCCGCAGGATGGCAGCCCTGGTGAACGGGGCAGGTCAGCAGCCCCTGCTGACTGAATCCTCCCATTCTCTCTAGAGCGGGTCCAGCCCTGCCAGCAGCAGGACAAGCTTCCCCCGCCCATGTGCCTCAGCCCTTCCTGGTCAGTCGCCATCACCCATCAGTCCTTGGCCTCCCAGGCTGCCAGTGATGGGAGCAACTCTGGGTGGTGGCTCGGGTGACAGGAGAGGCTCGCAGAGGGCACTTAGAGGACTCTGCTGCCCTTCCCAAGAACATAAGTCCGTGATGAGGCAAAGCTTGTCATTAATTAGCCTCGCTAAAGAGCTGGGTTGGAGCTGCTCCGGGGACAAGCTGGTTCCCTCCTGCTCATGGAGGTGAATTCATCTCCCTTCCCAGTAGCACCTGCTCTCACTCTCATTCCCCACCAGTCTCCTTGCTGCCAGGCAGGCGAATGGCCATAGGATGGGAATGAGGCCTGGGCCTCACTCCAATCTCCTGCGTCTAATGCAGCTGCTTACCTTGTCCACCATCAGCTGCTGGGCTTCCCTCAGGAGGGAGTAGGTGAGGAGCAGCCCAGCCTGGCTGACACGCAGCAGAGGGTCATGGATGGCCAGCACTGCCATCCGGAGGAAGAATCTTCTCTGCCCCTCCGAGAAGAACTTTCCAAAGACCTAAAGCCAACCAGATGTGAGGCTTCAGCAGATTGCCCAGAATCAGGCTCCAAATCCTGGACTAGAATGGCATCTCCATCTAGTGGCTCCAGGAGGCAGCCACCCGCACTTCCAGAGCTGTGTCATGCCCTGGCAGAGTGTCCTTACCTCCCCCACCTTGGCTGTGTTCTTGTAGCCCAGGAGCCTGCTGTCCTGGTGCCAGTCCCAGACCCACAAGACTTTGGCCTCATGGATGATCAGGCGTGGGAAAAAGACACACACACACATTTGTCATTCTGGTTGCAACTTTTAGGTCTGTAATCAAGTGACCAAAGAGATTGAAGTGTTCTCCGACTGGTTTTTGAATGTTATAATTCTTGATGTCTGATTTGTGTCCATGTATTCTTTTACGTAAAGACTGTCCAGTCTGACCAACGTACATGGCACGGGGCATTGCTGGCACATGATGGCATATATCACATTGGTAGATGTGCAGGTGAACGAGCCTCTGATAGTGTGGCTGATGTGATTAGGCCCTATGATGGTGTCCCCTGAATAGATATGTGGACACAGTTGGCAAAGGGCTTTGTTGCAAGGATAGGTTCCTGGGTTAGTGGTTCTGTTGAGTGGTGTGTGGTTGCTGGTGAATATTTGCTTCAGGTTGGGGGGCTGTCTGTAAGCAAGGACTGGCCTGTCTCCCAAGATCTGTGAGAATGATGGGTCGTCCTTCAGGATAGGTTGTAGATCCTTGAAGATGCGTTGGAGAGGTTTTTGTTGGGGGCTGAAGGTGACGGCTAGTGGCTACTACAGGACAGGCCCAACAAAGAAAATAACAGAACGCCACAAGGTGCCACAAGTACTCCTTTTGTTTTTGCAAATACAGACTAATACGGCTGCTACTCTGAAACCAGATAAAATAGAATATTTCAGCTATTCTATTATGTCATAATCTGATCTGAGTAAATGTGAGAGGACACCTCATATTATGCACTACTTCTATCCACACACACACACAGACACACACACCTCCTGGTGTTGGGAGGGGAACAGGAGAAAGGACAAAAGAAGCAAGAGAAGAAGAGAAGGGAGGGAGGGAGGGAGCAAAAGGTGAAACAAAAAGGACAAACCCTAATGTCCCCAGTGATTCTAAGGGACAAAATTCTAGGTGTGGAATTAAATTCTGCCTCCTTAAGCTCGTGTTTTCCACGCCTAGAATTTAACTGTCACCAGATGGATCAGACTGAACAGGTTTCAAACCTCGAGGAGGCTCTTACCTTCTAAACAGGGACGTCTGTTTTCTAGTAAAATCAGTAAAAGGAAAGGAGAAAACTCGAAAGAGGTTCCTCCTGGTGCTCATGTACGTGAACCCTAATACTCTCTCAGTCCTCAAAGAGAGACCTGGAGAAGGAGATTTGCTGAAGCAAAGCCACAGGGGTCTCCGAGGTTTCCCTGGCCCCTCGCCCCTGTCCTGCCTGGCTGATGTCAGCATCTCTCTGTGAGGTCACCACCTCCCCACCACCTTTGACCAATAGTCTGAGGTCCTGCAAAAGGCCTTTGTGATGTCACTGCCACACCCCTCCCTTGCTGTGCTAATGTCCTGCCACTGGACAGACACTTTGGAGGTTTGAGCTGCTCCCTGTGGATCACCCCACCCAATGAGTGTTCGTTCTAGGAAGCAAGCCGGCTAGACAGTAAAACATCACACGCTGCTCCCCATGCTATACTCAGTTTTTCAGAAATGAGCAGACTTTATGGCCAGAAGAGACCATTAGAGCATCTAATCTGACCCCCTGCATATCACGGGCCTCCAGTATGACACAATAGCTACTTTTTGGGCAAACACATTCCAGAAAGGCATCTAGTCTTCAATAAATGACATCAAGCGATGGAGAATCCACCACTTTCCTTGGTAGCTTGTTCCTGTGGTGAATCATCCTTGCTGTTGAATATTTGTGCCTTATTTGTAATATGAATTTTCTCTTTTCACCTTCCAGCCATTGGGTCTTGTTATGCCTTTCTCTGCTAGATTAATGATCCCTTTAATACCCGATATTTTCTCTCCATTAAGGCACTTCAACACTTTAATGAAGTCACCTTTCAATCTGCTTTTGATAAGCTAAACAGGTTAAGCTCTTTCAATAGCTCACTAGAAGGCATGTTTTCTCCAGCCCTCAGAACATTTGGTGGCTCTTTGCTGTCCCATCTCCAATTTCACAACATCTTTTTCAAATGAGGACACCAAAACCGGATGCAGTATTCCAATAAGAGCCTCAATGGTGCCGTGTCCCCTCCTGTGATGTTATTGACATAATCTGTAATTGGATAGATCACTGTTACGACCACTGTTATATATTTGCAGCCACTATTGTATAAAGGTTGTCACGTAAGGGGTCTATGGAGAGGTTATGATTGGCGGATTTTCATTATGCTATCTGTATATGTGTATCATTTTTGTAGTTGACGTTATGAATACTGACTCTATACTGTCTGTATTTCAAACTTGTGCTATGCTTCCGAGGAACACCCCAAACAAGTTGGTGTCAACTGTGCCTAGCCTGCTTGATGGCCCATTAAGGACCATCCGCTATACAATCGACCCATTGAGAGAAGGCAGATACACCTTGTGACTCAGCAAGGTATGCAGGGACCTGCCTATGGACAGAACTCAGGTTTTTCTATGCCACGGGCTGGATAGAGTGTCCTTGGGACAAAGAAAGCAAAGACCACATGGCAAGAGACTATAAAAGACTGATGCCTCGCCTCCATCTTGTCTTCAATCCTGCTTCATCCCTCTGGAGGGACTTTGCTACAAACTGAAGCTCTGAACCAAGGACTGAATGACCCATCCCCGCTGTGGAAGTACTCCAGAGACTTGATTTGAACCTGCAGTTTATTCTATGCTACAAGCCTGAACCAAGAACTTTGCCATCACTGTATGTATTTCATTTAACCAGTTCTAGCTCTCATCTATATGTTTTTCCCTTTATGAATGAACCTTTAGATTTTAGCGTGGGGCAGGAGCGGTGACTGCGGGCGGGGGGTGGAGGGGGCCTGGGCTGGTGGAGGGTCCCACTGAAAAAGGGAAGGATCTGAGGGGGAAGGGCAGGCTCAGAGTCAGTCTGCCCTGGCAGTAGAGGAAGGGGGGCAGTAGGCCTGTAGTGTAGGATTCTGCTCTGATAACTGAGCATGCTCAGTACACCATAAGTAGCACGTTCCTATGCAGAGCAGAATCCTACACTACACCTGGACTGATCCCAGTGATCGCTCCCCCCAGAGCCGCCTCCCAGCTGCTCCTGGGTCCTAGCGATAAACCCACCACCCTGCAGCCCCCCCTGCCCCAGGCACTTGTCATCAGGGGCTCCATACAGAGGCAGCTTCTCTCAGCATTAAGGGGGCATCATGCAAAGAAGCCAATAGACTCATGAGCAGACAGACAGGAGAGGATTCCAGGGAGGGGGAGATGGGGCATATGTGGGGAGACTCCTGGTGCGTGGGGGGGTCTCGGTGCCATTCACCCAGTGTCACCCTGGTGCCCCACCTGTTTCGTGGGGGGAGTGCCTAGGTCACACCTGAGTGAGCAGTGGGGCAGCCAGCACCGCTCCTCCTCACCGCTGCAGTGTGGGACAGCCTCCTGACCCCACCCCCCTCCACATACACACACAGATTGGGCCCTAGACTCATGCCTAGATTGCCAGTGCCTTAATCTGGGTTTGACCTCACTTGATCCCTTCAGGGTTAGGGTTTTGGAGAGGAGGGGAGTTGGCTCATTAGCTGTGCCCAGCCCAGGCGGGGCCTTTCACTCGGCCAGAGAGAGAGAATAACTTTGTAGTCCAGAGGGCACCTGGCTGGGAGGCTCCCTGTCTCCTTCTTTAAAGACTCATCCAAAGTGCCACGGGAGGACACATGGAGGGAGTCCCACACCAGAAGATCCCATGGCCCAGTGGTGAGAGCACTTTCCTAAGAGCTGTGGGGGACCCTGATCAAATCCTTTCTGCAGTGCAGGAATTGAAGCTGGGCTTCCCACAGCAGGGTGACTGCTTGCACTCCTGGGCTGAATGTTTAAAGGAGGAATCCCCGCCACACACTCCTCTCTTCTGGCTAGGTGGAGCAAAGCGCCTGTCTAACTCACTTGCTCCCATAAGGAAAGAGCTTAGGAACCTGCCTTCCTTCCCAGCTGTGCATTCACAATCAGACATAGGTGCTGTGATGCTACTCAGGGCCAGGTATTACCTTGCTGTCACCAGCATTAGGGAGTCTTGCCTTTCCCAGCTGGGTGTTAGCACCTTAACACAACCAGCCTCTCAGCCACCATACCTCTCTCCCCTGGGCTACACCAGGCCTGCCTTTGCCCTCCAGGTGACAATAGATGTACCCCAGCTCCTGCTTCCCTTCAAAGTGCTCCCCGGTGGTATCCAGCCCTTAATCACTGGATATCCACAGGCGTCCCAGTTCTATTGTTCCCAGAGCAACAGCGTACGCTGGTTTACCAGTTGCACCATACACCACCATCCAAATGTCTCATGCAGCACTGGAGTCTGATGATAGTTTTTTTTAAAAAAAAGCTTCTTAAGAATAGAGATTCAAATAGACACAAATATGAGATACTCTGGAGGGAATTCTGCACCAAAAAATTACAAATTCTGCACACAATATTTTAAAATTCTGCTGGGGAATCTCTTCCTTGTTCTCACTGCCTGTCTCATCACCTGTTGGGATAGGGAGTGAGAATCCAGACAGGACTCATTGTCTGTGCTGGGGAGAGAGGACAAAGAGAGGAACAGAAAAGAGAGAAAAACACCAGAACTATTGCGTGGAGAAATTGGAGTCTGTCTTCATGTCCCATCCAGACATCAGAGGGGAAGCAAAGGCAGGGAGGGAGTTCAAACCAGTTGTCGGCCAGGATGGGTGTGAAACTGTGTGTGATATCTGCCATGAAGATATGACACCTGCTAGTTACAACCCTGACCTGGAGAGATGAGGTGGAACTGGGGAATCCCTCTCATAACATTTCTGGAGGCATCTGGCACTAATCAGAGGGTTTCTCTATCAATTTCATTGGTACTTCGCCTGTGCGAGTGCCTTTCGTAGCTTTCCTCAGCGCGCTGGAGATCAGGGACCATCAGCTCTGACCCTTGTTCTAGCTGGGTGATCAGGTCAGATTCAGGAATGGGGGTGAAATCAGGATGCATCATGTTTGATTAGTTTGTCAGAGGAACATTCCTTGATTGTGCCTTGGCCCCGCACTGTGCTGGGAGGGAGACATGGAATCTGAATGCGTCTGAACAGAGGGGAACATGGTCACTGAGCAGCAGATGTCTGTTTAGGTGTGGGGGGGGTTGCACCCTCAGGAGGGGCACTTTCTGTGTCCCCTGCGACCGGGGGAGCGGGCTCTCCCCACCCACCCCCCCGCAGCCGGAGGGCCTGGTTCTCCCTGACGCATGCAGCCCTGGGGCCGGTGGAGTTCGCTCCCCCCAGCAGCCAGAGGAGCTGGATCTCCCTATGCCGGCCCCAGAGGAGTTCTGTGCCCCCACAGATTGGAGGATCCCATGTCCCTGCTTGCCCCCCCTTGTGCACAGCCCTGGGTGCAGCCGCATTGTGCATTGAAGCATCCACCTCAATGTGGGATGGAAAGGGGGTGACTTCAATATCCCAGGGAGAGCGGACAAGGGGGATTTCTATGGGGACTGAGGATTGTTCCTGAGGGTCTCCAAAATCAAAGGGGACACAGGGTAATGGGGGCCTGGCCCAGGCAGTGCTTAATTTGTGCCAGGGCTGAGCCCCGGCACCTCTATGCTTGTTGCATCAGTTATGAATGTAAAAAAATTGCTTGAGCCCCCCAGCCCCTCTTTCATTACAAATTAAGCCCTGGATCCTGGCCCTAGAGAGGCTGCCCATAGCCCCATGCTGCACGGGAGGCGTTTCTCAATGGCACTGATCTGTATGCTATTTCCTCTGCAGGTTTCTAGAGTTCAAGGGCAGAGAGAGAAGGGCTCTGGCCCCAGATCTTTCCTGGGCCAGGGCTGTGCTAGGTGAGGGGGCAGAGAGTTTCATTAGCTGCTGTATCCAGAGGGCTCTGGTTCTCGGCTCGGGCCGGGAGGGGGAAGCTGTGTTTGCTCTGGCTTTGTTTATCTTCCTGGGTCAGGAGCTGCTGTCTCCTCCCTTGTCATCTGGGGAGGAACCAGCAGCTGCTGCTCCCCAGCCGGGTCTGTGCAGGGGAGAGACCTTCATTAAAGCTCCTTCTGTGCCCAGCCCAGGTGGGGATTTTTTGGAACTAGCCCCTGGGGCATCCCCAGGCTCTGCCAACACCAGCTCCTGAGCCGGAGACTCCAGGTGATGGAGGGATGGGCAGGAAAGTGACTGCACAAAGGGCCCCAGGAGACTCGGATCTGGCAGCTGTGTGAAGTTGCCTGGGAGTTGATCTCTCCTTTGCAGCACCCCTTTGTGGGGAATCTGCTCCGGGGGCAGGGGGGCAAACTGGGGGATTCAGGAGGGAAAACAGGGAAGGGGAGACCAGGAACGGGCCCCACCCACTGGGTTTTCCCCTTTGTGTTTCTGGATTGTCAGAAAGGGAAGGGGGTGAATAAGGAGGCAGAAAGGAAGGAAAAGCAGTGAGGGGAATGGGGAGGGTGTGTTTGTGGAAGGGTGGTTATTCTTCCTTTAAAAATCAAACCCATTACTTCCCACCCATCTGCTCTCCCAGCCCTGGGGTCCCCACCCCACTTGAATTCCACAGAAATCTCTTCACTATTCAGCTGCTGACAGGGATGTTTCCTGCAGCAAATACATCCCAGCTACAAGGAGGCAGGGTCCTGTGTTAACGAACAGTGCAGTATGTGATTCTAGCATTAGAGATTGTATTACAGTATAATGCGCTGGACGAAATTGATATTCCCCAGATACCCTTGATTCTGGCACAGCCTAGCTGTGAGTGTTGGACTTTGCAACCTTAATAACATTTTCTTAATGTAGTTTTTGAGGGTAATATAGAAAAAAAAACCCTCCAATTCTGATGCTTCTCTTTATAATTATCTTCTCTGGCCACTTTTCTCTCCAATAATCAAACATTGCTGGACCATCCTTCAGCTTTTTGCTCTTCTTGAATTTGGATATAAAATCCTATCTGATTTTGATCCGTTTCTCTGTATTTATACATTATTAATCTCTGTGTAAATATTGCTTATTGTTTTCATCTACATATGCATTATTAATATAAAAACCTATCAGATTTTGCTGGCTTTTTTGTTTAATTAGTGAAGATATGTACATTTTCATAGATTTGCCTAATTTTCTCGCTTACTTATCAATCCTGATAAAAAAAATCTCAGTATTCACTGATGTTTTGCCACCTCTAATTATTGAATTATAGATGATTCCCTCCATTTTGCAGAACTATTGCCATGAATTATTGACTTGATTACAGGGAGAAAATATCAGGTACTTAAAATTTCTTTCATCTAGCAGAGAAAGGCATAACAAGAACTAATGGCTGGAAATTAAAGCCAGACAAATTCTGATTAGAAATAAGGCCCGAATTTTTAACATTATTAGCCAAAGATTTTAGTACTCCTGCAATGTTGGGAGACCCACATTCAAATCCCTTCTCCACATCCCAAGCAAGTGCCTTAGCCGCCGGGGTAAAGGTTATAAAGGAGGCACCACTCTCTTCTCTTCTGGCCATTTTGTGAAAGGTGCCTTGGCCCCTCCACACTTTTGAGAGGTGTGGGGGGGGACAAACTAGTTGGGGAGTTCAATCAAATTCACAAATAGTTTCAGGTCGACTGAAACTATGTTCTTCAGCAAATAAACTCTGGCCAAAAAGTTCAACCCAGCTCTATTTGTGAACAGACTCCCGCAGTTCTGCTTCACCTCCATCCAACCAGGGTTGAACCAGTAGGTGTCATCATGCACTCATGAACTTGTCTCTCTCCCCAGCGGAAGTTGGTCCAATGAAAGATGTTACCTCACCCACCTTGTTTCTCTAATACCCTGGGACCGACACGGCTACACTGCACTGCATACATCATATACTCCTAGCTTCTCACCTGTCCTAACTGACAGCTGGCAGGAGTTCCCGTCCTGACTTTGTTTCCCCTTGAGTGTTTGGATGGGATGGGGAGGCAGAATCTAATTCCTCAGTCTCCTAAACAGTTATTATATTGTGTTTCCGCTCTTTGCTGTACTCCTTTCTTTCCAGCCCAGGGAATGACTGCTCTCTGGATTCTATTTCTCTCTCTCTCTCTCTCTTTCTCCCAGAAGGTGATGGGACAGTGAGTGAGAACGAAGGAGGAGAATCCTCAGCAGAAAATCCTCAGCAAGTGTAACTGCGTGGGATGTTATCAAGAAGAACTGAAGGGAATTTCTTCCAGAGTCGTAAGAGAGGCAGCTAGGAAAAAGGTGGATAAATCTATTTATTGTGGGAGTGGCTGTGGGAATCTCAAGGAAACTACAGCCCAGCAAGGAATCCAAATGGGAGAGAGAAAAAACACATCCACTGAGTTTGGGAAAAGTTTTAATGACAGCTCACATCTTCCTAGACATCAGAGAACGCTCATGGGGGAAAGACCCTTCAAGTGCTCGGACTGTGGGAAAAGCTTCAGTCTGAGCTCAAACCTTCTTACCCACCAGAGAACCCACACGGGAGAGCGACCCTATAAATGCTTGGACTGTGGAAAAAGTTTCAGCCTGAGCTCAAACCTTCTTACACACCGGCGACACCACACGGGAGAGCGACCCTATAAATGCTTGGACTGCGGGAAAAGTTTCATTCAGAGCTCCGATCTTATTTCACATCAAAGACTCCACACGGGAGAGAGACCCTATAAATGCCTTGACTGTGGGAAAAGTTTTATTCAGAGCTCACACCTTATTAGACATCAGAGTCTCCATTTAGGAGAGAAACCCCATAAGTGCCTCATCTGTGGGAAAAATTTCACTCAGAAGTCACACCTTATTAGACACCAGGGAATTCACACAGGAGAGGAGCCCTGTAAGTGCCCTGACTGTGGGGAAACATTCGTTCAGAGCTCACAGCTTATTGTGCATCAGAGAATCCATACGGGAGAGAAACCTTTTAAATGCTTGGACTGTGGGAAAACCTTCAGTCGGAGTTCCCACCTTATTGTACATCAGAGAACCCACACAGGAGAGAAGCCGTATAAATGCTTTGACTGTGGCAAAAGTTTTAGTGTCAACTCAAACCTTATTACACATCAGAGGACCCACACAGGAGAGAGGCCCTATAAGTGTCTGGACTGTGGGAAAAGTTTCCAGCGGAGCTCACATCTTATTAAACATCAGAAAACCCACACAGCAAAGAGGACCTGAATGTGGGTGACTCTTCACATCGGGCTATGATCATAACAGGCTTCTGCAAATCCATACAAGATAGAGACCTCCTAAACGTCCTCTGTGTGGCAAATGTTTCAAGCAGAATTCACATCATATTGGACATGAGAGACTCCACACAGCAGAGAAATTGTAGCGGGCTGCCAGCCTCTGTTGTTGTTAGCTTTCTGTTTAATGCTTGTCTCTTCTAAGTGCTCTAAAACTTGCATGGTTACTCGGATTGCTCTGATATTTGGTGTACCTCATGGGTTCATGGGGTAGAGTTAGTGAAATAAAATTGGGGTCACTTGAATATGGGGTTCCTGAGATACAGCCCCCTGACCACAGCTTCTTTTTGCAAAGTTGAGCGGTTCCACCAATGGTTTTTTGCCCAGATCTGGGGATCTGTCACAGGGTTCAAGGCTGCATCACCTCTAACCCTGTAACTCTGAGAGCCTCACAATGCTTTGCTACTGTAACTCCCTGCCTGGGACGGTCACAGTCAGCAACAAGCATGCAGGTCACAGCTTGCGTGTCTGTGTATAACTCCCACCCTGGTCCAGCCACTCTGACCCCAGCAACACAGCAGTCACACTCCCTGCTCTCTACCAGCCTGGGTTACCACCAGCAGGGTGACCCCAACACACTCCCAGTCCCGAATTTTCCCCGAACTGTGTGCTCTGCAATGCCCAATGTCAAACAAATTTATTAACAAAAGGTCATAGGTTAAGTGATGCTGACTAAAAGGAATAAAAATAGAGATGTTTACAAGCAAATGAAAGTGAAAATTTGTATCTAAAAGTTGAAAACTGAATCTAGCGAGGTACAGGCTTTATTCAAGATGGTTTCTCTCAGCAATCTTCCTTCTTGCCAGCCAGAGCTGACTTTCTCTCCATCAGGATCTTCCGCAGAAGCCCAAGGGACTGGCTTCCCTTGTCCTTCTGGGTGAAAGACCTTTGCCTTTTGATTTCTTACCTATATTCAGTTCCCAGAGACTTCAACCCCCGCCCCTTTGGTTGAAGGGCGCAACTTTCTCAGCTCGCAAGAGTGCTGTTCCTTTGTGTCTATCTAATGAGGGATCCCAAAGACGGCTTCTGTCCTTGCTTATGTTTTCCAAATTTCAATGACCTTGCTTCAAGAGGCAGGATGCCTCATGCTCTACTTCCCTTTCTGTGGACTTCCCAACCCCCTGCTGATTTCTATGTAAATGGGGCTTCCATTGTTTTTGGTTAAACCTTGCATTTAGGGTGACCAGATGTCCTGATTTTATAGGGACAGTCCTGATATTTGGGGCTTTGTCTTATATAGGCACCTATTACCCCCCACCCCTGTCCTGATTTTTCACACTTGCTGTCTGGTCACCCTACTTGCATTTCACCTTTCATTGCAGCCAGGTAGATAGTTGCCTTCTCTCCTACGTGTTTCTCCCTGTCTGGCCACAGACTTTAAAGCATAATATCATTAGGTGTCCATATTTCCTCATATAGTGTTAATGTGGACCTTTCATAATGCTATTAATCACCAGTGTGTCATTAGCTTTCAGAAAAGACCTCACTCTATATACTTCTATAAGTACAGTAATATTATATCCAATCAGTTGATTCAGTTGCTTATCACTTGAGGTTCAGCCCCTCCATCTTTATACACCAGTAAACATTTGCAATATATTCTCCTGAATGTTACTCCTCCAAGTAAAGTTTATGTGAGGAAGGCAACATGGGGTCATGTGGTGATGGAAGCTCCATGCTGGGGTTTTTTCCCCCTGCTGGTATTAGCTAAAATTCAAATTGTTCTGTTCCCTACAATCTCTTTCCTCAGATGTCTGGATAGTCCCGTTTATAGGTAAATTGAGGTAAACACACATTCCTTTGTTTAGGACAGACCTATGTCACACCTTTACCAAGGCAAGGCTGTCTGGTCTTGAACATGTTCTAGTAACATCATACGGGGGAACTCGTAAGTTTACATATAGTGTTGCTACGTACATTTCACCATGGTAGGGTTGAGCAGCTAGTGATTTGTTTTTAACTGATACCTCACAAGGGCTATTTTGTGTAAAGATTGTTGCAATAGTGTGGCGGGGTGTGTGTACCTGGATGTTTTGGGTCGCAGGGTCAAACCATGGCTCTGATCTGGGCACAGGGATCTCCGGGGCTGGAGCACCCAGGGGAAAAAAATAGTGGGTGTATTTAGCGGCGGGGAGGAGATGCTCAGGGAGGGGGCAGAGCTGGGGCGCAGCGGGGTGGGAAGAGGCGGAGTGAGGGTGGGGTGTTGGGGAAGGGGCGGGGCGGGGCCTTGGGGCAGAGTGGGGGTGGAAGCACCCAATCAGAAAAATGAAAGTCAGTGCCGGTGCTAGCACTTCACATGTATCACAGCTAATGCATGGCATCTACTGTCCCTTTCAAACTGATGTTGACAAGAGAGCTAGGTCTCAAGTTAGTCACTGACCTAACACTCATGAGTTAAACGGATTCCACTGAGCAGGCCCAGAAAAGGCAGCCAACAGGCTTTTGAGTGTACCATTTCTCATGAAGTTGAATAGCTCAAGGGCACGTGCAGTTGCCACTGTTCAACCCAACCTTCAGCCAGTGGTAGCTTGTATCCAATCTAGGACTAAAATCTGTCTCTTTTGGGGGACAAAGCAGGTGAGATAATACGTTTTATTGGACCGACTTCCCTTGATGAAAGAGACAAGCTTTCGAGCCACACAGAGCTCTTCTGCAGGGCTGGGAAAGGTACTCCGAGCATCACAGCACAATGCAAGGTGGAGCAGGTTGTTTAGCATAAGCAGTTAGCACATATTTTAAGTGACCATTCAAGGCAGACCATTACCACCTCTGCAGGCATAGGACAAAAAGAGAGGGGTAGCGGGTTACAGCTTGGCCTAATAAGCCATAAATCCAGTGTGTCTGTTCAGTCCTTGATTTTAGGTGTCTAGCAGTTATGAATTTAAGCTCCCAGGCTTGTCTTTTGAAAGTGTTGGGCAGGTTTGCTTTGAGGATGGGGACTGAGAGCTCAGATATGGAGTGATCACTTTGAGAAAAGTGTTCACCTCTTTTGTCTTTTAGCATTTTCCTGTGTGAGTTCGTTCGAGAGCGTAGTGATTGTCTTGTTTCACCCACCTAGTTGTTATTGGGGGAGTTATTTTGGGGAAGTGTCATCAAGCTACTTTTTAGAAATAAAATAAATTAGACACACGATTGCTTGTTGAGAGCGAAAGGGAATTTGGGGACAGAGGTGATGGGTGGGAGAGGGGTTTGGGGCTGCAGTGACTCAGAGGAGAAGGGCTATAGGACCAGTGACTGTTGAGGCAAGTTTATATCAGCATTTGATAATTAAAAGAATATAAAGAAAACTTTGAGAAGATTTACACAAATTGGCTATCTTGAGACAGGGGAAAAAGCAAAATCTGAAAGGTTTAGTATTGATAGTGGGCATTTAGAGGAAAAATAAGCAATATTTGTGCACACAATATATTAGTAATCCCTAAACAGAAAACTTTATCAACAGCTGTAGGGGTTTTATATTAAAATTCAGTATGTGACTAAAAGGGAGAATAGCGAGAGATTGTGCAGCCATATTTGAATACTGGAGAGAAAAAAGCCAAGAACAGAGGGGATTATAGCTACAGATTAGCTAATTATATAGAAGAACAGAAAAAACAGGAGGGCTTTATATTAACATTACCCTCAACCTGTTACATTAAAAGGTAGTTCTTAAGGCTGAAAAGTCAAGCAGTTTCAGTTAGGCAGTGCCAGAATCAAGGACGTGTGGGCAAAGTTATTTCTTTTCCCTTGTGTCTTGGCATTAGGATATAATCTCTCATGACAAGATCACATGCTACTGTGCTCATTAGCACAGGACATCTCTGCTGGAGCAAACATGTCCCTGTCAGCACTTAAAACTGGGAAGATTTGCCCATCTCTGTGGAATTCAGGCTTGTTCCCGGGGCAGCCATGGGGTCAGATTAGTAGATGAATAATCATCCCCAGAACAAACACATTCTCCTCTCTGCTGTGTCACCATCTCTGCTCCATCTTAGTCATGGCAAAACACACTGACTCCCTTGAAACAGCTGTGTGTGGTGTTAGTCACATTTTCTCTGTGTGGGCCACAAATTGTGCTTTTGCCCTTTCTGCTTGTCATTTTGAACAATTTAAAACTGAAATCCGTTTTTCTGAGGCTTTACTGGAGTCTGGAAACAGGCGTGGATGTGAACTGTCGACTCAGAGAAGTCATAAAACTTACACAAAAAAATCACCCTTCGGTTCAAGGGTCGCTCTGTACAGAAATCTTCATGTTCCGGGTGAAGTCGGGAGAAAATACTGACAGAATCAGCCTACAGCAAGTAGGACACAACTTGTTCCCAGGTCACAGGATGCCTCTGATATTAAGCCAGGAAGTGATTGTAAGTCTGACAGTCCCTGGGATGGGAATGTTAGACTGTTCAGCATCTAACACAGCACAGCCAGGCCGGATCTGTCACTGACACAACTATATGGGTTTAATTCCCCCCGTTGGTTATTTCAGTGCAAATCTGTATGTGTCTGAGACACTCTTGTTTCAGACGAAGAGCAGCCTAAATTTGTTTCTTTTCATATTCATCACCCACTTTATCCTCCCCCCGCCTTTTCTTTCCATTCTCTTTTTATTTCTCTACCCCCTTCCCCTCGCATTCCTTCTCCTCCTCACCCCATGTAGGTCAAACTTCCTTATTTTTTTATCTTTCCTCTATTCCTTCTCCCACCCCCTCCTTTTTCTGCACCTTCTGCTCCTGTGCTGGAGAGCAGCTGATAGCCGGTCAGGCAGGGACCTTTCATTATCAGCAAAATCACTTCTGATTTGGAGCAGAAGGCAGAGAGAACGGAAGCCCAGCTCCTCGCTGCCATGGCTTCAGGGGCTTCTGAACAGGGACTCCAAGAGGAAACCAAATGTCCCATCTGCAGAAACTATTTCACGGAGCCGGTGAGCGTAGACTGTGGGCACAACTTCTGCCGGGGCTGCATCTCTCAGCACTGTGACACATGGACAAAAGGGGACTATGACCCTTTGTGCTGTCCCATGTGCAGAGCTCGGATCCAGAAGGAGAATCTCTGGGTTGACTGGGACCTGGCAAGATTAGCAGAAATCTATTGAAATAAAAGATTTTGTTTCAATATTGCCTTTATTCCTTTTATTGTATTATATACAATAAAATGTTAAACAAAGGTCATTTTGAAACAAAAAATCAAAATGTTTTGTTCCGTAAGTATCAAAAGGGGCATTTTCACATTAATGAAATGCTGTGTTTAATTTTTTTTCTAAACTAAGTTTTGTTGAAATCAACACACTCCCATGGAAAGTTCAGATATCTATGACGTGGTATTTTCCGAAGAAAAAACATTTTGTCTCTCAATTTTCAACCAGCTCGACTAGATGTTTCCCCATCATCAGACATTTTACCAAAAATTTTTCCTGTGTGCATCTAACATAGCTAGAAAATTGTAATGGTAGTTGTGAATGACAATGTGTCCTTCACTGCCAGTCTATAACTGGGCAGATGGTCAGGGGAGCATCCTCTTTAGATCCATGTATACCTGGACTGAAGAAAGGCCGGAGTGTCCCAGGGAAGCTATATCTGAAAGCTGTATCTGAAAGTGGAGTCATAAGATAAATTGTAAAATGAGAGCTCTCCTGCCTCATAGTCCAGAAAAATCCCAACCCTCATGGGTTTTGTTTCCAAGGTGATTGTTGTCCGAGGAGTGGAGAGGGCTTTGTATTCTCCATTCCACAACCTTATGGCCCACTATCCATCTTCAGTTGCTATACTTTTGTACTTCTCCCTGTTTTCTGATTCAGCAGAAACCCCCAAGTGCCACATAGTCTTGTTCTTAAGCTCCACTTCCCAGTAATGTCTCCCAGAGTTAAATCTCTCAGAGCTCAGGACACAGCGATAAGAATCAACAATGTCCAGATCTTTAGGTTGTTCCCCCGTTATGTCTGCACATTTCACACTTTTGAGGTTCTTTGACACCCAGAGTTCAGGATGTGCTGTTTCTCGATCCAGAGTCACATTCATTGGAAGGAAGAAAGAGAGAGTTTTCCTTTTGGTGTAGATAATCCAAAAACATATTTAATAATATTTACATATTCACACCTAGTCATTTTAAATCTGTTATTCCTTTAAGTTAATAACATCTGGGAAGCCATCGCATTCTATCGAGCCCATGTTCATTTTATCATAAAAGTAGTAGAGTTTCAGTATCTTTGTGTAGAAAAATTACAAGTTAAATTATCAAGTTTATAAGCATATTGTTATTGGTTTGAATGTCATCATGATTCCTTACACTAGCCCAAAGGTGCCGACTCTATGGGTGCTCCGGGGCTTGAGCACCCATGGGAAAAAATAGCGGGTGCTCAGCACCCATCGGCCACCTGCCGATCAGCTGTTTGGCAGGCCCCACCAATCAGCTCTTCCCCCATCCCCTCCAGAACCTCCTGCCCACCACCAATCAGCTGTTTGGTGGCATGCAGGAGGCGCTGGGGGGAGGGAGAGGAGCAGCCACGGGAACAGGAAGAAGTGGAGCGAGGGCAGGGCATGCTCGGGAGAGGGGGTGGAGTGGGGCTGGGAAGAGGTGGGGTGGGGTGGAGCAGGGGTGGGAAGAGGCAGAGCGAGGGTGGGGCCTTGGGGGAAGGGGCAGGGCCGGAGCACCCCTGGGGAAAGCTGAAAGTTGGCATCTGTGCACCAGAAGTTCATAAATAGTGTTTCGTTGTCCTGGATCTAGAGAAAGAGGTCTTTAAATCCATTTATCCCCTACAGGATGGGCTATCTTCTCCTCCATCTCCTCCAGCCACCTCCTAAAGACAGCGAGTGGAAACATGATCAGGCATATTTTCATTAGCTATTTCTAGGAGGGAGTTATTTGCGGGTGGGGTATTTGGTGCGGGCATGGTGAGAAGACAGGAGTGTTTGGCATTTATTCATTTATGGAGTGAGCATTTGGAATGGTATTTGCTCCTTTGATGGAAGGGGGGCTACTCGTTCAATGTGGAGGGAATTGGTTTTGTAGTGTTGTTTTATCTTTAGATTTCTATTACAGGGATTGTGGTAGAACTGGTAGTTGGAGAAAGAGGGCTATTTGGGTACATTCAGCTGGGGTGACAGACCTACCCCTTTTGGATGGCTAATATTGTGCATGTAGAGAGGGTTGAGGGTAACGAGAGAGGTGAAAGTGATATCCCTGGTGTTAAGTGGAAGAGGGAATAGGAGGATATAATGACCCTCCTGTCCTAGGTGTGGATGAGAAACCTGCTAGAATGAGCTGGCCAAATTTTCAAAGGAGCTCCAGAGCCAATGTGATGAACTCTTGAAAATCTAGCCCTAAAAGCCAGAAATCACCTGCCTTGTCTCCCTGTGACCATCACTAAAGGAAATTCAGAGAATCCAAGCAATCGTACAGAATCCCTGCAATCAGATCTCTCTGTCCTTGGCTCACAGCAGCATTGCTCAAACGTCTCAGTTATCCATATCAGGACCTACAAAACGGGGTGTAATAACCATCTCCTCGAAAAGCCTATTCTTCCCTCACCCTTCCCTTTACCAGACTAATAAAGTTATCTCCAGCTATGATAGGAAGAAAATAACTTACAGATAACATTTAAGGCCCAGATTTACCTCCATCCCACATAAAATATGGAGTTGTCTCATTTTGTATGTTATTTACATCAAAGACGTTGAGAACGGTGGTTGTAGATATTTGCAGTAGCTCTTAGAGGAGCATTTATTAAAGCACCTAAATCATGGGTGTTTTAGTTGCACTGACACTAAGAACATAAGAATGGCCATATTGGGTCAGACCAAAGGTCCATCTAGCCCAGTATCCTGTCTTCCGACAGTGGCCAAGGCCAGGTGCCCCAGAGGGAATGAACAGAACAGGTAATCATCAAGTGATCCATCCCCTGTTGCCCATTTCCACATTCTGGCAAACAGAGGCTAGGGACACCATCCCTGCCCATCCTGGCTAGATGAACTACTGTTTGAGTGCTAAGCTACATGTTAAGATGGCTAAACATTCATAGCCAAATAAGAAAACAATTCTTTCAAGATGGTCTTGTTCTGAGGTGGGACAATATTTGAACCACAGGGGCAGGACACTTCAGATACAGGAGATCTCCCATTCAAATTTGGATTGGCTTGTGTTTTGGGAGTGAATGTGGGTGGATAATAATTATGTCTAACAAGTCATGGATTTAAGCATGATTCTCCACATGGAAGCAAGGCACTTAGATACATGTTCCCTTCTGAGGCCTCACTCTACTCCGATGGAATAAATTAGGGGCTACAGCACAGATCTCTCAATGCATCAGATTTCATAGAATCATAGAAGAGTAGGACTGTAAGGGAACTCAATAGGTCATCTAATCCAGACCCCTGCACTAATGGGAAGGCTAAGAAGAATATTATCTAGACCACCTCTGGCAGATGTTTGTCTAACCTGTTTTTAAAAGCCTCCAATGATGGAGATTCCACAGCCTTCCTAGGCAATTTATTCCAGTGCTTAACCACCCTGACGTCCTTAACCACCTTTCCTAATGTCCAGCTTAACCTCCCTTGCTGCAATTTAAGCCCATTGCTTCTTGTCCCATCTTCAGATGTTAACGAGAACAATTTACCTCCTCCCCCTTTGTAACAACCTTTTAGGTACTTGAAAACTGTTATGTCCCCCCTCAGTCTCCTCTTCTCCAGACTAAACAAACCCAATTTTTTCTATCTTCCCTCATAGGTCATGTTTTCTAGACCCTTAATCATTTTTGTTGCTCTTCTCTGGACTTTCTCCAATTTGTCCACCTCTTTCCTGAAATGTGGCACCTAAAACTGTACACAATACTTCAGTTGAGGCCTAATCAGCGTGAAGTAGAGCGGAAGAATGACTTCTCGTGCCTTACTTACAACACTCCTGCTAATACATCCCAGCATGATGTTTGGTTGTTTTGCAAAAGTGCTACACTGCTGACTCATATTTCCGTTCCTCTGAGCTCTTTGTCCTGTTTATAATGTTATGGGTTGGGCTAAACCCATAAAAGTTGGTGGGTCTAACAGCTGCCTTTCATTCAGTATCAATGGGGAAAGGAATTGAGCTCCTTTATGTAACCACGTAGCTGAAACAATAGTGTTTTCCAGCAATAACACAAGCAAATAATATGGCCCAAGAGAAAGGCACATGTGAGGCGTATGTGGGCAGAGGGGTTTCAGTGGGTATTGTTTCAGTGGAGGTGTATGTGTGAGAGAAAGGCAGGAAGAACAAAGCAGAAACAGACACAGATAAGAAGCAGAAAGTGAGGGACACATCCTGAATAGACACTGGGAGTTTGGCCCAGGGAAAAAGCCTAGAGCAAAACTTTTGTGGACTGAATGTTAGCTGAAAGAGGCTTGGGACTATGCAAAACTAAACTATTTCCTCTTGTTTGATTCTTCCTGTATTCAGGGATTCATGGCTTTCTACAGTCTTTGTAAATAAACAGGATTGCATCAAAGAAATAGCTGACTCCAACATCAATTTTTCCTCCTAACAAACAACCGGCAGGACCCCAAATGCGGCTGACCGCTCAGGTCTAAAAGGGGTAAACAGTTACTTGCATTTTTATATGATCGCCTCTTACATCTCTTTTGAGAGCCAATACTTTTTTTATCCTGCTAATTTTGAGAAGGAAAGGGAGCACAGGTCTTTGAAAGAAAGGTATTTTGACATAGGTAACATGTCAATTTCAGTTACCTGCAAATCTTCCGGCTTTTCTGAGCACTGAAACAAAGGTACAAAAACAGCTGAAGACTTGTCCAAATACATGCAGTCTTAATATAATACAACTTGGTACCACTTTTATGGCCAGGAAAAAAATATTTGTTAAACCCAAATCAGAATGCTACAAGCCTTACAAGAATACTGTGGTTTTGAACTATAGAATCATAGAACATCAGGGTTGGAAGGGACCTCAGGAGGTCATCTCATCCAACCTGCTGCTCAAAGCAGGACCAATCCCCAATTTTTGCCCCAGATCCCTAAATGGCCCCTCAACAATTGAACTCACAACCCTGGGTTTAGCAGGCCAATGCTCAAACCACTGAGCTATCCCTCCCCTTTAACAACAACAACTGATTTGCACAGCTCTATTTGTATAAACTGTCCACTGTGGGAACATGCCTTACTTCTGCTCTGAGGCTCTAGACCAGTTTCCCTTTGTTCAATATATGTTGATGAAAAGCTTGTTTCCCTGACCGGGAATCGAATCCTAACCACTAGACCACCAGGGAAGCGGTAAATGGTGACTACCTGTTTTTCTGAGTACTTTATCTCAAAAATGCCTTCTCTCAATAACCTCAAATACACTCATATTTCCTCTGCCCAAAGATTATGTATCCTAAGAGATAAAGCTAAAATACCCTTCACTTGGTATATTAGAAAAGGGGAGAGAACCAGGCTTATAATGGCCAGGAATATTCAGTCTTAACTATGGAGTGGCTGCTTTTTCATAATAATAGAGGAAAATGGAACTTACCAAATCCTGCAAGATATTTTTCTGAAACAAACAGAAAACAAGACCTGAAATGAATAATGCTGGAAAGAAAGACACTCTAGCACTGTAGCAGCCGTGTTAGTCTGTATTCGCAAAAAGAAAAGGTACTTGTGGCACCTTAGAGACTAACACCTTAGAGACTAGATTTATTTGAGCATAAGCTTTCGTGAGCTACAGCTCACTTCAAGTTGTTAGTCTCTAAGGTGCCACAAGTACTCCCTTTCTTCTAGCACTGTGTCTCCTGCCATTTTTAATTAGTTACATTACCTAACCTCTGATTTACTTGATAAGTGGTTAAAAGATACATTCACCCTTTTGCAGTGGGCCATCAATATTATGCATCGCTTAAATCAAACGAAGGTTTAAGCGTGCTTCAAGCAGTGCGTGGGTCTGTGAGGTGACCCCTCTCCACAGAAGTCAATTTCACCTTCTAAGATTTCCAGTTGCCGAGATACAGTGCGCACATTTAAAAAGTGCATTCAGGTTTTACAGGTATTACTGGTTCCAATGATATTCCCTATGCGGAAAATGGGGGATACCACTGACACAGGTAATGGCCAGATTCATTGCAATGCTTAACCTCTAGGTGTCCTGGTGCCTTCAGGAATTCTCAGGCCTGAGTTGAGTTTGAGGAAAGTTGCTCTGGTACTTTTAAAGTTATAAACGTTTATATCATATTCACTCCAGTGATGTCCTGGCTTATAAACTAAAAGGCTCTTCAATGAAACCTAAAGTCACAGCCTATCTTTCCTTAGGTACACAGCTATGGAAAGAAAGCTCTGTTAGCAAACGTGTAATAAGCAGTTTCCGAAAGCGCATCCGAGCAGCAGCAGCCTAAATATACCGTCCGATGTAAAACTCTTTGAAATTTTTCAGCTTTTGATTTTATAGTGATGTTTTTTCATCAAAAACTCAAATTTTGACTAATACAGTAAAATATCTTGAAAAGGGTTTGCAAGTTGTGCTTATCTGATTGATTTAACCAGCTGCAATCAGAATGTTTGATATCTCTAATTTTTCTCTGTAATGTTTCCTCTCTATGAGGAAAACATTCACTTTTGGTTTACTTAAAAACACCTCTTCTACCAGAGATACAAAGATAAGCTTTTATTATTTTTTCTTCATTTTAGAGACACATTTAGGTAAATGAAATTTACCTTTCTCTTTCTCCACTTGAAATCGTAGTTTATCTAGAGGAAGAAGAGAATGAAATACGAGATTCCATATTGTCGTATTTTTGGTGATATTCCTACTGTTATTTCATATAATTATGCTAAAATGATTAAAAACAATGTGAGACAGAAAGATTGAAAATCTTTCTCCTATTAAAGACAAGATATTGAACTAGATGGGCACACATCTAATCCAGTATGTCCATTCCTGTTGCCTACGTTCCTATGAAATAAGGACAGACACAAGTTGATCTTTCTGTGGAAGCCCAATTACAATTTATCAAAATTAAAAACATACTAAAATAGACTTTTTTGATCTTTTCCCTGAAAGCAAGACCATAAAGACCACTTGTACAAAGTCTCGTTCTAATAACGGGTTGCAGCGTTGCTCTCACAAGATGGGTTGGTCCAATAAAAGATATTACTTCACCCACCGTTTCATCACAGACATGGACCAACCCCACAAGTTTGGGGTGTTTTTTCTACATAAGTAGGTTTTGTTATACTATTTACTGAAGCCTTCAACTTCTACTGTTCAGAGGATGTTCTTTTAGTGAAAATTTGACAGCCAATTGGCAATTAAATGGGCGATAGAGGGCCTCAGAGGGAGAGTGGTGGTCTTTGTCTCCTAGTTTGGTAATTGTGGTGTATTAGGACAGTGAACAGGGGCCAGGGACGATGGGGGTGGGTGGGTGGCTGTGAGAGGCAGCAGGGGGCTGCAGCCTGAAACCCCGTGGCTAGGGGACAGAGTCCGATACCATGTGGCCAGAGCGCGGGGCTGGAGCCTGATGCCACTCAGCCAGAGCCTGCCACCCCGCCATGCCCAGGCTGAAGCCCAAAATCTGAGCCCCACCGCTCCTGGGAAGGTGGGGAACTCACCAGCTGCCTGCTTCTCCAGCATTGTGCCCAAGTGTCTCCAGAGAGGGGCAGGCACCAAGCCCTACTGGAAGCCCCAACACCAAGGCTGTGCATCCAGGAGCACCAGGGAGGGGGAGGGGCTGCTCTCCCCCGCACCCCCATCAAAGCCCAGGAGGCTGCAAGAAAAGCCCCCGGTGGCCACATTTGACAAATGCTGATTCTAGTCTAGCATGTCTCTGTGTATTACCACATGTTACAAAACCACTGGATTATCTTCTATATAATCCCATAGGACTAGACTGTGCATTTTAGGGACATCCCGGGTTGCACTGGGAGGAGAAAAAACATTTCTTTTTCATGGTGCAGCGTATTCTCACTGGGTACCTAGCCAGCTGTGTTGATGGGCACGTGGGGGTAAAGGACTGCAGACATGGCTGTGCTTATGACTCACTTTTCTTTGCCTACTCGTCACGTATTTGGTCTGGTGGGTGAGCATCTGGTCCCTGCGCTCCCACATGCTAAAGCTGGGGTACCTGAAAACCTAACATGGCCACACTTACTCTCTGCCATTCCCCTGCATGGCCAAGTTAGGGCTAGTGACAACCAAGCCCCGTAATTTCAAAGAAAATCAGCAAGACTGGGTATAAATCTTTCTCCTGTCATGTTAGCTGAAAGTAGTTTTCACCGGACAGAGTGGTGCAGGCGATTGAATGCAATGATAGGTTTCAGATATTTTGTATCACCTTAAATAAATATACAATATTTTCCTCAAAAACCACAAATATGGAGGAGAGGGAAGAAAAAACAGCTTTTCCACACATCTCGATTGGCAATCAGCGCTTAGAAATATAACTGCAGTGCACAGACCAAAACTTTCGAGTGTCTCCTCAGATCTCAGACACTTAGCAAGGCTGGCAAACGACAGCTGATATCAGAAAGAAAAGTGTGGTAACTGCCATTTAAAGGAGACATAGGCGCTGACTCCATGTGTGCTCAGGGGCTCAAGCATCCATGGAGAAAAAATAGGGGGTGCTCAGCACCCATGGACCTGCCCGGGGCAGCTGCAGTGGCAGCCCTAGGGCTGGCTGCCAATCAGCTGTTCAGTGGCTGTGCCACCAATCAGCTGTTGAGCCACTTGCTCCTCTCTGCCCCCACCCCCACTCACTGCCCTTAAGGCAGGAGGGGGCAGAAAGGAGTGAGCGGCAGGCAGAAGGTACTCAGGAGAGGGGATTTCGGGGAGGGGTGGAGCGGGGCTCTGGGGGGCGGAGTGGGGGTAGAGTTTCGGGGAGGGGGTGGAGCTGGTGTGGGGCACCCACCAGCAAAACCAAAAGTCAGCGCTTATGAAATGAGATATAACGATGTCCTCTCAACCTAGGGAAGGCAATATAGAAAATCAAGTTTACTGACCTGATACCTGTAGTTCCCATGCAGCTTCTTGATATGAGAACTCTGATAGAAAGAAACATGCGTACAGCCCTGAATCAGAGAGTCTGATATTGCCTATCCTCAAGGCAACTCTTCCATCAGCCAGGCCCTCTTTCAGAAACTCTGTCCTTCCCCGATATTCTGACATCTGCTTCGGATACTGATCCTTCCCTTCACGGTACAGGTGCACAACTGAAGAAAACTGAGCCCAGTACCATCTCACTTCCATGTTCTCAGCACTCATCCTGGGTGACAGGCGGCAGGCTAATCTGACTTCATCAGCTACAGAAGCAGTGATAGGGCAATCGGGTCCAATCACTGAAAAGCGTGCTGTTAAATGGAACAGGACATAAAAGCAATTGAATTCGAGAAGAACTGAGACTAGGATTTTAATTTCCTGGTCAGGTACAATATATAGAAAATATATCCCTTACAGCTTTACAATGCATTGTGGTTGTTCATGGGTCCTGACTTCATATGTGAATTTTAATACACTTCCCTGCTAGTATTTGATGGGAAATTATTCAAATGGAGAATTAAAATTGGAATTTATTACAAAAATGGATGAAAAATATTGCAGATCAAATTTTGCCTTCAGATACACAGACATACAACCCTCAGTGACTTGAATGAGCATTGTATAGTTTGTAGGTAGTATGGCCCAGTGAATGGGGTACTAGCTATAGACTCTGGCATGCAGGGTTCTAGCTCTCTTTCTATCGCTAGCTTTTGTGGCAACTCGGGCAATACGCTTCCCCTCTCTATGCCTCAGTTCCTTCATTTGTAAGAATGACCTTCTTTTGTATGGGTTTTGAGATATGCAGATGAAAAGAGCTAAGCAGTATTTATCTGTGTGCAATATTTGGCCAGACTATTTTCCAGTATAATTTTAAGACCCATATTTTCTAAAATAGCCTCGAACTCAACGTTCTACACCCAAAATCGTAGGTCCACAATATTGGAGGTCCAAATCTATGTACATTAAAAAGCTAATATTTGCATATGCAAACAGTGTTTTTGTGAACAACCCTGATAGATAAGTTTCATTTTAAAAACTCCCTTCCCTGAAATAACATTTATACACTAATGGTCAAGATTTTGGCCAAATGGTGTCAAGTGATTTTATTGGTGCTTCAGTTTTTAGATGCCTTAATTGGCACTTCTTGAAAATCAGGGCCCTTCCATGACTTATAATAGGTTTCCATTATACATCTGATTTCAACTCTCTTTCCCTTCCTTCCACCTTGTATGTATTAGAAGCTGGGCTGAATAATTATTGTTGTAGGTTAGGTTAAATGGGTGTGGCTGCATTTTGGATGGCCATGGGAAACAGCCAGGCTCCCTCATAGCAGCTCCCCATTGGGCAGAGGAGTATGCAAATATCCATTAAAAATATGTAGCTGGATGGCTTTGCTGAGTATTGTTGGACCAGAGAGGTGGGTCAGGAGTTGGGTGGGTGTCTTAGAAAAGCAGGAGACATGGCACACAGAGAGAAGCAGAAAGAAAGGCAGGCAGATGCAACCTGGAAGCACAGTGTGAGGCCATGGGTGGCGTGTGACTCCTCCATTTGGGGAGGTTGGGGGTGCCCGGACTGTGGCTCCGTCCCTGCTCAGCCTCTTCCCCTGGAAGCCCCGTCCACACTTCACCTGTGGCCCCGCTCAGCCCCCACCCTGAGGCACCCGCGCCTCCGAGCCTCTTCGCCCCTGCCCCCCACCTGCCAGCCACTCACACACCTCTTCGACCCCTCCCCCGGCCCACATCTCTTCACCCCCTTCCCTGGCCACTCACACACCTCTTTGCCCTCTTCCCCAGCTCCGCACCCTCCCGCCCTCTCCCCGGCTCCCCGCCCTCCCACCTCTTCACCCCCTCCCCCAGCCCACCGCTCACACCTCTTTGCCCTCTCCCCCAGCCTCCCGCCTCTTCGACCCCTTCCCTGGCCCCCCCGCCCGCTGCTTACACCACTTCACCCCCTCCTGCCTGCCACTCATCCAAGATGCCTGGGAATAGACCTGCTCGAATAATGTGTAAAAAACCCTGCCACTGGATTCTTTTTAAAAATTTGTAACTGGGTTTTTGGGATGGTTTTGTGGTTTCCAAAATGCTGACAACATTGTTGACATGAAGTGCCTGTTCCTCTTCACTTATTCCTGTTCCCCCCGCAACTTCCTAAGCTTCCAGGGGCTCCCCAGCTGCAGCCTTCCTGACCCCATGAAGGTCGAGAAGGAGGGAAGAAAGGGTGTCCCACAAGAATGGAGAACCTCTGTCACTGTCTACCCCTTTAAGGCTACCGTCCCACTGTAATGTGAGACTGAGGCCTGGTCTACACTGGGGGGGGGGGAAATCGATCTAAGATACGCAACTTCAGCTACGAGAATAGCATAGCTGAAGTCGACGTACCTTAGATCGATTTAGAATCACTTACTCCGCGTCCTTGCGGCGCGGGATCGACGGCCGCCGCTCCCCCGCCGACTCCGCTTCCACCTCTCGCCGTGGCGGAGTTCCGGAGTCGACGGCAGAGCAATCGGGGATCGATTTATCGCGTCTAGTGTAGACGCGATAAATCGATCCCCGATAGATCGACCACTACCCATCGGCGGGTAGTGTAGACATGGCCCAAGAGAGAAGCAGCAGGACATGCAAGCTCTGGGAGAAGGAATCTGAACCTGTCTGTGCCTGAGTTTTCAGTACATGAACAACCCGAAGAACATTTTTGATTAAAAAAAATATTCAGCCACATTTATGTTTAAAAATGTCATGAACATTCTTCCCGAAAATTGTTCCATTTCCAACCCTTCAAAAGAGAAACAACTTGGAAATTTCATATTTTTTTCCATGGAATTAATATTTTATTTCCAGGAGGTGCCAGAAAGTATGTTCAAAAGTAGGAATTCTTACCTGAGACCAACTTGTGAACAAGAAGAGAAATGAAGATTATGGTGTAACCAAGAAGGGAGGAGCTCCCTACTTAGCTCTTGGAGACAGAGAAAGGTCTCATCGTCATTTTGGTTGGTGCTGGGGAAAATAAAAAACAAAACAACCCCCCCCACCCCCGCGAAATAAGTGAGTGTCAGCCAGTGAATTTGATGCAAGTATGGTGAATACTACATAAACACCCTGCATAGTTTATTTGCTTTGAAGGTTGAAAACTGGGTGACCCATTAAAAAATATCTCCTGAGTAGCTTCCAAATATTTATCTTACCACCTGCACTCTGACCGGGATGTAAAATTGAAGATAATGAGATTGTGCTTCTCTTTATACTCCTGGGATTACTTAGTTTGTAAACTTTTTGAAGTAGGGGCCAACTGTATGTTCTGTATTTGTACAGCCCTTAGCACAACAGAGTCCAGGTCCAGGACAGGGACCCATGGACAGTGCATGAACCACCTGTCTGGGGAGGCTAGCCCCCAGCCATGCCCCTTCTGCCCGAGGCCCCGCCCTTCCACTGCTGGAGCCCTGAGCTCACCATCGTGGCCAGAGAAGCCCTTCCCCAGCTGCCTCAAGTCCCGGCCCCCGGGCTGGCCCCGGTTGCCAGCTCCCTCATCCCAGCCCATCCCAGCACCCCCGGCCTCAGAGTGCCGGGCGGGCAGTCCCAGTGCCCCAGCGCCGGAGCACTGAGCAGCCCCAGCACCGGGCGGCCTGAGCACCATCCCCAGCCGTCCCGAGTCCTGGGCTGCCAACCCTAGCCCCAGCCCCAGCCACCACCCGCTTTGGGAAGAGGAATCCTGGGCTGGAGCCATGGGGGAAGAGCAAGAGGCAGGAGGGGGCCTCGGGGTGGAGCGTGGGCAGGGCAACACCTGACTGTTTGGGGAGGCTTAATCTCCCCTGGCCTGCGATACCCACTGCCCATGCAGGGACCCCTAGACACTATGATAAGACAAATTATGATTATCATTAGTAAGAAGCCAGGATGAAAATCCGCCATATCTTTGCTCTGGAATTCAGTCTCTTAATTAATGGATGAAGTAATGAAAGGATGGATATAGCTCCATTACACATCTCAGTCCTCTGCTAGTGGGAGGCTACAGAAGCAGAACATCCATATTCCGAATATGGGAAAATATAGCTACAAAGGGCATGAGAGAATTAATCTCCTACTCTGCACTAGACACCCACTCTTAGAGAAAAAGCTGAGAAAGCAGCTTCCTCCCCTCCATATGCTCCCATCTTTGAAAACCCTCTTGACACAGCACATGCAGGTAAAATATATCCTCCTACCACCAGTAATATACAAGAGGTAAACTATATAAAAATATCATTACCTGCAGCTATAATATCCCATCAGTCCTCCTGCAGAACTCTACATTAATGACAGTGGAGAATTCTGCTTGAGAACTGAATGTTAGTGTCCTAATCATAATAACGAAAGAAAGTACCAGCCTTTGACATAAGCTAATATTTCTAACATCATTTAAATGCAAAGTAAGAAACTGACAGTTTATCTGTGGATGTCCTAGGACCAGTGTCTATTTGACATTAACAATTCATCGAAAGAATAAATGCCACAGGCTGAGTAGGGAAACCTAGAAAAAAGCAGACTAGATGGTATTCAGATGAACAAAGATCACCTACGTGATGAATCCTGGAGCAAAAATACTTCTGCGTATTTTCAAGCTCCCCACAGTGTTCTCAGCCACCTTAACATCCACTTCAAGGCATTAGCGTTAACATAATATTTTTAGTGAATATGTCAGTTGAGCAGGGTGCATCTTTACCTCTACATATAAAATCGGAGTTTTACATTAGCCTGATTGTATTTTTACCCCTTTACCTGACCTGTTTTGCATTGATCTGAAATGTTCTTTCACTGCGCTCAGTAACTTCAGAAGTGAAAGTAGATCAGCAGCCAGGATCCTTATCATGTGCTGGTTATATTAGAGAGATAAAGACACTACCTTAAAGAAAAACACAATAATAAACAGTATTTCCAAGGCAGCCGTTTCAAGGTTCTCTGCTTGCCTGATGATCATTGTAATTATGAAAATGTTCTTTTTCCCCTTGCCCCCAAGCATTACAAGGCTAAAATAAAATTGTATTTAGAAGGCAACCATCTGTCTCATTTTTCTGCTGGGGAGAATCATCTATGCCAAATTTATCTGTATTAATTCAGCTGTAGCTAATATTACATCACTTCATAATTGTGCAGAGCAAATAGGCTGCGTTTCAATGGGGGCATCCAAATAATACACAGAATTCCTTGTGTAACCCTTCTGCCCGTCAGAGCTGGCAGCAACAAGGGCCGGGTTCAGTATCTAGGGGTTCTGTTCCAATAACACAATGCAAAACCAGCTCGAGCCCCCACCCAGTGGCCTGGGACAATTACATACCACCCCCCTGGGCGCCTCTAAGAGGCAATACTTCCCCTCTCGCAAGCACGGAGTCTGAGTGTAGCAAAAGCTTTTTGCTAAAGGAGGGAAACAATGTGGCATTATGTTGGGGAAACACCACCAACAAGATTCCTAACACAAACCATGAGCAAATGACTCACCCCCAAGTAAGTTTGGCAGTGTCCTTTTCCCCTCAGGGTCTTAAGTCCAGCAACCCAACTGTCACCCCACCCACAGTTTCTGACCTTGGTCAGGGCAGCCCCAGAGTTCAGAAGGTCATCTGCAGAGTTTACCTCCCAGCCCAGGTGAAGGTGGAGGGAGGTAGGCAGGGGGGCATCAGGTTGACAGCCGAGTGCCATACCTCTCCATGGGGTTCTACTGCAACCTTCACCACCAGCCGCCCTGCTATCCACTCTGCTCGCCATCCTACTAGCAGCTCACCAACTTGTCTTCAGTCCCTCCCAGCCCCTACAGCTCACCAACTTGTCTTCAGTCCCCCACAGCCCCTACTTAACCACAGCTCTCAGCGAGTTTAGCTGGTAGTAGGGGAGCCACAGTGCTGGTGCACCACTAGCCCAAAGTAGGTCCAATGCTTAGACCTAGGTATCAGTGATTTCAGCTCTGCAGTATGTAACAAGACTCCTAATAGAGTCAAAATTAGGCCTGTTATTACACAATGGAAAGAAGAGGAGTCAAAGCAGCATTTGGGTCCCTCAGAATAGACCCATACTACCAGGTACATATGCCTACCCCTAACCCCCACCCAAGTCACTGGTTTTGGAACCCATGTCCCTTGCCTATCAAGTGCTGCTTAGTTGAGGGCGAGTCCCTCCATCATAAAATGCCAAGTACAGTTCTACTGTCTTTGATTCACATAACCAGAATAACAACCCTTTATTACTCCTGCCCCAATAACAAAGAGACTGGGGATCCCACAGCAGCCAAAGTGACCATTTGGGCAGGCAGTCCATTGTGTTAGGCAGGGTGGGTGTGCTCATGCAAATGAGATCAGCCCCTGAAGTCCTTTTCCACAGCTCACCACCAGATGTCAGGGTAGAGTTCATTCTGACTCTGCTTACACTTGTAAACTAGAAACTTTTGAAGAAAGGTGGAGGATTGTTCAAAAGGCAGGGACCATATATGGTAAGTTAACAAAAATGGGGAAGGCAGAAGAAAAACAGAGACCTCATGGAGGTTTCCAAATACATTCTGCAAACATTAGTAGCATACAGGTATACGGAACCAAATTGGGAGTTTCTGTTTCCTCTTTCTCATATAATAGAAGGAGAAATAGAGCAACTAATGAAATGTAAGGGCAGCTATTTTAAAAACAGATAAAAGGAAAACCTTTTTCACAAACAAATAGTTAACCTTTGAAACCAACTGGCACAGTCATTACCTGAGGCCAGAGGTTTATTGGAGTCAAAGGAGAATTAGTCATTGCTATGGATAATGAAAACAATTAGAGTTAGAGCAAGGGTAAAAATTACATGGGACTTTCTGTTTCACGGCCCAAAGTATAACTAGGTTCAAAAAAGAATTAGATCAGTTCATGGAGGATAGGTCCATCAATGGCTATTAGCCAGGATGGTCAGAGACAAAACCTCTGACTGCCAGAAGCTGGGATTGGACAACAGTGAATGGATCACTCAACAATTGCCCTGTTCTGTTCATTTCCTCTGGGCACCTGGCAATGGTCACTTTTGGAAGATAGGATACTGGGCTAGATAGACCTTTGGTCTGACCCAGCATGGCTGCTCTTATCTTCTTCCGGCCTCTCTTATGTTCTTATATGTAAGACATATTTCAGTCACTCACTAAGGCCCAGATCCTAATTTCAGAGGGAATTTGGCACCTAAATGCCTGTGAAGATCTGGACTTAAGTGCCTGAGGTTAGGAAGAAATGTGCCCTGTTGGCAAGTTATTTCAGAATTGTCCACTACTGTTTAAGGTTTCTTGCCTTTTCCTCCAAAGCAGCTGGTACTGTCAGCTCAGAGACAGGAGATTGGATGAACGGCTGCTCTGATAAAAAGAAAAGGAGGACTTGTGGCACCTTAGAGACTAACCAATTTATTTGAGCATGAGCTTTCGTGAGCTACAGCTCACTTCATCGGATGCATGCTGTGGAAATCGCACAAGACATTTTATACACAGACACCATGAAACAATGCCTCCTCCCACCCCACTCTACTGCTGGTAATAGCTTATCTAAAATGATCATCAAGTTGGGCCATTTCCAGCACAAATCCAGGTTTTCTCACCCTCCGCCCTCCCACAAACAAACTCACTCTCTTGTCTTGTGCGATTTCCACAGCATGCATCCGATGAAGTGAGCTGTAGCTCACGAAAGCTCATGCTCAAATAAATTGGTTAGTCTCTAAGGTGCCACAAGTCCTCCTTTTCTTTTTGCGAATACAGACTAACACGGCTGTTACTCTGAAACCTGCTCTGATAAAGTACAGCAATTCCTGTACACCAGACTTCCATTGACATCAATGAGAGAATGTTTATGGAGTAAGGACTAAGTAAACCCAAGATCCCAGGACACAGTTCCCCAAAGAGCTCAATCACATGAGAGGCGGTGTGGATAAAACAGTGTAGTGAGTACAACAAGAAACTCCTGCAATCCAATCCTGGCTTTAGCATCAACTCTTGGCATCTGTAAAACTGATATTTCTTCTCTACCACTCAGAAGTGTTGTGAAGATCAACTAGCTAATGGTTGGTTTCAGAGTAGCAGCCGTGTTAGTCTGTATTCGCAAAAAGAAAAGGAGGATTTGTGGCACCTTAGAGACTAACCAATTTATCTGAGCATAAGCTTTCATGAGCTACAGCTCACTTCATTGGAGCTGTAGCTCACGAAAGCTTATGCTCAAATAAATTGGTTAGTCTCTAAGGTGCCACAAGTACTCCTTTTCTTTTAGCTAATGGTTGTTTAGCACTATGCAAAACTAAAATTCCCTGTACAACGAGACCTCCAGCAATTGGGGACCTACTTTTCCTCAAGCTCTTTACCTTTGTTGCAGAATTGTTCCTTGCAAAACTTCTCTGAAAGTTGGCAACTCCACAGAGACACCAGAACAAACAGCCAGGCATAACTTCTGCAGCAGAGGGGTGAAGAGAGGGGTCCTGTGGTTTTTCACCACGGTTCATAAAAACGTAGTCAAGTTTAGGGATGTGCCACAGAATTCTCTCACTAACATAGCTTCTGCCATCCCCAAAAGAAGACCAACCTTCAGGCTGATCCTGTGTATAGTGTTGTGATTAAAAATGGATGCGTTTTTTCAGCAAATAGTAAATAGACATTCTATTCTAAGCAGGACTTTTATTAATGAAAAGTCTGAAGGTAAAAGCCCATCCCATATCAAAATGCAAGGCTGCCTGGAGATGGCTAAACCATAGGTTTTATTAGCACAATATGCTGACAAAAGATTAATCATGCATTCTCTTTTACCAGTCTCATATTCTAGCCCCTTCTCCTTTTCTCTAATCTTCGTCCCCAGTTTCTACATTTGAAGACTTTTATTGACCATACTAAATTCTCTCTGCTAAAGTTTCTGAGGATTTCTTCTTGGTCATATCACAGGGCATCTACTAAAGGTGCTCAAAAATTTTTCATTTAAAATTTTTCACTGGATTTAGTCTTTTTTTTTTCTTTTTTTTTTTGGACAAAACACCAGTTTCGCAGCAAGTGTCTGCTTTCCTCAAAAATATTCTTGGAAAACTCAACACCTAAAAGCTGGAAAAATGTGTACTTTTCTTTTTTGTTATTAGTCAACATTAAAAATCAAGATTGGGTTGTTTGTTTGTTTGTTTGTTTGTTTGTTCATTTTGCATTTTGAGCCAAAACCCTTTTGGTTTTCAGTTGCCAAAAAACTGGAAAATCGGTTTTCTCATTTTCATCTTTTTGACAAAAAGTGTAAGTTTCAGGTGAAAGCATCAATGAACATGAAATATTTTTTTGCTTCCATCAAAATTTTCCATGGGAAAAACTCATTTTCTAAGCCGCTTTGCTTATACTCTTTACTTACTGTCTTCACCTTCTCCACTGCTTGTGACACCACCAATCATACTCTCCTTCCTGAAACCTTCTCCTCCTTGGGATTTTGTAATAATATCCCTCCTCTGGAGTTTTGCCTCTTATTACATTGACACAAAGTGTAGGTCTGATGGTGAGTTTCTTGAAGGGATTCTATTTATCTGCATGTCAGGAAATGAGTCTTGAAGATGCTGTAATTTTCCAACCTCACATCTTCATCAAGGCTAAATAAATCAATGACATTTTTCATGTACATTAATTCAAAGCGGATAAACAGGATTCAATATGTAATGATGCCCCTGTTTGGGACTGAACTTCAAGGCACTTGAATCTAAAAGCACAAGCTCTGCTTGAGACAAAGGACTAGTTACATAACCTAAGATGCAGTAGTAGACTCAAAAACATTTATATATGGTCTAGGCCAGCATTTCTCAAACTGGGGGTCACGACCCAAATGGGAGTCGCAAGGCTATGTGGGGGGGGGTCGCGAGATCACAAAAAATAGGGTTACTATACATCCAGGTTTTCCCAGACATGACCTCTTTTTTGGTCCTTGCTCATCCTTTTTTCTTCCTTCAGAGCTGGGTGCCTGGAGAGCGGCACGTTGATGGCTGGACGCCCAGACCTGAAGGCCGCCAGCAGCAGCGCAGAAGTAAGGGTAGCATGGTATGGTTACTTAGCTCTGTAGGGATCTGCATGGATGCCATGAAAGCTATGTCCAGTATCTTGGGGAGGCAGCGAGGGGGGGGGGGGGGAAGAGGGGTTGTCACAGCCTGAAAGATTTTCAAAGGGAGGCCAAGCAAAAAAAGTTTGAGAACTCCTGGTTTAGGCCAATAGACAGGGACACACAGCGACACTCCATTCAGCCTCAATTACACATGCACTTTGAAGAAGGAGTTGTTTTAATTTGAACACAGAGAGAAAAGTTTCAACAGACTGTCATGACCTACTAGATGTGCAGCAGAGGGTTGCGAAAGGGAAAGTGGTGGATTCTAGCCCTTCACTGATGTTTCAGAGGGCAGCAACTGAATTGAGTGAGCTCTGCTGAGGCTGAGCACCCACAGAGCTGAAGGTCCAGAGATCAACAAAGCATCACAACCTCTAACTTTTAAGCACCTGGAAAATCACTGGAACCACACTGGGATCCACAAATCCTGAGTTAGGCGCTCAGAATCCCTACACAATGAACGGGGAGAGAGATAGGTGCCTAAGAATGGACAGCATAAAAGCTTCCAAGCTAGGAAGGGAGCCACCTATACTAACCAAGAGGAGATGCCAACCAGAGTAGTGTGTCCTAAAACCCCTGCCCCTCTCTCCAAGTTCAGCGCCTTCTGGGCCTGGGCTGCTGGGGGGTGCTTCTTTCTGTTTGTGATCCACAGCCGGGAACCCCTTTCCTGGAGTCGGGCAACTTAGGCACCTAAGTCATTTTTTGCAAGATGGAGTTAGGCATCTGCCTCACTCCACACAAAATGGCGGGGGTGGGGATGGTAGAAGAGGTGGTATTCTCCCTTATAACCTTTAGCCAAGTGGTTAGGGCACCCACCCCTCTGCCTGAGGGGGATAAAAAAAGGATTCGAACAGGGATCTCACGTGTGTGCCCGTAACCTCTGAGGTATAGAATGACTTTCATATGGTCTCTGGCCTACTTAATAGTCAATTATTCAATTATTCAATGAACTCGGAACAACTTCAATAGGGGAGATTTGGGCAGAAGTCACTATAGCTGGGTTAGGTGGTGGTACCTGAGGGTGGTGGCAGTGAGATGAAAGAGGTGCAGTGAGAGATGGCACAGAAGCAGCTTCAAGGTCATGGAAGCCAGGTAGCACTTTCCCCTAGGAGCTGGAGACAGACCTGCCCAAGCACACGCCTGGACTTTATTAACCACTGACAACAACCCACGAGTGGGGTACACTGGAGAGGAAGAGGGTGGCAGGGACATGTTAAAGGGACATTTGTTTGGCAGACATTCACACAGGCATGGGGGGAACTGAGGTGACGGATACTCCTGAAAATACCAAGGGGATGAGCACTTTACTTATTATTTATACAAATAGAATGTTGATGTATTGTTGCTGTGTTCGCCTGAGTTTATGTTGTGTTCCGTTCACTCACACTCACACACACACTCCCAATCCTTATCTTAGACACAGACTCAGCGCTTGTGTGGTGGAAAATATTGTCTATTAATGGACAGGAGAGGTACTTTGGATTTTTCCCAGTTCCCGTGTGGGGGCTGAAGAGGATGTGTTTGTTAAACATTAAGAGGAACCCCTAGATATCTGAGTGCCTTTTTGCTGCCAACAACGTCTGGCAGAAGGGTTGCATAGTAAACACAGTTATTCTGACCCTGCTGGTCCCATGTGATTCCTTTGTACTATGTTTGTTGTGTAAAGAGCAAAAAACACAACTGATTCATGTGCTAGTGAAGGAGTTGAATCAATCTTCATATGACTATTAAAATATACCTTATGCCATGATTCAGGTTGGATTTGTCATTCTTCTTCTCTTAAAAGTCTGTATGGTGTGCAAAAGCTTTGATTCACATTTTCTCTGGGAAGATGGACACTGAAGCAATGGAAATTAGTGATGGACTATGCTCTAGCTCAAAAGGAATTATGGGGAAGTCCTATGGCCTGTGTTATACAGGAGGTCAGACTAGATCATCACAATTGTTCCTTCTGGCCTTAGAAATCTATGAGGGTATGCAACATACAAGCACTTTCTCGGGACTTGCTTTTGGGGCTGTCTGCTTCCAGGGAAATCAGAAAGACAAGCTGTGTGAGGTAGTATCTTTCATTGGACCTACTTCTGTTAGTGAGAGAGACAAGCTTTCAAGCTTACACAGAGTTGTTCTTCAGGTCTCATGGAGGGGGCCAAGTGGGGCCAGGGGTGGAGCATGGGTGGGGCTCCGGGGGAAGGAGGCTGAGTGGGGCCTCAGGGTGGGGCCACGGTCCGGGAACGCACAGCATCCCTAAAGGGAGGAGTCACACACCACCCATGTCCCAAGGGTTATAAACGGATGGGTACAGGTCTTCTACTGAGTTTTTCCAATTCTCCAGCAAGAGGCAACTAGTGTGGTGCAGGACAGTCGGCAGAATACTGGGCTAAATTAAAGCCATCTATGACTCTTGGTACACCACAACATGAAGGTTCCTGCATGTCTTTCAGCTAGAGTGGCAATTTTATCACCACGAGTAGCAGCAGTTTGTATTTCCAAGCCTGTAGTCTGCAGTGTGTGGCAGCCAACCTTTGTTGGCCTCGTTTGCTGGTAAGAGACTTGGTAGTCACTAAGGCCTTATCTACACTACAGAGTTAGGCCGATGCAAGGCAATGTACGTCAACCTAACTATGGAAGGGTTGACACTAAAATTTCGCTCCTGGTGATGTAATTGCCCCGCAATGCCGACTTAATAACTCCACGAGAGGTGTAGAGTCAAGGTCGATGCAGTTTCAACATAGATGCTGTGTTGCTTAAGTCGACTGTTACTGGCTTTCAGAAGTCATCCCCCAGTGCCCCACACTGACAGTGCAATTGACACAAGTGTTCCTGGTGAGTACACGCACCGCCAACGCAAGAAGCAAAGCGTAGACATGTACAAGCGGTGTAATTACTGCGGTGGCTGTATGCTAAGTCAACTTAATTTTGTAGCATAGACATGCCCTAAGCATATGGGACCTGCAAGTGGAGTGTAAATTTTCATTCAGGTCTGAGGGTCGAATTAGATTGGTTTTGATTCTAAAACATTCAATCAGTTCAGTTATTCACCTTGCCATGAGCAAGATCCTGTAATTAAGGTTTGGAACTAACAGGACAACTGCCTCTTGAAGTTTTCAAGGTAGTATGTTTAAGAATTGACAGTGTGCCGTATTAATATCATGATTTGATGATCAGCTGTCTTAATTTAATGAAAAGGAGTACTTGTGGCACCTTAGAGACTAACCCTTTTCTTTTTGCGAATACAGACTAACACGGCTGTTACTCTGAAACCTTAATTTAATGACTTGATTAAAATTAGTTTAATATAAGATTCGGGTTTTGGGGACCGGGGATGAAGTTTTGAGTCCCTCTCTTTTGATTATTCTAGGAAGATTATAGGCTTCAGTCTTTGCTTTACAAGACCAATACTTTGGGGCTAAATTACTAGAATATTTTAAGTTCAGTACCATTGTTCATTCATTGATTGATTAACTCAATAATTTTGTTGTTTTAGCCGTAGTTAGTTTAGTAAAACGTTATAGTTGTTAGCCCCAGCAATAAGGGAAGAAGGATAAACTGCCAAGAATGACCTTGAGCGGATCACTGCAGACTAAGTGGCTCTGGGAAGAAGGATAAAGGAGTTTGAGGTGCAAGTGGTGTTCTCATCCATCCTCCCCGTGGAAGGAAAAGGCCTGGGTAGAGACCGTTGAATCGTGGAAGTCAACAAATGGCTACGCAGGTGGTGTCGGAGAGAAGGCTTTGGATTCTTTGCCCATGGGATGGTGTTCCAAGAAGGAGGAGTGCTAGGCAGAGACAGGCTCCACCTAACGAAGAGAGGGAAGAGCATCTTCGCAAGCAGGCTGGCTAACCTAGTGAGGAGGGCTTTAAACTAGGTTCACCGGGGGAAGGAGACCAAAGCCCTGAGGTAAGTGGGGAAGTGGGATACCGGGAGGAAGCATGAGCAGGAGCACGCGAGAGGGGAGGGCTCCTGCCTCATACTGAGAAAGAGGGACGATCAGCGAGTTATCTCAAGTGCCTCTACACAAATGCAAGAAGCCTGGGAAACAAGCAGGGAGAACTGGAAGTCCTAGCACAGTCAAGGAATTATGATGTGGTTGGAATAACAGAGACTTGGTGGGATAACTCACATGACTGGAGTACTGTCATGGATGGATATAAACTATTCAGGAAGGACAGGCAGGGCAGAAAAGGTGGGGGAGTTGCATTGTATGTAAGAGAGCAGTATGACTGCTCAGAGCTCAAGTATGAAACTGCAGAAAAACCTAAGTGTCTCTGGATTAAGTTTAGAAGCGTGAGCAACAAGGGTGATGTCATGGTGGGAATCTGCTAAAGACCACCGGACCAGGGGGATGAGGTGGATGAGGCTTTCTTCTGGCAACTCACGGAAGTTACTAGATCGCAGGCTCTGGTTCTCGTGGGAGACTTCAGTCACCCTGATATCTGCTGGGAGAGCAATACAGCGGTGCACAGACAATCCAGGAAGTTTTTGAAAAATGTAGGGGACAATTTCGTGGTGCAAGTGCTGGAGGAACCATCTAGGGGCAGAGCTTTTCTTGACCTGCTGCTCACAAACCGGGAAGAGTTAGTAGGGGAAGCAAAAGTGGATGGGAACCTGGGAGGCAGTGACCATGAGACGGTCGAGTTCAGGATCCTGACACAGGGAAGAAAGGAAAGCAGCAGAATACAGACCCTGGACTTCAGAAAAGCAGACTTTGACTCCCTCAGGGAACTGATGGGCAGGATCCCCTGGGAGAATAACATGAGGGGGAAAGGAGTCCAGGAGAGCTGGCTGTATTTTAAAGAATCCTTATTGAGGTTACAGGGACAAACCATCCCGATGTGTAGAAAGAATAGTAAATATGTCAGGCGACCAGCTTGGCTTAACAGTGAAATCCTTGCTGATCTTAAACACAAAAAAGAAGCTTACAAGAAGTGGAAGATTGGACAAATGACCAGGGAAGAGTATAAAAATATTGCTCGGGCATGCAGGAGTGAAATCAGGAAGGCCAAATCACACTTGGAGTTGCAGCTAGCAAGAGATGTTAAGAGTAACAAGAAGGGTTTCTTCAGGTATGTTAGCAACAAGAAGAAAGTCAAGGAAAGTGTGGGCCCCTTACTGAATGAGGGAGGCAACCTAGTGACAGAGGATGTAGAAAAAGCTAATGTACTCAATGCTTTTTTTGCCTCTGTCTTCATGAACAAGGTCAGCTCCCAGACTACTACACTGGGCAGCACAGCATGGGGAGGAGGTGACCAGCCCTCTGTGGAGAAAGAAGTGGTTCGGGACTATTTAGAAAAACTGGACGAGCACAAGTCCATGGGGCCAGATGTGCTGCATCCGAGAGCACTAAAGGAGTTGGCGGATGTGATTGCAGAGCCATTGGCCGTTATGTTTGAAAACTCATGGCAATCGGGGGAAGTCCCGGATGACTGGAAAAAGGCTAATGTAGTGCCCATCTTTAAAAAAGGGAAGAAGGAGGATCCTGGGAACTACAGGCCCGTCAGCCTCACTGCAGTCCCTGGAAAAATCAGGGAGCAGGTCCTCAAGGAATCAATTCTGAAGCACTTAGAGGAGAGGAAAGTGATCAGGAACAGTCAGCATGGATTCACGAAGGGCAAGTCATGCCTAACTAATCTAATTGCCTTCTATGATGAGATAACTGGCTCTGTGGATGAGGGGAAAGCAGTGGACGTGTTGTTCCTTGACTTTAGCAAAGCTTTTGATGCGGTGTCCCACAGTATTCTTGCCAGCAACTTAAAGAAGTATGGGCTGGATGAATGGACTATAAGTTGGATAGAAAGCTGGCTAGATCCTCGGGCTCAATGGATAGTGATCAATAGCTCCATGTCTAGTTGGCAGCCGGTATCAAGCGGAGTGCCCCAAGGGTCGGTCCTGGGGCCAGTTTTGTTCAATATCTTCATAAATGATCTGGAGGATGGTGTGGATTGCAGTCTCAGCAAGTTTGCAGATGACACTAAACTGGGAGGAGAGGTAGATACGCTGGAGGGTAGGGATAGGATACAGAGGGACCTAGACAAATTAAAGGATTGGTCCAAAAGAAATCTGATGAGGTTCAACAAGGACAAGTGCAGAGTCCTGCACTTAGGATGGAAGAATCCCATGCACCGCTACAGACTAGGTACCGAATGGCTCGGCAGCAGTTCTGCAGAAAAGGACCTAGGGGTTACAGTGGATGAGAAGCTGGATATGAGTTAACAGTGTGCCCTTGTTGCCAAGAAGGCCAATGGCATTTTGGGATGTATAAGTAGGGGCATTGCCAGCAGATCGAGGAACGTGATCGTTCCCCTCTATTCGACATTGGTGAGGCCTCATCTGGAGTACTGTGTCCAGTTTTGGGCCCCACACTACAAGGATGTGGAAAAATTGGAAAGAGTCCAGCGGAGGTCAACAAAAATGATTAGGGGACTGGAACGCATGACTTATGAGGACAGGCTGAGGGAACTGGGATTGTTTAGTCTGTAGAAGAGAAGAATGAGGGGGGATTTGATAGCTGCTTTCAACTACCTGAAAGGGGGTTCCCAAGAGGATGGATCTAGACTGTTCTCAGTGGTAGCAGATGACAGAACAAGGAGTAATGGTCTCAAGTTGCAGTGGGGGATGTTTAGGTTGGATATTCGGAAAAACTTTTTCACTAGGAGGGTGGTGAAGCACTGGAATGCGTTACCTAGGGAGGTGGTGGAATCTCCTTCCTTTGAAGTTTTTAAGGTCAGGCTTGACAAAGCCCTGGCTGGGATGATTTAGTTGGGGATTGGTCCTGCTTTGAGCAGGGGGTTGGACTAGATGACCTCCTGAGGTCCCTTCCAACCCTTATATTCTATGATTCTATGATTCTATGAATAAGTCTGTTAGATTTTTAAGTTTGTTTGTTTATTAGCTTTTAATACAACTTATAAAAATATACAGAGCTGTTTTAAGTTTCAAATTAACAAATTGAGCCAAGAAATCTTGAGAACAGAGATAACCTAGCTGAAGGATTTGAAAGCCACTTGGCTCTTTCACCAATTAAACCTTTTGTTTCTCACAGCTTGCAATCTACACAGACAAGGCAGGGGAAATGGACCCAGTGCGTCTTCCTTGCAGTAACACAGCAGAGCCAGAAATAGACCCCTACATCTCTTCACACTTTGTCTCCCACCCTATTCACTGGACTACATTTGCCTCCCTGACCTGCCATTGTGAATTGCTGATTGCCTCATTCCCAGTCCCTAACATGACGGATTTTTAGAGGAGAAGCATTTTTACCATCTTCATTGTACCAAGGACTGAAAAAGGGTCGGACAGGTCTCGTGAACTTGGCATTGAAAGTATACATTTGTGACCCATCTGTCACATTGTAAAATGAGACTTTTCCTTCTCCACAATCCAGGAAAATCCCTATCTGCTTTGGTTTTACTTTCACAGTTATGGAAATCCGATCTTCAGTGAGGGCCTTGTACGTATATCCAGCCCTCTGCACAATTACCCAGTATCCCTTTGTAGGGCTTGCTATAATCTTCTTCTTCCTATCTACATTCTCCAGACAAACACCCAAGTCCCAGTTAGTCTTATCTTTCACCTCAACCTCCCAATAATGTTTCCCAGCTGTGAATCTCTCACTGCCCAACACAATGGCAGAATAATCAAATCTCTCAGGGTAGTTGGGCAGATTCTGACGTATATCTCCATGATACACACTTTTCTGATCCTCAGACAGGATGAGTTCTGGATGAGCTGTGTCTGGATCCAGTGTGAAATTCACTATAGAAAGAAGAACAAGAGAATCACAGTCACTCCCATGGAAGGGATTAATCGTTTGTATTAAAGAGAGAGAAAGAAAAGAGAGAATGAGCCCGATGTTTTGCGGTGTTGAGGACCTGCAGCTTCCACTAGAGTGGTGGATGAGTGATGGGGCTGGTTAAACATTTTCCATCAACACTTTTTTTTTTCAATGAAATGAAAAATTTCTCAGAAAAAGTGGCTGCTTTCCTAAAAATAACGAATTTTTGATCTGAAAACCAAAAAATAAAATTAAAATAAAAATAAATCCGTTTTTGTTTTTTCAAGAAAAACTCAACATTTTCCATTAAAAAAAAACCCTGCCTTTGAAAATTGGGCCCAAAACGTGGTTCTGTATTACCTTTTCCAGGGAAGATCCAGTAGGCCAAAATGGGGGAACTGTGTACTTACGACCCTCCTGCTAACTGCTTCCTGCAGCGGAACCAAACTTTCTCCCACCCCTCCAGCACTGCCCCCGGACATGGTGAGAAAGCCCCACACAATCCCAATACATGGGACAGTGCTGTAGAGGTGGCTAAGTCCCCATAGCTGCATGGCGAAGAAAAGAACTGTGCATGCAGCCCATCTCCTTGCGTGGTTCAGGACAATATGACCCCATGTTATTTAGGAACCCTAATTTAAAGTTGGCCTTTTAGGAATAAGGTAAGAGTGATTATCATATTTTGTTAGATTGATCATTGTGCCCGAATTGATTTAAGCGTAAAACTGATTGAAGAGTGACAACACAGGAGTTTGTGTCAATTAATCTAAACCGATGTAAGGGTACGTCTACACTTATGGAGGCATCTAGAGTACAGAAACTGCCTGCTCAGCTAGCATGGGTATAAGCAGCAGTGTAGACAGTGAGGCTCTGCTGAGACAAGTGGAGTAAGGGACATGCCAGAATCCTGGGGTATGGACCCTACACAGTCTCTATATGCCCAAGCAATGCCTCCCACATCTACACTATTTTAACAGTGTAGTGTCCCCACTGCCTCTCCTTGCCAGGCCCCTTCACTGCCACATGGAGTCACACACCTCAGTGTGGATGCAACCTGCCTTTCACTGTAACATGTGGCTACATGTACCCTACATGCCACCGCCAGTGTAGATAAGGCCTAAAAAACCCCACACTTTTAGTTAAACCAGTGTAACTTTGGCAAAAAGAAAAGGAGTACTTGTGGCACCTTAGAGACTAACAAATTTATTTGAGCATAAGCTTTCATGAGCTACAGCTCACTACATGACAGGCCCAACGAAGAAAATAACAGAACGCCACTAGCCATCACCTTCAGCCCCCAACTAAAACCTCTCCAACGCATCATCAAGGATCTACAACCTATCCTGAAGGATGACCCATCACTCTCACAGATCCTGGGAGACAGGCCAGTCCTTGCTTACAGACAGCCCCCAACCTGAAACAAATACTCACCAGCAACCACACACCACACAACAGAACCACTAACCCAGGAACCTATCCTTGCAACAAGGCCCGTTGCCAACTGTGTCCACATATCTATTCAGGGGACACCATCATAGGGCCTAATCACATCAGCCACACTATCAGAGGCTCGTTCACCTGCACATCTACCAATGTGATATATGCCATCATGTGCCAGCAATGCCCCTCTGCCATGTACATTGGTCAAACTGGACAGTCTCTACGTAAAAGAAGAAATGGACACAAATCAGACGTCAAGAATTATAACATTCAAAACCCAGTCGGAGAACACTTCAATCTCTCTGGTCACTCGATTACAGACCTAAAAGTGGCAATTCTTCAACAAAAAAACTTCAAAAACAGACTCCAATGAGAGACTGCTGAATTGGAATTAATTTGCAAACTGGATACAATTAACTTAGGCTTGAATAGAGCCTGGGAGTGGTTGGGTCATTACACAAAGTAAAACTATTTCCCCGTGTTTATTCCCCCCCCCCGTCCCCCCCCCCCCCACACACTGTTCCTCAGATGTTCTTGTCAACTGCTGGAAATGGCCCACCTTGATTATCACTACAAAAGGTTCCCCCCACCCCCGCTGGCAATAGCTCATCTTAGGTGATCACTCTCCTTACAGTGTGTATGGTAACACCCATTGTTTCATGTTCTCTGTGTATATAAATCTCCCCACTGTATTTTCCACTGAATGCATCTGATGAAGCTTATGCTCAAATAAATTGGTTAGTCTCTAAGGTGCCACAAGTCCTCCTTTTCTTTTTGTCTAACTACAGAAATCTCAGCATTTATAAGAGAATATGAAAGAAATTAAAGTGTGTTTTGAAATATTGGCCAGGTGCCCCGCAGGTGGCAGCATGACAGGACACTGGTCTAGCAGTCTGGAGACCTTCTTGCTAATCCCAATTTTGACACGAATCTGCTGTTACCTAAGGGCTTGTGTAGGCTACAAAATTAAGTCAACGTACAGCCACCACACTAATTACAGTGGTGGTTCACATCCGCACTATGCGCCTTCTGTTGGCGGTGCATGTCCTCACCAGGAACACTTCCACCGACTGAAGTGGAGCATCGTGAGACATGGACAGCTGTAAGCCCCACGCCCACATGCGCCACCCCCGCAGCTCTCACGTGGTTCCTGGCCAATGGGAGATGTGGAGCCAGCACTCGGGGCGGGGCCAGCAAGCAGAGCCCCCTGGCCCCTGCACCTAGGAGCTGGACATGCCAGCCACTTCCGGGAGCAGCACGGAGCCAGGGCAGACAGGGAGCCTGCCTTCGTCCTGCTGTGCCACCAACCGGACTTTTAGCGCTGACCGGAGCCACCAGGGTCCCTTTTTGAGCACTTGTTCCAGTCAAAAAACGGACGCCTGGCAACCCTAACATGGACACTGTGTCACCCTAACTACATCGATATAAGAGCTACGCCTCTCATGGAGGTGGAGTTATTATGTTGATGTAGTGGGTGACTTACATTGGGAGGAGCACAATTGTAGTGTAGACACCAACATAGTTAGGCTGACATAAGCCTTAGACAAGTTGTTTCCCATGGGCGGCGGCTATCATAGGCCAGGGAAGGCTAAGACTCCCCTAACCCAGACCTTGGCCCCTCCCATGGCTCAGCCCGAGGCCCTGCCCTAGCTCCCGCTCTACCCAGAAGTTGGCAGGGGACTCAGCTTGGGCCGGCAGCCTGGAGCTTGGGCTTGGCCAGCCGGCCACTTCAGCCAGCTGGCAGCCAAGGGAAGCCTGGGGCCACTTGGGCCAGGGGGCAGCCCAGGGGCCGGGTTGGCACTCAGGGGCGAGCCCACCAGCAGCTGGGGGTTGGGCCAGCCAGCTGGCAGCCTGGGGGTTGGGCTGGGGTCAGGGTGGTTTAGCCAGGGCTCCTCCAGCCATGGTGAAGAGGGAGGCTCAGGGCTCTGGTGGGGGAGGAGGCAGAAGGGGCTGGGAAGGGGCGGGGCCTCAAGTGGAAGGGACAGGGTAGGGGACTAGCCTCCCCAATGGGGGTGTTTCTGTGCAGCCCATGTTGTTTCCCATTCCACCCTTTGTTTATCTCTTTAGACTGCAAACTCCTGGGGACAAAGTATTTACAATCCCTATGTCCAAACTGTCCATTCCATACAACCTGCCTCAGAAAAATCCTCTGTATCTTTTAGCTCAGAACAATCTCAAACCTAGGTCTATTGACACAGTGCAGCCAAGAGGATCTGAGCACCATCAATACCAGAAGGCGTGAGAGATGGATCGGCCATGTGATTCGGCTGGAAACTGATTCCATCACCAGAGTAGCAATAAGATGGACACCCGAAGGCAAGCGAAAACGAGGCCACCCAAAACAACATGGCGAAGAGCTGTGGAAGTCGAGCTGAAAAACCTGGGGCATAGCTGGGAAACCACTGAAAGACTTGCCAGAAACAGACAGGTGTGGAGGAGCTTCGTCACTGCCCTAAATGCCAAAGGCATAATGGGAACATGATGATGATGATGATGATGATGACCACAACACAACTGTGATCTGGGTTGGACCCTCTAGGTGCCACTATAAAACAAATAATAATAAAAGCCAAGTGCCATCCTGAAAATGTAATACCAGAGAAAATATTTTTCATTATTCTCTACTTTTTCAAAGTACGCAGTTCCTGATCCTGAAAGACGTTTCATTATTTGCTCTCCCACAAGGAAAATTATCAGTTTTATCTCAAACTGGGTGGAAAGCGTTTTGGGGTGGGTGGGTTTGTTGGTTGGTTGGGTTTTTTTCAGCAGAGAAAGAAATGCTTTTCATTGGAAAAACTAAAAATTGAAAGAAAAAAAATCAGCTTTCAGCCAAAAGCTGCCAGAAGCAAAATATTTGGGGCTGAAAACTGGAAAAAAAAACAAAAGAAAAAAAAGTTTTGCCCCAAACAGGCAAAAACAGAAATATTTTTGGCCAAAAGATGGAAGAAATTCAGTTTTTGGGTTTTCAGTTTTCTGACAAAAAAAATGAAAAGTTTCCAGAAAAGCAGATTCATTTCTATGAAAATGTGTTTAGTTTAGCTTAGTTGAAAAACCTCCACTTGGAAAAAAATAATTTAAAGGAATTTTTCTACCATTCTTAGTTTTATCCCATTAATTTTGTAATTAAGATATTTGATAGTAGGAGGACAGGACATATAAGATCTCAGGGGAAGATGGGATTTTGATATTGATAAGACATCAGCTTTAGTCACCTGCATATCCTCGAAATTTTCTCCACTCTGAAACCAAGAGCATAAATATATAGAGATGAGAACTCCTTTGAACACGTCATATTAAGAAGATAGAATGTAATACAAAGACTGATAGGAAGAAAAAAATGAACTTACTAATTTCTTCAGTAAGTTTCTCTGAAAAGAAAGAATCAGATATAAACACAAGGTGGCTAGAGAACTCATCCGAACACCCCTGGCCCTCAACAAGGGTCTGATCTAAAGCCTGTTTAGGTCAATGGAAAGACTCCCATTGACTTCACAAGGTTTCCACTCTGTCCCTGAATGCTTTTTGTGCTACTCCGGTAGCACAAATTGCTTTTACAACTGCCTCAGACAAGCAGCCGAGAATCCTCCCAGCACAGGCAGGCTTTACACCACTGGCTCCCCTGATTTTGTCTTAGGAGGCATGTCAGGGCTGGAGGTACACAGGGTGGGACAGGCATCCAAGAGGTGAGGCCACTGCACTCAGCACTCTGCCCAAACTTCAGCTGGTGGAGTAGTCCCTAGGGGACCCTCTAGTTTGCACCAGAGAAGCCTTTACGCTACTCAAAGTCATGGTCTGTTTCAGACTCTGATTGGTCCAAGGACTGGGGAAGGCAAAACAGCAACTTAGATTCACTTTTTCATCCCCACCCACCCCTGCATACCCAGAGCTACATCAACCATGAGCCCATACACTCATAAGAGAGAAGAAATTCATACAACATTTAAATGAGGGATAAGAATTGAACTTACTAATTTTTTCATGAAGTCTCACTGAAAAGAAAGAAACTGACATGAATCTAAGGTAAATAATCATAGAAATATAGAGCTAGAAGAGACCTTAAGAGGTCCTCTAGTCCATCCTCCTGCACTGAAGCAGGATTAAATATATCAGATCATCCTTGACAATTGTTTGTCTAACCTGTTCTTAAAATCCTCCAGTGACAGAGGGTTCCACTGTCTCCTTAGGTCATCTATTCCAGCACTTAACTATCCTTAGAATTAGAAAGTTTTTCCTAATATATAACCTGAATCTTTCTTGCTGCAAACTAAGCCAATTATTTCCTGTCCCACCTTCAGTGAATATATTACACAATTAAAATAAGAAAGTAGCTAGTAAGTAGGGTAGATCATATGTTTAGAATAGTTTTATTCATTCTAAGGTATAAAACTTTTAACTGTATTACTTAAAATACTTAGGCTAACTGTACACTGGAAATGTATTGATGCTAACTGATTATGACCTTTGTATAACTAGGGTTGGAAGGATTACATATTTATCAGTAAATGTTGGAAAACATCGGTTTTGCAGTACACACACAAACCGACAAAAAAATTTCCATCAATGATAATTTTACAGAGAGGCAAGGTAGGAAAAGTGCTGCAAGAGAATCATTAGACTTTGATTTAAGTATTTTTACTTTGTATATTTTGACATGTGATGTTCCCAATTTGTGTTTTAATGTTCAGAAAGCATTAACTTTTTGAATTTCAAAGCACTGTGAACATTTAAGTCAATAAAAATTGAAAACATGCTTAAAATCCATTTTGTACAACTGGGAACATTGGGGGGAAATTTTAAAAATAAACATCTATATCAATCATCAAAATGATAAAAACAAACAAACATTGAATTCTGCTAAGCCTTTGTGTAACTAGTTCTGTGTACATGCCGCTAACAACCTGTTAGAAGCTAAGACGTATGAGGCTTATGAAGCCGAGCCCATCAGGCAGAGGATGGTATCTACAGGAGGGACTGCACTAATGTCTGTTTGACCCCAGTGCCTTGACATCTTGAAAAATATGCAAAAGAGCTAGATAAAAAAGGAGTGTTAGGTTTGTGGTAATACAGTGAAATTGTGAAATCATATATATATATATATGGGGTAGGGGAAGCAGATAATTTGGAACTGTTTGACTGCTGCACTGCTGCCTCCCAGATCAGTAAAGTATTAACCTTTCTGCATTGTGCAGTTCTGTTTTTGATTAATAAAATGAAGCCTAAGTTATTTGACATCTTATTATTACTAAAATTGAACTTATAACATTCAGCTTTTGTCTGAGAAGTGTTTCAGTCATCTTTTGTGCTTCTCACTACTTCCAGGCATCCATTATTAATCCTTCTTCAAACCAGTGAATCATAACCCCTCTGCCAATCACTTTACCTAACTTTCTAGTTTAGAAGAAAAATCTCCTGAGTACAATATATTTGCTCTTTTTCTTAATATTACCGTTTTCTTTGTGTTGATTCCAATAGAAGTAAATCACAAGAGAGATGGAAAAAACCATAAAAGCCACCAGGTTAAGCAGTGCCACAAGCCAGGGGGAAACTTTGGGGAAAAATACATCTGTAAAACAAAGTCTCATTAATTTGGAAACACTGATAGGATAAATTGATTTTCTTCTAAACTGAACAGTGATTTTGTGACAAAATTTGATTTATATTTATTTAACAGTAACAAGAATCACTTTACCTATTACAGACTTTTATATCTGATGTTGAATGCAGCAGCTTTTCCTATGATTATTCTTGTATTATTGATAACACTTTAAGAATACAAGCAGTGAAGAAGAATCCAGTATCTAATTAAAATTAAGAATGGGCAATTTTTCACAGCTCAATAAAATTAACCAAATTGTAATTTTTTCCAAGGTACTGAGGCAAAACCTCTTACTATTTTGAGAATGGTGGTGGAATCTTTCATTGGTCAAAACTGGGCTTATAATTGGTCGACATTTGGGTTTTATAACTCACCCATAAATAAGGCATATCCAGAAGCACATTATCCAATAGCAACACTTCAAGCAGTTGGTTAATGGTGATTGAGAGAATAATTTTGTATAAAATATTGATTAACTACTGCCTCTACCTGTAGCATCTTGAGTTTTTCATGTAGACAATGTCAAGAATATATTAATAAATACTCCCCATTAAAGTAAGCCATATTTCATTGTGTTTGTTGTGTAAATTAGAAAGAAACTCACCTGATATATAAACTTTTGATACCTTTTCTTGGTTCAGAACACTGTTTCTGATAGAACAGGAAAGGTTTCTGATAGACTTTTCTGTTATAATGAGCACATGCTGAATACTAAACAACCCATTTTCACTTTGAGATTTTTTCCCGAAAAGGGATGGCAAATGATTTCCACTGAGATCTCTCCACTGCAGCTCAGGCTCTGGATACCATCCAGTCGACTGGCAAACAATTCGGATCCCTTCATCTTGATAATCCTCAACAGATATCAGTGGATCTGAGCCGGAAGCTAGAGAAAGGAATAAAAATTGCAGTATGCCTATAATCTAGATGAATATATTCAGTAATATTAAGTTTGAGATTTTAAACATGCAAGAGTCAGGAAACTGAATCAAAGTTCACACAGTAACCTTACTGCATGGCTGCATTCACATTTTTACTGACCCTCAGGCCTGGTCTACACTAGAAAATTAAGTCAGCTTAACTACGTTGCTCAGGGGTGTGAAAAATCCATACCTGTGAGCTGCACAGTTAAGCCAAAAACTTAAAAATTCTGCACACAATATTTTGAAATTCTGCATATTATATTTGTCAAAATAACGCTATATAATCATGTGAGTTTCAATTATTTTGGAGCAGAGAGCATAGGTGCCAATTCTGTGGGTGCTCTGGGGCTGTTGCACACACAGGGAAAAAATTTGCTAAGCTCCCACCAGCAGTCCCCCTATCAGAACCTCAGCTCCCCTGCCTGCCAGTGAGCCCCACCAATCAGCACCTCCCTCTCCCTCCCCAAGCCTCCTGCCCACTGCAATCAGCTGTTTCATGGTGTGCAGGTGGCGGGCGGGGGAGGAGGAGGAGGAGCAAGGAAGCGGCACACTCGGGGGGGGGGGCAGAACGTGGCAGAAAGAGGTGGGGAGGGGTGGAGCGCGGGCGGGAAGAGGTGGGGAAGGGCCTTGGGGGAGGGGGTGGAGTGGGGAGGGGGTCTGGGGCAGAACCAGGAGGTGAGCACCCTCCAGCACTGTGTAAAGTTGATGCCTGTGGTAGAGAGTTGGAGAAACCCCTACAACAACCCAGTTCCTATTTCTCTGTCCCTTCCACACACACACACACCAGAGCCCAGCCATGAGACCAGAAACCCACACTCCCTCTTCCACAGAGCCCAGCTGTGGGGCACCTACCAGCCCAGCCACGCACACCCCTATCCCCCAGAGCCCAGGGATCCAGAGGGAGAAACAGCCTAATGCTGGGTCCCAGGCTTGCGTGGAGTTTCCTGAACTCTTCCTCCTTCTTTCAGAGCATGCAGGGAACTGCAGTTGCCAGGAGCCCTCCACGTCCCATCACCCGCCCCGGCAGTGTCTTCCATTTGTGATATGGGCAGCTTGGCTCTGCCAGGTCCAGCAGCCCCTAGTGGCAGTCAGCAGCTCTGCAGCCCATTTCTGGGGTTGGTTGAGGAAATTCTGTGCAGAAAGTTAATTCTGTGCAAATTCTGCATTGTGCAGTGGTGCAGAATTCCTCGAGGTATAAAAGCTGACTGTAGCCTGACTTGCATCCCTTAAGTCTCAATATGTGTGAATGTGGAATGCTGGCAGAGAACCTAATCAAACTCATGGACAGAGTTTAGGAAATGGGCACCCCAACACTAGTAAGGTGAGGAAATACTCATAAGGAAGAGGGGAGAAACCCCTGTTGAACATGCATCAGACATGGTGGCATCAGCGTAACATATTATAAAAGTTGTATCCCAGCCCACATGCGAGAGGAGAGAGAGACGTAGCCCTTAGGAGGTGCCAGGTTGATGGCCATGGGTGATCATAAGGAAGGTGATGGTGATGAGGAAGATGATGGCTAACATTTCAGGTTGTTCTGCAAGGGATGGTATGAGTATGTGGATGGACAAATGGACAGTCCGTGTTATCTCTGTCTACCTTACTGAGTTGGAGTGTTTGTGACTTATCTAAATGCATTAATGAACTGTTACAAATACAGAAGGGTTCCTTTAGTGTGAGTGTTGTACCATTCACACCGAGGTTCCCAACTGAGCAGTAATTTTAATAATACTGATCTTGGGACAAGAACCTGTCAAACCTCAGAGTGATCACTGGGAATTCTTAAGTAATCAGTATAATTAATACACAATCGATACATCAGGTTACAACTTCTTTATGCCCCCTAAGCTCTGCAGGAGAGAAGGCCTGATTCTGAAGACTGAGATTGGGTCCCAAGAGTAGCACTCCACAGGATGGTGGGTGAGAAGAACAGTGGTTAGAAAAGGACTTTGTCACCAGCCAACCAGTGGCACTTCCCCACGTTCCTGGTTGACCAAAACTTTTACCTGTGCTCCTAAAGTTCAAAAACTATTGTGATCCTCTAAATAACCAGAAGTAAAATTGAAGTAATTGTCATTATATTGCAACGGTGAAACACCAAGTGTCATCTCTGATTAATAGACATGACTCCATTCATTACATTTTGAAGGAGTCAAGACACTAACTAACCTGCTAACTTCAGTTCTATTAAGGCTTCCTCGTAAGAGACATTTGACCGAAAAAAACAGCTGTACCATCCTGCATCAGAGAATCTGATATTGCGAATTTTCAAGGCAACTCTTCCGTCAGCCATGCCGTCTTTCAAAAGTTCTGTCCGTCCTCGATATTCTGCCATCTGCTGTACATACTGATCCTTCTGATCACGGTACAGGTGCACAGGTGAAGAGAATTTGGATCGGAACCATCTCACTTCCATGTTCTCAGTGCTCATCTTGGGGGAGAGGTGACAATGTAAAATGGCTTCATCTCCTATCGAGGAAGTGACAGCTTGATCTGACGCAATCACTGTAAAGTGTGCTGTAAAATATAGTAGCACATGAAGACAATGACACTATGACATCAATTGAGCAATAAGTCACAATAGGCATGAAATTTAAAAGAGTCTCTTATTCTCTTTCAGTACAGTCGGGATGTTCATGTGTCCTGATCTACGTTGTTTCCTTGTTACCTTGTAGGATGAGATGATTTTCAGATTTACAGGGAATCTGCCAGAAAGTCAATACAGTCTAAATCTGCAATGACATTCCTGCAGTTTGTATTGTCTAGCAGAAGCATGGGAGTCAAAAAATGGGAGGCGAAAGGGGTTTTTTTCACCAAAATTCAAAATTCTGATGAAAAAACGTGTTGACATGTTACATTTTTTGACCCCCTATGTAGCTGGTTGAAAAATGAAAGGAAAAAAAAATCATGAAAAGTCATGATAACCCCCTTCCCCCGTTTTGTGTTAAATTTCAAAAATACCACAGTTTTTCACCAAAAAATTGAAATTTGGAAAATTTCAGCCCGCTATACATAGAAGGCTGATCCAAGCTGCGGGTGTTCTGGCTCGTGCACAGGGACATATAGGGCTGGATTCACAGAGACACTTAGTATCCCCACCCCTAACTTTTAGGTACCTGGAAAATCACTGAGATTCACAGCACTGAATGGGGAGAGAAAGATGCCAGTCACAGAAGCCAGCACGCTAGGCAGTTCCTTGCCTAAACTGGCCACTGGGAACCGCTAAGCTGAGAGGCATGTGTTGTCCATCTCCCCCGTGCCACCCCCTCCCCCGCACTCTGAAGCTGGGAGTGGCACAGGGCTGAAGCCGGCCGGGAGTGGTGCGGGGCTGAAGCTGGGAGCCCCAGTACCCCCCTCCCCCCGCAGCTAAATCAGGGGGTGGAGGTGGCTCTCCCTACTCCATGGACCCATCTATGCGGAGCTGGCCCGAGCCCTGCCATCCCCTGCACCCCCCAAAATAGAAGTAAAACTACACTTATGCCCAAGGGTCTCCCCACCTCCCTCGCCCAGAGCCCCGAGTCTCTCCCCCCGTCCCATCCCCCCCGCCACTGGGCTCTGGAGTTTTTATAGCATATTGAGGTGGGGGGGTGGGGCTCAGAAAAAACAAGGTTGAGAACCCTTGGGTTAAAGCACTCATGCACGATGTAAACCACAGTTCAAGTCTCCACTCCTGCTGAGGAGCAAAGGAATTTGAACCAGGATACCCTTCAAGTGACTGCCCTCATCATTAGGCTATTCTGATGTGGGGCACCCTCAGTCCCTCCTGCTGCAGCTGTTTCAGGGTGAATAAATAATGAAAGAATTATCAGGCCCTAGAGAGAGAGCAAGCATGACTCTGTAGCCCGGTGGTTAGCGCACTTGCCTGGGAGACTCAGAAGCAAGTTTGGCTGCTCCAGTGACCTTTTTTTTAATTAGTTATCCACAGTAGAACAGCTTCAACAAAAAAGATTGAGGACCTCCCCACCCACACGTGCCAGAGTATCCCATAGATCAGGGGCTCGGGCATTCATGTGACAAGAGGAAAACATTAGGTCAAATCCCTTTCCCCCCCCCACTCAGGCAGAGGGGGGACTTGAATTGGCGGTCTCCCACATCCCAAGTGAGTAGCGTAACCCCAGGGCTAAAACTTCTGAGGGAGGTAGTAACTCAGTGATGACTTATTTTCCCCCACACACACACACCCCCAGCTGTTTTCGGTAAGCTCGCCTATAGGGGCCAGAGCCAGTAGGCGAGCTCTGAGCATGCTTACCAGATCAGGCCCTGCAAGTGAGCCAGGCAGAGGATGCCGATCTTTCACTGGTTGCGTATTACTCTGGGGTCTAGCTGTCTGGACGCTTGGCATGGCACTGCAGTGCACATGCTCAGAAGCAAAAACATAGGTGCCTAGGGAACTTTTTCTGCAAAAATGTAGGCATCGAGCGAGTTAGGTACCTACAGGCTTCAGGGACAGCTAAGCAGGGGGGTTTATGAATCCCACAGGGTGCAGATTCTGGGATTTAGGTTCCTCAAGTGGCAGTTAGGGGCTGAAGTCCTTTTGTGACTCTAGCCCCTAGACCCTGATCCAATGCCGACTGAAGTCAATGGGTAAGACTTCCATTGATCCGATATGGGGGTTGTATCAGGGCCATAATGCCTAAATCTTCTAAGGAGAATGAGGGAGGAATGACAATGGCCTCACCCAAAAAGAAGGGAAAGAGCATAATTTCCCTACCTAAAGAGATAGTTTCTAGGGTGAACAACTGTAAAGTTACGGGGGATGGCTATTATAATGTATCAGCTATCTCCAACATCTGTGCTGTGCAAATAGGAATTCCTACCTGAGTCCAACCTGTGAACAAGTAGAGAAGTGAAAAAAATGATGTAGCCAAGCAGAGATGAGCTCCCTACTGAGCTCTTGGAGAAAGAGAAAAGCTTCATCTTCATTTTAGCTGGTACTGGACAAAAGGAGAAAAAAAATAAGTGAGTGCAAAGCCAGTGATTTGAGATAAACGCAGTGAGTTGTACATAAGATACCCTGGGTATTAGAGTTTGAAGGTTAGGAAGTAGACATTCCATATACAAGAATAATACTGCCTCTGGTTTGTATATTTCTGAGTTCCCTTTCTCTGACCTCCACGTCATCTCTTTGAATATCACTCACCTACTTCCACCATCAAATCAACTAACCAGCCCTTTGAGATTTCCAGCAAATTAATCTCCATAATTTCTGTGCTGCTGCCACTCCTCTCTTAACCACACAACCACTGGGTCACTTGCTGAAAATATAAATTGTACGTAAGGTTTATAAAAAGTGTATACATTCTGTTTGTCTTCCATTCCCCTACTCTTTGTATGTTGCTTGTCTTCGTTAAGAAAGAAAGAAAGAAAGAAAGAAAGAAAGAAAGAAAGAAAGAAAATATCGGCCTGTCGTCATCCTGACCTTTCTACCTGTATGTGTTTAACTAAAGCTGGTCTAAAACTCAAATTTCCATCCCATCGGAAATTCCAAGATTTCAAACTCTGGTTTAATCCTGAGTCAGGAATTGGGATGAAAGGACAAAATCTGAATTTTTCACAAAATGAGATGATAAGGTCAACATATTTTGATTCAGCTTTATTATATTATATTATATTATATTATATTATATTATATTATATTATATTATATTATATTATATTATATTATATTATACAGTGTAGTTGTAGTCATTTTGGTCCCAGGATATTAGAGAGAGAAGGTGAGTGAGGTAATAACTTTTATAGGACCAACTTCTAGTTCAATAAAAGATTATTACCTCACCCACCTTGTCTCATTATATTATATTGACATAAAAGTCAAAACAATGAAGTCACAATGAAATGTTTCAATAATTTCCCATAGAAAATTTCAACAAAACTGATGTGTTCCTGTGAAATGTTTCAGTTTTGTTGAATCAATTTTTTCTGGTGGAAAACTGTTCAACCAGGTCTAGTTTTAACCAACTATCTTGCACCCTTACATCTTCAAGTGCTGGCATTCTTACTCCTAGGGAGGTTGTGGAATCCCCATCATAGGGGTTTTTAAGAACAGTTTGGACAAATACCCATCAGGGACGATCTAGGTTTACTTGGTCCTGCCTCAGAGGTGCAGGGGGCTGGAGTTGACGACCTCTTGAGGTCCCTTCCAGCCCTACATTTCTATGATTCTATTGTCCTAACTCACCCTGCACTGTTGTATATTCTGAGTTCATTCTAACCCTATTGGTTTCCCTGGGGATACAGACTTAATTTATAGCATGTATCAGTGACTCATGCTCCTCATAAGCTAGATTGTGACATTATGATAAGAACTGGTGAATAATTGATTTTTCTCCCTATGAAATTTTTTTTTCATTTTTGCCCAATACAAATTTTTTTTGAAAGTTTTGTTTTTTAATCACATAGAACCCCAATATTTCTACAAAAGCACATATTTTTCCTGAAAATTTCTATTTCAACAAAACATCATGCTCCGAAGACAAATGGCTTGCACAGAAAATTTTTCAACCCCCTTCTGACAGCAAAAACTACTACACAACCACAGAAGGGGGGACCGAAGCCAAAGCCCAAGGCCCGCAGCCCCGGGTATGGGGGGGCCAAAGCCAAAGGGCAATGTATTATCATGCTGCCCCTGGAGCAGCCCAGGAGGCCAAGCTACCACCATGATCCAGGGAGGGAGTAAACCATGCCAGGTTTACATCTGGTTCAATGCTATGCTGCAGACCACATTATCAGGGCAGAGCTAAGGTTGTGTCCACTCCCCATCTCCTCCAGCACGAGGAGGCTGTAGCGGCTTTGTAGGTCCTTCTACTCTATGCAACTAGAAGTAAGTAACCATACTGTACACTGACACAAAGGAATAATAGAATGCCTTATAATCTTTTAACCCTTTACACCAATAGTCAGGATGAACAATGATCTGATCCCATGTGTATGATGAGCATAATTTCAGGAACGCTTTCTACCAAAGATAAATAGATCTCATGATGCTGAAAACTGTATGTTTAAAACTATTAAAGAGAAAACTGGTTTTAAATAAAGTATTTCTCTACTCTCACTACATTATGGTAGGGTATCAATGTATTATTGAGACAGTAAAAAGAAATATCCTAAGAACTAACCTAACCTAAACATAACCAATCGAGTGAAATGAGGTATTAACACCGGAATGTGATGACATGTGGCTTATATCATACCAGCAGCCTTTTATAGAACTCTGCAATGATTTCACCATGGACTTCTGCTCGAAAACTGATATTGTGATATAATGCAATGTCAATAAACTACGCATAAGAGCAAAAGACAGAATAAATATTATTCCAGCATAATCATCTCTAGCATATAATGAAAAACTGAACTAAAATAGTACTTTGTACATACATTTCAAATGCAATATTCAAATTCCAAATAACTTATCCCTGAAAGTCTTGGGAGTATTGTCCTTTAATAACAACAGTTCATCTGCATTAGGGTATATATAAGAATATATAGAAAACAGCAATTTATATATTGTTTGACTGAACAAAGTTCACTTACCTGACAAATACTGGCCAAAAAAAGCGTCTAGAGTACTTTCAGCTCTTCAGGATCTTCCCAGCTTTTCTATCATCCACTTCCAAACGTCAACATTACATTACGTTTTCAGTGAATATAGCAGTTGATGCGGAAGCACCATTAATTCTACAAATAACATCACAGAACCCATGAATTTGAGGCTAGCCTGAATGCATTTTTCCTTTCAATTTAATGCACTCTGAATTGAAACGGACGCCCTCCCACTGTATTTACCAGCTTCAGAAATGGAAGTAGACTAGAAACTAGAATGCTTATCATGTGCTAATTATGTTAGAGAGATATAAGTCCTAGTATCCCAATAATACTGAGATAGCAATTTCACTGTCAGCAGTTTTGATTTGCCAAGGTCTTCTGTGTGCTGGAGAACAATTTCAGTTTTGAAAACTTTCTTTCTTTCCCACAGTCACCACAGATTACTAGAATCAAATAAAATTGTTCTCTGGTAAGGCAACCATCAACCAAGATTTGCTCAGCTGTCTATTAACTCAAAACAATAAGCCAACCCGCAACAAGAGAAAATACTGTTCTTGGGTTAAAGAGACTAGAAAAGAGCTGGAAATATGCTTGTTTGTTTATTTTGGTTTTGTTTTTTAAATAAAGTATTTACCTCTCAACCACAGAGGAAAATTATTCTTTTTTAGAGTCCAGTCCTGTCCCAATATTTTGTGTAGGCCCTTATCCAGCAAACACTTGTGCACATGCTCAACATTATGCATTGGACTTGTCTTTGGAGCGCTGCATGGAGCTCTTTCCCACTGGTACATTTTGCCAGAAAAATTAAGTATTCTCTGAACTGAAGAAAACAATGTGACAAGAGCTGTTATTATTGTTAGTAAAATAATAATAAATAATCACTTTAATTACTTTGTAGCCCCCCCAAAAAAGTGCCAGGTGCTTCACAGAAGACAAAAAGAAAGTTGGGGAGATTTTCAAAAGCACAAATGGGAGGTAGGTGCTCAAATCCCAGATGACCCGTGCCTGCCAATAGTGGGGAAAGGGGGCAGAGTGAGGGCAGCCAGCTTCAGGAGTGTTACTGAGCATGCTCAGTCTGTGTTAGCATGCTCGATACAAGCCAAGCAGCAAATCTCAGGGGGAGGAGGGGCATGTGACCCCACATTCCCCCCCCCCCCCCCCACACACATCTCCTCTGACCTAACTGCACCTAGGCCTAGAGCAGCATTTATCAAATGCGGTCACCAGTGGGTTTTCTTGCAGCCACAGCCTCCTGGGCAGTGATTGGGGGAAGCAGCGGTCGCTCCTCTGGGGCTACCAGGAGGGGTTGGGCCCTGCCTCCCGCTGAACCCACAAATGCTGGAGGAGGTGAGCTCCCCACCTTCTGGTGGACGATGGAACTCAAGCTTCCGGCTTCAGCCTGGGTTGGCTCTGGCCGCATGGCAGCGGGCTCCGGCCACGGACTCCAAGTGCAGGGCTTCCGGCTCCGGGCTTTGGCTGCACAGCGGCGAGCTCCATCCCTGGGCTACAAGGCTCCATCCCCAGCTGCGGGGCTTTGGGCTTACCAACCCCCTCAACACTCCTGGCCCCTGCGGCCTCCCCTCACCCATCCACCCCATCACCCGCAACCCCTGCTGCCTCCTTGCCCACCTCCCATCCTGAGTTTAATTTGTCCCCCAGCGTGCTGTGTCTGAGGAAGTCTGCTGTGAAAAGTGTCAGAGGGGTAAAAGTGAAAAGTGATGGAATGCTTTTTATGAAAAATTATTCCTTAATTGTCAGCTTCAAAATAACAATGAAAATTGTCACATTTTTTAAAATGACTCAATGGCTATAGAAACATAGCAACGGAGGACTGGACAGGACCTGAAGAGGTCAGATTAGCTGATCATCAAAATACCCCTGACTGGTAGGTTACTATTAGCATTCCCACTTTACATAAGGGGAAAATAAGACAGAAAATGTAAGTAACTTGATATGGCCATGTAGAAGAGTGATGTTTTCCAATGTAACTATCAAACTGGTTAACTTTAATTACTCATATCAATGTCTAAAGTCTCTTTGGACACCAATAAACCGTTGGCCTCAGTGATGCCTTGTGATACTGAGTTTCAAAGGTTGATTATACATTGTGTAAATAAGTTTTTTTTTTCCTTTTACCAGTTTTAAATTAGCTGTCTTTTGACTTTGGGGTGGTCCCTTGCTAAAAGTGTAAAGAGATCCACCCAGTGCAGTTATCTTTCCTTGTGTGTGACTAGTGTCTGCAGAATATATTTTAACCGTCCAAGTCCTTTTTTCTTCTGTCTTCCCCATTTTCTGACATGTCCCTGTTTTTCTGAACAACGCTCCTCCTCTTTTCCCCTATTCCCTGTTTAAAAAGCTAGTCAGGCTATTTTGGATACCTGCTGGTTGCTCCCATGAGCTGTAGTCCATAAGAACATAAGAATGGCCACGCTGGGTCAGACCAAAGGTCCATCCAGCCCAATATCCTGTCTGCCGACAGTGGCCAATGCCAGGTGCCCCACAGTGAATGAATCTAACAGGTAATGATCTAGTGATCTCTCTCCTGCCATCCATCAGCCCGCTCTGACAAACAGAGGCTAGAGACACCATTCCTTACCCATCCTGGCTAATAGCCATTAATGGACTTAACCTACATGAATTTATCCAGTTCTCTTTTAAACCCTGTTATAGTCCTAGACTTTACAACCTCCTCAGGCAAGGAGTTCCACAGGCTGACTGTGTGCTGTGTGAAGAAGCACTTCCTTTTATTTGTTTTAAACCTTCTGCCCATTAATTTCATTTGGTGGCCCCTAGTTCTTATAGTATGGGAACAAGTAAATAATTTTGCCTTATTCACTGTCTCCACACCACTCGTGATTTTATAGACCTCTATCATATCCCGCCTTAGTCTCCTTTTTTCCAAGCTGAAAAGTCCTAGCCTCTTTAATCTCTCCTCATATGGGACCTGTTTCAAACCCCTAATCATTTTAGTTGCCCTTCTCTGAACCTTTTCTAATGCCAGTATATCTTCTTTGAGATGAGGTGACCACATTTGTACGCAGTATTCAAGATGTGGGTGTATCATGGATTTATATAAGGGCAATAAGATAGTCTCCATCTTATTCTCTATCCGTTTTTAAATGATCCCTAACATCCTGTTTGCTCTTTTGACTGCTGCTGCACACTCCATGGACGTCTTCAAAGAACTATCCACGATGACTCCAAGATCTTTTTCCTGATTAGTTATAGCTAAATTAGACCCCATCATATTGTATGTATAGTTGGGGTTATTTTTTCCAATGTGCATGACTTTACAGTTATCCACATTAAATTTCATTTGCCATTTTGTTGCCCAGTCACTTAGTTTTGTGAGATCTTTTTGAAGTTCTTCACAGTCTGCTTTGATCTTAACTATCTTGAGCAGTTTAGTATCATCTGCAAACTTTGCCACCTCTCTGTTTACCCCTTTCTCCAGATCATTTATCCATCTCTCCTGCCTATCACCTTATTATCTGAGTACCTCACAGCCATTGATGAATTTATCCTCGCAGTCCCTCTATGTGATACAGAAGAAATATTAATTCCCATTTCACAGGTGGAAAACTGAGGCCTGGAGAGATTAAGGGCGAGTTTAAAGGTATTTAGGTGCCTAAAGATGCAGATAGACACCTAGTAGAAATGTAAAAAGTGGCTAGGCACCCAACTCCCATTTACTTCAATGGTGCTTCTGAAAATCCCATTAGGTGTCTAAATACCTCTACAAATCTGGCCCTAAGTGACTTGCCACGGGACACATAGGATGAGAGCCAGAAATCAGGGAATTAACAGCCAGCATGGGTGGAGGGTGAAGCTTTCCCGTGGGAAAGCTAGCCCCATACCCCCCTCTTCTGGCCGCAACTACACCCCACTCACTGTTCACAGCCTTCCCCTCCTCTCTCTCCCCTACTCCCCCCCCCCATCCCAGGCTGGGGTGGAGTGGGGTTGCTGAGAGCTTGGCCCCGGCCAGGGTTGAGCTCTCAGCCTCGGCCGGGACCACAGCCCGGAGCCCCTCCTCCATTCTGCACCTTCCACCCACAGCCCCGCCCATGGCCCCACCCCATCCCATGCCTTTCCCTGCAGCCCCACCCCATTCCACCCACAGCCCCATCCCCGTTCCACTCCTTCCCCAAGGCCCTGCCCCCATTCCGCCTCTTCCCCTGAACCCCCACCCCCCGCTCACTACTTCCAGCTCCCCACCCCACTGCGACCCTGAGACCAGAAAAGTTCTGTGCCCCTGGGGCTGCGGCAGGGGGAGATTTTTCCAGGGACCCCAGATACGCTACTCCCTCCTCTCCCCCCGCCCCCAGCCCTGCCCCGGCGGCACGAGGTTTGGGGAGGCTTAACCTCCTCCAGCCTCCATTACGTGTCACCTATGAGAGCCAGGGATGCAACCCAGATCTCCCGAATCTCAATCCAGCTATTTACCCTTTACCCTATTCCTAAGGCGTTCTGTACTGTTGCCAGATCATTCCATTTTACGAAGCCGTGGGACACGAGAATTTGCTCGGGGGCCCCAGCCTGCTTTAAGCTGTGTTTTGAACTTCAGACTCAGAATGAAAAATCCCTATTACACCAGGCAATAATCCTCATAATGTCATCAAGGGTTTTATGGCACTGCTCTTTGTATTATTCTTGCTATGAAGGTTAAAGCACAGCCAATTAGAAAATGTCGTTATTGTCAGATTTTATCTCATTATAATAGCCAACCCAATGACTATGACTTAAGAATGAAACCAGTGGGACTGCTCACAGAGGTCACCTGCGTTATGCATCTGTGCAGAGGAGTAAAGAGGTATAAAAGCACCCACCTGTTTCCTTTCAGGCTAATCATAACATGGATCTCAGCATCCTAGGGAAAACAGCCTCCATTGGGCTGCTACTGCCCCTCCAACACAGATGGGCACAGAAAGGGAATGTGTGGAATGTTGGCTCCCTCCCATCCATCCCCAGGATGGCCAGGGCATCCAAGCAGGTGCAGAAGGGGAAGTAATCTGCACCAGGTTGGCAAAGATTATTTAGCCTCTGGAGTAAGGGGGGGAAATCAAGGCCATGGTCTGGTTCTTTGGGAGGCAGCATGATATTTCCCCATCATTAACATGGGGATAATAATTCTCATCTTCTTTGCAAGATGCTTTGAGATCAAGGGTGGAAATGCGCTATGTAAGAGAGGGGTACTAAAACGTAGTTTTCCTGCTCTGTTCCTAGAGCAGTACAATTACACATTACCCCTTAGTCAGGGCATTTAGTGAAACTCCAATCTAGCCCAGAATAAGGTGCTGAGTGAATATGACAGAACCTGACCTTTTCAAAGTATGGCATGATGGGTTTTTTTTATTGTTCCACCTAAGGAAGTCACTGGGCTATATTGTGATCGGAGGCCAGGTTGTTACACCATTACTCACACTGGTGAGCTGTTATCCCCCAGGTGTTCTCCCGTTGAGTTCAGTGGGAAGATTCAAGTGCGTAATTAACCGACGTGGAAAAAAACAGATCACATCTGGCCCACAGGAAGCCTTTCATGAGGTCCCACTCTGACCTAATTACAGTAGAACCCCTATTTTATTAACTAATTGGGGGTTCAGGAGGCCATTAAATCAAAAAATTCATAAAACTGAACATCTCAAAATTACAGCAGGTACAGAGTGTTTGTTTATCAATCATTCAGTGACAGTGTATCTAATGAATGGTAACAAATGGATACAGCATGTCCAGTGAACCAGCTGTTGGGGGAGGCTAGCTCCCAAGGGTCCCTCCTTCCCCTCCTTGAAGGGTCCCTCCCCTTCAGCCCTCCTTCCCCTGCCCTTCTGCCCCCCGCCCCCGCGCAGGAGTCCAGAGCATCCCCACCGTGGCCCCAGCCCTGGTGCACTAGGTGACACAGCCGCAGCGCTGGGCAGGCAGCATGGCCCGAGCACCAGCTGCCCCGAGTCCCTGCGGCAGGCCAGCCAGCCCCAGCCCCAGCCAGCCTGGGCCAGGGAAGAACACTGGGAATGGCAGGAACGGGTCTGGGGCCACCAGCCCCATTGATCAACTCCTCCCCCTCCCTTCCAGTGCCTTCTGCACACCATGGAACAGCTGTTCAGCAGCATGCAGGAGATGGTGGGTAGGAGGGGGAGGAGCGGGGATAGAGCGTGCTTGGGGGAAGGGGCGGAAAGAGGCGGGGAAGAGGAGGGGCAAGAGTGGAGCAGGGGCAGGAATAGGTGAGACAGGGGTGGGGCTTTGGGGGAAGGGGTGGAGTGGGGGTGGGGCCTGGGGCTGAGCACCCCCAGGGAAAATTAGAAGCCGGCTCGGGGGTCCGTGAAAATTTTTAAATCAAAATGCGGGTCCTCGGGTTGCTAAAGTTTGAGAGCCACTGGTCTGGTGGAAAGGTTCAATGGAACATTGAAGTCTTTGCTGCAAATGTATGTGGACAGGTGCCAGAATGACTGGGACATTCTACTGCCGTATCTGTTGTATGTGGACAGGAGTGTACCCCAAGAGTCTACCGGCTTTGCTCCCTTTGAATTGCTCTATGTGAGGCACGTTAGGGGACCCCCCAGATCTGGTTCGTGATTCTTGGGAAGATAATGATGAGGAGACAGAGCAACCAGTGATGGAATATGTGTCTCCGTTTAAGAAAAATTTGCGAAGTATGACAAATTTGATTCAGCAAAACCTGAAGGAAAGCCAGGAAGCTCAGAAGGAGTGGTACGATAGGCACAAAGGTGCTGACTTTCTAATGTGCAATGGGGTGCTCTGCTCCCCCCCCCAGCTCCGCCCCCACTCACCCCTTCCCCCAAGGCCCCACCCCCGCCCCCTCTTCCAACCCTTGCTCTGGCCCCGCCCTATCTCTTTCTACCCCGATTCACCCTGCCCACCTCTTCCTGCCCCATTTTGCCCCCGCCCCCAAACATGCCGATGTGAGGGGACTGTTGTCCCTCTTACTAACACTCAGTGTGGGTGTTTTGGTTGGCTAGCTCCCAGCACCAAAAGAAAGGGGAAGGGTCGATGGGAAATGAGGACCCTGAGACTGACAGTCCCCAGGAACAATGGGGAGAGGCCAACGCTCCAGGTCAGCCTGATTGAAAGGGCGGGCAGGCTAATCAGGGAGTCCTCCTCCCGTGTGAGCTGGAATTGCCTGGATCAGACAGAGTGGGGCCGAGCTAAGGAGAGAGCAGGGGCCCTAGCTGAGCTGGGGAGCAGAGCTGTGCCAGATCCAGAGGGGCCAGAAAAGCAGCTCAGGGCGCTGGAGCTAGAGCAGCAGCCGTGCTGAGGCAGAGTGGTGGAGCTGGAGATGGGGCTGGAGCAGTCCGGAGTCGGGTGCTGTGAGCAGCCAGCTGGATAGAGCGAGGGGGGACCCTGGGCAAAGGGCCCAGCACAAGGAGTTGCCCCCAGCCAAGAGGCCTTGCAGGCCAGACTTGGAGGGGGATCATAACCCCAACAGGGTGGGCTGACACTGGGAAGAAGGGCCTTGCCACCCAGGACCGGATTGTGACATTCTGGGGCCCTAAGCTATGTCAAGTGTAAGAGGCCCCATACCATAAAAAAAAATGAATTTATTATTTTCACGGAAATGACATTGAATATATAAACATGAAAGCTTTATATTTGCATATATTCAAAGGCAAAGTTGTAAAAATAGAATAATCTAACTAAAACACGTCTTGCAATATGCCTGTTTGCATTATAAAATAGTTTCAGATTAATATATTCTCATCTATGATTTCTTAATTACTAGATATGAAAACTTTATATCTACAGCAATACAAAAGCAGTGACAGTTACACAGACCAGCTTATTTACTGGAAGCAGTACAACCTGCAGTATGTCTGTTTGCACATCATGTTAATTTGAACACTGAAATGTAAAACATTTTCTTTCGTGATTTTTGGACAACAAAGTCATTGGTGATGTCCTCACATGATAAGCTATGGAGTTTGTCACTTTCGATGCACAGAATGCTTAGGGCAGATAGCTTGTCTTGCAGAATTGTTGTCCGCAGTTCATTCTTGACATTTCAGTTGCAAAAATGACTATTCTCCTGAGCAGTTTGTTACCATTAGACTCAAAAAAAGCCACAAAATCACTTTCAAAAACTAGTAAAAAAATTAATTTTAAATTATAAATATTGAGATTTATATATCTATACAACAACAAATTATATATATATATGCTGAAAACCTGTATTATTTTACCAGGATATTTCTGTTAAAGTTAGTGCTATTTTGTCTGTGTTCTCACAGGAAAACAAGAGAGGATATACAATTTTTTTAAACTATGAATAAGGAAAATTATCCTTCTTTTCATATGAATAAATGAAAAAACTTTTGATTAATTTTGTTTGGGAAATACAAAGTTTATCCAGACTATATATAAAATATATTTACAAATGTTTATTCTGATTTAATTTTTGCTATGAAACAATGAATTGTTGGGATTTTTCTTTTGACATACTATAAAAATATGATGTATTATGCATATGATATGTGATTTATAAGTCTATATAAGAATTTTTACATAGCACACTACCTATAATAAAATATGATCTTGCGTGCTCCAATCCCGCCAAGCAGAAAATCCCAGTCTTTTTGCTAGGCAGCCATCTCTCTTTGCATTTGCTTCCCTATCTTCTGTCTCCCCCAGGACCACTAATTAATCTCTAGTAAACACCTCAGACACACAGAGTGACAACAAGCTATATGCGTGAAAGAGAAAGAAAGAATTTACCTGAAAAAAGACTGGTAATCTTTAGACAGGCATTGAGAAAGTAAGAAAAACTAGATTATATTCAAGCAAATACAGGCAATCCTCGGATTTACGACACAATTGGTTCCTGAAAATTGCGTCGTAAGTCTAAACATCATAACTCGGAACCACAATACACTCCATTGAGGGACCGAGCGTCATAAAGTCAAAACCAATTCTCGGAAGTCGAATCAGGGTGTCAATTCAGAAACATCATATGTGCTGTTTGTCGTAAGTCGAACATCGTAAAGTCGAGGACTGCCTGTATAATGAATGTTTAATAGCCTATAAATCATATATGCACATAGTTTGAAATAACTTGCTGCCCAAGTACTCAGAATATTTTGATATATATTTATATCTTCCTTCACTTCTCTCAAAACCCTCTAGTTATCCTTTCATCAGCACTCTCTGATATTTACTGTGAAGGTTCCAGAAACTGACAGAGGGAAGCCAACACAAAGTTATCCTCCTCAAGATCCAATCAAGCCAAGTCCATAAGACGATCACCTGCAAACTCCATGTGAAGCATGGATAGCGCATGAAACAGAAAGTAGTGTGCGCACTAAAATACACAATTCTACATACATACAGACCAAACGAAGAAAGAACACACTACCACTTAGGAAAAGCAGGAGTGAAGGCACTATACGACTGAGCATGCTCGACTGTAAACAAAAGATGGCGGCCTTCCAGCTATTACCAGCCAAGGGGGACTCTATAGATGATGTCACTCCTAGGATGAGTCCCATACGAGTATGAGCTTAGCAGCATGGCTTCACGACACTGCCGTCTCCAACCTCACATTTTCCCCGATTTTATCGTCAGTCAGATTATTTATTTAAATAAATAAGTGATGAGGGCATGGTCAGAATTTTACCAGTAGTAGCTGGCCAACAAAATGCTGCCTTAGGAGACTGATAGCAGACTTACTCGTACAAATTTTTGCATTTGTATGTGACCTGATGTGGGTTGGACTCGTGAGTATTTTTAGTGAAGTTGAGTGTAATAAATAAAAAATGTGAATAAATTAATCTTTAGAATAATCTACATTACTATCATTTAGATTTGGACAGTTAAAGAAGTGAGTAACAATATTCAATCAGTACGATACATTTCTTGAGCAGACTATTTGATTTTATTATATATTTTTAAAAGCTCCAGCTGCCACAAATTAAAAATGGAATTGTGTAACAAAAACTCCCCAATCCAGCAGCTTTCCTTCATCTCAAACCATAAATGAATAAACTGATGATGAAAACAAATCCAAACTATGTCCCATGTCACTCACAGAGGGCAGCTGTTGTTGCTCTCCTCCTTCCACAATGGATAAGTAGATGGGCTTCCCAAATTTCCCAGAATCTGGGCCTTGAAGTCTAATGGAACAACAAAATGAAATGGAACTGATATGGGGAGTTTGAACTTCAGGTTGTACATTGTTATCCAGATGTGGCACTACTTCTTGTCTTGACAAGTAGGAGGTTGGTGGGAGGGATAGTTCAGTGGTTTGAGCATTGACCTGATCAACACAGGGACATGAGTTCAATCCTTGAGGGGGCCACTTAGGGATCTGGGGCAAAAACTGGGGATTGGTCCTGCCTTGTGCAAGGGGTTGGACTAGATGACCTGCTGAGGTCCCTTCTAACCCTGATATTTTATGGAATACTAATTTTACAAGTGCAATTATTGTTTTTTTTCTCAGCCCTGGCCTCCCACCTGTCAATAATGAACAATTAGTGAAGGGTAAGGTAAGGGTATTTGTGTAGCCAGATGTATATATTTTTGTCATATTTGAAAGAAAATGTCTATATTTATTCTATATGTCTATATTTAAAAGTGGCAATTCTTCAACAAAAAAACTTCAGAAACAGACTCCAATGAGAAACAGCAGAACTGGAATTAATTTGCAAACTGGACACCATCAAATTAGGCCTGAATAAAGACTGGAAGTGGATGGGTCACTACAAGAACTAAAAACTAATTTCCCCATGCTAATTTTCCCCCTACTGTTACTCACATCTTCTTGTCGACTGTTTGAAATGGGCCACCCTGATTACCACTACAAAAGTGATTTTTCCTCCTGCTGATACTAGCCCACTTTAATTGAATTGTCTCGTTAGAATTGGTAAGGCAACTCCCATCTTTTCATGTACTATGTGTATATATCTTCCTACTGTATTTTCCACTTCATGCATCTGATGAAGTGAGTCTTAGCCCACAAAAGCTTATGCCCAAATAAATGTGTTAGTCTCTAAGATGCCACAAGTACCTCGTTGTTTTTGCTATATTTAGAGAGAATCTACTTTTTCCTATATCTCCTTTATTTATCAGCTGATTTGATAAAATTTGAAACGGAGTCAGTTTTTTCTTTTTTAGAGGCCCCTCATATTGCAAGGCCCTAAGATGTAGCTTAGTTATCTTACGCGTTAATCCAGCACTGCTGTCACTGCCAGAGCAAATGTCCGACGCGCAGCATCCCGCAGCGCAGCCAGGGCCCGGGCAGGAGGCCTGGGACACGTGGGGCACAGACTGTGAACTGCCCTAACATTCCAGAGACGGTTGTTTCTGGTTGCCCCATGCCACAGAGCAGGGTGACGTGTGTTTTCTTTTAACCTTTCCCATTTTTTCCTTTTTTTTCTTTCATTGATTGCTGTTTGTATTTGTATTTGCTTTGAGTTGTATGTAATAATTTAAATTGTATTTGCTTTGAACTGTATGTAATGATCAGTGGGTCAAGGAAGTGTCCAGTGCAGAGAGAGCACCCCAGAGTGGGGACACCCTAGCCCCTGCCCTAAGTGACCACGACAAGATTGGGGGTCGAGCCCCCCAGGAATCCTGGACCCAGCCTTGTCAGGGTTACTGGGACTAGAGTGGAAGGGGAGCCCTCAAGGTCAGGCAGGCCTCTGGGTAGAGAGAGTGGGAGCGAGGACTGAGATCCTTTCGCTAGCCCATTCCACCAGGGTGGTGTATAAGCCAGGAAAGTTCTTCCCCGCAATAGCTGGACCATTTCCCGCTTACATCTGGGCAAAGTTATTTCTTTTCCCTTGTGTCTGGGCATTAGGATATAACCTCTAATGACAGGGTCACATGCTACTGTGCTCATTAACACAGGACATATGTGATATCTCTGCTGGAGCAAACATGTCCCTGTTACTTACAACTGGGGAGATTTACCCATCTCTGTGGAATTCAGTCTTGTCCCCAGGGCAAGTCATGGGGTCAGATTAGTAAATGAATAATCATCTCCAAAACAAACACATTCTCCTCTCTGCTATGTGTCCCCGTCTCTGCTTGGTCTTAGTCATGGCAAAACACACTGACTCCCTTGAATAAGCTGTGTGTGGTGTTAGTTACATTTTCTCTGTATGGGCTACAAATTGTTCCTTTGCCTTTTCTTCTTGTTGTTTTGAAAATTTAAAACCGAAATCTGTTTTTCTGAGGCTTTACTGGAGTCTGGAAACAGGCGTGGATGTGAACTGTCGACTCAGAAAAGTCATAAAACTTACCGCAAAAAAAATCACCCTTCGGTTCAAGGGTCGCTCTGTACAGAAATCTTCATGTTCCGGGTGAAGACGAGAGAAAATACTGACAGAATCAGCCCACAGCAAGTAGGACACAACTTGTTCCCAGGTCACAGGATGCCTCTGATATTAAGCCAGGAAGTGATTGTAAGTCTGACAGTCCCTGGGATGGGAATGTTAGACTGTTCAGCATCTAACACAGCACAGCCAGGCCGGATCGACGCACACGACTGTCACTGACACAACTATATGGGTTTAATTCACCCCGTTGGTTATTTCAGTGCAAATCTGTATGTGTCTGAGACACACTCGTTTCAGATGAAGAGCAGCCTAAATTTGTTTCTTTTCATATTCATCACCCACTTTATCCTCCCCCTGCCTTTTCTTTCCATTCCCTTTTTATTTCTCTACCCCCTTCCCCTCGCATTCCTTCTCCTCCTCGCCCCATGTAGGTCAAACTTCTTTATTTTCTTATCTTTCCTCTATTCCTTCTCCCACCCCCTCCTTTTTCTGCACCTTCTGCTCCTGTGCTGGAGAGCAGCTGATAGGAGGTCAGGCAGGGACCTTTCATTATCAGCAAAATCACTTCTGATTCGGAGCAGAAGGCAGAGAGAACAGAAGCCCAGCTCCTCGCTGCCATGGCTTCAGGGGCTTCTGAACAGGGACTCCAAGAGGAAACCAAATGTCCCATCTGCAGAAACTATTTCACGGAGCCGGTGAGCGTAGACTGTGGGCACAACTTCTGCCGGGACTGCATCTCTCAGCACTGTGACACATGGACAAAAGGGGACTATGACCCTTTGTGCTGTCCCATGTGCAGAGCTCGGATCCAGAAGGAGAATCTCCGGCCCAACTGGGACCTGGCAAGATTAACAGAAATACTTAAAGAATGGAATCTGTGCAAGAAACACCAGGAGAAACTCAACCTGTTCTGCGAAGAGGACGGGGAAGCCGTGTGTGTGGTTTGCGAGAAATCCCCCGAGCATAGATCTCACAAGGTGCTGCTCATGAAGGAGGCTGCCCAGAAATATCAGGTAGGAAACACTCTGGATCCGGGTTCATTTGGTCCTTTCCTTTGCAGTCTAATCTGAACTTTGCTCCCAGGGCATCTAGAGTCTTTTTGGAGTCATTCTAGAAGCCGCAGAGTCCCCTAATTTCCTACATTTTTTTCCCTAGTCTCTAGCTCCATCCAAATCTCTCCCCTGCAGGCTCCTCCCTCCGGGCAGGTGCTGTCCCAGCCTGCCAACCCTGCACTATTCATTAGGGAGAGATGGTCACCTGAGCTCAGAGTGAGGCAGTTTCTGCTGCCAGGCTGGGAATGGAGGGGGAATGAGCTGCTCCCAACACATCCCTGACAGCCCAGGCACTTCAAGCAGGGCATTCACCTTCATGATGAACACAGCAGCCCTCCCTCTGCTGCATGGAGCACACATGGGGCTGGATTAAGGCACAGGCATATGGACCCTAGCTCCTAGAGTCACCCGCTTGCATCACACCCTCAATTTCTAGTCTCAACAGAACCACCAAAAAGTAAGCTCCTGGCCTTCATTCTTGCAAAGAATAGCTTGGAAATGAGAACTAAGCATAAGTGATATGGCAAGGCCTGCCTGAGTTTGCAGAGAGCCTGAGACAATAGCTCCAAGGGGCTAGAACTGATCCATCAATCCAAAGAGGGTGTTAACTCCAAGACCTACTGCTCTGGGGTCCCCATCAACCACACCCCACCAGGGGGCTCTGGGTGTGTCATCAGGGGAAGAGCTAACTAGATCCAACCAATTCTCCCAAGCAGATAAACCCTGACTGCTGGGGGGAGCATTTGATGGCGCCCAGCTGCTCCCCTGACTCTGAGGCCCTGCTGCCTTCCCTGCTGTTCCTGGGGGGTGGTGTGGGACCTTTGTGGCTATTCCTGAGCGGGCAGAAGGGCCCCATGCTGCTGGATCTGGTTCGCTAGAAGAAGGGGGTGCAGCCAGCATTCCAAGTGCTGGAGAAGGGGGGTCATCTCTAATGCAAGGGCTGGGCCATGAGAGCAAGGGCAGAAAGATCCAGCATGCTGGTGAATGAAGCTCTCTAGGTTGTCTAGAATAGAGTCCTGGCTTACCTCACTGCAGTTCTGCGCGTACACATCCCTTTGTTCTAATCTGGAGGGAAGGTGCAGACAGAAAGGAGGGCAGGGAACATGCTTTCCTTCAGTACTGCCCCTGGGAGTGAGAAAAGCTACACGACTGCACTCTTCATTACTATTATGATTCATTAATAGACCAGCCAAATCTGCAAGGAGGTCCCTGCCTGCCCGCCCCCCCCCCCCGCCCCCAAATATTTACAGCCTTTCAGGACGGCCAGAGACCAAGGGGAGGTAGGAAAGAAACTCGGAGTGGCCTGTCCCATCTGCTGCCTCTGTTCGGAACATGCTCTGCAGGGTGTGTACACACCATGCCTTAAATAGATCACAGTCCTTCACTCTCCACCCCCGACAGAGCTGAGCTCAGCACAGGGACACAGAGTGGGGGCAGAGGTGGCTGTATGACATCTTTCCACCTCCTGGGAATATCTGCTTTTCCGGGGGCCCTGCCTGGATCCCCAGCCCCGGGGGCTGCTCTTACACTCTGCTCCATGGGCGATTGTGGCAGCTGAGAAAAGGCAGAGTGCAGGGCGCCCCAGCCACATTCCTGCATGTCCCCAGCAGGTCCCTATGAACCAGGGGGTTGGTGAACACTCACTCTGCTCGCCCCATGTCATCCCCTTACTCAGGAGATGAACAGATTGATCATGTTTCTAGAGCCTTACAGTTACACAGGGGCTGGGATCGAACCCAGAACCGCCCCCCTTTTGTCTGTATCACTCACTTCCATCCCAACAAGGGTAAACTCATTTATGGGGACCAAACCATCCGGATCACTCAAAGCCAGAGCAGCGCTGGGTGCAGGGTCCCCTGCTGCTGTGCACTGGGCAGCCGAGAATGATGGCTGTCAATATTACTGCCTGGTGAGAGGGTCTAAGGGAATCGCTGGAGAGAATCATAGAATCGTAGGACTGGAAGGGACTTTGAGAGGTCGTCTAGTCCAGTCCCCTGCACTCATGGCAGGACTAAGTATTATCTAGACCACCCCTGACAGGTGTTTGTCTAACCTGCTCTTAAAAATCTCCAGTGATGGAGATTCCACAGCCTCCCTAGGCAATTTATTCTAGGGCTTAACCCAGCATCTCCAGCCAGTGGGCTTTCAGGGAATTGGCTTTATTTCCTCCTGCCAATGGAGACACGTTAGAAAGAGTTTCATCAAAGACTAAATTCCAGCAATGCTGTTTTTTCTTTCCCATGGTGGGAATAGACCCCTGCCCACTCCTGCCAAAGCAAAAAAAAAAACCACACCAAGTCTTTTTCTTCCCTCTCAGGATCAATTCCAAACCCATTTGCTGATGCTGAAGGAAGAAAAAGAAAAGCTCACAAAATGTAGACAGTCTGAAGAGAGGAAATTGCAGGAATTCCTGGTAGGTCCCATTGTCATTAACCAGTAGTTATTATTTGGGGTAACGATCTCTGAGGGTATATTTTGCTGTGGCATTATGGAGGAGTGTATGTTTTTCCTCTGTGGCCATGTGGTGCTACGGGAGACAGTGTGTGTGTCCCTATCTCTCTGTAATTGTGTTCCTGCGTGTGCACACTTTTGTGCATGTCTGTTTTGTGTGTCACAGCTGTCGGTGAGTTGTTGCTCTCTCTGTGTGCATGCAGTGTGTGTGTGTGTGAGTAACTGTTGTCAGGAGAGCACCATTGACCCATTTAAATGTTGTTTTTGTGTGTTGTGGTTTTTCTCCCCATGGATGTCTGCCCGGGGAATTCTGAGTACTACCCCCTTCTGCCCTTTCTATTGATAGACTTGGGTTGTCAGGGGCCAGTGCAAAAGCATTTCTAATCATGCCAGATATCAGACATGATAAACAGAAAATGGGGCTGGCTGGGGGGGTCTCTAGGAAAATCTTCTCTCTATCCATAGGGAAAATTTCTAAGGCAATATCTTAAGCTGAATTTTAGAGGTTGTGGTGAATTTTCCCTCCTGCACATCTCAAGGGCACTGGAACGGGGTGGTCAGGGGGCAATGGCCCCATCACTTTTTATCAGCCATAGGGGCAAGTGATTGGGGGAGGGGGCAGAAAGGAGTGAGCCAAGAGTGGGGTTTTGAGGGGAATAGGCGGCACGGGAGCGGGGGAAGGGATGGTGCGAGGGTGGGGTCTGGGGGTAACAGGCGGTGCAAGAGTAGGGCCTCAGGGGGAAGAGGCGGCCCGGGAGGCAGGCCATGGTTCAAGTGCCGGTGGGCCCCCCCACACACACTTTTAGGGTGCTTCTGCCGCTTCTGGCACAAACTCACCCTGATTGTCTCCAAAACTCTGACCTGCCCTTTCCTGATTTGTCATTGTTCACTAAAGGAAAAGACGGAAGCCGAGAGGCAGAAGATTGTGTCTGAATTTGAGCAACTGCGCCAGTTTCTGAAGGAACAAGAGCGACCCCTGCTGGCATTACTGGAAGAGCTGAAGAAGGAGATTGCGAAGATTCAGGACGAAAAGGTCGCCAAACTCTTCGAGGAGATTTCCCGTCTCAGTGAGCTGATCGGTGAGATGGATAAGAAGTGTCAGCAGCCGGTGAGGGAATTCCTGCAGGTGAGCCTGTGTTAGAGCCACACCAGGAAATTTATTTGTATCAACCCCCTCCACTGCCTCTGGCTCACTGGCAGTGATTACCCTGGCCACAGAACCCTCCCCTTCCCTTCCTCAAACAGGTATGTCACTGGAGGGGAAGGTGGTCAATTTCCCCCATTTATGGTTCTACTCTGTCAGCTCTTCTGAGCTCCCAGAGCGAAGATCTGTTTGAGGACAATTCCTTATTTCCTGACTCAGGGCTCATAAAACAACTGGCCCCTCAACAGTTGCACCACAACACACCTCCAAAGGCTGGCAAAGAGGCCAAACCTGGACCCTGCATCCTCCCAACCCCCACATCCCTTGCACTCCTCCAACACCGTCCACACACGTATTCTCCTTTCTGCGCTGACCACTCATATTGCCTAACTCTGCACAAAGAAGTTACATGACGCTAAAGATGCTATGAGCAATTCCTGGTAGGGGCGCTGGGAGTCAGGAACCTCTTGGCCAAATGTCCCAGAAACTGGCTTTCCTTTGATCACAATCAGTCAAATTGTTCAGGATATGGTTGAGGAGCATGATTACTTTACACGGACTAGTAGAATCTTTCATCATGCCTCTAATTAATGTGATTCCTTTGACGATACATCTGAAGTAAAATCAGAGTCTTCATGTGGATTTTAGAGCACTTTACAATATTGCTTTTAAATCAGGGTATGTCTACATTTAAAACAATACAGCTGTGCTGCCGTAGCACTTCAGTGTAGACAAGGTGATAATCCATTTTAGCTGTACCAGAGCTTCCATTGCACTATAACTTGCTTGCGTTATTCCATGGGACTATCCGGTGGTTGCTGCTGAAAACCTGGCCTGTTTAGCCAGGTATTCATAGTTGAATTTGTAAAGTCACAAACTCCAGTGAAGCATGTCGGGAGCTCAGCGTGTGATGGCACAGTGAGTCCTGTCCAGAGCAGGAGAGAGCCCCAATGCATGGTGCATGGAACTGAACGTCCTGTTTCTCTCTGTTTCCCCTATAGGGCATCAGATGCACCTTGAACAGGTAGATGGCTCCTTCTCAATTGCCTTCGTACTTCATTATTCTAGGAACAGGCTGGGACACCACGTTACCAAAAAATCACCTCCAGGCCCAACAGCAAAGTGGGGCAAGGTGACACATGGAGTAGGCCTCTCCCTCTGTTTAACAGAAACCTGGGGTTCCTGCATTTCATGCAAAGCTAACAGTATCATAGGCGCCGATTCCGTGGGTGCTCTGGGGCTGGAGTACCCATGGGGAAAAAATGGTGGGTGCTGAACACCCACCGGCAGCCCCCCATCAGCTCCCCCCCGCCTCCCCAGTGTCTCCCACCCACCGGTGGACCCCACGGATCAGCAACTCCCCATCCCTCCCCATGCCTCCGCCTGCCCCAATCAGCTGTTTTGTGACATATGGGAGGCTCTGGGAGGGAGGAGGAGGAGCGACGACATGGCATGCGTGGGGGAGGGGGCGGAACTGGGTGGAAGAGGCGGGGTGGGGTGGGGCTTTGGGGGAAGGGGTGGAGTCGGGGCGGGGCCTGGGGCAGAGCCAGGGGGCGAGTGCCCCCCGGCACTTTGTAAAATTGGCCCCTGTGAACAGTATTATCTGATCACCTGCCTTCCCAGGGTGGGGGAGATGTCCCAGGCCTGTGGAATGGAGTATGAGCTTTTCACCTCTTGGGCGTCTGAGTTCTGTAGGGCCCAGGTCAGGAGTAAATAAAAGTCTTGATGACGATTTGGAAACCTAAGGAATGGGCTGGTGAGAGGGGAGTTGATCTCAGTCCAGATCCATGTGGACAGGTGCCCACAGCCGAGTGACTAGCAGACATATGGGAACCTACTGGCCACCAAAGCACAGAGGACAAAGAGTCAATTGCTCATGGGGATCGAACTCCCGTCCTGTCCCTAAAGCTGGTCCCACTGGGCCAGGTTGAAGCACACTCATGGGACACCAGGGGGGAAGCTTGCAGTGCCACTGGCTGGGATATAACTGCTCTGTGGCTGGGACACACAGAGAAATTCTGTCTAGGCCCCACAGCTCAGTACTTCCATAGTGAAATAAAATGCTTGTTAACCGGAAAAAGTTTGTTGCTCTCTAGATGTGAAAAAAGGAAGTTCCAGCAGCCAGAGGAGATTTCTCCTAAGCTGGAAATCAAACTTGATTTTTGGTGTCAGCAAAATATTGCCCTGAAGGCTACTCTGAGGAAATTCAAAGGTACTAAGGTCTAGTGAGGAAGCTGAAACCTGTGCTTTTGGGAGGTGATGGGCTCCAGCTGATTACTTATGATTAGATGCTTACATCAAACTGAAATAAATCAGAGCCTAACTTTCAAACACAGCTCCTGAATCAGGGGGCAAAGGGCTGGGGAATTTCCAAGCAAAAATAAATTATTGTTCACAATCAATAATGATACAAATGTGATTCCTTTTTCCATTAAGAAATTTCTTCTAAGTAATGAGAAAAACAGGATCCAGGTGAAGGGAGCCATGTCACATTCTCCTGACAACATTCAGTTATGGCTTCATCCTGTTTATAAATGGAGACAAGAGCCCCCCAAACTGCTATTTAATAACAAAGAGAAAGGAAATATATCTAAAGATAGTGCGGCAGTCTGGGAGTCGGGATTGCTGGGCTCTGTTCCAGCTCTGCCATTGACTTGCTGTGCGACCTTCATAAGAACATAAGAATGGCCAGACAGGGTCAAACCAAAGGTCCATCTAGCCCAGTATCCTGTCTGCCGACAGTGCCCAATGCCAGGTGCCCCAGAGGGAGTGAACCTAACAGGTCATGATCAAGCGATCTCTCTCCTGCCATCCATCTCCACCCTCTGACAAACAGAGGCTAGGGACACCATTCCTTACCCATCCTGGCTAATAGCCATTAATGGACTTAACCTCCTTCGCCAAATCAGCCTCTCCCTGCCTCAGTGTCCCCATCTTCAAAATGACAATTACAATCATTCCAGTCCCCACAGGAGGGTGTGGATCTGATGTGCAACTGGTGGATGTATTAAAATGCTTCCAGATCCCTACATGTAACAAACACTGAGGGCCTGATATACAGCAGTGCTGAGCACCAGCGGGTCCCATTGACTTCAGTTAGAGCCGTGGGTGCACAGAGCCTTTGAAAATCAGACCCTGTGCGAGCAGAGTGTTCACCTGAAATCCTTGGATGGACCGAGTGATATAAGGCCTGGTCTTTATTTACACTAACACCTTTACGGACTGACAGTATGAAGGGGCTTTAAAGTGTGTAAAGGCCTCTTTACACTGTCAGAGCCATACAAAGGGTCCTCAGAGTAAATGAGTATCAGGCCCCTCGTTATGCAAAGTGTTCCCAGAATATTCCTGATTCTGTTTAATTATACTTTGCCCTTCCTAGAAATTCTTCCTGTATCTCTTCATTTCTCAACCTTCCTCTGTCTCTCAACCCCTTTCCCTCTGCTTGGGTTTCAAAATTAAAGAACAGTTGTGTCAATTAGTAGCAGAAAGCTGGCCATAAACATGACAGCCCGAAATCTCATCTCTCTCTCCCCTTCTCCTCACTCTAGACATGCTGTCATCTGAACTGAAGAGAGAATGGGAATTGTCTCTGCCACAGGGTGTAACAAAAACACATACAAAGGGTGAGTTTTACAGGGATTTGGGCCTCAGATTCTCAGTGATTGTGGAAAAACCTTTCTGGGATCAGAGACCCAACTCATCTCAAACTAGGCTCAACATGTGAATAAGAAGGGGGTTGCTGTGACAGGTAGAGATTGATTCTCCCTGCCCAGGGTAATCCTGTGCTGGGCACACACTGTGACTGAGGATTGGGATGGGGGGGGGGGGCACGATACCCCAGACAGACCATGTTGACCGTCTTTTTTCAGCGAAAAGCTAGAGCATTAAACATTTATCCAATGGTTATTTTATCCAACATTGCACCTGGGTCCCCTGAATGTGTCTTTAAAAAAAAATTATTTGAAGAAAATTAGAAGGATGAAATTAGAGGTTGATGAAACTGCTGATGTAGAAATAAAATAAAACTGGGTGTTTGTAATGAACATGTACGCTGAAAATGGCTGTGTGACCTTTTCTTTAATGGAACATACCATCTGGTGGATCTGCATCACATGGTCGTTTGACCATTCCTATGCAAACACAGCCCAGATGCGGTTTTCAACCTTTTTTCACTTTTGGACCTCTAAAAAATTTCAAATGGAAGTGCAGACCTGTTTGGAAATCTCAGACATAGTCTGTGGGCCCCCAGGATCTGTGGACACAGGTTGAAAACCACTGGTCTATGGTAACGACGACCTTTCGCGGATGCTTTAGACATAGTCTGCAGACCCCCAGTGGCCTGTGGTCCACAGGTTGAAAACCACTGGTCTACAGCATCTTAGGTACCAATGTGCCGACGTTAGCATGTCCCTTAAATGAACATTATGCACACCCGAGTGCAAACATGTTAGTTTGGACATGAGGAAAAACTGGGGCTGCTGGGGATTTTTAAGAGCAGGTTGGACAAACACCTGTCAGGGATGGTCTAGATAATACTTAGTCCTGCCATGAGTGCAGGGGGCTGGACTAGACGACCTCTCGAGCAGTAGCATAGCTACGGGGGGAGCGGGGCAGCGGCCGCTCCCACACCGAGCACAAGTGGGGCCTTTTTAATGTATTGGCGCCTTTTTAATTTTTACTCACCCGGCGGCGCTCCGGGTCTTTGGCAGCCGGTCAGGCGGCGCTCCGGGTCTTCAGCAGCTTTTCGGCGTCGGGTCCTTCACTCGCTCCGGTCTTTGGTGGTGGGGGAGGGGGGGTCCTTCAGTGCTGCCGAAGACCGGAGCGAGTGAAGGACCCGATGCCGAGGACCCGGAGCGCCGCCGGGTGAGTACGAGTGGGTGGCGCCTTTGTTATCTCCGCTCCCCCTGTTTTCTCCACCCGGCTACGCCACTGCTCTCGAGGTCCCTTCCAGTCCTACGATTCTCTGATTCTATGTATGGGGAAACCTTGTCTGGAAAGTGACGTTTATAATGCTTACAGGCTAATTCCTCCATGTTTGTAACAGTTTTAGTGCCGTGAGTGGATGGGTCTAGTGCTGCACAAAATCGTATTTTAAAAAATGGAGTGAACTTATTGACAGTTCATTAAAATCTTCCTTCAAACCAGTATATAGGTTGTGGAGAGGGAGAAAGAACTTGCAAGACCTGTCCAGGGAGAGGTAATAGGAAAAAGACAGAGAGCCAAGCTCTGCAACCACAACAGCAGCTGTAACCGCACCTTTAGTGTCTGGAAGGAGGGAACTGCAGTGAAATCCCAGCTCAGCCCCAGCACAGAGGCAATTCCCTGGGACCCAGGACAGAAAGACAGAAAACTAGGGACTGTCCCAGCCAGAACGGGGCTGCTGGGGAGTGTGAGAAATGGTCCCAGCCTCCCCCAGGTCTGAGCTCTGCCCCTAACGCTCTGATTCTCTCTCTCTCCCCAGTGAATGTGACTCTGGATCCAGACACGGCTCATCCCAGGCTCATCGTGTCTGCAGATCGGAAATGCGTGAGATGGGGAAACACACAGCAGGATCTCCCTGACAATCCCAAGAGATTTGATTTTATTCTCTGTGTGCTGGGCTGTGAGGGATTCACCTCGGGGAGACATTTCTGGGAGGTGGACGTGGGAGATGGGGGACGGTGGGCCGTGGGGGTGGCCAGAGAGTCTGTGAGGAGGAAGGGAGAGATCATCCTGAACCCTGAGGGGGGGATCTGGGGTGTGCGACAGTGGGGGGGCCAGTACCGAGCTCTCACCTGCCCAACAACCTTCCTGTCCATGAGCTACAGCCCCCAGAAGATCCGTGTTTCTCTGGACTATGAACAGAGGCAGGTGACATTTTTCGACGCTGATAACAAGGTTCTGATCTATACTTTCCTGCTGGTCTCTTTCACTGGGGAGAGAATCCACCCTTGGTTCCGAGTGGGGACGGGATCTCAGCTCAGGCTCTGTCCCTGAGACAAGAGGGGAATGTCCCACTGGGGACCCTGCAGTTTTCCCTTGTAGCCTCTGACGTCCTCATCTCTATGGCCCTGGCCAAGTCCCAGCTTCCCGCAGACCTTCTAATGCATACTCTGGAGTGTCCAAACCACAACAGGCTACCAGGGAGAGGTGGAGATACAGAAGCCAATCTCATTGCCACAAGGATTTGACACCTGTTTGTCACGGTCCTCAGTGATCCAGAAGGACTCTAGCTGCCTGTAGGGTCGGAGACTGATAGATGGGAGCCGTAGTTAATTAAAGTGAAGGGCAGTGAAAAGGAGAGAGACACAAAGCAACGTACGTGACAGTGGGATTGGTGAATGCTAATGAAAGCGATGCTGTCACTCACGGCATAGTTCATCCATTCAATGCACTATTGGGGCATGAAAAGTAGGGCCACTTCTGTGCCTTTATAAGGGCTTTGTACAAATTTTGCAACTTTTCTCTTTTTTAATTATTCAGTGATCACTGCCGGGGAAAAATTGTGCCAGGTAAAGGGCTGGTGCAAGGCACTTGCATCACAGAGCAGAGGGAGCAAGGTCTAGGTTGCAAGAGGGCAGACTTTGGGAAATTAAGGGAATTAGTTAAAGAAGTCGCTGGACTGACGTTCGCAAGGACTGAAATGCAAAAGCAGCTTGGAATTTCTCTGGCCCAACTGTACAAAAGCTAGCTGAAATTTACATCCCAAACAAGGGAGGGAAACTTGTAGGAAAAGGCTCCAGACCTGGCTGGCTGGATAACCACCAATATGGAAAGGGAAAATGATGAGCAAAGAAAGCTACATCAAGGAAGATAGAAAAATGTTCGAATAAAGTGAGAATTGCTGAGAGTGATGCGGAATTAGCTCTTGCCAAATGAAATAAAACAAATACTGAGTGGTTTTTTAGTTACATAAATGAAAAGAGAATGAGGAAGGAAGTGGTAGGGCCACTATGCACTGTGGATGGGAAAGAGATTAAAGATAAGCTACAGTATAGCCCAGAAGCTAAATTCGCATTTTGCCTTGGTTTTCAGTGAGGATGATCATATGATCTTACAAAGTATTAGCCGAGGCATTTCCAGCAGAGGCTGAGAAGTATCAATGACATTGCACAAGGCACTGGTAAGATCTCATCTGGCATACTGTGTAGAGTTCTCGTCTCCCATGTTCCAGAAAGATTAATTTAAACTGCAATAGGTACAGAGAAGACCTAGTAGGATAATCAGGGGAATGGAGACAGGGGTGCTGGAATGGGGGGACCAGGAGGCCACGGTCCCCTCACTTTTCACAGTGGGTGGGCCAGGCCCATCCACTTCTTAACATGAGTGTAGTTTGAGGGGCAGGGAGCTGCATTGCCCCGCCAAAATGCAAGCATCAGGCAGGCGCGGAGCGACACAAGCAGGGGCTGCACTTCGTGACCCCTGCCTGCAGCGCCAGCCTCTTCCCAGCCGGCCCCTCTCAGTGGCCCCACCTCTGCTCCTCCTCTTCCCCCCAGGGGCCCGTCCCCTGGCCAGGCCAGAAGGCAGAGCCAGCCTGCTGCCCAGGGAGTCCAGGCTGCTGTGGGGAGCCCTGGGCCCTCCATCTGCCCTGGGCGATGCGGTATAATCGTGTGACAGAATACAGCTCTGCATTCACACCCTACACACTATTGTAATAATCTTTGTACAAAGTATGACTTGTAAGTGAGGCTGTGAATTTGTCACGGAAGTCACAGATTCTGTGACTCTCCAGGACCTCTGTGACTTCTGCAGCAGCCGGTGCAGCTGGCCCGGGGGCCGCCTGAGCAATTCAGGCAGCCCCTGGGCCAGCCACACCAGCCACTGCTGGGGCAGTCTCGCCCCCCCCCTCCCCCCATCAGCAGCAGTAGGAGTTTTTGTCTGGGAGGGGACTCAGGGCTAGGGGTTGTCGCACAGGAGTGGGTGAGGGGCAGCGCTTACCTCAGGGGTGGGCTCCCCAGAAGCAGCGACATGTCCCTCCCTCCCTCAGCTCCTAGCTCCGTGCACTGCCTCCGCCTGCAGACACCGCCCCCGCAGCTCCCATTGGCTGCGGTTCCCGGCAATGGGAGCTGCGGAGCCAGCGCTGGGGCGGGGGCAGCGCGCGGAGCTAGGAGCTGAGGGAGGGACGTGTCGCCACTTACGGGGAGCCACAAGGAGCCGGGTAGGGAGCCTGCCAGCCCCACCAACCCCAGCACCAGCAGGGGTTCTGGACTACTCCTGCCCAAGATTTAGTCAGGGGTATATAGTACAAGTCATGGACAGGTCACAGGCTGTGAATTTTTGTTTACTGCCCGTGACCTGTTCATGACTTTTACTAAAAAAAAACTGTGACTAAAATGTAGCCTTACTTGTGAGGTATCATATGAAAACTCATAATTTTCTGGTCATTATTGTCCTGGTAATATATGTGTGGCAACTCTGTGTGTGTGAAGTGATAAGATTCCCCTATATGGTGTTGTTAACATGTGTTCAAAACCCCACAGTACTGTCCAAAGAGAAGGTGGCAAACAGGTCTGTCCTAAATGAAAGAACATGTGCTTTGCTTCATTTGCATTTGAGCAATAAACAGAGTTATCAAGCAGAAGGGGAAAACAAAGGAAGTTCAAACAGGTGAAAAAAACAGCAGGGAACATTCTTCTACATAGACACTCTGGCTCCTGGTACTCTGTTTTTCAAGAGGGGGACTGAAGCTATGAAAAGAAGGGACAAACATCCCAAAACACTCCTCTGTCTCTCATCACATTCACTACATCTGAAGAGACAAAGGAAGCATTTACTGGGAGAGGGGGTCCTGATCTAGATGGTTTGGTCAGTAAGGATGCTGAAAGCATGTGGTGAGAAACTTTGCTTGAATCTAATATAGTTTGTTAAGTTAGGCATTAGTAAGTGTTCTATCTTTATTTTTCTTTTATGCCTCATGACTTGTAGTCACTTAAAATCTCTCTTTGTGGTTAATAAACTTGTGTTATTGTTTTATCTAATCCAGTGCACTCATGTTGAAGTGTCTGGGTACCTCCATTTGGGGTGACAATTTGTGTGCATATTATTGCCTTAAAGGAATAACAAACTCAAGCTATTTGTGTTGCCCAGGAGAGGGCTAGGGAATAAAGGACTTTCATTCCTGGGGGAAGATCCAGGACTGGGAGTGTGCTGGGGTCACCCTGCAGTATAACCAGGGCTGGTAAGAGCCAAGGTGTGACTGGCTGACCACAGCACTCACAGAGGCTTATTGGAGGCTGTTTGTGAGCAGTCCAGGCTAGAGGTTACAGCAGCAAGGCAGTTTAAAGGGCACCCCAGGTTACAGGGCAGGGGTGACACTGCTACTCATTAGTCTGGATTGTACCCTGGCATGTCACAAGTAGCTTGGTCTCATTCTAGTTTCAGGGGGGGTTCTGGTGGTATTTGGTGGTGATAGCCTGTGTGATGCAGTTTCTCCATGATCTAGTGGTCCCTTCTGGCTCTAAACTCTTGCTCAGTGCCCATGGCAAAGCCACATCTGAATACTGGATAAGGACTGAGAAAGAACCTCCATGGAGATTACAGTTAGGTAGCGTTTCTCAAATGCGGCCACCAGGGCTTTTCTTGTGGCCACAGCCTCCTGGGCAGTGATTTGGGGGGACAGGGGGATGGAACAAAGCAGTGGCCCCCTCCCCAGGGCCACCAGCAGGGTCTGGGCCCTGCCCCCCCTCGAGTCACAAATGCCAGAGAAGCAGGCAGCCAGTGAGAGTTCCCCACCTTCCCAGGAGCAATGGGGCTCGGGCTTGTTGCTTCAGCCCTGGGGTGGCAGACGGCAGGCTCCAGCTGTGAGGCTCCAGGCTCCGGCCATGCAGCAGCAGGCTCTGTCCCCCGGCCGCAGGGCTTCAGGCTCTGGCCCTGGCCTCACCATGACCCCCATCACGCCTGGCTCCCACTGCCTCCTTTGGCTCTGGCCTGGTCCAGGACTCCGACAGCAAGGCTTCAGGCCCGGGCTTCAGCCAAGTGGCAGCAGGCTCCGGCCCTGGACCACAGCCATGGGGCAGCAGGCAGCCAGTGAGAGTTCCCCACCTTCCCAGGAGCAATGGGGCTCGGGCTTGTTGCTTCAGCCCTGGGGTGGCAGACGGCAGGCTCCAGCTGTGAGGCTCCAGGCTCCGGCCATGCAGCAGCAGCCTCCGTCCCCCGGCCGCAGGGCTTCAGGCTCTGGCCCTGGCCTCACCATGACCCCCATCACGCCTGGCTCCCACTGCCTCCTCTGGCTCTGGCCTGGTCCAGGACTCCGACAGCAAGGCTTCAGGCTCCGGGCCCGGGCTTCAGCCAAGTGGCAGCAGGCTCCGGCCCTGGACCACAGCCATGGGGCCCCAGGATTTGGGCGCCGTCCCAGGCTCACCACCGTCCACATTATCTCTGGCTCTTGATGCCTCCCCTGGCCCCCATGCATCCCCCCATCGCCTCTGGCCCCACTGCCTCCCTCCCCACCTCCCCAACCAGGGCTTACCTGGCTTGCCGGGGCTGAGTAAGTCTGCTGTGAAAAGTGATGTTTGTTAATATCACCTTTCACAGCAGACTTTAGTAGCAAGCTGGGAGGCTGTGAAAAGTGATATTAACAAACAGACAAATATCACTCTTCACAGCCACAGACGTACTAGCTAGTAAGTCTAAAAAAACAACAACAACAAAAAAGGACAAGAACATGCAAAGCACCTCATTTGTGTTTCTATTCTGTTTAGGTCCAGCAAAGAATAGAGACAACTGTACAATATTTTTATTATTGAGTCTGCAAAAAATACTCTTCATAAATACATTACGATGATTTGGGCATGGATATGTGCATATTTATTTGTTTTTCCTAAAATTAATTATTTTAGGAAAAATTGTCAGAGCAGCCACCAGCAAGAGGCCACCAAAAGATTTGTTGTGAGAGCCCCACTAGACTATATTCCCCTTTGTAAGCCAGGAACAGAAACAAAGAGGCCTAATTCTCACACAGCTGCTCTAACCACTAGTTCATTCTTCTTCCCACATCTGGGAATAGGAATTTGGGTGCTGACTCCTAGGCCTTCTGCTCTAACTAGTAAAACATCCTTCCTCTCAAAGTCAGGAATGGAACTCAGGAATCCTGCCGCCTAGTTCTGTCTTATTCACTGGACCATGTTGTCTTCTCGAGGCAACCAATAATACTGGCCATGACGGTCCACATCTAGAACCTCAAATCACAACTCCTTGCACTGGTAGAGAGTGGATAAGCCGCCTCGGATAAGAGCTGTGGCCAGAACCTTCATTCTGAGGCCAGATCCAAAATCAGATGGGAGTTCAGGCCAGATTTACAGAGGTATTTAAGCATCTAAAGATTGCAGAGTACTGCCTAACTCACATAGGGACATTTGAAATCCATGCAGACACAAGGATAGTCAATGGGAGTTCAGCCCCTAACCTACGTAGGTGCTTTTGAAAATCCCAGTAGCCACCTACCTGCGCCTTTTGGCACCTTTGAAAATCTGGTCCTAAAGTTTGAGTCTACTTGAGGTTATAGGTAGAGAGATCTTCACGCTGACCAGGCACTGTATACACCCTGCTCCAAATGGGCCATGAAAGATCAGAGAGCCGCTGGGGCATGTTGGTAAATTTCACAGGAAGCAGAGGAAATGTGGTCTGGGCAGAAGCACTCCGTGTAACCTTGAAAGCTTGTTTCTCTCACCACCAGATGCTGGTCTAGTAAAAGATATTACCTCACCCACCTTGTTCCTCCAACTTTTCATCTTGCATTTGCACATATAAAATTCCAAATGTTGACATAGCAACCCCCTGTATTTGCATGTTTCTTGTGTGCCTATGTCTCTCACCCCCAAAATTTCACCTGCAAAACTCTGAATAAGCAGATGTTAAATCCTGAATTGCAAAAAACGCGTCACATTCAAAACCTTGAATATGAATGTATGTCACACTAAATTTGTGCCTATTACTTCCTACTCTTTTTCATCTGAACCCTAAGGCTCTGATCAAATGCAGGGTTGTAGGCATATAAACTTCGAGATTTACACATGTAAATTCACGGGAGTTGGTGTGAAGAATTGGGTGTTCAGGTGTTAAAGAAGGCTAATTTGTGGGGGGTGTACATAATTCAGTGGTTCATGCATGAAATTCAGGGGTTCACCTTTGCTAATTGCTGGTGTTAATATGAGCAAAATTTGCTAGTTCATGGGTATAAATTCACAGGGTCTCTTATGCTAATTTGTGTGGTTGTCAGTGCAATTTAAAAGTGGCTGTTCATAGAAATTCTGGGGTTCAAGTTGCAAATTCAGGAGTTCATCTATACCAATTTGGGGGGGGGGGCAATGCAAATTTGGAAGTTTATGTATGAAAATACAGAGGGGGTTATATGCACATTCCAGGATTTCTGCATGCAGATTCAAGGGTTCACCTGTCCCAATTTGCGCTTTTGTAAGTGTGGAAATTTGGGGTGGGGGAAGTTAGCCCAGCCAGTTCCTAGGTTTCCCTATGCAAACATGGGAAAGGTGCATGCCAAATAAATACATAAACAAATAAATCCAAAGTAAGGGTTGTGCATTCATGCTGGTATTAAGGATCACATGTGCCAGTTTGGGTGGGGTGCAAATTCTGAATTTTCCACGGGTCATATGGGGGATTCTACACAAGCAAACGTGCTGGACTTTTACGTGCAGATCCCGTTTTTCCAGACCGTGGGGATCCCTGGTGCTTAGACTCTGCATCATTAAAGACGCGCTGCATTGAGAGCCCAGCTCCTTAGCCCAGCCACGTGCAAGCCGCTCACTTTCTGGGGCTGCCCTTAGACCTGCCCAGCTTGGTAGCCCCTCCAAGCAAACAGGCTGTACCTGGGCCCCGCCAGCCGCAGCGCCACCCGGCGGGCCCGGACTGTACTTGTCTCTTCAGGGGCTAGACTAACTGCCCGTTCTCTATACTGTACAGATAGCAGAGGGTTGTACGGAAAGCACAGACATGGCCGCCTCCAGGTTGTATTCCCCCCTAACGCCGCCGCCATTGCCACGTTGCGTCTGTATTTCCAGCACGGAAGAACATACGGGCATTTCCCATGGGGGTCGCCATGATACATTCCGTATACAGGCCGCCATATTGTGCTCATACGGGTACCAACCTGAGGCACCGCCCTGTTGGATCAAGCTAAGGGCGCCGCCGTATTGGATTCCTTTGAGGAATATGAGGATTTCTCAGAAATGTCGCCATCTAGGGGCCTCTACAGACGTCACCATATTGGATTCGTCTGATGCACATGAGCTTTCATCATAGACGCCACCATATTGGATCCATTGGGACCATGTAGCCACGAAGTTGAATACCTACATGGGCGCCGCCATATTGCGACCCTCTCCTGCCGGCGGCCATATTGACGTACAGCCGCGCAGAGGGAAGGCTATTTCCGCTTCCGGGTGACGTCAGCGCTTCCTTTCTCTCTGGGCCGCTAGCTGAGCGAGAGGACGGGACGGGTCGGGCCCGCCGCCGAATCCGCCTCCATCCTCCTTCCCCGCTCGAGCTGAGCCCCCCGCGCTGCCGCCGCCATGACGGAACAGATGACCCTGCGCGGTACCCTTAAGGGCCACAACGGCTGGGTGACCCAGATCGCCACCACCCCGCAGTTCCCGGACATGATACTGTCCGCCTCGCGCGGTGAGCGCCGTGGGCCAGACCAACCGCCCCGCCGCGGGGTGGGGTGCGGGGGGGCGAAACCATCTTATAGTTGGGGGGGCGCATTGTCAGGCTGCGCTCGCGGGGGTGGGGGGCGCGGAATGGAACCGATTCACCCACCATGGGGGGCGCGGTGGGAGGTTCTATCTCTTCAAGTGTGGGAGGGGGGATGGGTGAGACCATCTGGTAGTCACCCGGAGCGGGAGGTTTGTCACTGCAGAGGGGAGGACATGGGAAGAAGATCCCATCTCGCTGGGGGGGGGGAGGGGGGGTCATGGGGAGACCAGCTCTCACTCGTGGGGGCAGGCAAGGGAGGGACCATCTCAGCCATGGAAGGGGGGGGATCGATTCCAGGGGAGGGGGATGGACCAGCTGCGGGGGGGCGAAGTCAGTGTCATCCCGGGAGGGGGGGAGGGCACAGACGGGTGTACCTGAGGAGGAGGGGCAGGGCAGGGGGGGTCCAGCTACTGGGGGAGGGGGGGACAGGGGTGAATAACAGGCTGTGGGGGGAGGGGTAATTCACTAACTCCTTGGGTGGGGAGGTGGCAGTGAGGACTCTGGTTTGGGGCTCCGGACACCTGGGTTCAATTCCTGGCTCTGGCTCCTATTTCCCTTCTCCTTCCCCCCAACCAGGTGACACCACCTGTCTGTCCCGGGGCACTTCCCACCTGGGGCTCTCTGAGTGCTTCGCGATCCGGGGGGGGGGGGCTCTTGTCCCATTGTTATGGCTCCTTGTGATTCTCTGCAAATCAGGGCTGTGGCCCACCTCGGTTTCCCTGTCGGTGATGGGGTGCTTACCCCATCTCGCGGGGGTGACTGGAAGGGTAGAACCCAGTGAGAGGCCCTTGGATACCACGGAGATGGGGGGGGCTGGTGTATAAGGGCCTTAGATAGACACACTGGAGGGGACCTGCTGCAGGAGGCTGGGAAGAGGTTTTAGGCCTAAATACCATAGCCCAGGGGTTAACTCAGTAGAAGGGATGGAGGGGCATACCCATGATGCAGCCACAGGGGCAACATTGGGGCTTTGCAAGCCCAGCCCCCCTCCGCCTTGAGCTGCCACAGGCAGTAATGACCCAGTTTGTTGGCAGCTCAGCTCAGGCACATTCCCCCCTGCCCTGTGCGTGGGTCCCTGGGAGCATCCCTGTCAAAGCATCAGTATCCACCTCCGGTTCCGCCACTGGGCTGCTCGATGCCTCCTCTTCCCAGCCCTGATGATTAAACTTGGCTCGTCCACTGACCCTTTCCGGGGTCTGATGACATGTCCTGCAATGATGAAGGGATGCCGGGAAGGAGCGTGAGTGGAGCCCTTGGCTGTGGGAGGCAGGGCTGGGCTCAAGGGAAGCCTGTGGCTATAAAAATAGAGGGGGGCGGGGGGTGATTGGCTGGCTCAGGGTGCAGGGTGGGATATGAGATCTTTTCCTCTCTAGGGGGTGCCGGCTTCGATCCTGTCCCAGGTTGGGGGACTGGCTGGTTCAGGGATGTGGGATCTTTCTCCTCTAGTTGACGCTGATCTGCTCATAAATGCAGATACAAGGAATGGGATACAGGACCTATCTTCTCTAGGGGCACTGGCTCCAGTCGGGCCCCAGGTTAGGGGGTGACTGGCTGTGGGGGGGGATGAAGTAGGATACAAGGCCTTTCTCTTAGCAGCACCAGTTTGGATTTAGCCCCAGGCTGCGGGAACTGGTGGGGAATAGGCTGTGGTGTATTTGGCTCTGGGCTCGGGCCACAGAGGCTGGTCTCCTGGGAGGAAATGCCTGTTGGAGGGGGGTGACTGGCTGACTTGGACTCTACCTGCTCCCTCCACGCAGACAAGACCATCATCATGTGGAAGCTGACGCGGGATGAGACCAACTACGGGATCCCCCAGCGCGCCCTGCGTGGCCACTCGCACTTCGTTAGCGATGTGGTCATCTCCTCAGACGGGCAGTTCGCCCTCTCTGGCTCCTGGGACAGCACCCTGCGGCTCTGGGACCTCACTACGTGAGTGACGGGTGAGGGGGCACCGTGGCCATCAGATGGGCACCCTTCGCAGAGCGAGCATCTGTGCGGAGGAGGGTGGGAGCGCAAAGGGGAGAGGATCCCATGGGTGGCAGAGTCAGTCGGGCTCTTTTCAGCCACATGTCCTGTCTGCCCTGCCCATGGCAGCTCCCCCTAGTGGGGAGGGGCTGGTGTGCCAGGGAGGGGAACTGGCTGCCCACCCCAGAGTCCCTTGGCTTGTTAGGTTTCAGAGTAGCAGCCATGTTAGTCTGTATTCGCAAAAAGAAAAGGAGTACTTGTGGCACCTTAGAGACTAACACATTTATTTGAGCATAAGATTTATAGCTCACTTCATCGGAGCTCACGAAAGCTTATGCTCAAATAAATGTGTTAGTCTCTAAGGTGCCACAAGTACTCCTTGGCTTGTTGTAGCTCCCCTTAGTGGTGCCCTAGGGTAGTGTTTCTGTAATGGGCAGTCACAACCCCCAGGAGGGGTCATGGAAGGCAGTTGCGGGGTGGGGTCATGAGGCATTGAAATTCACAACTTAAAGCAAAACCAAAGATTGCTCCCCTACACACCTTTCCCCTTCCAAGTCAAGTGTTCTCTGTCGATGTCTGGAAGCACCCCAGTCATGTATACAGGCTTAGTGGTGTCGACCCTTTATTTATTCGTTCATAGTCAATGTCAGGAGGGCTGCAGATGTTTGACATCAGATCGGGGTCTTATACTGCTGCAGAAGCTGCTGCAGGGAAATGACCAGTCCAGGTTCTAAGACCACAAATGGGAAGATTTCCTGCTGGGGGCTGGATTGGCTCTACCCAGCGGCAAGACACTCCTGCTTCCAACTGTTGGGGCCTCAGGGTTTTCTGAGGTGCCCCCCTCTCCTCCCAGTCCCAATGATTAGACCTGACATGTCTGCTGACCCCCCAGGGGTGTGAAGACATGTCCTGCAATTATGATGGGACAGAGGGAGAGATGGGGAGGTGTTGCGCTCTCCTTTCGCTTTTTTCCCTCCTGTCGCCCCAAGAGAGACATTATTCACGATCCTTCGTTCTGTTTAACAGCCTGCCTGGATCTTCCTCTGATCCATCCCTTTGCATCTGGCTGAGCTACCTCCGCTGCTGCTGGGTCCTGGGTTCCCCTTCGTGCTTAACGTCCCGGCTGCTTTCTGTCCCTGGTGTGTGTTTATGACTCAGTGGGGTGCAAGGGGAGGTTCCCATAGCCAGGCTGGGAGTGACTTAGTCTCTTCCCTTGCAGAGGTACCACCACCCGCCGCTTTGTGGGCCACACCAAGGACGTGCTGAGCGTGGCCTTCTCGTCCGACAATCGCCAGATCGTCTCGGGCTCCCGGGACAAAACCATCAAGCTCTGGAACACACTGGGCGTCTGCAAGTACACAGTGCAGGTGAGGCATAGGACGGGGCTGCTGAGCCATGGGGTGGGTCAGGCATCTGGTCTAGTCCCCGCTTGCCTCCCTGAGTCAGGGATAGAACCCAGGAGTCCTGATTCCCAGACCCCTGCTCAAACCCACTAGTCCCTTTCCAGAACCGGGGATAGAACCCAGGAGTCCTGATTCCCAGGCCCCTGCTCTAACCCACTAGTCCCTTCCCAGAACTGGGGATAGAACCCAGGAGTCCTGACTCTCTGTCTTATGCCCCTCACTGTTTCTCTTCAGATTTGGTGATGGTAACAACCTGCTTGCATTCTGAATGTGACCCTACTGAACTGCTGCTCTGGTGGTGTGGGGGGGGGGGGGGGGGGGGGCCTCTGAAGTCTTGTAGGGCAGGGGGTGGTTGGCAAACAGCTGGCTCAGAAGTGCTGGGGGATGGGATCTGGGAAGGGGAGGATTTATATGGCCTTGGTGGAGAAGATGGCCTCTGGGTCTTCGGGGAAACCCCTCTGAGTTAAGCTGGATTTGGAAGCATCTCTGCAATTGCCTCGTGTCTCCCCTGCTGGGAACTGGTCCTGCTCCCAGCTGTCAAGGATTCAGGGCTCTCTGCTGCCCTCCCATTCCCAATGATTAGATCTGACACGTCTGCTGACCCCTCGGGGCCTGACGACATGTCCTGCAATTATGATGGGATGCAGGGAGGGCTGGCAAAGCCCTGGAAGGCCAGGGGTTTGGGCAGCAGCTCACATGGGGCGTCAGCAGAGTCCTGGATGGTGGGGAACGGTGAGAGGCAGTGAGCCTAGAACAGTTTGGGTAGAGCCCCCCAGGGTCTAGAGAGATGGGTGGGCAGTGGACATCAGAGCTCCGGGTAGAGTGGGAGATACCTGGTCTCCGATCTCTCTCCTTGTTCTGACCTCAATGCCGTTCTGACTCCCCTGAGTCACCTGCCTTCCCCCCCTTTCTCTCCCCAGGACGAGAGCCACTCGGAGTGGGTGTCCTGCGTCCGCTTCTCCCCCAACAGCAGCAACCCCATCATCGTCTCCTGCGGCTGGGACAAACTGGTGAAGGTGGGTTTGAGGCAGTGGTGTGCTGCAGAGGTTTGGCTCCCCCTGCTGGTCCGGGGCTGCTTCATGCAGGGAAGGGCATGGACCATTGATGGGGTCTTGGCCTGGGCTGCGATTGTTTGTGTTCCCACTCCCAGTGGTGCTGGGTTGGAGCATCTGAGCAGACATCTGGGAATTCGCATTGTCCCGCAACTGCTCGGTTGCCCTGGGGTTAGGGGATAGACTGGGGCTGGATGATCTCTAGGTTGCTTTTTGGTGGTGGAGGGGGCGTTCCAGCACTAGGGATTCGTGTCTCATCTCCGCGGCCTGCTGTCCTGTCCTTGAGACGCTGGCGTCCTACCCTGTGGGTGGGTTGGTCTCCAAAGAAGCAGGCGCTCCATTGCTGGGCTGCTGAGGGCCGTAAAAAGTGACGGGAAGGGGGGATTTCGGCTGCAGAGGGTCGGTGGCCTGGGAGATTCTCGAGCTCAGACTGGGTGATCACGTGGTACTCTTCTCCCGCCCCCCAGGTGTGGAACTTGGCCAACTGCAAGCTGAAGACCAACCACATTGGGCACACCGGCTACCTGAACACCGTGACAGTCTCTCCCGACGGCTCCCTCTGCGCCTCCGGCGGCAAGGTCCGTTCCCAGCCCAGTTCGAGTGGGGATCCAGGACTGGGAGGCACGGGTGGGATGGACAGCGGGATTGAGGGACTGGATCGAGGTCCCTGTCCTCCTTGGGTTCTGTCGGCCTTGAGGGGTCATAGATCTCAGCTGAGCTACCCCCCACCTGGAGGCTGGGGGACGTTGTCTGTCTCTGTCTGTCTCTCTCTTGGCCTGTGGGAGCGGGGCTGAGCCGTGATGAAACCCACTGAGTTTCTGATTGCGTCTGCGTGTGGAAACCCAGAGGCTGTTTCTGAGCTGCCCCCGCCCAGCTCTCCCTGGGCTGATGGGGATTCACTCCACTTCAGCTGGATTCTAGTGGTTGGGCAGCCGCTGTGCTGAGATGGCTGCTTCCTTGTGCTCTTCTCTCTTTTTCCGCGTGTCGTCTCTTGCCTTCCACTGATGTTATGAGCTTTTGGGGGGCAGAGAGCTCCCTTGTCATTCACAGCAGCATCCTCTGTGCCCACACAGACAGAGACACGTTATTGATCCCTTCACCATGCTGCTGCTAAACTCCCCTTGACTCGCTGACCAATATTGGCTCCAACTCCAGTTTCTTGCAACCACCATCAAAGCTCTGTGTGATCAACCACCCTGATCCTGCCTGTTCCCCTCCACCGCTGCTTCCAATCTCATTCTACCCTGTCAGAGTCTCACAAAGCCACCGGACAGCCACTCTGAGCCCCTGCCCAAGTCCACATGGCCCCATCTCTGCCTAAGGGGAACTTTGTTGGTTTTGAATCTAAGAAGTTTGTTACTCCCCTTCCCCTCATCTCTGAGTCTCTCAGTACAGGGCCTGTCCTTGGGCATCAGGGAAGTACATAGCAGGCAATAACAAATATTAGTTACCCTTTTTCTCGGTGCTATCCTGCAGCAGGGAGTGCCACTGGTTAAAGGTTTGCTGCCTGACCCCCAAGGTGCGTCATTTCCTTGGTACAAGTTGCAGGCTGCTGGCTGGTTGGTTATGGGGTGGGTGTGGGAGAGGGACTCTTTCTCCGTCTGAAGCTCTCTCTTCCCCCAGGACGGCCAGGCCATGCTGTGGGACCTGAACGAGGGCAAGCACCTGTACACGCTGGACGGCGGTGACATCATCAACGCCCTGTGCTTCAGCCCCAACCGCTACTGGCTCTGCGCTGCCACCGGGCCCAGCATCAAGATCTGGGTGAGCAGGCGCCCCCTGCTGGGCGGGGATGGGCCTTTCAGGGGACTTCACCCCCCTTTTGTACAGAGCGTACAGCCTGGGGTTCCTAAGGGCCACTCCCCTGGAATTCCCTATCTCCGTGACTCCTTTCCGTAGGGCACAGAGATTCATTCTCTGTCTCCTTTCTATAGGGAGGAGGGACCGGGTGTGTGCAGAGGACACACCTCTGGGAGTCGTGTCTGGTGTGCTTCCTTTATATAGGGAACAGGGCTTATGCTTTTCTATAGGGAATACCCAGAGAGTTGCCTTCCTTGCCTGTTTCTGTAGCCCCCTGGTATGTGGGGCGAGGCCGTGCTCTGATACCATGGGGTCTGGAGCCCCCAGGAGATGTGGGGTGAGGCCATGCTGTGGGGTTTGTGCGTCTGGAGCCCCCCAGGGGCTGTGAAGGCCAAGAGGCCATGCTGTGATGAAACGTCATGCCGGCTGACTGCATCTCCGTGCTGAAACCCAGAGGCTGTTTCTGAGCCAGCTCCCAGCACCTGCCCTGATGGTGGGCACAGTTGGGAAGGGGTTCCATGGCCCTCCCGGGGCGGGGGGGTCCTGGGTCAGTGAGTCCCAGCAGGGGTCCTTTCGCTGACCTTCTCCCCTCTCCCCTGCAGGACCTGGAGGGGAAAATCATCGTGGACGAGCTGAAGCAGGAGGTGATCAGCACCAGCAGCAAAGCCGAGCCGCCGCAGTGCACCTCGCTGGCCTGGTCCGCGGATGGACAGGTAATGGCCCTTTAACATCCCACCTCCCTCACCCAGGGGGAGGGGTTGGGAACTCAGTGCCAGGGCAGAATCTTAAAGGGCCGGGGCCAATATTTCAGTGGGGGCGGAGGTGCCCTATGCATCCTCACCACTGGCCCCACAGGGCGGAGGCAGCCAAGGGACCTGCTCTTGGCTCAGCCTGTGAGAAGGTGGTCCTGTGAGCCACTCCCCTTCTCACACCCCATGGGAGGGCAGATGTGCCCATGAGCACCCGAGCCCCTCCTTGCACTGACAACAGCCCTGATACCTCCCAGGGCCTGGCCTTCGTCCTCCTCCCTGCCAGAAGACCTGAGCCCTCTCTGCCTCTGTCCCTGCCACCATCCCAATCCTTCCCATGGTCCATCCACTGCAGCCCCCTGTCCAGCATGGAGCCCAGCCCCTACCAGCCTCCAACCCTCTCCTAGCAAGAGATTCAGCCCCTCCAACATCACCCCTTTCTTGTCTCCACCCGCCTCCCTATCCTCCAGCTTTGCTGCTCCTCCCCCCTGCAAGAGACCTGAGCCCTTGCCTTCAGCCCCTCCCAGCCTCCACACCCACCAGCTTTCTGGCTCTTCCCAGAGCGCCATGTCGCTGATGGGCTGAGGCCCGGCCATTTCTCCCTGCCCCCTAACAAACCCTGTTGCCACTTTCCCGGCTGGGCACTGGCATCAGGCGAGGGAGCTTGAGCCCCTCCCAGACGCGGGCCCTCAGTCTGGCTGTTCTCCTGGGGGCTGATCTGTCCCCCGGCCAGCTGTAGCTACCCCATTACTGACCCATCTTTTCTCTCCTCCCCAGACCCTGTTTGCTGGGTACACAGATAACCTGGTCCGCGTCTGGCAGGTCACCATCGGGACCAGATGAGAGCCCGCCCGCAGGACGCAGCCTACCTTTGTGTAAAAATATTGAATAAAAAGTACATTTTGGAGGTTGGGGATTGTTTGGGTGTCATCTTTGCCATACGGGGCCTGTCTGTGGCAGCTTGAATTTTCAAGGAAGCATGGCCCAGTGCCTATGGACCTAGCCCCAGGTTCAGGTCCCTGGGTCAAATCCTTGCTCTGCCAGAGATCTGGAGCAAGTCCCATAGGCCTGGATTTGTAAAGGTATTCAGCCTGCGTTGCATTCGGTATTGTGAAGCCGAAGGGTAGAGGGTTTTCAGGCATCTAAAAATTGCAACTATACACCTGGCATGGGCAGTGCTAATGGAAGCTCATGCCTCCAGAGGGGTGGGGGCAGCGGCGGGTTGGGGGGCTCTTGAGAAAAATCTCCCCCTGCCACAGCCCCAGGGCTGGAGGAGCACGGTTTTTCCCGTCTCGGAGCTGTGGGGCGTGGCCTCAGCAGGAAGAGGCGGACTTGGGGTCTCCAGGAATTAAAAATGAATCTTTAATTCCCGGAAGCTGGGAATGAACGACAGGGGATGGATCACTTGCTCTGTTCATTCCCTCTGGGGCACCCGGAACTGGCCACTGTCGGGAGACAGGATACTGGGCCAGGTGGACCATTGGTCTGACCCAGTCTGGCCGTTCTTACGTTTTAATGAAAGATTCTGTGCTGTGATGAAATCTCCGGGAATCCGTCCAGCCAAAACGGGGAACCCTCCACCTGGTGGGATTTTCAAGTGTCGGAGTCCTGCTGCTTTCACGGGGAGGGAGGTGCTCTTGCACTTTTGAAAATCACAGCAGCTGCCCAACTTCTCAAAATCTGGTGCCAAGTGACTTCGAGGGCCATGTCCCGTTTTCAGAAACGACTCTGGCATTGGGGAGCCTATGTCTCATTGACGTTCAATGGGATGATCTGGGCCCCCAATTACTCTTGAGAACTGAATTTAGCCATCTAAGCTACATTAGGACTTGAGTGCTAAGTGGAGCAGTCTGGGACTTAGCCTCAGTCTCAGTTCTCCTGTGGGGGGCAAACAGCTCAGCCTGGCTTCCCTGAGGTGTTGGGAGGATCGAGGTGTTAAAAGATGAGGTGCTCAGGTGTTTACGTAATGGGGTGCCATATACATACCTTTGCTTGATAGGCTGTGGCTAGTGGGTGAGCCCCACTTCACATCAGTGCAGTGTGTCTACATTAGAGGTGTGCTCTGATGTAATCCTGCCTCATGCCTAGAGATCTCTTAGGTTCCTTCTACCCCTATTGATGTAGCCGGGTGCACTGGCACAAATCAAGCCATGTGGCTTAGCGGGTAGATGGGACATGAGGCCTCTGTACCCAACCCTCCCATTTTCCCCTTCTCTGCCTCACTTTCTCCTCCCATCCTTTGTAAGATCTCTGGGGCGAGGGCTGATCTGGACATAGTGCCAGTTAGTACAACTCGTGCTTTTCAGGCCCTAATGTAAACTAGGTTTAAACTGATCCAACTTTAAGTGCAATTTCTGTGTGTAAACAAGTCCTTACTGTGGGGCTGTGAAGTGTGTCGCACAAGGGGGCCCCAGTCGTGGGTTGTAATACAAGTGATAAATAAATACAGGCAGAGTTAGATCCATCCAGGCCAAGCCATCGAGAGTGAAATTCACCCATGACTCAAAGACCAGAAAGGGCCATAGAGCAACTGATGTGGCCACCTGGTACCACGGGTTAGAGAATTTCATCCAGACCCCACTCTGTTGAACACAAAGAATAAGTATGCCAGGTTTCAGGAGCCTAAACTGTTCTGTGCTATGAACCAGGGACAGGAGGGACTTGTATTAATTTAGATGGTGTATTTGGGCTAAAGGGGTTAATGTAAGCCAGTTGTTTTCCAACATTAAATGATAGATACAGGGGCTGTGGTGATCTCTCTTATTGGACCAACTTTGCTAAATGAAAGAGACAAGCTTTTGAGCCGCACCTAGCTCTTCTGCAGGGCTCGGAGACTCCCAGCATCACAGCTAAATGCAAGGTGGAACAGATTGTTTAGCGTGAGTAGTTAACATGTTGTAAGGGACCAAAGCATGGATTTAATAAAGACACTGGATTTAGGATGTATTACAGCAGTGGCTCTCAACCCTTCCAGCCTACTGTCCCCATTTCAGGAGGCTGAGTTGTCTTGCCTACCCCCAAGTTTCACCTCACTTAAAAATGACTTGCTCCCAAAATCAGATGAACATTCAAGAATCACAGCCACACTATTACACAGTTTTTCAGTATTTCTCATTTTTACCATATAATAAAATTAATCAATTTGGAATATAAATGTGTTTACATTTCAGTGTATAGTCTGTAGAACAGTATAAACAAGTCAGTGTCTGTATGAAATTTTAGTTTGTCCGGACTTTGCTAGTGCTTTTTACGTAGCCTAGTTTTACACCAGGCTACAACTATCTAGATGTGTCGATGTGCCCCCTGGAAGACCTCTGCAAACCCCCAGGAGTATGTGTACCTCTGCTTGAGAACTACTGTATTACAGCAATGTGTAATCCACTAATCCCCTTTGTGTCCTATGACTGGAGGGGTATTAATGGGCCATTTCACCTTGAATGGTGCTTTAGAATGTGTGTTAACTACTTATGCTAACAATCTATTCCACCTTGTATTCAGGGCTGGAAAGGGGAGTACCTTTTCCAGACCTGAAGAATAGCTCAGTGTAAGATGGAAAGCATGTCTCTCTCTCACCTGCCAAAGGTGAGCCCATAAAAGATATTACCTCACTCACTTCGTAATCCCTGAGACCAGTTTGGTGGTAACAACACTGCAACTATGAAATAGTTAAACAAGGTCTGGGATGTGGTATGCAGAGACCAACCTGCTTAGCACCGTGTCAAATACACCATTAAAAATCCTTTTAACCTTTTATTAAAGAGACAGAAAATGAAGGAAAACTAGTTAAAGCAGCTGAAAGGTAAAATATTGAACAAGGTTTTCATTTTAACCACTCCCTTGTCTGACCACTTCTTAGATGGTATCAAATATGGTCATAACAGGGCACAAGAGAAGTTAGGGGAATCGGGATGGAGCTGTTGCGGTTAAATGTCCAATCCTGTTTCCAAAGGAGACAAAACAAGACAGCCACATGCAAAGGGAGAGGAAAGGGCAGCAAATACAGCTGCTGGGGGTGGAGCTGACTTTCACTTGCAACCTCACAGACACGGCCCAGAGTCCGATCAGCCTCTCTGAGACCTGGCAAACTTGTATCAGCACTGGACTGGGTAGGGCATTGCTTTAAGCAGCCTCTCTGCTCCCAGCATGAATCATTGTAAGGTCTGATTGCTGCAAGGGGGGGGTTGTTGTGTGAACACAAGGGGTTACATATTGGGATGGCTATTAAGAGCCTGTCTGCAGGCAGGCAGGAAAGCAAACCAGAGCTGCAGCCAGCCTCTCTACCAACACTTGAGGGACAATGCTAGAACTATTCACCTTGATGTCCCCCCTACCGAGTGCTTGGGACCAGTTTGTTCGGACGGGGAGCCCTGTTTGTAACCGAGGGAGAATCAGAAGCCCGGAAACCTGAGCCAAAGGCCCTTGGAGGGATGAAAAGAGGCACTCTTGAGAAATGAGGGGGCTGGTGGGTGCTGCTACTGAGCAGCCGGTCTCTCCCTCCCAGCCACAGATCCCAGATGGCTGGAGTAAACAGGGTCCTGCCTAGTGGCTCTGCCAAGGGCTGGCAAGCATCTAGGTAATATAACCACAGGAGAGTTTTCAAAGCCTTGATTTTTTTCCTCTTACGCTCTGCTCTGTTCCGGCTGGGGGAAGCAAACCCTACATTCGTCACAGCATTTACTACTGGTCAGAACGCCCAAAACGGGAAGCGCAGCTGGCGTGCAGGGTGCTGTAGCCCAGGGATCCAGGCTAGGAGTGGCAGAAATAAAGTTTAAGGGCAGAAGGTGCCACCCAATGCGGCTGACCCTGAATCACAGGCTACCGCCACCGGCCCGCTCAGCCCAACACCTGGAACAAGACCACAGTATTACAGCCTGCAGGAGACTAGACTGTTACATGCCACAGGCAGGGGCCAGGAGGGACCAAGGTGAATTTGTGCCCATGGACCCCACAATGGCAGGGAAGTGATTAAGTGAGATATACCCAGATAATCCTGGCAAGCGACCCACACCCACCTGCTGCACACAAAAGTGAAAAACCTCCCCAAGATCACTGCTAAGCTGCCCTGGGGGACAAATTCCTTCCTCACCCCACATGTGGCAATCGGTGAGACCCCAGGCATGTGCGCAAGAACCAGCCAGCCAAGCACCTGAGAGAGCAAGAATGCCTGGTGCCACCTCAGCACCCTGGCCCACCCACCTCCCTCTAATTGTCCCATCTCCAGCCGTGGTCACCCCTGATGCTTCAGAGGAAAGAGATTTGAAAAGCCCTCCCAGAAGACCTTGGGGAGGGTGCAGAAGAGAAATCCTTTCCTGACCACTGCCAGGTGAAACCCTGAAGCATGAGGATTCCATCCCAGGGAGGTAAAGGCATGAGGCCAACACCTGTGGGAGTGCCCTCAGAGAGGCAGAGGAGGGTCAGGGAGGCAGCTAGCCCTGCAGCTGGGACAACGGGTCTTGACTTCTTCTCTGATGGAAGGGCTGGTTCAGGAAAGTACTTGAGCAAAATGTAAGATAACCACATGCTTCGATCTCATTGCTGTCAGGATGTGAGCAAATGTTTAAGCACTTTCCTGCATCAAGGACTCCCCTGGGGAGAGAGCTGGGGTAGCTGGGCAAAGAGACAACTTTGGTCATCACAGAAGGGACATGAAGAGCAAAGGGTTAACACCAGAGCTGGGTTGGTATTTTTCACAGGACGACTTTGGTATACAACGGCTTCCTTCTGTGCCCCCCCCCCTCCCCCGTCACTTTTTTGGGTTTTTTCCATTATTCAGTTAAAAATATTTGTCCCCCAAACACAATTGAAAAATGGGTTTTTCCACTGAATGAAAAAAATTGTTGACCAACCCCCCTGCCCTCCTTTGTTTTTGTTAAATCAGTGGCTCTCAACCTTTCCTGACCACTATACCCCTTTCAGGAGGCTGGTTTATCTTGTGTACCTCAAGTTACACCTCACTTAAAAACAACTTGCTTACAAAATCAGATATAAAAATAAAAAAGTGTCACAGCCACACTACGACTGAAAAATTGCTCCCTTTCTCATTGTTACCCTATAATTATAAATCAATTGGAATATAAATATGGTGCTTACAATTCAGCGTATAGTCTGTAGAACAGTATAAACAACTCAGTGTCTGTCTGAAATTTTAGTTCGTCCTGACTTTGCTAGTGCTTTTTATGTAGCCTGTTGTAAAACTAGGCAAAGATCTAGAGGAGTTGATGTACCCCCTGGAACACCTCTGCATACCCCCAGGGGTACATGTACCCTTGGTTGAGAACCTCTGTGTTAAATGTTAAGTATCTTCATAAGTAATTCAGGGCAGATCATTTCATTTTAAAACATGGGTCCATTTCATTGAAGGATTGGAGGGGACAGATTCAGAGAAGGGAAATGAGGCTCATACGGTGTCCAGAAAACTCTCCCGTGACGAGAGACTGAAAAGACATGGCTTTAGAAAAGAGACATGATGAGAGTCTATACAATATGGGACTAGTTAGAGGAAGGACAGCAGGAATTTCTGTTCTCTCTGTCTCACCAGACAAGAGCAAAGGAGGTATTCAATGAAAACAAAAGGTGGCCAGTGAACAATGGATAAAAAGAACACACTTTTTCCACCCCACGTGGGATTAGACTATGTAATTTGTTACCACGGGGAGTGGTTGAAGCCAAGAATTCAGCAAGATTTTTTTAAAAGGGAGTGGCTATTTATGCAGATAACTTGAATATTCAGAATTAGAACAGCTAATGCTCACTTCCACCTTAATTGAATTGGCTCGTTAGCACTAACCCCCTCACTTGGTAAGGCAACTCCCATCTTTTCATGTGCTAGAATATATATTCTGCTTACTGTATTTTTCACTCCATGCATCTGATGAAGTGGGTTTTAGCCCACGAAAGTTTATGCCCAAATAAATTTGTCAGTCTCTAAGGTGCCACAAGGACTCCTCATTGTTTTTGCTGATACAGACTAACACAGCTACCACTCTAAAATGCTGGAAGAGAGGCTACAGGCCTTAAACCAATCTCTAATTATTACAGAAAGACTGATGGCGGGGAGCTGATTACCCCACGACAAATGTGGACATCTTTGTGATACTGTTATGAACGATCTGTAGGACTCTGTACCTACCCACTTGTACTGCTACCCTTTGAAGGGAAAGAGTTCACCTTCTCCCCAGGACAGCGGTTCTCAAACTTCATTGCACTGCAACCCCCTCTGACAACAAAAATTACTATACAACCCCAGGAGGGGGGACTGAAGCCCGAGCCTGCCCCAGCTGCGCCGCCCCAGGCAGGGTGAGGGCGAAAGCTGAATTCCAAAGGCTTCTGCCCTGGGCAAGGGGCATGTAACCTTAGGCTTTGGCCTCGGCCCCAGCAAGTCCAACACCAGCCTTGGCGAACCCATTAAAATGAGGTCGCGACCCACTTTGGGGTCCAGTCCCACAGTTTGAGAACCCCTGCCTGAGGACATGGGAAGCAATGTCTCTCTGTCTGGGCTGGAATCAACACAGCTGGATGGAAGACCAGGCAAGAGAGAGTGCGGAAAACTCAGTGACCAAACATCAACTGTGAAAGCAAGTTCCTTCCCTCCCAGAGCAAAAAACCTCTAGCTGGAGAACAAAGACAGGAGATACAAGACTGTGTCTTAACGTTGCTTCTGGGAACAGACTGGAGGGACAAGAGAGAATCTGGATCTACAGGAACATTGATCTTGGTCCAAGGTTCCCACCAATATGAACTGTCTTAAGCCTCCCTTGCCCAGGCTAACCTTAGGACCTGCTGATGCTGTATTCCAGGTGACTAATAAAAATCCCTTTGCCTCACAGAAGATCCTCAATGTTGATATTGCTTGCCCGGGGCTCTGATCTCAGCTGGACTTGGACTGATTGCTGGAGCTTGAAGACTCAGCCCAAAAGCTGTTGAGGCTGCGTGGCCTGCCCTGGTGGATGCATTTGACCCCTGGGGAATCTGGCACGCTAGAGGGTTCCTGCTGCGTTAAGGGCCAGGGTATAGCCCAAGCCTTGTAAATCTGCATCATGGGGTTCTTGCCCCTTCCTCTGAGGCACTCAGTGCTGTCCCGCATCAGAGACAGGACAAGCCTTTGTCAGATCTAGTCTGGCACTTTCCATTTTCATAGAATTGTAGGACTGGAAGGGACCTCGAGAGGTCATCTAGTCCAATCCCCGGCACTCATGGCAGGACTGAGTATTATCTAGACCATCCCTGACAGGTGTTTGTCTAACCTGCTCTTAAAAATCTCCAATGATGGAGATTGCACAACCTTCCTAGGCAATTTATTCCAGTGCTTAACCACCCTGACAGTTAGGAAGTTTTTCCTATGTCCAACCTAAACCTCCCTTGCTGCAATTTAAGCCCATTGCTTCTTGTCCTACCCTCAGAGGTTAAGGAGAACAATTTTTCTCCCTTCTCCTTGTAACAACCTTTTATGTACATGAAAAGTGTTATGCCCCCTCTCCGTCTTCTTTTCTCCAAACTAAACCACCCCAATTTTTTCAGTCTACCCTCACAGGTCATGTTTTCTAGACCTTTAATCATTTTTGTTGTTCTTCTCTGGACTTTCTTCAATTTGCCCACATCTTTCCTGAAATGTGGTGCCCAGAACTGGACACAATACTCCAGTTGAGGCCTAATCAGTGCAGAGTAGAGCAGAAGAATTACTTTTGTAGCCTTTGAAACAAATTCAACATCCTTTCCAAAACCCCCTTTTCAGATTTTATCCTTCCACCAGCTCCAGCCAAGGCTGGACTGAAGAGGCAGAGACTAAACTGTACAATCCTCTCTTTATTATTAATTATTATTATAACATTTCAAAAAACTAAATCTCCATTTAATTCTTGGTTTAGCCAAAAATATTTCAAACTAGCTTTGTAACATCAACAGAAAAACAACCAACCAAACCCCAACACACAGCAGGTATGGGCAGTGTCTTTCTAGTGGGGAGAGAGATGGGTTGCTGGAAACTGGACAGCAACGGGGTGGGGTGGGGTGGAAAACAGCTCAGAGAACAATTAAAATAAATACCCAACCCTCAGAAAGTGCTGGAGGCGGCCTAGGATTCCCAGAACAGGGCTCGCAATGAAAGCATCTCACATGATTCTTGGCACCTCCAGACATTTTAGCCAGTGATTCTCTTGTAGCGTCTCAGCTTAGGGAGGAAGTTGCCCCATTTGCCTCGGCTCTACAAGCTGTTTCAGACATCCACAAATAAATGCAATGTCCAGGGTCACAAAGGGTGATGACAATGGGGAAGACAGATTCAGAAGCACGTGTGATGGTTCTGGAGAAGACCTGGGGACCAAGACCAAGAATTGCAGACAAGAGGACCGTTGTGAGGAAGAACTAGAGGACAGATAGACACTGGGACGGTTCTGGGTGGAAAGCACTGGGCTCTGGAGGCTGGACACAAGGGGGTGGGGTGGGGAGCAATGTTTTTGCAGGGCTGGATCTTGGTCTGAACACCAGTAGGGAAGGGAAGGCAGCATTATGGTACTGGGCAGAGAGCAATGGGGTCTTGTGCCTGTGGAAGAAGAGAGAAGATGGTCTGGAGCTAGCTCCAAATGCCACCAGGAAACGGGGGAGGGGGGAAGTTGGATGGCTGGAATTCTTCCAGCAGGACCAAAGGAAATTCAATGAGATATGGGTGGCCAAGTCCCTTGGGGCTAGTCATAGGAGCTTGAATCATTATGGGACAGGGCAGGGGGCCAGTGCTTCTGGAGATGCTCAGAGCTCCCTCTCCAGGTCTGAGGCCTAGATCTTCCGTGATGTCGCTCATCTCCACCTGTTCGGCCCAGAGACACAAGCGAGGGTTTTGCAGGAGCACCGGGGCCCTACAGCATGATGGCAGAGGACAGATCGGGGGCTGGTTACAGTGGTGCATCAAGAGCAATTCACACGTTATGCATCGGACAGGACGGGGGAATCGCTTGACAGCGGCGTGAAAACCCATCCGTCCTCCCCGTAACCAATCCCTCCCCTGCCCTCACACTTTGAAACAGAGTAACACAAAGGGACGAGGCAGGCTTTGGAATGTCAGGTTGGCTGAGGTGGCCTCCCCCCGGCCTCTGTGCGGTGCCGGATCCTGGGAAAGGGTGGGGAGGATCCGTGCAATGGTGGGAGGGACCCAGCGGGGGAGGAGGCCCGGGAAAGCGGGTCAGGTGCAGATCTTGATGCGTGTGCCCTTGGCCAGGATGCGGAAGAAGGGGAAGATGCGCTCGCGGAAGGTGGCATTGAAGGTGTGGATGTGGGCCATGTTCTCGGCATTGTAGAAGCACAGTTGGCCCCGCTCGTAGTCCAGGTAGACCCCAAAGCGCCGGAGCTTCTCCCCAGGGGGCAGTGCCGTCTGCTCCGTGGCCGTCAGCGCCTGGTACTTCTTCCCGTTGGCGCCCACACACCAGATCTCCCGCTTCTGGTAGGGGCCGCCTGTCTTCTCCTTCCGCCGGGCTGTCTCCCGGGCCGCCCCCACTGCCCAGCCCCGCCGGCCCCCAACCTCCACCTCCCAGTAGTGGCGCCCCGTGCTGAAGCCCTGAGAGCCCAGCACACAGTAGTCGGAGTCGAAGCGCTTGGGATTGTCGGGTAGGTCCTGGCGACGCTCGCCCAGCTTCACACTCCGGCGGTCCAGGGACAGGCTCAGGTGCGGGTGGGCTGTGTCGGGGTCCAGGGTCACGTCGGCTAAGGAAAGAGACCCACACAGAGTCAGGAGAGTTAGGGTGAACTCAACTCTGTCCTGAGTGTCAGGACACCTGGAATCCCTTGCCCAGGGTCAGCTGGGAATATATTGCCTCTGTTTCCCTTCCCACCATGTCTTCTCTATTCAGACTGTGAGCACTTTGGGGCAGGGACTGTCTTTCGCTGTGTGTCTGTGCAGCGCCCGGCACAGTGGGGCCCTGATCTCAGTTGAGGCAGGGGACGCTCTCTCGCTGGGTGTCTGTGCAGTGGATAGGGACTTCTTTAATGTTTTTAATGAAGTAAATACTAATGGGAATTGTGTGATCATGGGAGACTTTAACTTCCCAGATATAGACAGGAGGACAAGTGCTAGTAATAATAATAGGACTCATATTTTTCTGGATGTGATAGCTGATGGATTCCTTCACCAAGTAGTTGCTGAACCGACAAGAGGGGATGCCATTTTAGATTTGGTTTTGGTGAGTAGTGAAGACCTCCCAGAAGAAATGGTTGTAGGGGACAACCTTGGTTCAAGTGACCATGAGCTAATTCAGTTTAAACTAAATGGAAGGATAAACAAAAATAGATCTGCGACTAGGGTTTTTGATTTCAAAAATGTTAACTTTAAAAAATTAAGGAAATCAGTTAGGGAAGTGGATTGGACTGAAGAACTTGTAGATCTAAAGGCGGAGGAGGCCTGGAATTACTTCAGGTCAAAGTTGGAGAAGCTATCGGAAGCCTGCATCCCAAGAAAGGGGAAAAAATTCATAGGCAGGAGTTGTAGACCAAGCTGGATGAGCAAGCATCTCAGAGAGGTGATTAAGAATAAGCAGAAAGCATACAGGGAGTAAAAGACGGGAGGGATCAGCAAGGAAAGCTACCTTATTGAGGTCAGAACATGTAGGGATAAAGTGAGAAAGGCCAAAAGCCATGCAGAGTTGGACCTTGCAAAGGGAATTAAAACCAATAGTAAAAGGTTCTATAGTCATATAAATAAGAAGAAAACAAAGAAAGAAGAAGTGGGACCGCTAAACACTGAGGATGGAGTGGAGGTCAAGGATAATCTAGGCATGGCCCAATACCTAAACAAATACTTTGCCTCAGTCTTTAACGAGGCTAATGAGGAGCTTAGGGATAATGGTAGGATGACAAATGGGAATGAGGCTATGGAGGTAGATATTACCACATCCGAGGTAGAAGCCAAACTTGAACAGCTTAATGGGACTAAATCGGCGAGCCCAGATAATTTTCATCCAAGAATATTAAAGGAACTGGCACACAAAATTGCAAGCCCATTAGCAGGAATTTTTAAGGAATCTGTAAACTCAGGGGCTGTACCGTATGACTGGAGAATTGCTAACATAGTTCCTATTTTTAAGAAAGGAAAAAAAAACATGATCCGGGTAACTACAGGCCTGTTAGTTTGACATCTGTAGTATGCAAGGTCTTGGAAAAATTTTGAAGGAGAAAGTAGTTAAGGACATTGAGGTAATGGTAATTGGGACAAAATACAATGTCAAAACAACCTGATCTCCTTCTTTGAGAAGGTAACAGATTTTTCAGACAAAGGAAATGCAGTGGATCTAGTTTACCTCAATTTCAGTAAGGCATTTTATATGGTTCCACATGTGGAATTATTAGCTAAATTGGAAAAGATGAGGATCAACATGAAAATTGAAAGGTGGGTAAGGAACTGGTTAAAGGGGAGACTACAACGGGTCACACTGAAAGGTGAACTGTCAGGCTGGAAGAAGGTTACTAGTGGAGTTCCTCAAGGATCGGTTTTGGGACTAATTTTATTTAATCTTTTTATTACTGACCTTGGCATGAAAAGTGGGAATGTGCTAATAAAGTGTGCGGATGACACAAAGCTGGGAGGTACTGCCAATACACAGAAGGACCGCGATATCATACAGGAGGATCTGGATGACCTTGTAAACTGAAGTAATAGTAATAGGATGAAATTTAATAGTGAAGAGTGCAAGGTCATGCATTTAGGGATTAATAAGAATTTTTATCATCAGCTGGGGATGCATCACTTGGAAGTAACAGAGCAGGAGAAGGACCTCGGAGTATTGGTTGATCACAGCATGACTATGAGCCGCCAATGTGATATGGCCATGAGAAAAGCTAATGCGGTCTTGGGATGCATCAGGTGAGGTATTTCCAGTAGAGATAAGGAGGTGTTAGTACCGTTATACAAAGCACTGGTGAGACCTCCTCTGGAATATTGTGTGCAGTTCTGGTCTCCCATGTTTAAGAAGGATGAATTCAAACTGGAACAGGTACAGAGAAGGGCTACTAGGATGATCCGAGGAATGGAAAACCTGTCTTATGAAAGAAGACTCAAAGAGTCTGACTTGTTTAGCGTAACCAAAAAGAAGGCTATGGGGAGATATGATTGCTCTCTATAAATATATCAGAGGGATAAATACCAGGGAGGGAGAGGAATTATTTAAGCTCAGTACCAAGGTGGACACAAGAACAAATGGACATGAACTGGCCATCAGGAAGTTTAGACTTGAAATTAGACAAAGGTTTCTAACCATCAGAGGAGTGAAGTTCTGGAACAGCCTTCCAAGCGGAGCAGTGGGGGCAAAAGACATATCTGGTTTCAAGACTAAGCTTGATAAGTTTATGGAGGGGATGGTATTATGGGATAGCCTAATTTTGGCAATTAATTGATCTCTATTTGAGGTAAATATGCCCAGTGGCCTGTGATGGGATGTTAGATGGGGTGGGATCTGAGTTACTACAGAGAATTCTTTCCTGGGTGTCTGGCTGGTGAGTCTTACCCACATGCTCAGGGTTTAGCTGATCGCCATATCTGGGGGTCAGGAAGGAATTTTTCTCCAGGGCAGATTGGCAGAGTCCCTGGGGGGTTTTCGCCTTCCTCTGCAGGGTGGGGCACGGGTCACTTGCTGGAGGATTCTCTTCACCTTGAAGTCTTTAAACCACGATTTGAGGACTTCAATAGCTCAGACATAGGTTAGGGGTTTGTTACAGGAGTGGGGGGGTGAGATTCTGTGGCCTGCGTTGTGCAGGAGGTCAGACTAGACGATCATAATGGTCCCTTCTGACCTTAAAGTCTATGATTCACTGAGATAATGCAAACAAACAGTAGGAATGGTATTTGAGACCTCCCCCTGTTTTCCCTGCATGGAGAGCCAAGGCCTTACCTCATCATGTGACAGGTTTCAGAGTAACAGCCGTGTTAGTCTGTATTCGCAAAAAGAAAAGGAGGACTTGTGGCACCTTAGAGACTAACCAATTTATCTGAGCATGAGCTTTCGTGAGCTACAGCTCACTTCATCGGATGTATACTGTGGAAATTGCAGAAGACATTGTTTCATGGTGTCTGTGTATATAATGTCTTCTGCAATTTCCACAGTATGCATCCGATGAAGTGAGCTGTAGCTCACGAAAGCTCATGCTCAAATAAATTGGTTAGTCTCTAAGGTGCCACAAGTCCTCCTTTTCTCATCATGTGAGACTCCATAGGCCAATCAGCAAGCCCCCAGTGCTAGGTTTATATTTATTACTACTGGCTGGGAGCTGCTACCAGCACTGGCACTAGTTGTCCAGTAGGGGGCATCCTCCTCCTGAGCAGCAAAGAGCTGCTGCAGACTCAGCAACAGCCCTGCTGTTCCCCAGTGCCAGGAGCACAGTGAGCTCAGGGACAGGATAGCAGCAGGCTGCGGGTCAGGATTGAGGGGCACCAGCAGAGCTGGGCAGGAGCCCAAGGCTGACAGGATAGGGGGCTGTGGGTCAGGACTGCGGTGCATTAGCAGAGCTGCATGGGAAACCAAGTGGCTGGGATGGCTGGGAACTGGCAGAGCCCGGAGTTTGTGGGGGCAGAGCCCAGGGCTGGGACAGCAGGTGAAGGCTGTGGGTCGGGATAGAGGAGCACCAGCAGTCGTGTGCACTGGGGGAGCCCAGGGCTGGGACAGCAGGGGGATGTAGGTCAGGACAGAGTTGTGAGCGAGTGCTGATGCACATCAGTGGAAGCAGCCTGTGGGAGAAACTCATGCTACAGCTGCCAGCTCTGTACAGCTCCACCACACACACGACATCAGCGTAAACAGAGTCCTGGCTCTCCCCAGTCCACTAGCCAAGGGAAGAAAAAAAAAACTGTTCTCCTTTACCTTGAGGGACTTTCCTGAAGACCTTCTCCATCTTCCTCATCACCACGTCCTGCAGGAAGTAATTGCGGTATTTCTTCCCCACGTCTACCGGCACAGTCTCCGGCTCCTGGAATTTGACGCTCTCGCACCTGGCAAAGGGAATACAGCAGTGAGTCAAGGGCTGGGTGTGGTGGGCAGAGCACTGAACAGATCTCGGGGGACCTGAGGTCTATCCCCGGCTCTGCCACTGCCTCGCTAGGCGACCCTGGGCAAGTTAGTTTCCCTCCTCTGTCTCTTTAGACTGTAAGCTCCAAGGGAAGAAAGTCTCACTATGGGGGCGGACCGACAATCTTCTGTCAAAACACTTTTGCAACAGAAATGTAGGTTTTTGACAAAGCAATGTTCTTGTCTTCTTTCTGCAGAAGATTTTGATTTTTTTCCACTCAAAAAGAGACCACCCCCATAATCGAAATATTCAACTTAAAATGCCGCAGGGCCTCCTGGGAGTTGTAATTCAATTGCCTCATGTCTCCCTTCTCCTCTACTGGCTGGGGTCCCAGGCAGACTACTTGCCCCATGATGCATTGGAAGAGTCCCTGAGCATGGTGTACTGCCTCCCCTCTCCAAGAGGAGACACTGTGCTACATCATGGGAGATGAAATGTAACCAGGAACTCCAGCCTATACAGGAGAAGGGGAGCACAAGGCAGCTGAACTAAACTCCCATGAGCCACTGGGGCAGCACTTCTAAATTGAGTTTCCTGGTATTGAAATTTTCCATAAAACATTTTCTGACCAGCTTTACTCATTACGCATGGCTACCACATCCAACGCAGGGGGTCTCTAACTCTAACACAAATGACCTAACAGTACCTAAGATCAGAGAAGTTTGCACACACAAGTAACGTCTTTAACTACAGTCCGTGGACCAGGTCTACCACGTTCGGATCGTGTGTGACCCGCTGGTAACTATGACCAAATCTGTTTGGAAGACTGCTCCTTGAAGCACCATAGTTCGATTCCAGAGTTAATACAGCGTGATGTAAATGGGGAGAGGTGGCCCCCGACCTGTTTCAGGCAGATCGACACTAGAAATTTTGGCTGGTATAGGAAGTTCAGTTAGGGATGCAATTTTTTTTGATGACATTTCTCTACCGACAAAAGCCCTGGTGTAGACCAAGTCTCAGCATAAGAATCCTTGTGCTGGTACTTCATTTGGAGAACCAAAATAAGCTATACTCTTTTGCTGTAGAAACTGCATCTCCACTAGGCGGGTTTGTTACTATAGCTATACTGGCAAATCCTTTGCTAGCATAGGCTGGGCCTAAGACAATGCCACTTTGGTTCATGTTTGAGAGTTTCTCTTTGCAGCCACAACAGCTGGGATCCGGTTTAGAATGAAAGCTTAACTCAGGACCCGTCACGGGGGCTGAGTAAATACATCACATCCATACATCTGGCACGACTGCCTAAGATCAACGGTTCTCTTGGGTAACTTTCCACTCTCTTTGGGTCTTTCTGTTCTGTGATTGCGCAGTGCCTAGCTCAGTAGGGGCCCAGTCCGTGACTGGGGCTCCCAAGTGCTAGGATAATCCAAATAAATATTATAGAGAAAGCCAAGTGTGTTCAAGTCTAGGCTGCACAGAAGTCTAACTGCCATGACTGTAACTACATTGTGGGGACACCAGAGATGTTTAGATCTTAACGCAGTGTCCTGGTTGGCTTTATAGTGTGCAGAGGAAGCAGTGTGGCCTAGTGAATAGACTCTCCTAGCGAAATTCAGGAGACCTTGGCTCTATTCCCGGCTCTGCTGCTGCCCTGCTAGGTAAGTCACTCCCTCACACACTCCTGTGCCTCAGTTGCCCCATCTGTAAGACGGGGAAAATAAGACTATCCTCCTTCGCAAAGTGCTTTGCGATCTATTGATGAAACACACTATAGAAGAGCTAGCACTATCCTTCAGTGCTAACCACAGCTAGTCAGTTTCAACAAGTGACATCATGGAGTATTTCCATATTTCTACAACACAACATTCTTAAAAGCCGTCAGTTTCCTTCCTGTAGCAACAGGTGTATCAACAGAATTAGCCCGGGACTGACCTGATGAAGGTGTCTTTGATGTCCTGAGAAGAGTGGGAAGAAAAGAGAAAAAGATTAGTAACAAGCCAGTGACAAACACCACTGTGTCTCATAAAAGACTTTGATCAGCCACAACCCAGCGAGGTCTGTGAGCACCTCTCTTGCTTTGAACGTGGGAGTGACCCCATTGCAGTCAGGGGGACTAATCACATGCTTGATGTTAGAAAACCACCCCTGATGTATGTGCCTAAGGCATACGGGGGAGTTAAGCGAGGTGCTTTTCAGTGGGCGTTGCCATCTGTGCCCTTGGAAGTCTCCCCCTAAGTATAGCTGGGTAGGGAACATTTTTGGCGCAATTTAATTTAATTTCACTGGAACGTGTTGTTTTGAAGCCGGGCATAAAGAGAGAAAATGTAGCGCTGGCCTGGGACTTGGGAGCAGAACTGGTTCAAGTCCCCTGCTCTGAGTCAGGGCAGTTTTTTGTTCAAGTCTCTGATTTGGGTTATGATCTGGAAGCTTGGTCCCCCTGCCGGCCGGCGCCCCCCTCTCAACCTTCCCTGCACGCAAACACTCTCCCAGGCTGTGGAAAGGGTCCAAAGATTTCGTTTTCATTCCAGCGGGGAACAAAACACCTTGGAAGTTGCCAGAAAAGGTCACCCTCCAGGCGGCTCTGCCCTCAAGTCCCTTGCCGAGCTGTGGCTCAAATAGATGTCCCTGGCTGGAGAAGGATGCTTTTGTGGTGCGGAATGGGGTGTCGGGTGATCTGGAAAGGGGCTGGGGGTGACAGACCAGAGCTGGGAGGGTATGGGGGGCAGACATCAGATTGCGTGCTGGGGGCTCTCACCTTGAGCAGCTGCAGCCCGTCCTGCCTGCTCTTGTCCTCAGCCTCAGCGATGAGGCGCCCGAGGGTGGCGCCCTGCTCCTCCAGCTGGCTTATGTTGCTGCTCTGGCGGGCCAGCAGCGCCTCGTAGCGCTCCTCCAGCTGGTGCAGTAGCAGCACCTGCTCCCCGATCAGGAACTGGTGCAGCAGCTCGAAGTCCGACTCGAACTCCTTGATCTCCAGCTTCATCTTGTTCTGGAGCAGGGAGGGGAAGGGGTTAGACACAGCTCCTCCCCCACCTCCTGCCTGCCTGGGCCACCCACTGCTTATCCAGCCTGGGCAGCTGGCCTCAAAGTCCCAGCTTCAACCCCTGTTAAGTGACCTGTCCTAGGGCATTGCTGCCCCTGCAGGGGAATATTTGGACAGCGTCATCAGAGCGAAGCCAACACTATAATCTGTCCTTGCCAAAGAGCAGTGGGATAAAATCCCCTAGGGCATGTCTAACACCAGGCCAACCTAGCAGCTTGTAGCAACAGGCTGGGCAGCTCTTGGCCTGTTAAACCTGCTAACAATGGCAAAGCCCGGTCTGGCTGCCAAAGCCTAATCCACACTGGGCTCCGGCTAGTTCAGCCGGTGCAGGACTGGTGGGAATCTTCCTGTCAGGTAGAGCCCTGCAGTGGGTCTGGGATCCTGCAGGTCCTACAGGACCTGCTGCCATAACAGCGGGTAAAATGTACTTTGTTGCAGACAGGATTGGGTGGGCAAAAAAACCCCAGACGGTGGTGATTTGCAGGAAAACAATCTTTCATCAATTTGCCAGAAGCTGGGAATGGGCGACAGGGGATGGATCACTTGATGATCACCTGCTCTGTTCATTTCCTCTGGGGCACCTGGCGTTGGCCACTGTCGGAAGACAGGATACTGGGCTAGATGGACCTTTGGTCTGACCCAGTCTGGCCGCTCTTATGTTCTTATAAACAGAATTTCAGCCACATAAAGCAAGTTTTTCTTTTCTTTTTTAAATAAAGGTTTTAAGACTTAAATTTAAGCCAGGGATAGAAAGAGATTTGATGTCTATTATAACAGGAGTTAAAGCATTTTTTTTAACATGGTTTAAGCAAGATTTATTTTATTCTTTTAGTGGTAAAAATTGTGTCTGAATTCCATTTATAATATATTAACTGACTTTTATTTTTTCAAAGGAGCAAGATGGAATCTGTCTCTCTTGCAGGATTTGCAGGATCCAAGTTTTTGCAACAATGCATGAGTGGATGTTGCAGGACAGGAGCAGGATTAAAAAAATAGTCCCCCTGCAGGGCTCTGCAGTAAGGTTTCCTAGTGCAGACACAGCTACAGAACCCGTGGAAGGCGCTTATGTGGAAACACAGGGCACTGTTATCTTTGGCAACATGCTACAGATAAGGTACAGCTATCCACAGCGGGGATGCCAGACATGTGGGGATCCAGCTCACACGGTTTATTTAAGTATGGAAAAAAACCTTCTCGGATCAATGTTTCCCATACTGTGGGTCATGGGAAGGGTCCAGATAGGTCGCCCTCTCACTGTCCCTCTCCTCCCCAGAATGGGGCAGGGCTGGAAGGCCAGAGCAAAGGGGCTGGGAGAGTGGGGAGCAGGAGGGAAGATGGGATACAAAAAGAAACAAACAGTTAGTGGGTCACCTTACTAAAAAGTTTGGGAATCACTGCCTTAGGTGAACCAGAGAACTTTGATATCACATGATTCTTGGGGAGGCTGTGTATCAGGAATCCTGTGCTCAAATGACTCCAAATTTTGATCACTAACCCTACCCCACCACCCCCACACAGCACAGCAAATTTCAAGAAAAGCTGAGTCCGTGGGTGGATTTTAGGGCACTTAGAAAAGCCATCTGTCAAACAATAAGTGAGTCACATGTTAATTCTATCAACACTGCTGCTGTACCACAGTCTGCATTACATGGTCTGGTTGGCCAGTATCTCAGCTTCCATTAAAAAAGAAAAGAAAAAAAAAAGTCTCTAGCCCTTGCGGTTGTCAAGAAAACCTGCTGAATGTGAGCCGAGCGTGAGTGACATCTGCCTGAGTCTGCAGAGAGCCTGAACCAATAGCTCAGAGGAGAGCGAACTCCCCTGTCCGCCTTTCTGGGGCATCAGCTCTGACAGGTCAGTGACGACACTTCACTAACTATTTCAGTGCTGATGTCTGAGCAGCTGGAATAGGGAAGGAGATAGGAGCCCCAAGGGAGGTGAGACTTAGGAGTGGCTGCAGAGAGGGAAGAGGAGGAGACATCAAGGAGATATGCAGCAACATGGGAAGGGCAGGATGGACATAACCTCTCACCACCTGACCCTCAAGTTGAGAACCCCCCTTAACCATGCAATCCCTGGTCGGGGTGGAGAGCAAAGGTGGTAGGGAGGGGGAGCCTGGCACCTGCCTTCAGCTCAGTAATTTTCTCCTCTTCGCTTGATTTCTGTTTCAGAACCGCATCCAGCTTCTTCTTCAGCGGATCTAGGTGGCCCTGGAGTTTCATCTACAAAGAAAAGACAATAAACATCCTCCCCACCCCTGACAAGTTTATCACCAAATCTGTCTTTTCTATATGTGTTTTCCCTTACTGGGCTCATGGGTTTTAATGTCAAGAGTGGCCATCTAGTCCGGCTTCAATGGACCAGGAGGCAGCATGGTCTAATGGTAGAAGCAGCATAGCAGGAAACCTGGGGTCAATTCCTGGCTCTGTCGCAAACTCCCTGTGTGACCTAGAGCAAGCCACTCGATTTCTCTGGGCCTTGGCTCCCCCTGTGTAAAACAGGGGACAATCCTTCCCTGGTCTGTCCTGTGTTTACACTGTAAGCTCTCTGAAACTCCCCCACCTGCACGTACAGAGCCTAGAACAACAGGGCTGCCATCAGCTGGTGCTTCCAGGCGCTGCTGCAATATCCAGACTCACAAAATCTGGAGAGACTCCAGCCTGGACTATTCTGGTTTTGCTGGAGGACTAGAGAGGGCGAGGGCGGGACAGTAACATTGCAACAGGTTGAAACTTGAGCTGCGGTTGCACGCACTTAGGGCTTGTCTACACTGGAAACGCTCCAGCGCAGCGCTTCGGCGTAGACACTGCCTACGCCGATGGAAGGGGTTCGCCCGTCAGCATAGGTCCTCCACTTCTTCAGAGGTAGCTAGGTCGAAGGAAGAATTCCGTCAACCGAGCACTGCCTACACCAGGAGTCAGGTCGGCTTACCCACATTGCTCAGGGGGGTGGATTTTTCAGACCCCTGAGCAATGTAGCTGGGTCGACTGAACTTTTTAGTGTAGGCCAGGTCTATACTTACATCACAGTTATATCAGTCTGATGGAACACAAGTTGGCTCAGTAAAAGATATGACCTCACCCTCCTTGTCTCTCTAATATCCTGGGACCGACACAGCTACAACAAACACTGCAAACGCACTTTAAGCCTTGTTAAAAAAACAAGTCTGAGGTCCGTTTAAAAACTCTCCCTACTCTGCTTCAACCCAGGTGTTTTGATAACATTTTCCTGGTTTTGTTTTTTCCTTCCCCGTTGCTGTGGAAAAGTCCCCCAACAAACAGGGAATGGACTAATTATACAGAGGGCCAGCCATGGAACTGGTAATCCACACAGTGCTGTCCATTGCACACAGGAAAAACTGAGAAAAGAGGTAAAATACCTCCCCGGATCTCTTCTAGTTACAGGAATATTGGGCCTTGATCCTGCAAATGCTTATGAGGGCAATTTTACACAGATATGTAGCCCCCTTGAACTCAACAGGGGCTAGTCCCTCTTTGCAGGACCAGGGTGTTAGCTGTAACGTTTATAAGTATTTATGATTTTATCAGTGGCAGCACCTAGGAGCTCCAGCCAGGGATCAGGACACCACTGCGCTAGGTGCTGTACAAATAGAACAAAGAGGCAGCCCCTGCCCCAAAGAGCTTACGGTTAGAGCCCTGCCTGGATACAAAATTTATATCCGCAGATGCGGATATCCATGGATATAAAGCAGATATCCGCGGAGCTGCAGGGCTCTACCAGGAATACAGACCACTGTGTGGACAGTACTCCTGTCTGGGAGCATGCAAGCCACTTGCACACACTTGCGCAACCAGGGACAGCTGCTGGTGAGCCTGGTGCCCGTCCCAGTGGGCAGGGCTGGGGGCAGCACAGCCATACCGGAAGAGCTGCCTGGGCTGGAAGCGTCAGCCCAACATGCTGCTGCTTTAGCTACTGTGGTTCCTGGTAGAGCCCTGCAGTTCTGCGGATAGCCTGCAGTCCAGAGCTCATTGCTCTGCACGGTTGTCTGTCTGCATTCCAGCTGGAAGGGGTCCCAGGGGCTGTGTGGGCCTGCCCCCACCGCAGTCATGCCAGCAGGGGTGGGGTGGCACGCTCTGCCAAATGGGGTCCTCGTCCCAGCATGACCTCTGTACAGGGACCGTGGAGGTGACCCAGAACTAGCATCTGGCTCACACCATTGAAAAGGTCAGATCACCCTCGTGACACTAGCAGTTGCCACATTTCCAGGCAGAGTTTTAAGCTGACAGCATCTCTCTAAAGACTTCCTTTTTCTACAATGCCCAGAAGAGTCAATGATCACAGAAATAAGCTTTTCAATTGAACCCAGACACTGAGGTTCAGAGTGTCAGAGGTATTTAGATGGCTAAGTCCCACTGAAGTCAGCATCTAAATGCCTGTGATGATCTGAGCCTGAGAAACTGATGGTCTTATTGGTCTCATCCTCTCCCAGTCCACCCCAGTCTTGCTGCTTGTTATCCCCCAGCAAGAGGTTAGACCCTGCTCTTAGCTCCACTCACTCAGTGGGACTCAGGAGCTACTCACAGCAGCGCTGACTCCGGGAAACGCCTGCATAGAGCTCCTCCCACAAGGGAGGCCTTACAGTGTAAGCTGCCTATGACCTGAGAAGGGCCCAGAAAACACACCTGTGGGAGCCGGAAAACAACCAAACAGCTATCATCTATCCCATCCCAATGCAATCCAGCACCAGCAGCCTCTGACCAGCCTTACCAAATGACTCAATTCGGCCAACCCCATCCCATTGCGGATCAAACCAACTCGTCACCACACCCAGCTGCGTGAAAATCTGATCAAGCCAACAACTCCCAGCCAACCACTCAATGCCCCCCACCCCAACACCATCAGTCACCAAGTGAACCCAACTCCCTCACTGAACCAACGCAGTACCTCCAGCCACTAACTAGCTTTACCAAAGCCATCACTGCCAACGCAATCCTCTGCAAACGAAGCAGATCTCCCCTCTTCAAACCACCTGGTCAAGCCAAAACTTCCCAGCCAACTAAACCCCAACTTCAGGCACAACGTGCCTGGGGTAGCCGAATTTGGTCTGCTGGTTGGACCATTAGCTTCCCTGGCTCAGGCCGGGTACTGATGGATAGTGTGACGTGAACGCTGATCCATGCATGCTCAACTACCATCAGCCAGCAACCAACTCAACACAACCCACCAGCCTCTAGCTAGCCTTTACCAAACCCAACGCTGCCAACTGCGTACCTTGTAATCCTGCACCACCTCCTCCAGCGGGACAACGCTGTGGTGCTTATGGCTCCGGGACTCCCGACACACCACGCAGATGGCCTGCTCGTCCACCTCGCAGAAGAGCTTGAGGGGTTCCTGGTGTTTCTCACACAGGGCTCGTTTCTCCAGATCCCCTGCTACTCCTGCCGCACCCCCGGATGCTGAAGTCCCAGCAGCCGGTGATGCGAGTCGCTGTGGGTGTGGGTGCATCTGTCGGATGATGTGCACCATATTGGCCAGCTGGAGGTTGGGCCGGAAGTTCCTCTGGGGGAAGGTCTTGCGGCACTGGGGGCAGGTGAAGGTTGTGGGGTGTCGAGGCCGCGTGACCACTGCTGCTGGCGGAGGCGGTGGCAGCGGCTCTTCTTCTTCCTCCTCCAAATCCTCTTCCTCCATCACCTCCTCATCGTAATCGTCCTCCTCGAAGAAGAGCTCATCTCCTACCTCATCCTCCCACATGTCGTCCTCCCCTGGGTCGTCCCATAGATCAGTGTCCTCATCCTCCTCACTCCACATATCGTCTTCCTCCTCGGCCCCGTTGTCCCCATCCCCCTCTTCCTCCTCGTTGTACTCTACGTTGTCATCATCGTCCAGCTCATCCACATCGTCCTCCTCGCCGCCCATCCCCACGTCGTCCCCCGCGGCCTCGTACTCGGCCTGGCCCTCGCCCTCCTCCTCGCCTCCCCAGAGCTGAGTGATGCAGACGCGGCAGAAGTTGTGGCCGCAGCCAATGGAGACGGGGTCGGTGAAGTAGTCGAGGCAGATGGCGCAGACGGCCTCCTCCTGCAGCGTCTCCACCGCGTTGGGCCGCCCACCCCGGCCCCCCATGGAGCCGCCTTCCCCAGCCACCGCCATGGACCCCCTGCACCAACAGAACCTGCAGCCCCCACCCTCAGCTTCTCCCCGGGGTCCTGAGCCTCCTGCCCTGAGCCCCCAGCCCTGCTCTGAGCCGCCCACCTCGAACCTGAGGGCCCCCCTGGAACCTGAGCCCCCCACCCTTATCCTAGGCCTCCCTTTGCCCCAGACACCAGCAGGGCCCTGAGCTTCTTCCTTCTCCGCCCCCAGCTCCTGCCCCCCCTCAGGGCCCTGAGCCCCTCCCCCCACTTGGGCCCTGCCCCCCTCAGGGCTCTGAGCCCCCGGAGCCTCCTGCTCCCCCGGGGCCCAGCTGACAGCTGCCCCAGCCAGCCAAGTGTTGCGAAGGACGCTCTACCCTCCCCGGCCACCGCTCTCTATGGTGTGCGAGCTTTTTTTTTTTTTCTCCCCCCTCCTCCCCTTCACCGGAAGTGGCTGCGAGACAATCTATCCCCCACAGACGGGCTCCCCCATGCGATGGTATGTGGTCATGTGACCGGAAGTGGCGTTAAGACGCTCTCTCGCCCCTCGAGAGGGAAGCGGTCTTTTGAGCGGAAGTGCCCGCCGGACGCTCTCTCCCCACCCCCTCTCCCCAACACGAGAGTATAACGGCACGTGACTGGAAGTCCGTGCGAGACGCTCCATCCCCCTCTCTCACTGTCTATGGTATAAGGACATTTAAGCGGAAGTGCCTGCGAGACACTGTACCTCCTGCCCGCTATGGTGAAAAGTTCTTTGCGCGGCAGGCCCTGCGAGGCGATCTAACCTCACGGACGCGCCACTCTGCGGTGCGAGTCTCTCCCCCTACCCCGATCTGCGGTGCCTGCAGGACGCTCTATCTGCACCCAGCGCCTCTCTATGGAGTTTAAAAAAAGACCGGAAGCGAACGGGTGGGACGCGCTATCTCCCGGAAAGGCCTTTTCTCTATGGCCTCTCTGCGGGAGGGGTATGACGCTCTGGCTTCTGCCTCCCTCTAGTCTCTATGGTCAAAGGGGGCGGGAGCTGACGTTCTGGGGGCGGGGCTGGCATAGGCCCCGCCCTCATTGGAGTGGGAGGAGCCACTGAGGCCATGACGGGGGCGGGGGGCACTTAGTGGGGGAGGTCAGAGGCAGCCCTGGGGCTTGCAGGGGAAGGTCGGAAGCAGCCCCTGTGGTTGCAGCCCTGCAGCCCTGCCTGCCCCTGGTCTGGTGGCGGGCACTGGGTCAGGCCGACGAGGGTGTCGTGGGGCCACGAGAACGAAGGAGCTGAGAGTGGGGGGACGCTGGTGGTGGGAGGGGCTGGTGAAGGCGTCTGGGGGGCCGCGGTCCGAAGCACTAGGGTCTCCCTCTCACTGCCTACGGGGCAGGCATTGGGGACTCTGTGAACCCTGCTGAAGGAATCATATCCCCGGTGGGCCATGGGATCAGGGTGCAGTGGAAGCTGGCCTGCCGGGGCTTCCCTCCCCCCGCAGGTGGCTGCAGGTCCCCCCTACTTGGCATTGGGCCTGTGTCCAAGGCAGATCTCCCCAAAAGGGATCCATCCACCACACCCTTCTACAGGGCAGCGGGGTGGGGTGTGGGGGGACAACAGAGGGATCCCCTGAGTCTGGGAAGAGGTCAACAAATGAGAAAACAGGAAAAAAGCGTGTGGGTACAAGGTTCAGAATCAGGGATCCAGAGGGGGCTGCCGAGCAGGGAAGTCCAGAGAGCGCCCATTGGTCTTTGAAAGAGTCCAGGGAGCTGGGGGATGCCAGCCACAGGAACTCTGCCTGGAGACTGGAACAGACGAGTAAACGTAGGTCAGCCCCGCAGTCACAAAGAACACCCACCCCTGCCCAACCTTCTCGTCCTCAATGGATAGATGGCCATTTTAGCCAGGGCGAGGAGAAGGGCCCCAAGACGGCATGGGTCCGCGGATAGGGGGTGAACAAATAAAGAGGTGTGAGGAAAAGTGCAGTCGGGACCTTGGCAGGAGGTTCTGGAGGAGATGAAAAAGGGTCTGCAACCAGGCCTGCTGCAAATACTCGTGCAGCAGGATCTCCTTGCCACAGAAAGAACAACTGTGGGAGGACTCTGTAAACCGTGTCAGCATCACATCCATGCTAACAACTCCATGAAGGAGCTTCCAACTTATATCCCCAGTGGGCTGTGGGACCAGGGTACAATACAGGTTGGCCCACCTCCGCAGGTGACAGCAGGTTCCACCACATGGTCTTGGGGCGGAGCTGGCTGAGTACCCGCCTCTTCCAAGTATCTCACAAGGGGAAGCAGGTGGGAGATGCTCTGTGCCCCTCACCTTGTAGTCTATCTGGTGCCTGCAATGGGGAGCTGGATTATCTAGCCCCCATCTCACTGGCCTGGGAGGTATCCAAGGGGAATCTCTCTCCCCAGCCAGAGGGGGGGGGGGATAGTGGGGGAGGGGTCTACTGGAGAGGAAGGGGCTTGTATGGGGAGGTGAGAGGGGATTAACAGAGGGGAGGGACTGGATGGGGAAAGGGCTGGTTGAGGGAGGGGCCTAATTGAGTGGGTGTGGTTTGTGTATGGAGGAGGGAGGGGTTTCAGTGAAGGACCCTAATGGTGGGTGGGAACTGTGCAGAGGAAGAACTTATGTGAAGGTTCCTCATGGGGGGGGAAGGGGCAGGAGCCTGTAGGAAAAGGGGGTGGAGTAGAAGGAGAAATGGGGACTAAATCCCCCAAGTTAGAGGAGTGAGAGAGTAGGGGAAATAAAGAGGCCAAAGCAAAAGGAAGAGCATGATGGATTTGAAGCTGCCTGTAATAGTCTATGAATACGACATGCTCTGTGTACTGTAGAGAGGTTTACTGGTTGCAGATGTTGGGTTAATTCAATAATCGAGTGATCAGGACACTCCCCAGAAAGATGGGCAATACACAGATAAGAAATCCTCAGCAAATGGCCAGGACTAACCATAAGATGTTGCCTTTGTCTCCCAGTGGGCTGCAGAAACTGGTTTGACCAGCTTCAAGAGACTTAAGTAGAACAAAGAACTTTGAGTGAATTAAAGGGCAACCCAGTGAATGGAAGGAACACTTGAAGAACAGGGTCTGCTGGTGTACATGCATGTGTTCTTAAAAGCACAGCATCCCAATGCCAAGACAAGATAGCTGTTCCCTATCAGACATGATGTATTGAGCAGCAAAAGGAGATTTGATCCAGTAAAATATTTTACATCCACCCACTGCCAAAAATTGCAATAGTCATACATGATTTTAGTGTTAAAGAATCCCTGATCAATGTATCTCTCTGCATAAAGCCTCCGAGGAGCTCACAAATTTGTCTTACCTGGTGTTCTGATTGCCTGAGTTGGACTGGGATTTTTTGGTAATCCACTGTTCATGAAGTTTCACTCCTTTAAATTGGTGACTTTTACAAATGCTATTTTGATGACTCTTAGCACTTCATCATTTCCCGTCATTAACATGGTGCAGATGGTTGTCTGTGTGTTCATTCATTTCTGTTTTCATAGCAAATAATCATTGAAAATATAAATAGTTACTAGTAGTTTCAGCAGTCACCTCTCACAGTGTTTTGAGTGGTTTCAGAGTAACAGCCGTGTTAGTCTGTATTCGCAAAAAGAAAAGGAGTACTTGTGGCACCTTTTGAGTGTAACACATCCTGTTTGTATGGCAGACAGCAGTATGAGGTTTTAATGCTAAATTTTTGTTCTTTTTACCCAGTTTATTCTTTGGGATCATATGACTTCAAGGCTGATGCTGATTATGCAGTGAACACTTCTCTGTCCCGAGCAGAGGTATTTGCATCTGAATGTCCGCCCTCCCCCCCCCCCCCATTCATGTGGATGTCATGGAAATAAAAAAAACCCCAAATTTTAAACTAAAGGAATTAACAGAGGCTTCAAGCCCTTCAATTCCCCTTATTCAGGGCTTGTCTACATGGTGTGATGCTAAAAGTGTGAAGTTAATGTGCCTTAAACCCATATGGATGATCTCGTTCAGAAGTAAAGTCACGTTAGTTATGACTATAGCAGTCATGGCAACCATAGAAGATTGCAAGAGTCCTTCCCAAAAACACTATTATTCATCAGACCTTTGATGTGTCCAGAACGCTTAAAATTTTTTGAATAGTCCAGGTATAACCCACATTTGATTTTTCAAAAAGAAGGAGTGAAGCAGTGGGGCACTCATCTTAATTTCCCTGAGTGTTGCCTTGTGTGGAAAAGTCATTACGATATTTCCCAGATCTCAATTTTGGCCTGACAAAATTGCAATAAATGGTTTACGGTTGAAATTTAAGATGATCTCGCCTCTTCTCTCTACCCTCTGCTGGTCAGGGTATCTGTTATGACCAGGAGAATGAAGGCTGGATAGTGTCATCATGGTAGATCCTGCTGTGCGCACAGAGGGTGTTGGCTTGGCTGTACAGGGATCCCCTCTATAAGCGATGTATAGAAATTCTTGTCCCAATAGAATTAACCAATCGATCCACATTTTTGGTGCTCTAACTGTAAAATTCCTCTTTGATCTCAGCCTCTAGCTGCTCACTAATCACATGTCATATAAAGCATACCTGTTACTATGTACTCCTTGGGGAATTTTTCTCACAAACACAGCATTGTCTCTGACACCTTTCTGACATTTTCATGGTAATATTAATGACTGCGATATCTGCCTAGGTGTGAGGACACAGCCTGAGAGGCTGTAATAAAAATATTTTCAGCTCACTTAACACATTGTGGTGTTGCATCTCAGCCCATGGGCACAGTGCAGGGCCCATCACCCGGCCCAGAAACACCCAGAAATAGGCTGTGACTGCCCTTATGAGATATGCTCTGTACTTTGTTTCTGAAGCTGTGTAGGATGTTTTCATTGTAGGCAAACCACCTGGCAGGCCGCTCCCTCTTTACTCACCTGACTGATGAGCTGATCAGACATCAAGGGGGGGAAATGTTATAAACATATCTGCTTAAGACAGCCCTGTGATATCAGCAGCTGCTCAGTGCAAGAGCATGCCCATGTGCTGACAGCGCTGAGAAGTGTTTTGAGAAGAAGGATGGAGAATGCTGACATTCTTATGCAGCGCTGAAGAAGCCAGGTGCACACAACTGCACGTTACGCCCACATTATAGAGACCCCAGGCAAGATTCACAAAGCTACTTAGATGCCTAAATTTGGGTTTCAGGGCCTAAGTCCCAAGTTTTGGCTCCACAACTATTCCCACAACTCCTGTCAAATCGTCTAGGCTCCTAAACTCACCCAGTGCCTACGTTTTCAGGGAAAAAGTTCCTTTGGTGCCTGCCCCTGGGTGGGGGGACATGACGGGGTTTGGGCCCAGGGATGGCTTAATCCGGCCCTACAAATAACTCCAGGAACCTGGTGGCAAAGCACTGACAGCTCCATGACCTGAGCTAGGGGAGCAGAGCTGGTAGCTCCGGCCCAGGGCTGGTCGCCAGTGAGCCTGGTATGCAGACAAGAGACCAGCTCTGACCACCTGCTCCCTGTGCCCGTCTGTTACCAGAGTGGTCACATACAGTCAGTGTCATCGAGAAGCATGTTGCCTGCAGCTCCAAGCTCTGGGCAGCCTCTCTAGGACCGGCACCCCCATCACCTCTGTGTCCCCATAGACAGGAACAATCTCCATAGAGGCCCCCCGCCCTTCTCCCCCCTCCCCGGGACATTGACGTCTCCTTTATCTAGTCACTGACACTGTGGCTTCTATGCACGATGCCGCCTAATGTGGGGAGAAGCTGCCGGAGCCCAAGGGCTGTGGGGCCCCAGGGGGCAGGGTCTGGGGCAGGGGGCTGCGAGTTTATCGCTAGGACCCAGGAGCGGCTGGGAGGCGGCTCTGGGGGCGGGGGGGGGGGGGGGGGGGGGGGGGGATCGCGGGGCTCAGGCCCGGCCGCAGGAAGTGACTCGCAGCCGCTGCGGGGACTCTGGCTCCCGGCGAGATCCCTGACCCCGGCGGCTGGTGCTGGGAGCCCGGAGCCCGGGCTGCAGCCGGGAGAGGGGAACCTCCAGCCGGGCCCTGCCCGCTGCTCCCCGGGAGCCTCTCCCAGGGCAGAGCCCCCAGCCCGGCCAGGGCCCCTTCCCGGCCCGGCCCCTGCCCGGGGGGGGCCCGCTCGGAGGGAAGGTAAGAGAGACCCGCCCCCCCCCGTCACCCCCGGGCTGCAGGGGCGGGTTTGGCCCCAGGCTGCTCCCCGCGGAGCCGGCTGCGATTCCCTGCCCCGGGCCCGGGAAAGCTGCCGCCAGCTCCCGGCGTGTGCGGGGCGGGGGGAGCCAGCCCGGGCCCTGCTGGGGGTGGGACAGTGACACCTGCGGGGGGCAGAGGGGGGAGGGGCGGGGGGGGCTGAAGAGGGGCGGGGGGAACAGGGGTGTGTGGGGCCAGCGGCAGGAGGGGGATGGGATGGGGGCAGGGGGAGGTGGCTTTAAGAGGCGGCTGAGGGGGGCTTTAAGAGTTGTCCAGCCTGGTGGGGACTTTCTCCGGTGCCGGAGCCTGCAGGTGAGGGGAGAGACCCGGGGGAAAGGGCTGGGGCCGGGCAGGAAAGTGACTCTGCACAAAGGGCCCCTTTCAGGGACCTGCTGGTGAGTTTGTGGTAGATGGGGAGCGAGTCCCAGAGCTGCTGCCTTCGGTGACACTCCCAGGCTCACACTCCTTCTAGTAGACTGGTGTGGAGACAGTAAATAAGGAAGTGTTATTTACTCCTTCTCATAACACAAGAACTAGGGGTCACCGGGTTAATAAGCAGCAGGTTTAAAACAAACAAAAGGAAGTATTTCTTCACACAATGCACAGTCAACCTGTGGAACTCCTTGCCAGAGGATGTTGTGCTGGCCAAGACTATAACAGGGTTCAAAAAAGAACTAGATAAGTTCTTGGAGGACAGGCCCATCAATGGCTATTAGCCAGGCTAGCAGGGATGGTGTCCCTAGCCTCTGTTTTGCCAGAAGCTGGGAATGGGCGACAGGGGATGGATCAGATGATCACCTGTTCTGTTCATTCCCTCTGGGGAGCCTGGCATTGGCCACTGTCAAGACAAGACACTGGGCTAGATGGACCTTTGGTCTGATCCAGTGTGGCTGTTCTTGTGTTTTAGACGAAGTAGCTGATCTGTGTACTGGAGAACAAATGCCCAGAAGAACAGGACAGTCACCAGTTGTCCGAGGCAGAGGGGAGGAGAGAAAAGGAAGGAGACAGAAAGGGAAAGAGAAGAGACTGAAAGGGGCAGCAGGAGCGGTAAGTGAGGAGGGAGGTTCTCAGCTCCCAGCCCTGGCCGGATCCATTCCCTGCATCCCCCTGGGCAGCCTGACTCTCCTGGGAACAAGGTGAGGAGCTGACAAAGGGAATCCGAGCTGCTGGATGCGCTGCCCTTGGGGCCAATGTCAGGGGGAATCCACCAATGCAGCTCCTTTGATTCTGCTCTTTTCTAGTGTTTGGCTCAGATGATCTGTTACTGGGGGTGGGGGAATTAAAAGTGTCTCGGGGGCGTGGGGGGGTTCAGTGCTGGTGGGAGGGGCTGGGTCTGTGTTGTTATAAAGTGACTGGGGGTTTTCCCAGCGTGGCAGAGTCCAGAGCATCTGTCTGCAGGGAGGGAGCCTGGGGGAATCGGGGTGTGAAATAGACTCAAGCCCCTTCTGTAACCTCCCCAATGGCCCCTCTCGCCCTGACAGCCTGAAGAATTACGTCCATGTTTTGCTCCAGATCCTCCCGTCTTCCAGGGGACAGGGAAAGGAAATGGCTGTGATGGAGCCAGCTCAGGGAGGAGTTTTTCAGGGAGCTGCAGGGGGATTTTGTTGTAGAGGGGGAGGGGCAGGAAACACACCGGGTGAGGCAGGGAGGGGACAGGGCGTGATAAAGCTGTTGGGACATGATCAACCTGGGCCTGATTTTCTGAACAGGCCCATTGGTGGGTGTGGGGGAGAAACATTCCCCCATTTCTGAAACAGGAAACACCCCGCGGGGCAGGGCTGGGAAAAGTGACCAGACTCCCAGTGCCGGAGCCTGAACCCACTGGCCAGAGGCTACTGTGGTATTTTGATAGGTCCATAGATTCCAGGGACTGTTTTGATCATCTAATCTGACCCACTGTATAAACCAGGCCTGAGAACTTCCCCAAAATAATTCCTAGAGCAGATGAATAACATCTGATCTTGATTAAAAACTTGTCTGTGATGGAGAATTGGTAAATTCTTCCAATAGTGAATTACTCTCACCATTATAAATGTACGCTTTATTTCCTGTCTGAATTTGTCTAGCTTCAGCTCCCAGCCCTTGGATTGTGTTATATCTTTCTCCGCTAGACTGATGAGCCCTTTATTAAATATTTGTTCCCTCTGTAGACTGCAATCAACTCACTCCATAATCTTCTCTTTGTTCACCTAAACAGATAGAACTCCTTGAGTCTATCACAATAAGACAGGTTTTCTAATCGTTTGATCATTCTCCTGGCTCTTCTCTGAATCCTCTGCAGTTTGTCAACATCCTTTTTGAACTGTCAGTACCAGAACTGGACACAGGATTCCAGCAGTGCCTGCACCAGTGACAAACACAGAGGTAAAATAACCTCTCTAACGCCTACGCAAGATTCCTCTGTTTATACATCCAAGGATCGCATTCGCTCTTTTGGCCACAGCGTCATACTGGGAACTCATGTTCAGCAGATTATCCACCATGGCTCCCATAGAGTCACTGCTTCCCAGGACGGCATCCCCCATCCTGGAAGCATGGCCTACCGTCTTTGTTCCGAGCTATATACGTGTACATTTAGTCATATTCAAATGCATATTTTTTGCTTGCACCCAGTTTACCAAGTGATCCAAATTGATCTGAATCAGAGACCTGGCTTCTTCACTGTTTACCAATCCCCCAATTTTTCTGCCCTCTGCAAACCTGTTCAGTTATGATTTTGTTTTCTTCCAAGTCATTTCTTAGAAATGTTAAATAACATAGGGCGAAGAATCAATCACTGTGGCACCTTGTAAAATGACATTTTGAGACCTATCAGTTAGCCAGTTTTTAGTCCATTTAATGTGTGCCATATTAATTGTGTATCATTTGAGATTTTGATTCAAAATGTCATGTTCAAGTCAAACGCCTTACAGAAGTGTAGGTATATTATGTCAACACTATTACCCTTGACAACCAAGCTTGTGATCTCATCAAAAAATGATATCAAGTTAGTTTGAAAGGATCTATTTTCCATAAACCCATGTTGAATTCATTAATTACATTACACTCCTTTAATTCTTTATTAATCAAGTTCCTGCATCAGCTCCTCCATTATCTTGCCTGGGCTCAGTGTTAGGCTGACAGGCCTATAATTACGCATGTCATCCTGTTTACCCTTTTAAAAATTGGCACAACATTAGCTTTCTTCCAGTCTTCTCGAACTTCCTCAGCACTTGAAGACTTATTAAAACATCAACAATAATGGTCTAGCAAGCTCCTCAGCCAGCTCTTGTAAAACTCTTGGATGCAAGTTATCTGGATCTGCTAATTAAAAAATGCCTAGCTTTAGTGGCTTCTGTTAAACGTCTCCATGAGGTACTAGTGGAATGGAGAGAGTGTATATGATGAGACTGTACCGTCTGGTTTCCCCCCAAATATGGAAAGGAAGCCATTGGGATTTCTGACCGTGTCCTTGTCCCCTGCTCAGAGCTCTGCTTCCCATATCAGCCTGTGGCTGGCAGGCGTGTGGGAAATAAGAAGTCTGTGCCTTCCTCCATCTGCTGGGGGGACAAGGAGCTCTCACCTTCTCCCCACCCCAGAAGCCTCCTGGCTGATCTGAGCAAGGTGGGCTTGGAATTCTGCTACTCTGGTCCTCCGAGAAGTTCTGGGTTTTTGCCTTCCTCCTGTGTGACTAGTGAAATAGTGGCTGGGGCAGCAGGTGCTGAGTGGGGGGACTCTTGTTGTTTCAGATGCCGGTGACCTTCGAGGAGGTAGCTGTGTATTTCACCCAAGGGCAGGGGGCTCTGCTGGACCCCGCTCAGAGAGCCCTTTACAGGGACGTCATGCAGGAGAATTATGAGACGGTGACCTCGCTGGGTAAGGGATTCCTGTCCCCTCAGTTATTAGAAGCCGTGGGGTCTGCGTGTCTGAATCTGGTCAGGTTCTTCCTGGTCAGTTAGATTAGAGGGGAATGAGTCCCATAGTTCACAGCTCCAGTGTGAGAGAGACTTGCATCTCCATCCCCTCCAAAGCAGTCAGGGAGTCGTAAACCCAATGGACATGCTAATTCATCCCCATCCCTCCAGCTTTCAAGGGGGCAGAAGACATGTATTGTCGTGGCTCTGTTAACTATAACTCACATGCAGAATTCTTGTTGGTCTCCTTTCCCAGGAGACCGAACTTGACCTAAGAGACTCCTCCAAGCATCTGGGAAATGCACTGAATTGAAACTGACCCTCCTGCCCCATAACCTAGATTGAGATTAAACTGCATTCCTTTGCCATTCGTGATTTTTTAAAAATTCAGCTGTCTTTTGAGCCCATCTGCTTCAAAAGCCTCCAGCCCATGGTGCACATAACAGTATACATCTTGTGAGCAGGTGCTGTTGCTCTGAGGCTGACTCGGGAACCAAGGATTTTGACATTGGGGGTGTGAGACTAAGGCAAGAAAAAATGTCTCTCACCTCATATTATGCAATCTAGATCCCTGGTATCAAAAACAGGCAACCCCAAAACTATCACTATTCACCATGAGGTGCAAAGAGGTTACTGCAGTGCAGCTTTTTGAATACATTGATGAGCCTGAACTGGATAACTGCTCATTGACTTCAGTTTCTGGGTTTATGCTAATTGAGTCTTGGTGGTAGACTAGTTCCATCCATGGGGAGGGCTCTGGAGGTTTAGAACTAGGCAGGGGTTTAACCCCAGAGCTGTGTCTGCATCAGCAAATCCCCCAGAGTGCACAGACCCTGGAAACTCCTCGTGAGGGGATGGTCTCCCACCCCCAATGTCTGCCTCTCTCAAGGGGACTCAGTGATCATGCTTCCATCTGTTCAGATTATTCATGCTCCCAGCACAGCGTGGGGCCAGGTTAAATTCTGGGAATGTTCCTTGTGACAGATACTCTCCCAGTACTCCATACACCCTGATCTTGTCTGATTTCACCCCCCGAGCAGGATTTCCCATTCCCAAACCTGAGCTGATCGCCCAGCTGGAACGAGGGGAAGAGCCGTGGGTCCCGGATCTCCAGGCCTCTGAGAAAAAGGAGGTCCCACGAGTCACCCACACAGGTAAGGAGTCAGTGAAATTGACATAGAAACTGTGTGGTGAGTGAAGGAAAAAGCTGAGACTCCCAAAGATGTGCTGTGAACGAACTCCCCCAGGTCTGCCCCGTCTCACCCAGGTCAGGGCTGTAATCAACAGGTCGTGCCTCTCCATGACAGATATCACTCACAGCTTCCCACCCATCCTTTAGCTGTATGCAGTTTCCTCCCCAGCTTTACTCCCCTAGGAGTGTTTGGGTGGGATGTGGAGGCAGAATCCAATGTCTCCAGCTCCCCAGCAGTCACTGTGTGGTGTTTTCCCTCTTTGCTATTCCCCTTTCGGTCCCTTCTCCCCGGCACAGGCAGTGACTCCTGTCTGGATTCTCTCTCTCCCAGCAGGTGATGAGACCGTGAGTAAGAACAAGGAGGTGACTTGGCAGGTGGAACCAGAGAGGGCCTTTTTGAGAGGAGCTGAAGGGAATTTTCCCCAGGGCTTGGAACAGGGAGAAGCCTGGGGAAATCGGGATGGGTCAGAGAGGCAGCTGGGAAACCAGCCAAGGAAGAAAGTGGATGCATCAACTCAAGGTGGGGGAGGATGCACAGATCCCAAGGAAACCACCGCCCAGCAGACAAATCCCAAGGATGAGAAACCCTACAAATGCCTCAATTGTGGGAAAAGCTTCAGTGTGAGAACCAACCTTATTACGCATTGGAAAAACCACACGGGAGAGAAGCCCTATAAATGCTTGGACTGCGGGAAAAGTTTCCGTCAGAGCTCACACCTTATTACACATCAGAGACTGCACACGGGAGAAAGACCCTATAAATGCCTGGAGTGTGGGAAAAGTTTCAATGTGAGATCGGCCCTTATTGCACATCAGAGAACTCACACGGGAGAGAAACCCTATAAGTGCCTGGACTGTGGGAAAAGCTTCAATGTGAGATCAGCTGTTATTAGACATCAGAGAATCCACACAGGAGAGAAACCTTATAAATGCTTAGATTGTGGGAAAAGCTTCAGTCAGAGTTCCAGCCTCACTAAACATCGGAGAACCCACACGGGAGAGCGACCCTATAACTGCCTCGTGTGTGGGAAAAGTTTTAGCGACAGCTCGTCCCTTATTAAACATGGGAGAACCCACACAGGAGAGAGACCCTATAAATGCCTGGACTGTGGGAAATGTTTCAATCTGCGATCAGCTCTTCTTGCACATCAAAGAACCCACACGGGAGAGAAACCCCATAAATGCCTGGACTGTGGGAAAAGCTTTAGTCAGAGCTCAAACCTTGTTACACATCAGAGAACCCACACAGGGGATAAACCCTACAAATGCCTCCACTGTGGGAAACGGTTTAACGTCAGTTCAGCCGTTATTACGCATCAGAGAATCCACACGGGAGAGAAACCCTATAAATGCCTCGACTGTGGGAAAAGCTTCAGTCATAGCTCAAACCTCACTAAACATCAGGGGATTCATGAGGGGGAGAGAGCCTATAAGTGGGACATGTTTTAATAGGAAGTCAACCCTTAATACTCATCAGGAGACCCCCAGCATGGGAGAGAGACCCCAGAAATGTCTCTGTTGAGGGAAAAGTTCGATTCAGAGATCAGCCCTTGTTACGCATCAGACAATCCACAAAATAGAGAAACCCCATAAGTGCTTGGACTATGGGAAAAGCTTCAATAACAGCTCAGGCCTTACTTAATACTGGAGAACCCACATGAGAGAGAAAAACCTTGAATGTGGGGCAGGCTTCCCTTAGTATCTGGCAGCAGCAAATCCGCGCAGGGAAGAAACCACTGAGATGTCCTTAGCAAGGCAAATGCTCCAAGTGGAGCCAACACCATGTCAGACATCAGAGACTCCTCCGCACATGGGAGAATTTCTTTCAGGGGCCTAACTAGGACTGGCCATGGTGACAAACCCATTTCCTTGTTCCCACACACATCAGGGGCATTTGGCTCCCAAGGACCCAACTGTCCATCACTGGGGTGAGGATCCAGCAGCAGCTGAGCAGCAGCTGGTCAGTGACCCTCTGGCTCTGCCTGGTCTAAGCAAACCCCAAGCAGAGGAGGAGGAGCCCTGATCAGCCCCTCCTCCCTCCTGCAGCCCTGAATGCTGAGCTGATGGGCCACAGGTGGGGGAAAGGAGAGAGAGAAACTCCTCCAGCCGCTCCTTCTACCTGGCTGCAGTTTCCCCCTCTCCCTTCCCCTCCCAGATGGGATCCCCCTGCCATGGAGATGAGGAGAAGGACACTTGGGCCAGGCCTCACCTTCACTCTAGACCCCTGTCTCCATCCCTCATCTTCCACCAGCCCCTGGGCTGGGCTCCCCCACTTACCTGGAGCTGTTCCCTGCACGGGGAGTGTCCCTGGAGGCTGGTAACTCCTCCCTCCCCAAATTCCCCAGGGCGCTGGGCTCTGGGGCACCAATCGTTAAGGGACCAGGACGATGGGTTATGGGGAAGGGACTGAGGATGGAATGGTTGGAGCTGGGAAGCAGGGGGAGCTGGGTGCTGGGCTATCGAGTGTTTGGGGATCATGGGATAAGAGGCGAGGGAGAGCACGGGGTAGAGAGGTGCTGCCTCTCATCACTCACCCCTCTGCCCCTTCTCTGCATTCAGACAGCGCCACTAAGTGGGACTGATTCCCACAGGGCCTTTTGTGGGAGGCCTGGAGATACCACCTCTGCCTTGGCAGCATCAGCCTCTGAGCGTCCGTCTGTGGTAGGAAACGTGGTCGGGATCAGCCAGCTTGTCTCCTCTGACCCTCCCCCATTCATCCTACCCTAGATTCACCCAGAGCATCTAATTCCTTCTGATCCTCACCATTAGCAGATTTCAGGGTAGCAGCTGTGTTAGTCTGTATTCGCAGAAAGAAAAGGAGGACTTGTGGCATCTTAGAGACTAACAAATTTATTTGAGCATAAGCTTTCGTGAGCTACAGCTCACTTCATCGGATGCACAATTAGCAGAGTGACTGTTAGAGTCACTGAGTTCCCCCTTTGGGGGTAGATTCTCTCGCTCCCAGCTAGTCTCACCTTGATCCAGGCCATGCTGGCAAGCATTTCTTTTCATACATTTTCTCTCTTACAGAGGAGAATTAAATGGAGTCTAGAAGAGTAGGAGCAAGGATAGTAAAGGGTGGTGTTTTAGGTGCTGTGCTATTTGAGAGCGATGGGGTGAGTCCGAGGGATTCCCTCCTTCCCCCGTCACTGTCATGCTCCATCCTTGACGCAGCAGTCTCTGTCCAAGCTTTGGAGAATTTTATCCTCTCCCCATTCTACTCCTCCACCTCCCAAAGTGTCACTTACTACAGTGCCCCTGGCTCTCCGTGTACAGGAATCACACTTGGATCCTAAACCAGACTTCTGGAGGTGAAAGTGTCACCGACCTGGGCCAGGGTGGGGGAGGATTCAGATGAACCCCAAAGCACAAGCTGAGGTTTCTGAGCTTAAATCCCTGTTTCCATCTATCGGTAAAGTGGCTTCTGGGCTTTTCACAGCCAAGTACAGATCATTTGTCAAGGGGAAGGTTTTTGTTTTTGTTTTTTTTCCTGTTTCGTTAGGAGGATGGCAAAAAGTTGTAACTAACACAACCGAATAGCGAGGAGGCTTTGAGTGAAGCAGGGTTAGCCAGCTCGGAAGAAAATGAGTAAATTTGTTCTCCTGACTGTGAATCAAGATTCTCTGGAATTTCGCTTTCTGAATGTGAAAGTGTTTCATAGCCCCCCTGTATCATGGGGTTTTCTTTCCTGAAGGTGTTGGGTCACGTACTTTGATATTAGTTTGGTTTGACAGGATGTAGCTCAGGTGTACTGGGGACTTGATGAGGCAAATGATCATTTGCCAGAATAGTCCTTTCCTATTTTCACCTCTATCCCGTCGTGAGATTTTCCGTCGTGTGGTTTGAACAATGCCAATTGTCAATATGTATCGGCACAAACAGAGGGTGAGCGCCAGATTTACACTCCCAGAGGCAGAGACTGAAATGGAGAAGGAAGTTACTGCCTGATCCCTGCAATGATGCGAGAAAGAGTCAGGAGGGGGTTGGAGTGGGAGGTGAGGGGTACAGAGCTGGAAGACTGCACATTTCGCTCTTGAGAGCCAGACCGCCAATACTGAGAACTGTGAACGTGCTGCAGCTGTGCTAGAGAGAGACACGAAATGTCCTATGAGTGCCATGGGAAGACGCCCCTGAAATCTAAAGGGCTAGGAATGATGCCCCAAGAGGAGAGTGGTGGGGAGAGGGCAGCGTCTCATCGTTGCTGAAAGGACGAGGCTAGGCAGATGTAAGAAGGAAGCCGGGGAAGTCACGAGGCCTGAGCTCCCCAGAAGCCAGGCTGACCCGCATCAATGAGGCCAGAGGGAGAGGAAGACCCTGAAATTTTAGCTCCTCCCCTCCCCATCTGCCGCAGAGTCCTGGGTGCAGATGAGAGAACCCCTCTGTGCCCCCGCTCGCCCCACACTGCATCCCTCGAACCTGAGCTCGCGGGGTTTCCTGCTCTCGGAGCATTTACTCTTGTGACTGGATCCCGGCATCGCTCGCAGATTGTCTGCGCTTTTCTACCAGTTTTAACTTGTTTCTCTTTCCCTTTGCTCGCGGGAGCAGCACAGTGCTGGCCTGGGACAGAAGTGGACCATGCTGAGCTGGGCTCCGGGCCCTGGCTGGGGAGGTGGGTTTAGCTTGTATTTCTCATTTGGAAATGATAAAGCAGAACATAGTTTCTCAACCTCAGCATCTCTTGTCGTGAATATTAATCAAAATGGGCTTTCATGGAAGCCTCTTGGAGGTGTTATTTCTCTTTCCCTGAGCACCACAGACTGCAGATGCCAAAGCAGCCAGCTCTGTGGGATTTCAGAGTCTTCTATGGCGAAAATCCATCATCCGCAGGGAAAATCCGCACTGGCTGTCCTGTCCCATTCACCCGCCTCCTGCGGAAGAAGAGTCAGTCAGGCTGGGGAGGCATTTTTTTGAACCTTGGTGAAGCAGCCATGGAGAGGAGTGATGATAACCTGTTCTTTAAAGCAGTGGTTCTCAACCAAGGGTACACATATCCCTGGGGGTACGCAGAGGTGTTCTGGGGGGTACATCAACTCATCTAGATATTTGCCCAGTTTTGAAACAGGCTATGTAAAAAACACTAGTGACGTCAGTACAAACGAAAATTTCACACAGACCGTGACTTATTTATACTACTCTATATGCTATACACTGAAATGTAAATACAATATTTATATCCAATTGATTCATTTTATAATTATATGGTAATGATGAGAAAGGAAGCAATTGTTCAGTACTAGTGGATGTGAAACTTTTGTATTTTTATGTCTCATTTTGTAAGCTAGTTGTTTTTAAGTGAGGTGAAACTTGGGGATACGCAAGACAAATCAGCCTCCTGAAAGGGGGACAGTCATCTGGAAAGGTTGAGAGCCACTGCTTTAAAGCACGTTGAAATCCACCGATGAAAAGTGCTATCTGAGAGCCGGGTATTCCCATTTATTTTTGGCCGCACAAAGTGAGGCCCTGCGCTCAGCGTGATGGCATTTGTCCGTTTGGACGCAACGCAATAACTTTCGATCGCTGCACCCAATCAGTTCTAACGTTTCAGGGAATGTTCCTGGCAGCCCTCAGGAGAAGGCTGCTGAGTTCGGTGAACGTCGGAAAATTCTGAGGGGTAATGGTGGATGCATGGGGCTCTCCAGGCATCTGGTCCCTAGCCCACTCTGCTTCAACCAGTGAGCAATTGTCAAATGTCTGGTGCATGGCTGCCACTGAGCCCTGGAGGGCTGAAGGGACTGTGATGTTGCAATACCTAACTTTTAGGTGTCTAGAAAATCACTGAAACAACCCTGGGGTCCGGAAAGGCTGAATTAGTCAGCTAAGCTCCCTGTACCGTGCATGGGGAAACTGAGGCATCTAAGGATGGGATCTACAAAAGCCAGCATGTTAGGCAGGGAGCCGCCTAAGCTAGGCGATGAGAGATGCTGATGTGAGGGGGTCCCTCAGTCTCTCCTGCGAAACCTGTCACACTTTGCAGCAGTCATTACAGAGTCTGAGGGAAAGGGGCCCTCCCAGGCAGGTGCCCCAACCCCAGACTGCAGAGTCAATCTCTTGCTGTGGCCCAGTGAATGTCCCACCTGGGCTGGGCACAGCACAAAGGGGCCTTTGATAAGGTCTCTCCCCAGCACAGACCCTGCCGGGGGACCAGCAGCTGCTCAGTGTGGGCTCCCAAACCCCAGTGGAGGAGGCAGCAGCTCATGACCCAGGACAAAAAGCAGAGACAGATGGAGTGCAGCCTCCTCTCTCTGAGCAGGGGCACAACAGCTCCTGAATTGCTCCCCCCACTCCTCTCCCTGCCACACCCCCAATGTTGGAGGGGATCAAGCATAGTCAGGGCTGGATTAAGGCATATGCTATTTGCTAGCCCCCGTCCAAGGTAATAGGAAAAGGCAGAGGTAGCAAATTTAATAGGCGGAACCCTGTCCATCATAATTTGCTGTCCCAGACAAGAAGATGGAAAAAGGTGACAGAGAGCAAATTATGACGGGAAAGCCCACCACTCATCACAATATGGTACCCCTGGACCAGAGGATGGGGAAAGGCAGATGCAGCAAATTGTGACAGGGCAGCAAAAGCGATCAGCAACTGCTTCCAGTAGCAATTTGTGCTGGCAGCTGTTTGCAGCGTGACCCTGCCTGGGGTCTGGGAGATCCCAGACTTGACGGCTGTCCCTTTCCATCTAAACTCCCATAAGGGAGAGTGTGCCAATTTTAGGAAAGAGCTGGACATACAGAGGGGGTAGAGGGAGGATCCTGCACAAAATCTCTTTCTTTTCCAAAGCAAATATCTCAACCCCTGGGTCATTTTCTTTCCCCTTTTCCTTTGAGGCAAAGGAAAATGAATGGAATGTAGGTAAATAAAGATTAAAAAGCGAGCATATTATATGTTGAGTCTTGGCCCCTGCTCTTTGCTGTTTTAAGCTAAACCTCTGACTGCCAGAAGCTGGGAGTGGGCGACAGGGGATGGATCGCTGGATGATCACCTCTTCTGTTCATTCCCTCTGAGGCACCTGGCATTAGCCACCGTTGGAAGCAGGGACGCTGGCAAAAGGGTGGGGTTCTCAAAGAGGAATTGTGTGGAGCCTAAAACTGGGACTGAGGCACTTAAGGACCTTTGTGGGTCCAGGCTTATGTTCCAAATTCACTGTCCTCCTTCCTCGAAGCCTCCACTGGCCAGTTTGCCTGCTCTGGCCCCCATGCTGTTCTGCCTCTGGCATCGGCTCACAGCCCCTCAGCAAATGTTCATGGGACCTTCCCATCTTTGCAGCCTGTCACCTGCCTGCCTCTCATCAGGGCATTGCTAATGGGGCCCACTGTAGAGCTTCTGGTCCGTGCTCTATTCCTCAGTACTCCTTGGTGCTTTTTGCACTCAGGTGTGGAAGCGGATTCTTGTGTCAGCTTCATGCTTTGTAGATACACAAAGAGCTTCAAAGTGGGCTAGCACCCACCAAGATCAGCACTGTCCGTGGGTGGGAGCTGAAAGCTAGTCTCCATTTCTAGAGCCTCTGGTGGCTAATAAGGCCAGTTACCTGGCACTGCTTTTTGTGTCTGCATCCACTGGAGGGGGGGAAGAACCTTTCTGGGTGCAGGGAATGGCCAATGGGAGGGAAATACTTGGGCAGAGACAAATGAAAGAGGAAGGAAGGGAAATCCCTGCTGGTTTTGTAACACTGACAGACCCCACTCGTTGGCAGGTAGAATTGAACCTGGGGCTTCTGGAGCTTAGTGTGCGAGCCTCTACGCCTATGGCCCTTAGGTAAGGCTGTAGAGCAGACTCCTTAATCTCTCTGTCTCTAAGTGGTCTCGGTGCCACTAGATGGGACAGAACACCACACCCAGGCGGTGTGTGGGTTACAGTTTCATGAGGGGGTTATTAGCAGTGGACGTAAGGGGGTCATTTCCAGAGGGAGTAACTGTAGAGTCCTGGCCAGGACCCATTTTGGGGGTTTAGTGGGGGGCAGGCAGAAGGGTGCATTGTGGGACCAGAGAGGAGACTTTCAGTGAAGCCAACTCCTGGGGATTCTCTGGCTGCAGGAGCTGTGAGACGGAGCTGCGATCTCGAATTGGGACACCCCTTCCCTGTCTTGGGCTGAGCTGACCCTTTGACCCTTCCTCCCCCAATCTTCCTGTAGTCCGACAAGGGCTCTCAGCAGTCAGGAATTCTTGGATGCTTCTCCAGAAATAACTGTGTGGCACAAATGAGTGGTGGAGCTCAAATGGAGTAAACTGATTTTGAAGTCACACTGGATTATTCCATACTTTCCTTAGTACATCTTTCTTTTCTTTTTTCCTTTCAGTTTAAAATTCTCTTTGGGGTTAACTGACTGAGTCCGTGAGTCCCCCCCCACCCCCCCGGCCCTCAATTTGATGGCATTTCTCTGCCTGGCCTTTCCTCCCAGGAATATTCTAGGAGTCATTTGGTAGAACCCTGCTGAGTTTTGTGACAACTAGCAAGGGGAAATTCCTTCCCTCTACTCTCAACCTTAATTCCACACTAGTATACTTTGTGTCTGGGAATTTCCTCATTAAGAAAAATCATACACAAGCACTAAAGAAGACAAGAGATCAATGCAGAAACCTAGCGATGCTTTAATACAATGATTCTGTGCCTCGGAAAAATGAACTAGGATCCAGATGAGCTGTAGAATTCTGAACCATAGTTCTGGAATGTGGAGATTAATATTCACAATCCCCTGCTAGATCCCCTACCCCCACTCTCTCAACCCAAAGGTTTTGCTCTCCAGTCCTCGCCTTCTCCTGCCCATCACCAGGCCTCCCCATCTCAGTCTCTGATCTAGGACAATGCTAGAGTCCTCCAGGATCACAAAGAAAAGTCACCATACAGGCAGATCAACGCCTTTCTAGCCTCCTTTCCCCCCTAGTCACACTTTAGCCTCCTAGCTCATAAAGACTGGGATGTCAGAGCCTAGAGGACCCCATTCCATGGGGTCCTAATGGGATATTCCCTTCCTGTCTCAGTGACACAGTGTGAGAGGGGGCCATGGCCCTTACACTTTTTGAAAGTGGATGGGCCTGGCAAATCCACTTTTCGCCATGGCCCCCTGAGACACACACCCCCAGCCAGGCCGCAGCTGGAGACCGGCCGGGGAACCCTGGTAGTGGGGGGCATCACACCATGGACCCTCCACCTGCCTGGGGTCGGGGGGAGGCCGAGAGTAGTCCCTGACCCGTTTCCTCATCCTCCAGGTCCCCCACCCAGGGAAGGTGGAGGATCGGTGGCTCCTCACAGCTGCCCTGCTGCACAGCTCTCAACATGGCCAGGCCCGGGCTGCAGCTCTGAGGCCCCAACCAGAACCAGGTTGGGATAGGAGCTACGCTGGTAGCTGTTGGGGGCTACAAACCCTCCACCTGCCCTGGGCGGGGGGGCCTGCACTGCAGGGACATGGGCCAAAGCTGCCCTTGGCACTCCCATCCCCGTGGGTGGAGGGTCTGCAGCTCCCGGCCCACTCCGGCTTGGCTGGGGCCAGGGCCTTGGGCAGAAGGGGTGGTGCCATGGAGGGGGTGGAGGTCCCTGGTCCTCCTTTTTTCATCAGGCTACACTGCCCCTGCTCGGAAGACAGGATATTGGGCTAGATGGAATATCGGTTTGACCCAGTGTGGCCTTTCATAAGAACATAAAAACGGCCATACTGGGTCAGACCGATGGTCCATCTAGCCCAGTGTCCTGCCTTCCGACAGTGGCCAATGCCAGGTGCCCCAGAAGGAATGAACAGGACAGATAATCATCAAGTGATCCTTGTTGCCCATTCCCAGCTTCTGGCAAACAGAGGCTAGGGACACCATGCCTGTCCACCCTGGCTAATAGCCATTGATGGACCTGTCCTCCATGAATTTATCTAGTTCTTTTTTTAATCCTGTTATAGTCTTGCCCTTCATGACAGCCTCAGGCAAAGAGTTCCACAGGCTGACTGTGCGTTCTGTGATGAAATACTTCCTTTTGTTTCTTAAGTTTTGCTTGAAGTTTCTTGTTTCCTTTGTTCTTATCTTCTGTTCTGAATTCCCCCTGCTCTTTGTGTCTATAATTTTGCATCCTGTGGCTTGGCATTCTGGGGGTTCCCAGAAGGTGGTTAACTCTGGAAAAGCAGCCTGATGGATTTTAGGAAGGTTACCTGGGGTTATTGCAACACAGGACTAGAAATTTGGGCAGGTAGAAATGGCAACTGAAGAAACAGAGCTCCAGCTCTATTCCACTTGCTTAAATCACAGCATTGCATAAGCAGCCCGGCTAGCTCAGTCGGTAGAGCATGAGACTCTTAATCTCAGGGTCGTGGGTTCGAGCCCCACGTTGGGCGAAGCGAATAAGTTTTTCAAAAGTTAGTGGAAGGTATTTTAACCATTTCTTCTTCCCTGGAAATAAATGTCTGTCTCTAAAAATGGCTGTTTCAACCCTCCTCCTGTTTTTTAAAGAAAGCAAAGAGAGCGAGAGAGACACGCCAGATGCCAGTTCCTGTTCCAGGGGTAATACCACCCTCTTTTCTTACAATCAAAAGATATTATTCTGATCTCCTCTTCTTTCTTTTTCTGTCTCAGCTAGGACAGAAAAACAGACCAGCTGCAATTCCCTGTCATCTTTTGTCTCCGTCGACTGGGTTGATTATTAAGAGGGATTGCTCTGGAGACGGACAAACAGCTGATGGATAATTGAATCACACAAAAAAAGTTCAGAGACAAAATTGGTAAATATGATTTTTCTATCCAGCAAAATGGAAAATAGGTGGAGTGTAGGGATTGTGCTTTCCCCCCTGTGCATTTATTATACAGTCAATCAATTTTATATTTGAAACAGCAGAACCTAAAATAAGAATATGTTTAAAAAATTGCTTTATTATTTTTGTAAGGTGTTTGAAACACTTTGCGCCCACAGCTTCAGTAGATTTGCCCCAAGGCTGACTTTGGCCTAACACTGGAGTGGGTTACCTAGGGAGGTGGTGGAATCTCCTTCCTTAGAGGTTTTTAGGGTCAGGCTTGACAAAGCCCTGGCTGGGGTGATTTAGTTGGGGATTGGTCCTGCGTTGAGCAGGGGGTTGGGCTAGATGACCTCCTGAGGTCCCTTCCAACCCTGAGAGTCTATGATTCTATGATTTCAGACAAACAAAAACACCCCTTTGATTTAGATGGATGTGCACTGCCCTGTCCTTTATACTGTCTCATTTTTATACATTTTTATAGAGCAGATTTGTGTTAAGTTCTTAAAGGGAGGCTGAAGTTAATTTTATTTGAAACTAACACAATTTTTTAACCCAGTGTTTGAGGGAACAGCCATTAAATGGCATAACCTAAACTTTTTTCTTTCTTTTGTTTTAAATAAGGGTTTATTGGGTGCCCCTTCTGGTGTCTGTTTTACAAATGTCGTTTCAGGATGGGAGAAGCTGACTAAACTAACTGACTGGAACAGAGGCACCCTGAAACTGACTAGGCACAAACTGGTCAAAGGCAACAGGTGAACACACGGAAAAAATAGAGAAAAATAAGATTTAATAATGCCGGCATATTTAACACATTTTACCCTCTAATAACAAACCATTTTTGTTATGACTTGCTGAAGTGTCTTCTGATTCACCAGAAGTACATGGGAAATAAACGAAAAATGGTATATTTGGTTAAATACTGAAACTGCTTTTAGTTTAGCAGAAGCTAAATAGGGACGAGAAAAGCGGTAGCTGTCAATCCCTATACTCGCGTGTTACTTTTTCAAAGCCAGGGGCTTGTATCCCAGTAGGGAATGAGTTTTACTCCGTACAGCAGTGGTCTCCCCAGTGATCAGCCACACAAAACCCCTATTTTAAAACCGAAACTGTTAATTTGAATATACTTTCCCCTTATTCTTTAACACGTAATCACTTTGAATTGTCATGAAGCTGATACCGTAAATAATTCAATTCTTAATCTTCCGTCTTTACAAGTCCCGTGCATTAACTTTCAACCCCATCAGCCCTCGGTGTATTAGATGTCTCTTATCATTTAAAAACAGCTATACAGAGTTGATCCTTAGATTCCTTCGGGGCACGGTTGCTTTACACTGAGGGTATCTGGATGCTGGAGCTTTTAGCATTCTCCTGAGTGCATTTTTCTTTCCTCGTGTGTTTGCGTGTGTTATGCCTGGATCCCGAGGAGGCTCACGTATGTGTCTCAATTCTGATTCTCCAAAAGTGTCTATACAATTATGTCTGACTTGGAACTTTGACCCATCCAGGTGTATTTTTTTAACCTTCTTGTGTTATTCAGGTCTGCTGAATTCAGGTGCTGGCTGCACCAAGAAAGAGAAGTACAAGCAGCCCCGGTTTGAAAGCCCCAGCGTCTTCTGTATAAAACAGTGAGCTAGAGTTTTCTTTTAGAAACGCAGATGTTTTTCACAAAAGGCTTTGTCCTCCCAGTTCTGCTGAAGCCAGGTGCTTGTGGGACTGAATTGCCTGGATTCTGAGGGATTGTTGCATTTTGCCCAACTGAGACAGTACAGGTGCCTTGTCTGGAATCTGAAGACGCCAGATGTATGTATTCACAATGGCTGCGTTCAGGTTTGGTAGACACGAGGCACTTGTACCATTCATCCTGCTGGATTAATTATTTTGACTGGATTCTGCCACTTGTGTCACACTTGTGCCCGGATTCCTCTGTATCCCGGCTGTTTCACCCTTCAATTTTGCCTCCAACGGGTGGTTTAAAACTTTCTGTCCCCTGCACTCTTCCAGATCTAAGTGTTGCCCACATCTGGCTGGACCCTGGTCTTTGTTTAGCAGCCACGCTGCATGCAGGGGTGTGAATGAAAGGGAATGTTACACAGGGGGAGATAAAGCAGCCTCTGTGGGAGGCGCCGGTTAAACAGCTGCCTGTGTGATATCGAGCAGCAGGAAAGCATCAGCACTCGGCTAGAACAGGCCTGCCACTCTCACACCAATGGCTGTAGTCTTTATGAAGAAAAAAGCAGCCAGCTGGTTTCTGTAGTGTAGTGGTTATCACGTTCGCCTCACACGCGAAAGGTCCCCGGTTCGAAACCGGGCAGAAACAGCTTATTCCCTTTTCCCCCCCCCTCTCCCAGAGAACCTGTTTTGTTTTGCAGTCTCTCTTTGGGCACCTTCATCGGTAGGAAATTGCCATATTTCTCCACCTTCATTTTTCTTGCATAAGGAAAGTTCATGTCAGATCTTTAATCAGCATCTCCCTAAGTCGCCTAAAGCACAGCAGACTAATAATAATGAAATAATGGTCTGCAACTTGATCTAATATCTAGGTATGTTTGATTTTGTCCAGAATTGCTCAATTGCCTGTCAATGGGATTTATGTCACATTAAGGATTATGATGGTTGTTTAGGGAGGAAATGAGTGCTATGCTGTGGGTAACAATAACAGAGAAGTAACCTGACCTTGGGTATTGACCAGCGTTTTCTTTGTCTTTAGATTATGTATTAAACTGGAAGGGGAATAAAAGGCATGGAGTCGAGTTGAAGGAAAGGGCTGCCTGGTTATTGACAAGCTCATTCAGACAGGGAGAAAATGTTCTTATGAAAGTTCTCGCGGTTTGCGAAATCACTGCCTGTGTGTTTTGTGGGTGTATGGGGGGTTTTAACCCTCCGCCTGGTTTGCTGGATTACCTTTAGTATGGCCAAATTCTGCACTCAACCTGTTTTCCGCTTTACCTTGCCGGGTATTTTCACAGTGACTGCCTGAGTCTTTCTGGACACCGATTTTTTTTTTCATGCTCACTTCCCCTACAGGGGGATCCATGTGTTTTCACCATTATTTTCTCTGCACTGGGATCCATGTGTTTTCACCATTATTTCCTCTACACTCGGATCCATGTGTTTTCACCATTATTTCCTCTACACTCGGATCCATGTATTTCACCATTATTTCCCCTGTACTGGGATCCATGTGTTTTCACCATTATTTTCCATGTACTGGGAGCAGTGTATTTTCACCATTATTTCCCCTGCACTGGGAGCCACGTGTTTTCACCATTATTTCCTCTACACTCGGATCCATGTGTTTTCACCATTATTTCCCCTGCACTGGGATCCATGTATTTTCACCATTATTTTCCCTGTCGTGGGTCCATGTGAGTTCAACATTTATTTTTTCCTGCACCAAGACCCATGTGTTCTCCCCGCGCCAGTTAGAGTTTGTCTACATGCGGTGTCAGTCAGGAGCAGCTATTCCTTCCTAAGAATGTGTGGACATTCTTATTCTGGACTAAGGCCCGTCTTGTGTAGTTTAACACCGTTGCAAACAGGAACAAGGTAATTCTGGACTATCCCTGAATCACTCCATGGGTTTGCACTGTGTTAGCCCCATGCATCTTCACCCTGTTCTTGACTAAATCCTTCCCTGTACAGCCAGGCATTTGGGCAGTGAATTCTCAGGCGTTCAGATGCACACGCGTGTGCACTTTTCAGGGGGTTTCCCCCGCTGTTTCCCCAGTTATTGTGCCTGGGTCCTGCCAGATCCTGCCTTCTTGTTGGGCTTTCTACCGGGACTGAGTCAGGATGTTTTATAAAGCGCCTGAAATGTGGCCTGCATACCAGCGGGAACGCAACTTTCATGCCTTCTTCAGCAACCTGCAAATATGGAAGGAACTAGATTAAGAGTCTAGGGTGAATCCTGGAGAGGGTCTTGTGTCCAGGCGTGTTTTCAGTCAGTTGGGAGAAAAGGCAAACTCCAGTCTACAGCAAATCAAGAGAAATGACACAGCGCTTTCTGAGTAGTCCCTGCTAAAATCCATATCTCACAACGAGCGCCCGGCTAGCTCAGTCGGTAGAGCATGAGACTCTTAATCTCAGGGTCGTGGGTTCGAGCCCCACGTTGGGCGCAGTCTCCTTTTTCCCCCGCTTTCCCTAAAGAATTTTATCTAGATGAGCCCCGTGCACACAAAACCGTGCATTTAAAATTAGGGCCGTGTTTTGATCTGGGGAGAATAGCCCGCAGGCTTTGATCAGCGGAGACAAAACGTGTCACTACAGTGGGGAAAGTCTGAGAAATGAGCACCTTCTTTTAAGTCGCTTCAGCCACCTTCCCATTCCCTCTGATCATTATCCTGTCCCCCCCCCCCCCCTTGCTGAGATCACTGTCCCCCACTCTGTTCTAGTCCTCTAAGGACAGGAGGAGAGTTTCAGCGTCTTGTCACTTTCAGGGAGTCCCCCCCCCCCCTCCAGTATCAGATTCACACTGTGTCTATTTTACCACCCCGCCCGATGTGAGAGGAGACGAACTGCAGGGAGCTCTAATTCAGTGCCTTTCTCAGCTCAGGTGACAGGTGAAATTGAAAGCTATTCAGCAACTGGTAGCACAGAGATCTGCCCCAACTGAGGGCTTCCTCTTGCACCATTGAAGCTCCTGAGAGGCTTTCCAGTGACTTTAAAGGGAAAAGAAGCAGAGTAGGGAGCTGTGAGACATTTTATTTTGACAGGAGCGTGACCACAGCTGAATAAACTGTGGCCTCTGTGATTGGATGCAGTTAGATCAGATTATTTGGATGCTGATCCTGGGGTTTACCAGATGCACAGCATAGCAGATAAAATAATGTCATTAAGGAAAATAAAATATAAATATAATACATAACAGGGAACAATAAAGTAAAACAAGGATAACACTTGAATGGGCAGAAACATTTTTGAACAAAGGTTTTTAATTGCAAAGTGGGCTGCTGTGAAAAATGGATAAAAAAATGCAAAAAGGTTGATTTTTTTCCAGTTTTTATTCATTTGCCATTTATTTTTTCAACCTTTAGTATCATAGGCATTAATGAAAGGGGTACGAAATGCTTTGGTTTACCGAAAAAAGCCTGTTTTCATGAAATGAAAACCATTTTTTTAGTATTTTAAATTGTTCCCTTTCAAAGCTGGTGAAAGGGCGACAACTTTGATTTTTTTTTCCCCACCAATTTTTTTTTAATGGCCAACCAACTTGATAAACTAAATGAAATAAAGTAGCAAAAACAAGTAAATTAACAAAGTGGAAATAAAATATGTTGTTGTTTTTTTAAAAAAGGCTACCGAATGAGTATAATAATATAACATAAAATATTATGAATAAAGGCCTGATCCAGAATACACATTACCCGGTGTAGCACTTGGTACCTTGGGCCCCAAGCCTGCAAATACTTATGCACATGCCACGGGTCTTCATGGTAGCAAAGTTGAACACCTGTGTAAGTGGTTGCAGGATTGCATGCTAATTTAATAATATTGGCTGAGATCCTGCAAAGAGTTAAGCATATGCTCAATTTGCACAATGAGAGCTTCACTGATGGCAATGGGATTATTCAAAGTGTATAAAGTTAATCACGTGTGTGGGTCTTTGTAGCTCCAGGGCCATTGTCTATTTAGCACTGATTCCTTCAGAAAGACCCAGCTTCACTGTTGCCTCAACTGTATTTCTTCCCACTCCCCATCTTCCTTCCTTTGTAGCTGGCCATGGGTATATTTTTGAAGCCCCGTCCTGTGACTGTAGCACAGAACTGCACCGGTTGACAGTTGTGATCAGTAGCATTAATGTGAACGAGAACTAATTGTGTAGGGCTTCAGCGACCTGCCAGGTTGAATGTATTCACTCAAGATTGACACAACAAAATTCTTCACAATGTACCAACCCCCTAAATCTAGGTAGTTCCTGTGGTCAACTTCTCACTCGTGCCATATACGCATCTGATTTCTCCTGGGGGAATTCTGTGTCAAAGAATAAAAGATTCTGCACACAATATTTTAAAATTCTGCATATTTTATTTGTCAAAATAACACAATATAATCATGCCAGTTTCAATTATTTTGGTAGTTTACTTCAAAATACCTGTCAACAAGTATGTCAACAATACAGACAACAAAAGATTCCATCAGCAGTACAGAGAGTTAAAGAAACCCCTACGTCAACCCAGTCCTCTCTACCCCCTCCACCCCTAGAGCCCAGTCATGGGGTGCCCCCCAGCCCAGACACTCCTGCCCCCTCTCCCCTAGAGCCCAGCTGCAAGGCCCTCTCTAGCCAGACACCCACACCTCCTCCCTCTGAGCCCAGCCATGGGGCCCCCCAGCCCAGACACCCACCACACCCCCTCCCCTCAAGAGCCCAGCCATGAGGCGCCCCCCTACCTAGACACCTTCCCCCCCACCCCCTGAGCCCAGCCACAGGGCCCTCCCAGGCCCAGACACCTGCATCCCCTCTTCACTCAGAGCCCAGGGATCCAGTGGGAGAAAGAGCCTGATGCTGGGTCTTGAGCATATATGTAGTTTACTGCACTCCATGTCCTTCCTTCAGGGCATGCCAGGAACCCTCCAGCTCAGTCCCCCTCCCCCCGGCAGTGTCTTCTATTTGTGAGCTGGGGACCTTGGCTCTGCCAGGTCCAGAGGCTCCTAGTGGTGGCCAGAAGCCCTGTAGCAGAAATTCTGCCCGGGAAAAGGAAATTCTGCGCAGAACATTAATTATGTGCAAATTCTGCATTGCACAGTGGCATAGAATTCCCCCAGGAGTAACATCTGTTCGGGGGTCTTCATCTGCATTTGCAGGGTTATTTGCGGGTTCCTCTATGGAACCATCTGGTGTGCTTTCTACATCCGATGCTATTCGAGAGTCAGCCTCCAAGGGGCCACCATGAGGCTCGTCAGGAGTAGAGGGGGACCCATCCAGAGAGCCTTCTGGGGAATCTTCTAAATCAGACTCTGTGTGAGAGTCACCACCACCCTGCAGGAGCCTGGGGCTGGATTCCGCCTCCCCCTCCTCAGACACGACTGTTTGAGGGTCTCCACTAGGCGTCATTTGTTTTTGTTTTTTTTCACCTCTTTAGCCTTTTAAAAAATGTTTACAATGACCCTGGCCCATAACTTTCTGTCGGCCGTCCATTTATCCCCCAAACGTTGACCCCCCTGTTTCCTTACCCCTCAGCTGATGTGTATCCTCAAGGATGCCCCCTTTGCTCATGCCCCTTTCCACTGATAGTTGCATCTGCTTAGAACCACCCTCTGGAAAACGGAAGTGTTTTTCAAAGTCACCCACAAGAGCTTTTGAATTTTTGATGTAGTTTCCCATTGTTCTTTCCTTGAGAACCCCTGAGGACACAGCGGCCATCAGCTTTCTGAACGAAGCGTCATGTTTTTCCCAAATCTTTTCCAAATACCGAAAAGCTGTGCCTAGACTTATTGAGGTAGAAGAATAGTTCATAACAATTTTTGGATACTTCATAAGGAGATACCTCTGCATCGCAGGAGCTTTCAGTCCTTGGATTTTTATTCACAACCCCGAAAGCACACGTTCCAGGTTTGTGAATGTGTGCGTTTTCACTCACAGTTTTCTCAGGGCTTGGTGTGGTGTCGACCGCGGAGGAACTGGAGTTGTGCTTGCGTTGTTGCTTTTTACTGGAGTCTTGTGTTTTGTCCTTCAGCCCGACGCATCGGAGCTTTGGACTGACCTGATGCTTCGTCTGCGCCCTTCTGCTGTTTTCAACTGGCGTTGTTGGTGAAGGTCTCAGAACACATTCCTGGTTCTTTGGTGGTTCTGCTGGAGGTGTCCCTGTAGCTCTGACTATGGCATCGTCAGGAGAGCTGCCCAGGCCTGATTAGGAAAACAGAGATGTTCCAATTGAGCAGCAAATAAATATTTTACAAAATTCACCAAAACCACAAAACTGAACTCTACAAAGTGGTCCCCAAACTTTTCAGGGTCAAGCCCCCCATTACCTCTGTCTGCACACAACACCCCGAACACACACTGCAGCTGGGGCTGGGAGCAGGGCTGCAGCTCGCAGAGTGGGTGGTGCGGACAGCGATAAGGGGGCCAAGGCTGGGGGCGCAGCTGGGGGTGGATCTGGGGCCGGGAGCAGGGCTGCAGCCGGGCCGGAGCCACAAGTCGGGGCTGCGGCTAGGGGTGCAGCTGGGGCAGAGCTGGTAGCAGAGCAAGGCTGGGTGGAGCTCTCTCTCTGCCCCCATCTCTCCCTGAACATTCCTCCTCTGCTTTACAATCTCTCTCACCAAAATCCATTTCAGGCTGTACCACCCCATGTTTTGATTCATTTCTACCACTAGTGTTTCTCCAAAACCTAGACAGACATTTTTAATACAAGCACATGTTTTCACCATGCACCCCAAAACAAAGTGTGAAATAAAATACCTTTAAAACCCCACACCGCAACTATGTCTTGCATATACCCCTATATCACAAACAATTTTAATTTTTTTTTAAACTCATTTTAAAAACACCACATTTTCCAGAGGAAATACCCCAGTAGTTTAAAATAGTCATAACCAAACAGTTTGCAACAAAATACTTTAAACACCCCCCCATACCTATCTCCTGCATATACCCCTAAATCAAAAACAACAATTTAAGCATCAAAACCAACTTTAACCATTTTAACACAGAGATACTCCTACCACTTTTTGCAGAGTATAAAAGCCAATATTTTAAACAATCCAGACCAACAGTTTGCAACAAAATACTTTTAATAAACCCCATACCTGTCTCTTGCATATGCCCCTAAATCACAAAACAATTTAAACCAACGTTAACCATTTTAAAAACACACACAAAACACATTTTGTGAGTAAAAACCACAGTATTTTAAAACTCCAAACCAACTTTGCAACAAAATACTTTTAAATAACCCCACTCCTATATCTTGCACATCCCCCAATTCACAATTTAAACATCAAAACCAACTATTTTAACCATTTTAAACACACACACACACCCTTAAAAAACACAGTATTTTTAAACAATAAAATGCTTTTCAAGCAACCCACACCTATTTACTGCATATGCCCTCAATCACAAATAATAGTTTAAACATTAAAAACAACTTTTTTAAAGACTTGTTTTAAAACACACACATATAAAAGCAAAGTGCAGAAATGTACCTTCCCCCATAAGGTAAAGGGATGCTGGCACATGGTTATTCTGTTTTCTCCCATGTGTTTTGGGGCCTTTGGGTTAAAGAACAAGTAAAATTTTAGTTAGTATTATTCCCCGAATGCACCAAACCCCTATACAAGCTGTTAAATACTTATTTGTTTGTTAAACAGTATTAAGCGCTCTATAGTTAAAATGGGGTGTTACCTTGTCCTGGTGAAATACAGCTTGAAGTTCCTGTTTCCATGCTAAACAGCTCACACTGTAATAAAGACATGTATCATTATTATTAAGGACAGTCTGGACACAGTAACATTATATAATATATATTTTCAGAGTTAAAAAACAAACACCACATACCTCCTCTTGCAGTCCAGCAGCAGCCATTCTGGTCAATTCAAGATAGTTTCTGTTATCAAACACTCTCCAAAAAGAAAAGGAGTACTTGTGGCACCTTAGAGACTAACCAATTTATTTGACAGGTTTCAGAGTAGCAGCGGTGTTAGTCTGTATTCTCGAAAAGAAAAGGAGGACTTGTGACACCTTAGAGACTAACTAATTTATTTGAGCATAAGCTTTCGTGAGCTACAGCTCACTTCATTGGATGCTGTAGCTCACGAAAGCTTATGCTCAAATAAATCTGTTAGTCTCTAAGGTGCCACAAGTCCTCCTTTTCTTTTTGCGAATACAGACTAACACGGCTGCTACTCTGAAACCAGTCTCCAAAAAGCTCAGAGTTTTTTATACCATCCCCAAACTCTACTGTACTCAAACCTATGTCTCAAACATCCCTGGAATATAGGAATATAGGAGCTTTTTTACTTTATTTTAAACACATTTGGGGTTTTTGTTTTGTCCCCCACCTGCCCCCCAGATTCTTCTACATGCATTCCAGATTCTTGCTGTAAATAGGTCTCTTTTCCCAAAGGCACAATAGCTGGGTTCTTACAAACTATTTTTCTTCAAAAGACATACAGCTCCTTGAAAACAAACCAAGATGTCCCATCATAACTTTTATCTTATTTAAGTGCCCCACAGTCCTAACAGAAACATAGAGAGTCATCAAGCCCTTTCCAATAGAGATTTTTATTTACTGCTACCGAGTTTTACATCACGTTTGTCCCCTCACCATTCTCTTTTGTCCCCGTTTGTCCCCTCATTGGTTTTCTTTAAAGTATTGTCAGGGTCTTGTGCACTTTGCACAGCATTTACCAAGGTCACCCCTTATGCTAAATTTTCTTGGGTTAAGCACAGACATTGCATAGCATAACCTATTCCTTTTTCCTCGTTAATAAATCTTTAGATAGTTTATTACAGGATTGGCTACCAGTGCCATCTTTTGTGTGAGATCTGGGGTAAGTGTGAGATCTGGGGTAAGTGACTGGTCTCTTGGGACTGGAAGCAACCCAAATAAGGTATGATTTTTGGTATAAGTGACCATTTATCACTAAGTCCAGTTTGTCTGGGTGGCAACATAGTCTAGATCAGGGGTTCTCAAACTTCATTGCACTGCGACCCCCTTCTGACAACAAAAATTACTACAGGACCCCAGGAGTGGGGACCAAAGCCTTAGCCCGCCCTAGCCCCACCACCCTGGGTGTGGGGTGGGGAGCAAAGCCAAATCTCCACTGCCCCAGGCTGGGGGCCAAAAGCTGAAGCCCAAGGGCTTCAGCCCTAGGCGGGGGGCCTGTAACCTTAGCCCTGCTTCCCAGGGCTGAAGCCCGCAGCTTTGGGCTTTGGCTTTAGCCCTGGGCCCCAGCAAGCCTAAGCTAGCCCTGGTAACCCCATTAAAATGAGGTCATGACCCACTTTGGGGTCCCGACCCACAGTTTGAGAACTGCTGGTCTAGAGAGTCTAATGGGACTGTCTGTGACACCATGGTAAGACTTTTATAGAGATCCAGGAGTTCACATTTGTTATCGGCTTGGTGAAATCTAATTATAGAATACACTGCCAGCTTGGGGTGTCTGCCTTGTTTTTAACAGTCTGCCTTGAGGTCGGCACCCACGGTTGGCAGACAACATCACCAGCTCAATTACATGAATTTGAAGACATTTGGACTCGATTTCGGGATACATTTGGTTAAAAAACCATTGAGACTACTGAAAGAATGCCTGACCTCCATTCCACGTACCCTCCCTAGTCCCCTCCTTCCCTGGTTTTCCTGTTTAAGAGTGTCTTGTATTTTACGGTTGTAACACCCACCCTACTGTGTTACGTCTACGTGGTACCGTTTGGTTTTGTATCGGCTGGTCTTGCAGCTTTGATGAGTTGTAATACTGTATAATTCTGTTGGCGAACCTCTGCAGTGTGTTGGATTCAGAATCATACACAAGTTGTAACTCATTTACCTTTATCTGCTGTGTTAGGGGGCTTATTCCTTCACCCACTTACTTCCCTGGTCCTTCTTGCATGAACAGAGAGCCACAATACCCGAAGTCCAAAGGTGCAAACAATTCAATGTTTATTGAGGTGAACTTCCAGCAAGCATGATTCCAGTTTCCTTCCTTAGTGTCCCCCTTCCCAGCTCTGACACCACAGAGCCTTACACCTGCGTCCCTGTTCCCATTCCTGCCCTTAGCAAAACATGATTCCAATTTCCCCTCCCCCATTCCCTGTTCCCATCCCCCCCCCACCCACACACAGCCACTCACTTCCTGATTGATTGCAGACTAGATAGTGAGTACTTGTGGCACCTTAGAGACTAACAATTTATTTGAGCATAAGCTTTCATCCGATGAAGTGAGCTGTAGCTCACGAAAGCTTATGCTCAAATAAATTGGTTTCAGAGTAACAGCCGTGTTAGTCTGTATTCGCAAAAAGAAAAGGAGTACTTGTGGCCCCTTAGAGACCAACCAATTTATTTGAGCATAAGCTTTCGTGAGCTACAGCTCACTTGCATCCGATGAAGTGAGCTGTAGCTCACGAAAGCTTATGCTCAAATAAATTGGTTAGTCTCTAAGGTGCCACAAGGACTCCTTTTCTTTTTGCGAATACAGACTAACACGGCTGTTACTCTGAGACTAGATAGTAAAACTTGAGTTCTGCTTAGCTATACCTTAACCAATCATTTTCCTGAAATTTAACTAACCAATCCTAACATATTGTAACATGATTATGTAACCAATTATATCCCACCACCTTAATTAGTTTACACCCAGCAAAATTAATTATACAGCAGACAGGAACAATCACAGAACCAGACAGAGATTATACAGACAAACAATAGCAAAGTGGGAACTATAATGACAAAACAATACAGAAGTGAGGATTTCACATCCCAGCTATTGCTAAGTGAGTTCTTGCCAGATGGGATGCTATCAAACTAAGTTTCCTTTTACATTTTCTAGGCACTTCCCTTTCTCTGGAGGCGATAGGCACTATCAGGAGAGGATTGTATTCCTAACAGCCCAATAGCACCTTATTTCAATGTGACTAGGTTGGAATGTGAGGAGGTGACCGGTCACTTCCCGGCTTATGGCTGCCTCTGCTGCTTAGCCAAAGGCCTTAGCCTAAGCACAGGGCCTCAGACTGTCACAGTAAGAGAAGGCCCTTACACCCGCAGACAGTGATTTTGATTCTTTCTTTTATACCTCTAGAACTAGCCAAGTGATAAGAATACCCCTAAATTCTTAGCGTATCGGCCTTTACAGACAGGCCTGAATATCTATAGCCTAACATGCTGTTTTATTGGTTTTGGTTTTTACATAAAAACAAACAAACAAACAAAAAATTGAATTTCACATCCAGACACACAAAATGGTTCTCTTATTCCCAAAACAGAGTTTCCACGCAGGAAGTGATTCCAGACTAGCGATTCCAGTCAATTTCTCTATATAGACGTAGGGTGACCATCCATCCCGTTTTTCAAGGGACAGACCCGTTTTTTGGGACTTTTTCTTATACAGGCCCACACCCCCATCCTGTTTTTTCACAGTTGCTATCTGATAACCCTATATAGACGTGTCCTTAGCAACTAAGGTCCAGATTTTAAAGATACTTAAGGACCTAGAAATCAACTGGTGTTAGGCCCCTGGGCACTTTGGAAAGCCCACTGGACTCCTAGCTGCATCTTTAGGCATCTAAATATCATCTGCAACCCAGCCCTAGTAGCCTGTGTGATACAGCATGGCCAGAAGGCAGCAGGAGAGTGATATAGTCCCAGGATGAGGAGAAGCCTTATACCCAGTAGAGGGAAGAAAGGTTTCTATAGATTAATTAAAAGCACCTGAAGCCAATTAGAGCACCTGAAGCTAGTCACCTGATAAAACCCCCCTGCTTCCATCAGCCAGAGAAAGGAGTTGGAGCCAAGTGGTTTGGAGTTGGAGCAGAGTGCAGTTTGAAGGAGTTGAAGTAGAGGAGAGTTTGGAGAAGTGCCGTGGCTGGCTAAAAGACCAAGACCCTAGGTAAAGAGACACCTGGCTTGTACAGAGAGAGAGGGCAGGAAGCCCCACAAGCTGAAGAGCAGGAGAGGGAAGTAGCCCAGGGGAAGGAAGCACTAGTTCAAGTGGTTTACCACTATCCCTAGGGCCCTTGGGCTGGGACCCGGAGTAGAGGGTGGGCTGGGGTCCCTCCCTCTCCACTACCCTTCTCTGGGTTACTAGTGGAACAGTAGAGACCCTAGTTCAGGGGCAGGAAACTGCACCCTGAACCTCCCCCAAGAAGAGGAAGCATAGCACCCATCATGAGCCCGGCTAGCTCAGTCGGTAGAGCATGAGACTCTTAATCTCAGGGTCGTGGGTTCGAGCCCCACGTTGGGCGAAGCGGGTAAGTTTTGGAAGCGGGTGGTGGTGGTCAGGGACTCTCTCCTCAGGGGGACTGAGTCATCTATCTGCTGCCCCGACTGGGAAAACCGAGAAGTCTGCTGCTTGCCAGGAGCTAGGATTCACGATGTGACGGAAAGACTGCCGAGACTCATCAAGCCCTCGGATTACTACCCCTTCCTGCTTCTCCATGTGGGCACCAACGATACTGCCAAGAATGACCTTGAGTGGATCACTGCAGACTACATGGCTCTGGGAAGAAGGATAAAGGAGTTTGAGGTGCAAGTGGTGTTCTCGTCCATCCTCCCCGTGGAAGGAAAAGGACGGGGCAGGGACCGTCGGATCGAGGAAGTCAACGAATGGCTACGCAGGTGGTGTCGGAGAGAAGGCTTTGGATTCTTCGACCATGGGATGGTGTTCCAAGAAGGAGGAGTGCTAGGCAGAGATGGGCTCCACCTAACAAAGAGAGGGAAGAGCATCTTCGCAAGCAGGCTGGCTAACCTAGTGAGGAGGGCTTTAAACTAGGATCACTGGGGGAAGGAGACCAAAGCCCTGAGGTAAGTGGGGAAGTGGGATACCAGGAGGAAGCACGAGCAGGAGCGCGCGAGAGGGCAGGGCTCCTGCCTCATATTGAGAAAGAGGGGCGATCAGCAAGTTATCTCAAGTGCCCCTACACAAATGCAAGAAGCCTGGGAAACAAGCAGGGAGAATTGGAAGTCCTGGCACAATCAAAGAATTATGATGTGACTGGAATAACAGAGACTTGGAGGGATAACTCACATGACTGGAGTACTGTCATGGATGGTTATAAACTGTTCAGGAAGGACAGGCAGGGCAGAAAAGGTGGGGGAGTTGCACTGTATGTAAGAGAGCAGTATGACTGCTCAGAGCTCAAGTATGAAACTGCAGAAAAATCTGAGAGTTTCTGGATTAAGTTTAGAAGTGTGAGCAACAAGGGTGATGTCGTGGTGGGAGTCTGCTATAGACCACTGGACCAGGGGGATGAGGCGGACGAGGCTTTCTTCCGGCAACTCATGGAAATTACTAGATCGCAGGCCCTGGTTCTCATGGGAGACTTCAATCACCCTGATATCTGCTGGGAGAGCAATACAGCGGTGCACAGACAATCCAGGAAGTTTTTGGAAAGTGTAGGGGACAATTTCCTGGTGCAAGTGCTGGAGGAACCAACTAGGGGCAGAGCTCTTCTTGACCTGCTGCTCATAAACCGAGAAGAATTAGTAGGGGAAGCAAAAGTGGATGGGAACCTGGGAGGCAGTGACCATGAGATGGTTGAGTTCAGGATCCTGACACAGGGAAGAAAGGAGAGCAACAGAATATGGACCCTGGACTTCAGAAAAGCAGACTTTGACTCCCTCAGGGAACTGACGGGCAGGATCCCCTGGGAGAATAACATGAGGGGGAAAGGAGTCCAGGAGAGCCGGCAGAATTTAAAGAATCCTTATTGTGGTTACAGGGACAAACCATCCCGATGTGTAGAAAGAATAGTAAATATGGCAGGCGACCAGCTTGGCTTAACAGTGAAATCCTTGCTGATCTTAAACACAAAAAAGAAGCTTACAAGAAGTGGAAGATTGGACAAATGACCAGGAAAGAGTATAAAAATATTGCTCGGGGATGCAGGAGTGAAATCAGGAAGGCCAAATCACACCTGGAGTTGCAGCTAGCAAGAGATGTTAAGAGTAACAAGAAGGGTTTCTTCAAGTATGTTAGCAACAAGAAGAAAGTCAAGCAAAGTGTGGGCCCCTTACTAAATGAGGAAGGCAACCTAGTGACAGAGGATGTGGAAAAAGCTAATGTACTCAATGCTTTTTTTGCCTGTCTTCACGAACAAGGTCAGCTCCCAGACTACTACCTTGGGCAACACAGCATGGGGAGGAGGTGACCATCCCTCTGTGGAGAAAGAGGTGGTTTGGGACTATTTAGAAAAGCTGGACAAGCACAAGTCCATGGGGCTGGACCCGCTGCATCCGAGAGCGCTAAAGGAGTTGGCGGATGTGATTGCAGAGCCATTGACCATTATCTTTGAAAACTTATGGCGATCGGGGGAAGTCCCGGACAACTGGAAAAAGGCTAATGTAGTGCCCATCTTTACAAAAGGGAAGAAGGAGGATCCTGGGAACTATAGGCCAGCCAGCCTCACCTCAGTCCCTGGAAAAATCAGGAAGCAGGTCCTCAAGGAATCAATTCTGAAGCACTTAGAGGGGAGGAAAGTGATCAGGAACAGTCAGCATGGATTCACCAAGGACTAGTCAAGCATGACTAATCTAATTGCCTTCTATGACGAGATAACTGGCTCTGTGGATGAGGGGAAAGCAGTGGATGTGTTGTTCCTTGACTTTAGCAAAGCTTTTGACACGGTGTCCCACAGTATTCTTGCCAGCAAGTTAAAGAAGTATGGGCTGGATGAACGGACTATAAGGTGGATAGAAAGCTGGCTAGATCCTCGGACTCAACAGGCAGTGATCAATGGCTCCATGTCTAGTTGGCAGCCGGTATCAAGTGGAGTGCCCCAAGGGTCAGTGCTGGGGCCGGTTTTGTTCAATATCTTCATAAATGATCTGGAGGATGGTGTGGATTGCACCCTCAGCAAGTTTGCAGATGACACTAAACTGGGAGGAGAGGTAGATACGCTGGAGGGTAGGGATAGGATACAGAGGGCCCTAGACAAATTAGAGGATTGGGCCAAAAGAAATCTGATGAGGTTCAACAAGGACAAGTGCAGAGTCCTGCACTTAGGACAGAAGAATCCCATGCACTGCTACAGACTAGGGACCGAATGGCTCGGCAGCAGTTCTGCAGAAAAGGACCTAGGATATGAGTCAACAGTGTGCCCTTGTTGCCAAGAAGGCCAATGGCATTTTGGGATGTATAAGTAGGGGCATTACCAGCAGATCGAGGGATGTGATCGTTCCCCTCTATTCGACATTGGTGAGGCCTCATCTGGAGTACTGTGTCCAGTTTTGAGCCCCACACTACAAGAAGGATGTGGAAAAATTGGAAAACGTCCAGCGGAGGGCAACAAAAATGATTAGGGGACTGGAACACATGACTTATGAGGAGAGGCTGAGGGAACTGGGATTGTTTAGTCTGTGGAAGAGAAGAATGAGGGGGGATTTGATAGCTGCTTTCAACTACCTGAAAGGGGATTCCAAAGAGGATGGATCTAGACTGTTCTCAGTGGCAGCTGATGACAGAACAAGGAGTAATGGTCTCAAGTTGCAGTGGTGGATGTTTAGGTTGGATATTAGGAAACACTTTTTCACTAGGAGGGTGGTGAAAGATTGCAATGTGTTACCTAGGGAGGTGGTGGAATCTCCTTCCTTCGAAGTTTTTAAGGTCAGGCTTGACAAAACCCTGGCTGGGATGATTTAGTTGGGGATTGGTCCTGCTTTGAGCAGGGGGTTGGACTAGATGACCTCCTGAGGTCCCTTCCAACCCTGATAGTCTATGATTCTATGATAATCATACTGGCAATTTGCCACACCTGCTACTTATTAACAGCAGCACGGGCTGTATTTTCAGTGCTGAAGGTCCTTTGTTCAACCCTTCTCAGTGACTATGGTGCTTGTATGCATTTGGCCATAGCCAGGGGCTACATAGGCACTGGAAAACTTTAGTTTTTTTCATAGGCGCAGTTTGACTTCTATATTTGGGGTGGGGGGAGGCCGCAGGGCTTGAGCCAGCTCCATGTGGCAGAGCCCAGGGAGGGAGCGCCACTCACCTCAGCAGGCCACCCAGCCTGTCAGGGATTGTGGGTGGGGGCACAACCAAAAACTGTAACTCAAAGGGGTGGGTGGGGGGACTCAGCTCAAAAAGTTTGAAAACCGCTCAGCAGGGGTGCTAGAACATGGGGGGGGGCAGAGGGCATGGCCCCATCACTTTTAAAAGTGATTGGGTCCCACTTTTTTGGGGCCGTAAGGGTGAGCGATTGGAGAGAGGGGGCGGAGAGAAGCATGCAGGTGGCAAGGCCTCTGGGGAAGAGGTGGCATGGGGGGGGCAGGGACATGGTTTGGGCGCTGGTGGCACCCCCACTTTTAGGGAGCTGGAGAGACAATGGAAGACCCAACGACCTTTTAATGGCTGGCAACCAAGGCAAGCAGAGTTATTGATGACCCAAAAAACGAAATTCCTTTATCTGGTGTCTAATTCTGATAGGATGGAGTGGTCTAAAATCCTACACAGATGATTTTATGAACACGGGACACTTTGCTTCCCTTAGATTGAGAAATGAGGAGATTCTCAGGCTGGGAGACCATGGTGGTGGGTCAGTGTAAGAACCCAAATGAATGGAATATCTTACACACCGCAGAGGAAACTTGGAGACAAACAGGAATTTCATTGGTCAGGTCCCTTCCACCAAGCAATACAGAAGGTTCAACAAGAACAACAAAGGCCTTTCTTTGTTGGCTGCTGAGAACTTTTGAATAACTTCGCACTTCCTATTAGGTGCCTAAATGGAAGAAGTTGGGTGCTGAGCAATTTTGCAAATCCAGCCATTTGTGAATAATTACTGGTAATCTAAGCAGGGCCTGAAATGAGCTCTCCCCTGACATCTAGTGCTGAGCTGGGGAAGAGGACTTCAGGAGCCGACCTTGTTTGCATGGGCACACCCACCCTGCCTAGGTGCTCGGCATGATGGTACTGCTTTGCCCGAATGATCACTTTTGGCTGGTGTTGGATCACAAGTCACTTTCTTACTGGGGGCAGGGGCACGAAAGGGTTGTTCTTCCTGTTGTGTGAATCAAGGGCAGCAGAACTGTGCTTGGCATACCCTGATTGAAGGCCTCACCCTCAACTAAATGGCACTCATTACGCAGGGGACATGGGTGCTAAGCCAAAGCCCCCTGGAATAAAAGGTCAGGTAAGAGACATCATTTGCCCTTTCCTTTCTCTACTATGTAATAACAAAGCTGATTAATATTCAATGGGGAGTCGTTACACACCAACAGAGCTAAAATCATTGATAACTAGGGCCCTACCAAATTCATGATCTATTTTGATCAATTCCATGGCCATAGGATTTTAAAAATAGTAAACTTCACGATTTCAATAATTTAAATGTGAAATGTCATGGTGTTGTAATTGTAGTGGTCCTGACCCAAAAAAGGGCTGTGGGGTGGTCACAAGGTTATTGTAGGGGAGGTTGCGGTCCTGCTACCCATGCTTCTGCGCTGCTGGTGGGGGGGGGGGCTCTGCCTTCAGAGCTGGGCAGCTGCAGAGCGGTGGCTGCTGGCCTGGAGCCCAGCTCCGAAGGCAGAGCTGTCCCCAGCAGCAGTGCAGAAGGATGGCCTGGTATGGTATTGCCACCCTCACTTCTGTATGGCTGCCCGCAGAGATGGGCCCTTGGTCAGCAGCTGCCACTCTCTGGCCACCCAGCTCTGAAGGCTTTGAGAAACGCTGGTCTCTCCCATGAAATCTGTATGGTATACGGTAAAAACACACAAAAGATCAGATTTCAAAGCAAGGTGCTCCCCCCCCCCCCAGGTTGGCAGACCATCCCCCAGAGCTCCTGAAGATGACCTCTGAACTTTGGATCTTCACTGACTAAGGACAACAACTATGAATGGGGTGTGGTGGAAGGAGATGGGAGGGGCGCATTAAAGGAACTTTTGGTTGATGGATTTAAGAACCTGAGGCAAAAAGACACGACCCAATGTCTTTTGCCCATGGTTTTATGTTTATGAATCCTGCTTGCGGTGTTTTCCCTAATTAATGCCGGGTGACTTCCCTCGTTTTATGAAAAGTTTCTTTTCTACGCTCAGACTCTGTGCTTGCAAGAGGGGAAGTGCTACTTCTTGGAAATGCCCAGGGGTGGTGTGTAATTGCCCCAGGTTACTGGGTGGAGGCTCGAGCCGGTTCTGCGTTGGATTGATGGAAAGGAACCCCTAGGTATAGAACCCAGTCGTGGCTGCTGCTGACTCCACCTGGCAGAAGGGTTACAGTAAGAAATATTCCTTGAAATTGAGACTGGCTCTCATGCAATTGTACCCCTCACTCACAAAGAGTGGCTCTCTGTCCCCCTCTATTGGCTAGACGGGATATAGATGTTTTGAGTTCACTGTAGCCTTGGCGGAAATGGAGATTGCCTGGTTACACTTTTTATCATGGTGACATTTATTACAGATTAATACAGGATTAACAGAGCATTTCAAGAAATGGTCACTCAATCGTTGGCTAGGCGTTCAAAAGCCTGACACTCAACTACATTTCTCCGTTTATCTTTTGTAACATGGTAACGTCTGAACACCGCAGCTGATCAATTCCAACGTACATGGGAATGTTCTAGATGTCAGTGGTCACAATCCTATTGATTTTGGGGGAACAAAATCAGAAAACAAGAAAGGGAAAAATAGGGGACACGGGGAGCCCCTTCCATCTGATTCACCTAGCCACAGCTTCAACCACCTCTGCAAATGTCTGTAGACCAAACAACAGGTTGATGGCACCCCCAACACCTTCCAGCATAACAACATCCCTGCTCCTTCTCCCAGTGGAGTTTAACATGTTGCTATCCCAAATGACTCATCTCCCGGACAGAACAAAGACTAACCGAGGAAGGGAGGAAAGTTACAGGGAGTCGCTGAAATAGAGGGGAAAGGAGAGTGAACTGGAAGGAGGCAAGAGGTCTCTGGTATGTGCAATAAACTCAGCCTACAGAAGCAAAGAAGTATGCGACCCCCCCCCCCCCCCCATTTAGACAGGTCAATAGATTGCTTATAACCATTGATATTGACTCCTACGGACATGCTTATAACCTTCAACCGATGCACCTATAGCACATACTAATCACGTCTGTAACATGCTTCTAACAGCTATTCATCGTTTATTAAAACTTTTATAAATAAAACTTTACTATCAAATGCAGCCCCCTTTTCTCCTTTAGATCAGGCCGTGCCTATTCTTGCTTTTAGCTCCAGAAGTCTCAAGTTCGGTTTCTGAGCAGCAATGGTACATGCGGACACAGAGATTGGAATTTTTAAAGCTCTGTAGGGAATTTGAGCATCTGTGAGGACTGAACCCCCTGACCTCTATCCAAAAGCATAAGCACCTCCCGCTTGGGCTAAAGGGCCACATCCATTAGCCAGGCCTAGCTAGCGGTGAAGTTACGAGACCTGGTTGGAAAATGGGAATTTGTTTCCTAGATTTTAAGGCTAGAAGGGACCATTTGATCATCTAGTCTGATCTCCTGCTTTATATAGGCCATAGAATTTCACACAGCTACCCTTGTATTGAGTTCTCAGAGGAATTTTCAGGGGCATATGTCCTTTGGGAAGTTTTCCCAGTGGAAAATTCCAGTTTTCCCATGGGACTATTAGAAAAAGAAGGGGAGAGTAAGACAATCCTATTTTCTCACATTTTCTGACCGTTTCCCAACTTTTTCCAGCTGGAAATCAAGTTGGAAAGTAGATTCCCACTAGCTTTCCCCCGCTTGGGGATTTCCCAGTGGGAAATGCCCAGTTTCCCAGAGGAACGCTACTTTTCTGGTTTTGATGAAACGAGATTTTCCATTTGTGACTCTGTATAGAATATGGGGGGCACTTTATATGATAGTGTTGATGCCAATATTATAAAATTGCAAGGAATCTGACCAGATATGCCGTGTGAGGTATCTGTGAAAATGTTAGAATTTGCCAAGTAAGATCATCTTCTTTATATGTTTGTATCACCTTTGTATTGTGAGTTATAGATGTGTAGGGTGTAGCTGTATTTCCAACTTGTGCTGTGTTTCTGGGTGACACCTCCAGACTGACTGCCATCAGCACTGCCTAGCCTGTTTGATGGCCATCAAGGGTCATCAGCTGTACAATGAACCACTGAAAGAATCCAAGGGTTACACTGTATGAGTCAGCAAGACATGTAGGGGCATGCCTATGGAAGAGAACTCCATGGCTTTTCCATGCCATGTGCTGTGAAGCTTGTGTTTGGGACACAGGAAGCACAAGCCATGTGGCAAAAGAATATAAAAGGAAGCTGCATCATCTCCATTTTGTCTTCATTCCTGCTTCTTACCTCTGGAGTAACTTTTCTACAAACTGAACAAAGGACTGAATGATTCATCCAAGCTGTGGATGTGTTCCAGAGGGACTTTCAAGCCAGCAAACTCACCAATACTGCTAAGACCCTGATATATGACTTTGAAATCTCTGTATGTATCTGATTGCTTTACCATTTAACAACTCTCTTCTTGTTCTTTCTTTTTCCTTATAATAAACCTTTAGTTTTAGACCCTAAAGGATTGGCTTGCAGCATGGTATTTTGGGTAAGATCCAAACTAGTACTGACCTGGCAATGTGGCTGACCCTTTGGGGTCAGAAGAACATTTTGTATATGTGAGCAGAGTTTTTAAATAACTTCTCACTGTACTGAACCTAGGTGCTGATTGGAAGCCAGAGAACTGGAATGCAATAAATGGGGCTGTGTGATTTCTTTTTTAGTTTCTCGAGAACCAATGTGGGGGATCAGAAGCACAGTTTGTGACTGGCTGGGGAGTCTAACTTGAGTGTTTCTCCCAGAACTGGTGGTTATCTGCTCTCCTTTTGCAGCCTGCACTGATCTTGGCATTTTCAGTGAGGGCTGCCCCAAGCACCCCGGGTCCCACCCTTAACAAAATATTTTCTGCTCAGAAAATGCCAACCAGTGACTAGCTGTCAACACAATTTCAAGCATGACAAAGGTCTCTATATTTATGGCACAATAATGTATTCTAAGGGTACTTATCAGGCCTCCCTTCACCTAGTATCCAAAGACCTCGCAATCTTTAATGCACTGTGTAAGATGGGTGCTCCTATCCCCATTGTATAGATTGAGAACTGAGGCACAAGAGGCTAGATTTTCAAAGGTGTTTCGGTGCCTAAAGATGCAGGGAGGCATTCAACGGGATGTTCTAGTAATGGAAGTTACTAGATCGCAGGCCCTGGTTCTCATGGGATACTTCAATCACCCTGATATCTGCTGGGAGAGCAATACAACGGTGCACAGACAATCCAGGAAGTTTTTGGAAAGTGTAGGGGACAATTTCCTGGTGCAAATACTGGAGGAACCAACTAGGGCAAAGCTCTTCTTGACCTGCTACTCACAAACCGGGAAGAATTAGTAGGGCAAGCAAAAGTGGATGGGAAACTGGGAGGCAGTGACCATGAGATGGTCGAGTTCAGGATCCTGACACAAGGAAGAAAGGAGAGCAGCAGAATACGGACCCTGTACTTCAGAAAAGCAGACTTTGACAACCTCAGGGAACTGATGGGGAGGATCCCCTGGGAGAATAACATGAGGGGGAAAGGAGTCCAGGAGAGCTGGCTGTAATTTTAAAGAATCCTTATTGAGGTTGCAGGAACAAACCATCTCGATGTGTAGAAAGAATAGTAAATATGGCAGGTGACCAGCTTGGCTTAACAGTGAAATCCTTGCTGATCTTAAACACAAAAAAGAAGCTTACAAGAAGTGGAAGATTGGACAAATGACCAGGGAAGAGTATAAAAATATTGCTCGGGCATGCAGGAGTGAAATCAGGAAGGCCAAATCACACCTGGAGTTGCAGCTAGCAAGAGATGTTAAGAGTAACAAGAAGGGTTTCTTCAGGTATGTTGGCAACAAGAAGAAAGTCAAGGAAAGTGTGGGCCCCTTACTGAACGAGGGAGGCAACCTAGTGACAGAGGATGTGGAAAAAGCTAATGTACTCAATGCTTTTTTTGCCTCTGTCTTCACGAACAAGGTCAGCTCCCAGACTACTGCACTGGGCAGCACAGCATGGGGAGGAGGTGACCAGCCCTCTGTGGAGAAAGAGGTGGTTCGGGACTATTTAGAAAACCTGGACGAGCACAAGTCCATGGGGCCGGATGCGCTGCATCCAAGAGTGCTAAAGGAGTTGGCAGATGTGACTGCAGAGCAATTGGCCATTATCTTTGAAAACTCATGGCGATCGAGGGAAGTCCCGGACGACTGGAAAAAGGCTAATGTAGTGCCCATCTTTACAAAAGGGAAGAAGGAGGATCCTGGGAACTACAGGCCAGTCAGCCTCACCTCAGTCCCTGGAAAAATCATGGAGCAGGTCCTCAAGGAATCAATTCTGAAGCACTTAGAGGAGAGGAAAGTGATCAGGAACAGTCAGCGTGGATTCACCAAGGACAAGTCATGCCTGACTAATCACATTGCTTTCTATGACAAGATAACTGGCTCTGTGGATGAGGGGAAAGCAGTGGATGTATTGTTTCTTGACTGTAGCAAAGCTTTTGACACGGTGTCCCACAGTATTCTTGCCAGCAAGTTAAAGACGTATGGGCTGGATGAACGGACTATAAGGTGGATAGAAAGTTGGCTAGATCCTTGGGCTCAACGGGTAGTGATCAATGGCTCCATGTCTAGTTGGCAGCCGGTATCAAGTGGACTTCCCCAAGGGTCGGTCCTGGGGCCGGTTTTGTTCAATATCTTCATTAATGATCTGGAGGATTGTGTGGATTGCACCCTCAGCAAGTTTGCAGATGACACTAAACTGGGAGGAGAGGTAGATACGCTGGAGGGTAGGGATAGGATACAGAGGGCCCTAGACAAATTAGAGGACTGGGCCAAAAGAAATCTGATGAGGTTCAACAAGGACAAGTGCAGAGTCCTGCACTTAGGATGGAAGAATCCCATGCACTGCTACAGACTAGGGACCGAATGGCTTGGCAGCAGTTCTGCAGAAAAGGACCTAGGGGTTACAGTGGACGAGAAGCTGGATATGAGTCAACAATGTGCCTTTGTTGCAAAGAAGGCCAATGGCATTTTGGGATGTTTAAGTAGGAGCATTGCCAGCAGATCGAGGGACGAGATCGTTCCCCTCTATTCGACATTGGTGAGGCCTCATCTGGAGTACTGTGTCCAGTTTTGGGCCCCACACTACAAGAAGGATGTGGAAAAGTTGGAAAACGTCCAGCGGAGGGCAACAAAAATGATTAGGGGACTGGAATGCATGAGTTATGAGGAGAGGCTGAGGGAACTGGGATTGTTTAGTCTGCGGAAGAGAAGAATGAGGGGGGATTTGATAGCTGCTTTCAACTACCTGAAAGGGGGTTCCAAAGACGATGGATCTAGACTGTTCTCAGTGGTAGCTGATGACAGAACAAGGAGTAATGGTCTCAAGTTGCAGTGGGGGATGTTTAGGTTGGATATTAGGAAACACTTTTTCACTAGGAGGGTGGTGAAAGACTGCAATGTGTTACCTAGGGAGGTGGTGGAATCTCCTTCCTTCGAAGTTTTTAAGGTCAGGCTTGACAAAGCCCTGGCTGGGATGATTTAGTTGGGGATTGGCCCTGCTTTGAGCAGGGGGTTGGACTAGACGTCCTCCTGAGGTCCCTTCCAACCCTGATATTCTATGATTCATAGGCACCATACCTGCATAGGGACTAAACTCCCATTGATTTCAATCTTTAGGCACTTTGAAAAATCTAGCCTTAAGGGTGTGTTTCTATTAAAGCTGGAGCTGCAATTTCCAGCATGGGTAGATGTATATGTGCTCCCTTTGATCGCGCTAGCATGCTAAAAACAGTGGGGTAGCTTCGGGGCAGCAGAATGGGGGGGAACCAGGGGGCCACGGCCCATCACTTTTTACTAGCTATAAGGGCAAACGACGGGGGGGAGAGGGCGGAGAGGAGTGAGCAGGGGGTGGGGTCATGGAGGGAAGAGGTGAGGTGGGGGCAGAGTCTCAGGGGAAGGGGCGGCACAAGGGCGGGGCCTTGGGGAGAAGGGGTGGCACAGGCAGGTGCGGCCACGGTTCAGGTGCCAGTGAGCCCCCCACTTTCAGGAAGCTTCCGCCACTCCTAGTTCTGCCACTCCTAGTGTAGCTGCCACGGGGTGGGGGGCAGGACGGGCTAGCCACTTGAGTACACAGCGTGGGTCTTGGACGGGATTGTCCTCCATGCTGCGGCAGCATCGCTGTTACTTTGAGCACGCCAGCTTGATCAAAGCGAGGGTGTGTACATCTACCCAAGCTGGGACTTACAACGGCAGTGTGGATGGTCCCTAAGTACCTTGCTCAAGGTCACACAGGGAGTATCCAGAGTCCAGGTATCCCCCAGTGCTGCCTTCCTCCCCTATTTGAGCCATAGGTGCCAACTCCGTGGGTGCTCTAGGGCTGGAGCACCCACAGGAAAAAAATGGTGGGTGCTGAGCACCCACTAGCAGCCCCCCATCAGTGCCTCCCCCTCCCCACAGCTTCTCTTGGCCGCCGGTGGGCCCCACCGATCAGCACCTCCCCCTCCCTCCCAGCGCCTCCAGCCCACCGTGGATCAGCTGTTCGCTGGCATGCAACCGCTTAACTGCATGCCAGCACTGGCGGGGGAAGGGAGGAGCGAGGGCGGGGTGCACTGGGGGGAGGGGAAGGATGGCGTGGTGCGCTCAGGGGAGGGGGCCGGAAGAGGCGGGTTGGGGGTCGGGCCTTGGGGGAAAGGGTGGAGTTGGGGTGGGGCCTGGGGCGGAGCAGGGGCAAGCACCCCCCGGCACATTAGAAAGTCGGCGCCTATGATTTCAGCTACCTGAGGGCAAGGATGGTCCAATGGTAAAGGCTCTGGCTGAGGACACGGGCGAGTCAGTTTCATCTCCCTGCTAGGCTGCGGGTTTCCTGTCTGACTTCGAGTTAGCCACTTAGCCTCTCTGTGTCTCATTATCCCCCGTTTTACAGATGGGGGACTAACGCTTCCCTACCTCTCGGGGTGCTGTGAGGATATAGAGATTAGGAATTGGGAAGTGCTTTGAGCTCTACAGGTGAAAAGTGATTTATAGGAAGGCAACAGTATTATTAGTCACAGTGGAAGTAATTGGCTTGATCTGGAGCAAGGAAGATTTAGCCCAGATATGCGGAAAAACTTTCTAACACTTAAGGGGAGTTTGGCTCAGGAACAGGCGACCTATGGAGGCTGTGGGACCCTCACCATTGGAGGTTTTTAAGACCCGGTTGGACAAACACCTGTCAGGGATGGGCTAGGTGTATTTGGTCCTGCCTCCGCTGGTGGGACTGGACTGGATGCCCTCTCGAGGCCCTGTCCAGCCCGACACTTCTAGGACCGCACCGGTGCCAGGTGGCTATGCCGTGTGGGTCCCTTGGTGGGCAAGGAGGTGAGAACTGGTGCTGAAGCTTTTCCCACAGTCGGTGCATTTGTATGGCTTCTCTGGCAGGTGCGATCGCTGATGGACCACCAGGTGGGAGCTCTGGCTGAAGCTTCTCCCGCACTGGGGGCACAGGTAGGGTCTCTCTCCCGTGTGGGTCCGCCAGTGCTTAACGAGGTCCGAGCGCCGGGCGAAGCTCCTCTGGCAGTCGGAGCATTGGTGGGGCCTGCCCTCCGCGTGGGCCCTCTGATGGGTCACCAGGGCCGGGCGGGAACCGAAGCCAACCCCGCAGTCAGGGCAGAGGTAGGATTTCTCCTCTGTGTGGGTCCTCTGGTGGGTGATGAGGTTGGAGCGCTGGCTGAAGCCCCGCCCACATTCAGGGCAGTGGTAGGGCCGCTCCCCAGTATGGGTCCTCTGGTGGGCATGAAGGTTGGAGCTCTGGGCAAAGCCTTTCCCGCAGTGGGAGCATTTGTAAGGTTTCTCTCCCGTGTGGATCCTCTGGTGTTTGATCAGCACAGAGCTGTCCCGGAAGCTGCGCCCGCAGTCAGGGCACTGGTAGGATTTTTCCCCGGTGTGGGTCCGGCGGTGCACGATCAGCGTCGAGCTGGTGTTGAAATTCCGCTTGCAGACGGCGCAGGTGTAGGGCCGCTCCCCCGTGTGGGTCCGCTGGTGTTTGATCAGGTTGGAGCTCTGGCTGAAGCTCTTCCCGCATTCGGAGCACTTGAAGGGCTTCACGGCTGGACAGCGCGAAGGGGCCAAGCTCAGATCAGAACGTGCCTTGCGGCCCCTTGGCTCTGCCTGGTGGGCAGCCGGCACTGGGCTCTGCTCCATACCAGCGCATGGGAAGGATTCCCCCTCTGAGTGGGCTCTCTGATGTGCACTGACGTTGGAGCTGGTGGGTTGGGGACTTTGCTCAGTGTTAACACATGGAGAGAACACCTCCTCCAGTGGGGTTTTGGGATGTGTATTGGGGGGTGCTGGGCTCGCCTTCAATCTTTTCCCCAGATCAGCTTCCTCCTCTTGGTCAGCTCCTTCTCGTGCATTGTGATTGGAGCCACTTAACCTTTCCACAGCGTTAGCACCCGGACGAGATTTCTCCTCTCGGTGCATTCGCCGATGCACATTGAGCTCAGAGCTGGCATCAAACCTTTCCCCGCAGTCAGGGCATTGATGGGGCTTCCCCGCCAGGTGGGCTTCCCCATCGCTGGTCTCTGCCGAGCTCTGGCCGACGCTTCCCCTGCTCTGAGTATCTTTACCGGGATCCTCTTCCTGGAGGACCGTCGGCGTGGTGCTCATGCTGCCTTTATAGGGCTTTGCATCCTCATGCAGTCTCTTATGGGTAATGAGGTGGGAGCTCTGGCTGAAGCTTTTCCCACAGCTGGCACACCTAAAGGGTCTCTCCCCCGTGTGGACCCGGCGGTGCTTATTGAGGTCCGAGCGCCGGGTGAAGCCCCGCTGGCAATCGGGACATTTGTAGGGTTTTTCTCCCGTGTGGGTCCTCTGATGGGTGATGAGGGCGGAGCGGCTGGGGAAGCTTTTCTCGCAGTCAGGACATTTATAAGGCCTGTCGCCTGCGTGGCTCCTCCGATGGGTCAGGAGCTGGGCACTGGTGCCGAAGCCTTCTCCGCAGTCGGGGCACAGGTGGGATTTCTCCTCCAGGTGGGTCCTCTGGTGGGAGATCAGGTTGGATTGCTGGCTGAAGCTCCGCCCGCACTCAGGGCATTTGTAGGGTCGCTCCCCGGTGTGGACCCGCTGGTGGGCGCTGAGGTTGGAGCTGGTGCTGAAGTGTTTCCCGCAGTCGGTGCAGTGGTAGGGCCGCTCCCCGGTGTGGACCCGCTGGTGGGCGTGTAGGTTGGAGCTCTGGCTGAAGCCTTTCCCGCAGTGGGCGCACTTGTAGGGCTTCTCACCCGTGTGGGTTCGCCAGTGCTTGATCAGCACCGAGCCCTCACTGAAGCTCCGCCCGCAGTCAGGACAGCGGTAGGATTTCTCCCCAGTGTGGGTCCGGCGGTGCACAATGAGGGCCGAGCTGGTGTTGAAGCTTTTCCCACAGCTGGTGCATTTATAGGGTCTCTCACCCGTGTGCAGCCTCTGGTGAGTCAGGAGGTTGGAGCTCTGAGAGAAGCTTCTGCCGCACACGCTACATTTATAGGGTTTCTCGGCGGTGACCGTGTTGCTGTCTTGGGGTCCCTTGAGAGCTCTCTGATGGCAGGTGGGTTTATCCTCTTGCTTCGCTGGGTGCTGCCTCCCTGACCTGCGCCAACTCTCCACAGCTTTCCCCCGCTGAGAAGCAATCCCTTTGGATCTTCCCGAGAATGCCCCGCATGGTTCTGCACGCTCTGGACCTCCCTGCCAGGGATTCGTCTCTTCATTCTCATGCTCGAGCCTGTCAGCTGCTGGGATAAAAAGAGAGAATCTGAAGGTGAGTTGTTCTCTGGGCTGGGAAGAAAGGAAACCTCAGCACCGGGGATTGGGGAAACTTGAAAAGGTGGAGAAGCAGAGGCCGAAACCCTAAGAACACTTGGATCTCGGCACAACCTCAAGGTATTGGACTCCCGACAGGAATCATGGAGCAGAATTAAGAGGCCTGTGCTATTCGGGCGGTCGGACTAGATCTGCATTTCTCCACCCGTGGGTCGGGACCCAAAATTGGGTCTCCAGAACGTAGGCATCGACTCTGCGGGTGCTCCGGGGCTGGAGCACCTGCAGAAAAAAAAGAGTGGGTGCAGGCGCAGCCACAAAACAGCTGTTTGGAGGCTTGCAGGAGGGTGGTGAGCAGCCAGCAGTGGGCAGGCGGGGGACTTGGGAGGGGGTGCAGCGGGGGCAGGAAGAGGCAGAGCAAGGGCGGGGCCTCAGGGGAGTGGGGCAGAGCTGGGGCAGGCAGAGGTGGAGCGAGGGTGAGGCTTGGGAGAAAGGGGTGGAGTGGGGGCGGGGCCTTGGGAGGGGGGCAGAGCAGGGTGGAAGAGGCGGGGTGAGGGCGGGGCCTTTGGGGAAAGGGCCTCAGGGCAAAGTGGGGGTGGAGCATCCCGGGGAAAACTAGAAGTTGGCGCCTAGGCTCCAGAATGTTTCAAAGGGTCGCATGGCAGCTCCTGCGGCTCCTGTCCCATGGGGCTGGCTGGGCTCGCCTCCCCGCTCCAGGCACTGCAACCTCCCAGCGCCACGCAAGTTTGGCCCAGCCATCATGGCGATGGGAGCCTGGGTAGGCCAAACCTGAGTGAGTGGCCCTGCAACCCCATGAGCCAGGGCACAGCTCCACTCACACAGATTGGGTCCAGTCAGGGGCCGGGGCCAAATCTGAGCAGTGCTGCTATCCCAGAGGTCACAGTGCCCAGAGCAGAGACTCAAGCCTAGCCAGCCCCAAAGTATGGGAGCTGCAGGAGCCGCCACTGTGGGGCAAGCGCTGGGCAGGACCGAACCCTCCCAGGGGGCAGGATCCACCTCAGGGCCTCCACCCCCAGACTATTTACTGGGTTGCAACAGGCCACAAACATTGACAAATGGCTCCTGAGCCCGGAAAAGTTGAGAACCACTGGCCTAGAGGATCAGAATGATCCTTCTGACCTTGACATCTTTTTGGAAAGGGTTGCTTATTTCACACACTTTACAAAGGTGTAAATGATAACACAAGGTCACAATGTGAGGAAGGCTGATGGTCTTGAGGTTAAGGAAAGGGGCAGGGCCACAGGACACCTGGTTTCATTCCCCAGCTCTGATACAGACTCCCTGTATGACCTTGGACAATTCACTTAGGCTTGGATGTTTAAAGGCGCCTATGTGAAACAGACATCCAACTTTCATTGAATTTCAGGAATAACTCCCTTAGGTAACCTTTGAAAATGCCAGCCTCAGTTCCCATATGTGAAATGGGAATAATAGTCCTTTCCCCTCCTTCCTATCATGTCTATTTAGACTGTAAGGTCTTTGGGGCAGGGACTGAGTCTCACTGTGTGTTTGTAGTGCGCCCAGATCTCAGCTGCTGCCTTTAGATCCTATGTAATACAAATAATGCAGAGTCTAAGGCTTTAAGAAACCATTGTGATCATCTATTCTGACCTCCTGGCCAGAGAACCCAGGCCAGGGAACTTCCCCAGAATAATTTCTGTTTGCACTAGAGCGTATCTTTTAGAAAAGCATCCAAACTTGATTTAAAAATTGCCAGAGACAGAGAATCCACCGCGATCCTTGGCAAAATTGCTCCAATGATTAATTATCCTCGCTATTACTAAGTAAATCAATAGCAGTAAGGTTCTAGGAAAAGGAAAACAATTAGGGTGACCACCTGTCCCGATTTTATAGGGACGGTCCTGATATTCGGGACTGTGTCTTACATAGGCGCTTACTACCCCTCCACCCTGTCCCGATTTTTCACACTTGCTAACGGGTCACCTCTAAGAACAATGCCAGCAAACTAGTCCTACCACAGAGATGCCAAATGTAAGGTACATTTAGGGGTTCATCATCATTATACCCAAAGTACTGGGTCGCTGGCTAGAGCTGGCAGAAAATTTTCCACTGGAACTGTTTTCTCAAGGGGAAATATTTTGACAGAATTGAAATGTTCTGTGGGAATGTCCCGATTCTATCAAAACTTTCAACCGAAATCAGGCAGGTTTCTAGGGTCCTTCTTCGAAGGCAGCCTGCCCTGGAGCAGAAGAGCATATTTAAGAAACACCATTCTCCCTGCAGAAATATTTCAGTGTTTCTGAAGCAAAATATTGCAGGACTTCAGTTCCACAATTTGCACGGTTTTGGGTTTTTGTCCCAATTTTGGCCAAAACGTTTCCTGAACACTCAAAATTTCATAGAACCAAAATTCTGTTCTCTAGCCAGCTTTAGTGGTGTGGTCCTCAGGATGCTATAAAGTGGTTTCAAATAAAAGGAAGTATTTCTTCACACAACACACAGTCAACTTCTGGAACTCCTTGCCAGAGGATGTTGTGATGGCCAAGATTATAACAGGGTTAAAAAAAGAAGTAGGTAAATTCATGGGGGATAGGTCCATCAAATGGCTATTAGCCAGGAGGAGCAGGGATGGTATCCCTAGCCTCTGTTTGCCAGAAGCTGGGAATGGGTGATAGGGATGGATCACTTGATGATTACCTGTTCTGTTCATTCCCTCTGAAGCACCCTCCAGAGAGTCTACGGAGTCCACTAGAGACTTTGCTCCTGCATGGAATTTTAAGTGGAAGATGATCAGACACTACGGTGATGGGAGGCTGTAAAAAACTGATAGCTAAAGTTGAAACAGGAAAGCAGCTCTCACAATGCCAGCTGAGGAGCGTGAGCTGTGGGGGAAGGTCTACTTTCTGGGCTCTTCTGCTCCCTCCCGTTCCCAGTTCTGGGTTTGGACTAGGAGTCTGTGGAACCAGATCCTGCTCCACTAATGTCAATGGAGCTACAGGGCCAAGATTTTCCAAAGCAGCTGCTGAATTCTGGATGTTTAACCCAACACACCATAAAGAAGCCCTGATTTTTCGGAGGATAAGTTCTCAGCACTTTTTAAAAATCCGGCCCCGTTAAGATGGACACTGAAAATCATTAAGTCACTTTGCAAAATCTTGGCTCAGCTAAGAAGCTGGGCGACTGTTCCAGTGATGCCAACATCTGTTTTTTATCGCCAGTCTCATGATATTTAGTGTTTTCCTCAAAGCCCCAGCACCCAGAGTCAGATGATTATGGGAGAATCTCAGCTTTAATTTTTTTCTTTTAAAAAAAGTACATTTCTAGCCCCCAAGGATAAAGAGAAAAGCTTGAAAACTTGGTTCTAGAGTCTCAAAACCCAGAAGGCAAATAATAAACTATAATAAAATAATAATAATTATTAATAATAAATAACAAAATTAATAAATAATAAATAATAATAATAATTCTGTGTTTATTATTTAAAGCCTCATTATTTGAAAGCAGTCTCTTGATTTTGGGGGGCTGACTGGTTTTTGAATGATTTTAGCTGGCAAATACAGGGGTCCTGCAGTCCAGCACCAAACAGGACATCTTGCTCTCTAAGCAGCTTCTTAGGGGTCAGGCTTCAAAATGCTCAGCTGCTGTATTGACCTACATCAAGGTTCCTTGGCTGCCTTCCCTGAGCTGTCTACTCATTGCACCTACCATCAATCCCCTTCCCAGCACTTACCTGGATTCATACTGGAGAGGGCCCTGTGCTCAAGCACCAAGGGGTAATGGGGGAGCAGCCCCAGCCAACCAGAGATGCTTCTCTGATGCACCGGGGTAGCAGAACCTGCATCCCAGTTGCCTTTTGTGTTTCCATCACAGATGCACTGTGGGAAATGTAGTCTCCACTGCAAGGCGTAAAGAACACGCACTCTTTAGTGCAGAGCAAACTCTGAAGGGCAGTCTGTGTTGCAGAGAACTATGGGAAGTGTAGTCTCCTTTGCCATGCAAGAGCGTTTTGCATCGCAAGGCATTGTGGGAGGTGTAGTCTCTAGGCCTGATCAGAAATGCAGTGTTGGGGGTGAAGCATTATGGGGAAAGCAGTATGCCTGGCAGAGTGTTATGGGAAGTGTAGTTTGCATGGCAGGGCAGTATGGGAAATGAACTTCTGGGAGGCATGAGGACTGCTTGATTGTGATGTGCTGGAGAGGAGGATGTGGAGGGGCAGGAAGGCACCCCAGCTTTAAGAAAGAAAGCGAGCCCTACAGGATAACAAAGGGAGGAATTCTTTGCCTGCAGTGAATTCACCATTAGTTAATTCATTTTAAACACCCAGTCCACGTGCCTGGACAAAACGTGTTAAGAGCAGGATGTGAACCCAACCTCCACCTACAGACCAGAATACCCAGCTCAAGAAAGGCATACAGAGCCTTAAGCACGGTTCCTTTGATCACTTAGCTAGCCTGATGCCAAGGAGAGGATCTCTATCTCTGGATTTCACTGAGCCTTGAGGAAATGTCACATTCCCAGCTAGGGCTGTGATGGAGGCTTCTGTTTTTCATGGTAGGCTCACTGCAGGCTGAAGAAGTCTCTGAAGATGAAGGTTGTGATGTGGAGCAACTGCACTGCTGGGCTGGTCTCCTTGTATTTAAATGTAGACCACAAATACATCCAATCCGCCCGTCTCTCTCTCTCTCTCTCTGTCCTTGTTTGTCTCTTTCACTGTCCGACTTTTTCTCTCTTTGTGCATCTGTCTCTGTTTCCTTTATGTTGTAGCCGCGTTGGGGATATCAGAGAGAGGAGGTGGGTGAGATAAGACCTTTGATTAGACCAACTTCTGTTGGTGAGAGAGAGAAGCTCTTGATCCACACAGAGCTCTTCTGCAGGCCTGGGCTCCCGCCTGGTAAGCTTGAAAGCTTGTCTCTCTCACCAACAGAACTTGGTCTATTAAAAGGTATTACCTCACCTGCCTTGTCTCTCTCTTTCCTTTGTCATTCTCTTATAGTAAACTTGGTATAACACTTAGTTATATCAGAAAAAAGGTGCTTATATCAACATAGCTTATTCCCCTAAATTTACAAGGGCTGGTGTACACTACAGGGCGGGTGTGTGTGTTGTGTGTGTGTGTGTGTTTGATCTAAGTCACACAATTTCAGCTACGTGGAGTCCGGAGTTCACGCTAGAGAGACTGGCTGTCGATTTATTGAGTCTATACTAGACATGATAAATTGACCCCCGCTGGATCGATCTCTGCCGGTGGATCCGGCTGGTAGTGTAGACAAGCCCTAAACTATGCTAGTATAGGCATCTTTATACTGGTATATCCATACTAAGGGGAGGTGTTCTGCTTTAACTATACCAGTTTCAAACCAATATAGTTAAAGCAGCGCAAACACTGTGTAGACAGGGATTAAGGACTCACAGCGAATATCATGATGCAGCATCACGGCTGCTGGGGCTTTCCCTAGGGGGGACTGAAAATGGCCCCCGCAGTGATTTATCCAGCACTGGAAAACAGAGAGCACTCATAAAAGAGAATGCATATGTTAGGGTAATTCTGTGTCACTGTAACTATTTGGTTAGTGTATGAATTTTATTTCCCTGTGCCCTTCCCCTTGAAGGTTTGGGTGTGTGATGAAGAGGTCAAAGAGACACAGCTAAGGCAGGCAGGGCTTCAAAAGTGTTTGGGGCTCCTGGATGCTTGTGGATTGCTAGTGGACATCATGGGCTCTTTTGTGAGTCTTCCTTTCTTGCCTGTAAGGGCTTCTTTCTCTTCCCTTTGGCATAATTATTCTCATTTAAATTTTTGTTGTTGTTGTTATCACATAGGAGCCGGTTGAAATATTTTGTCTGAACGTTTGTCCAGTTAAAATACGTGGTTTCAACGCCAAAATATTTTGTGGCAACAGGTCAGTTTTGCTGAAACATTCTGATTTCGTGTAAAAAAAAAAAAGTTAAACAAAACATTGGGCTTCGGACTGATATTTTGACATGTCAATGTCGCAAAATAAATCATTTCATGTCCAGTGAAACAAAACATTTCAACATTTCCAGATCCAACAGTTTTAGAACTTTTCCTTCTATATAATGTTTCTACATTTTGAGGGTTTCCACCCTCCATTAAAAGCTAGCATCACATATCAGCATGTTTAGTGGGAAAGAAATTCCACTTACTGAACAGCATTGTTAACTTTTATTTAACTTGGTGAAGGTGTAAAACGCTTTCCCAAAGTGGGGATGTCTTCCTTGGTGCTCTGCTGACTTGCACCAGCCGAGAATATGGCCATATGTGGATTAGTTTCCAGCTCTGCTAAATGAATATGGGTAAAACTGAGAGCAGAGACTGATCCCCCATGACACCAGTGAGTTACTGTAGAATCTCAGAGTTATGAACACCAGAGTTACGAACTGATCGTTCAATCACACACAACTCATTTGGAACCGGAAGTACGCAAGCAGGCAGCAGCAGACACAGAATAATACAAATACAGCACAGTACTGTGTTAAATGTTAATTACTAAAAAAATAAAGGGAAAGCAGCATTTTTCTTTTGCATAGTAGTTTCAAAGCTGCATTAAGTCAATGTTCAGCTGTAAACTTTTGAAAGAACCACCATAACGTTTTGTTCAGTTACGAACATTTCAGAGTAATGAACCTCCATTCCTGAGGGTTTGTAACTTGCAGGTTCTGCTGTGTTCCTGATTTATATTAACGTGAGAGGGGAACTGAGCTTCATATATTCCTCTCAAGCTGTGCTGTTTAAGTTGATGGGCCTTGTTTCGTGGGAAAGAAAGAAAGGATAGAAATAATTCTAATACCTATTACTTCCCCCTATTGTTGGGGATAAAGCTTTACTGCTTTAATGCAAGGGGAAGGGGTGGGTGATTCGGGGTTTGAAGTTCCAACTTTTGATCCCCTCTAACAGCTGTGATGTTATAGCTGCACACACAGGAGTTTCCCAGCCCCTCTCTACCAAGGTACGTGGGTGGCCCCCTGTCACCATAGTGTCTGGGCACTTGATGCACCCAGGCCTGAAAATCTGGCTTCAGCAGACATCAGGGGAAAGCAGGGTGTAGTGGGGCAACTACCCCACTCCTGGAAAACAAGGGTTAAAAGCAGTTCTGGAGAAGGCTGTGGCTGTGAAAGGCTAGGCTGATTGAGGAAGCAGCCACAGCTGTGGCTAGCTTAATTGGGGCCCAGCTGGCCCTGATAAGAGGGCTCTGGGCCAGAAGCTGAAGGAGTCTTGTTGTAGCCAGGAGTGTGAAGGGCTAGCTGCCTAAGAGTGAGGTACCTGAAGCAGAGCAGAGCAGAGCAGAGCAGAGCAGTGCTGGGGAAGGGCAAAGGAAAGGGAGCTGGGGAGCTCCAGCCTGGTGAACCCCCAGGCTGCAGGCCTTGGTGAAGGCCTACAAAAGGTACTGGGGCTGCAGAGAGGCAGCCTGGGGATAGGCAAAAGCAGCAGGTCCTATCCTCTTGCCAGTGATGACTGGCCATTACAGATTGCAGCCTGCCCCAATGAGTGGGGGCTAGATGATGACTGGCAGTAGCCACTGAGGCAAGGTGGGTTTAGTGGATGGGGGGTTCCCCTGGGAGGGGAGAGTCAGATTGTGGGATGCTGCTGGGGGTAGAAACCCAAGGGTAAGGGGCACTGGGGTCTGGGAGGGACATGGGGCCAGCAGCAGGCGAGACACTGGTCTGCAGAGGGTGTGCCATATGCTGGAAAAGAGCTAATTCCCAGAGGACCAGCAGGAGGCGCTGCACCAGTGAGTCTCGACCTAGCTACACAGGGATTGAGGGCAGGCACTGTCTTTGTGTTCTGTTTGCATGCTGTCTAGCACAAGCTGTGACTGAGGTCCTTCGCTGCTATGATAATATAAATAAAGATTTATACAGTAAAAGCTTTGTTATCCGGCATGCTGGGGGAATGGAGGTGCCAGTTAGTCAAAAATTCCAATTAACCAAGTGTTATACTTTCCAATGGAATACCAATTTTCAAAGAATACAATAAAATGAACTCGGTATAAAATAGTAGACGGGTACTCCCCAATCCAGTCGTAGTACTGCACGGCAGAGTGGTTGGTTTCTTGAAGCACTTAGGTATATACAGGGAAAGCTTTTTCTATATAGTGGGTTATCTTATGACACTGCATTTCGCTATGGGCAGAGCGTGGCGTACACCCAGATCACTAAAAATACCCTGAACACTAAAGCTTTACTTAACATAATTTAATCTTTCTTCGATTCAGAAAGCACTTCAGGATCTTGCAGTGCCTCACGGTCAGCATTATCAACACCAGTTATTGTACAGTAGATGTAGAAGGTGTAGGAGATTGGGCTGGATCTATACTGACCCTACAACACACCCTGGAAGCTGCTTTTTTTTTTTGACTAAATCCCTGATATCCCCTTGCTGCCTTGTCTTCTGCCTCTTTTACATAAAAGCAGAGTGCAGAATGTGCAATTGCATAACCTCCTGGGCAGTAAACTAGTCCCGGTTACTAGACTGAAGATTTCTATTGGGAGATACCAGAAATGCCGGCTCATAGAGCTTTCCAGTTCATAAAGCGCTGGATAACACAGCTTTTACTGTACTATTAATAATATGAATAATCTTTCTCACGTAACCTCCCTTGAATCCAGTAGGCATGGCAAGAAAAGAAAGCACCACCCCGGTTTATAAAAGAGTTCTGTTTATTTCCGTCGTTTTTGCCCAGCACAACAGAGAAGAGCTCCTTTTGTGATACACTAAATCGTACTTCAACACCCCCCCCCCCCCCGCTTTCTCTGCAGAAACATACAGCCTTCTGGGATCATAGAGAACAGGGACCAACAGGCAGGTCAAAGTCATTCTCGCATCTAGTCAGATCGCTCCTGTCTCGAGGTTGCTTTGGCAAGCCAGAAATACACTTCAGCCTCCAAGTGCCTCAAGATGGGGGCTGGCAGAGCAGGAGGGCTGTCCCGCTCTGCGCCTCAGGGACACAGTCGGAGCAGCATGTCCTCCCCACAGAGACGGAACCAAGGGTGGACTCTCTCCCTGCCGAAGGAGGCTGGGGGGAAAGTGAAGATGGGTTTCTCGTTGTCCGCGTCGAAAAAAGACACCCGCCCTACTTCATAGTCCAGCAAAACCCCGATCCTCCTGGGGTCCCAGCTCAGATAGAGGGTGGTCAGAGGGGAGGTCTGAGCCCAGTATTCACCCACGCAGTGGCACAAAATCCAGATCCCCTCCTCAGGGCCATGGCTGATCTCTTCCTTCCTCCTCACAGACTCTCTGGCTACCCCCACGGCCCAGCATCCCCCATCCCCCACTTCCACCTCCCAGTAGTGTCTCCCCGAGGTGAATCCCTCACAGCCCAGCACACAGGGCTGAGCGTAAAATCTCTTGGGATTGTCAGGCACTTGCCACTGCTTGTCTCCCCACCTCACGCTTCTCCGATCCTCAGACACTGTGAGTTCGGGATGAGCTGTGCCTGGATCCAGAGTCACATTCACTGGGGGGAGAGAGAGTCGGAGTGTTAGAGGCAGAGCTCAGCCTTGGGGGACGCTGGGACCATTTCTCGCACTCCCCAGCAGCCCCATCCTCGCTGGGACCCTCCCTGAGTTCCTGCCTCGCTGTCCTGAGTCCCAGGCAGCTGCCTCTGTGCTGGGATTGAGCCGGGATTTCACTGCAGCCCCCTCTTGCCACAGTCTAGAAGGGTGCTGTTCTGGCTGCCCCTCTGCCTTCTCCCCCACTCCCATCATCAGGGACGGAGCAGGGGAGGATGCCCAGATGGAGGCATCAGCTTTAGTTGCAGTTTGGGAAATCCCTGCCCCCACTCCCCCCCAGCAAGGAAGGAGAAGGGGGCAGCACACTGACAAGAAATCTGACAGCGGGAGGAGTCAGAGGCACCAGCTGGAGAGACCCCTCCCCATCCAGCCATGGAGAGAGGGGACAACCCCCACCACCTCCGGCCGATCCCTGGCGACATGCCCGGCTCCCAACCCAGCAGCGCCCTCTGCTTACAGGGCTCCGCAAGAGTCACTCCAACTACCTCTGCCTTATTTTTAACGGGGGAGCTGCTATTTCTCTTCATTCATAACTATTTCTTAAACCCTCCCCCCTTCCCCCCCACAGACAATGCAAACAGATCTTCTGCCACCACATACATGTATTCCGCAATATGGACAATATGAACCTGTTCCTAGAGCAATCTATTCCCGGGTCTTAGAGAGGCAGCACCGAGGGACACAGGTGCCAACTTTATCATTTGCCAGGGGGTGCTCGACCCCTGCTCCGCCCCAGGCCCTGTCCCCACTGCTCTCCATCTCCCAAGGCCCCACCCCTTCCCACTGCATTCCACCCCCTCCCGCAAGTGCCCCTGCCCTGGCTCCTCCCGCCCAGCGCTTCCGGCAGGTGATCTGATCGCAGTGGGTGGGAGGCACTGGGGGAAGCGGGAGGAGCTGATGGGAGAGTGGGGAGGCTGCTGGTGTATGCTGAGTATCCACTACTTTTTTCCTTGTGGGTGCTCCAGCCCTGGAGCACCCATGGAGTCGGCACCTATGCCTGGGGAGATTGCCCTCTCACCCCTAAGAAGAGGGCACAGAGACCTCTGAGTCCGGGGAAAAGAGAGAGGGGGAGAACTGTGGTTTAATTACAGGAAAGATGCAGAGGTACCCAGAGGGAGAGGAAAAACCCTTAGGTTGGTCACTCTGTTTGGGGTGAATTGCACCTAGAGAAAATTTCTACGAAAGCCAGATTGAAATTAAACAGAATCCAGAACACAACATGGGCCTTTGGCAACAACGATAGAGTTTAAGTCCTCCAAAAGACTTTGCATCCCTCAATAATTAGCATAAGCAGGTTCTTGACCAAGGAATCACCTTCATGTCATTCCTGCTAAGTCAAAAGGATAATTCCCCAGAATCTTCACTTGATTCAGATATTGTACCAGCTGCCTGACCTCTTTGGGTGTTTGGTTTTACCGTATCAGCTAATCAGGCAGAGCCCGCCCCCTCTTGCATTCAGAGTTACAGCTCCATTTCCTGCCTCAGTACCTTTGGATTCCTTCAGCGTCTTCCTGACACTGTTCCCCTGAGAGAATTCACTGAGGAACTCCTCCAGCTCAAGAGGAATCTCCACTGGGTGCTGGGACTTCCCCTTCTTGCACCTAGAGAGACAGACTGCAGTCAACCTGTGGAACTCTTTGCCAGAGGATGTTGTGAAGGCCAAGACTATAACAGGGTTCAAAAAAGAACTAGATAAATGTATGGATCGGTCCATCAATGGCTAGCAGCCAGGATGGGCAGGGATGGTGTCCCTAGCCTCTGTTTGCCAGAAGCTGGGAATGGATCACTTGATGATCACCTGTTCTGTTCATTCCCTCTGAAGCACCTGGCATTGGCCACGGTCGGAAGACAGATACTGGGCTAGATGAACCTTTGGTCTGACCCAGTATGGTCGTTCTTATGTTCTAATTCATTGTTCTATAACGTATAATGTATCACATCACCTGTCAGTATGAATTTCGGATAGTGAAGACTGCTGGATTGAGAGGCAAGGTGACTGAATTGCTCTGTGGATCCCAGCCTCAGAACAGTGTCAGTCAAGGCACCAATTTCCCCCACAGGTTCAGTTAACATGCTTCAGTTGTGATGTGGAGAAAGACCAGCTCCAGGGAGGGGAAAGGAGTTATTTTCGGGTGAATAACCCAGCCTTTAGGATGATTAATCACGGGGCCTTAAATGAAGAGCACTAAGCCCAGGATTTTGTTCAGCCGAGGAAGATTGGGGTCTGAATTTTAATCCTCCCCCATGCATTTGTCTGGAACCCTTCCCAGCACAGTGAAGCCCGAGTGAGGAATGAGAAGGCAACACATACCTGCTCAAGGTGCTTCTGACATCCTGGAGGGGAGAGGGGAAGAGAGGGAGAAAGAGAGAGAAGTTCAGTCCCACAGTGCTAATAATGAAAACTAACACTACATAAATCTCTGTACCTGGTTACACTTTTTCATAGATTCCTAGGTCAGAAGGGACCATCGTGATCATCTTGTCTGACCTCCTGCACGTTGCAGGCCACAGACCCTCGCCCACCCACTCCTGTAATAGACCCCTAACCTCTGGCTGAGGTACTGACATCCTCAAATCATGGTTTAAAGACTCCAAGTTACAGAGAATCCACCACTGACACTAGTTTAAACCTGCAAGTGACCCTTTGCAGAGGAAGGCGAACCCCACCCCCAGGGTCACTGCTAGTCTGACCCCGGGGGAAAATTCCTTTCCGACCCCAAATCTGGTGATCAGTTAGACACTGAGCATGTGGGCGAGACCCACCAGCCAGACACCTGGGAATGAATTTGCTGTAGTAGCTCAGAGCCCTCCCCATCTACTGTCCCATCACTAGCGTATGTTAAATAGCATAGGGCCAGAACCGATCCTTGAGGGACCCCACTAGAAACACATGTGTTCAGTGATGATTCCCTGTCTACAATTACTCTGAAGCCTGTCAGTTAGCCATCTTTAAGTCCATGTCATGTCTGCCAGGTTAATTTTATGTTGCTCTAGTTTTTTTAATCAGAAAGTGAAAATGAACAGTGTAACCTCAGGTGTATTTATTGCACCTTCATTCATTCTACCCCTTCTTGTCACTGTCCCTTTGAAGCACAAAGCAGTGAATGTAAACTAATAATGAATAAATATGCTCTGGACCATCAATCCCAGTGCAGACCTCTTGACGGGTTCTCAACCTTCAGCAACCCGAGGACCCGCATTTTGATTTAAAAATTTTTGTGGACTCCCAAGACTCCCCAACCCCACTCAGTCCCAGGCCCTGCCCTACTCCACCCCTTCCCCCAAGGCCCCACCCCACCCCTCCTCTTCCCTGCTTCTTTCCGCCCCCTCCCCTGAGCACGCCACATCCCCACTCCTCCCCCTCCCTGGGAGGGAGGGGGAGGAGTTTTGGAAAGGAGCAGGAGGAGTTGATCAGTGGGGCCGGCGAACTGGGGGTCCGCAGACCCTAGTTTGAGAAACACTGGGTTAGCACAACTGCCTTGAAGCATTGACCCAAGACCCCTTCTTGGCCCACACAGAGCTGGAGAAAAAGGCTGGCCTTATGATGAAGGCACACGAATGGGGTTCAAGAGACCCAGAGTCAGTTCTTGTCATTGTCAGAGACTTTGGGACCATGTCTTTAGGGAAATCACTTAGTCTCTCTGGCCTCAGTTCCTCATCCATGAAATGGGAATGATAGAATGTACCTACTATAGACCCTGGTGAGTAGATCTTCATTAATATTTGTGAGGTGCCCAGACAGTGGACCAAAAGAGTCTGATGACCAACTTCATAGAGTTTATTTATTTTGATTTAAAAGATCCATAATTATCCGCCTCTCCTGCCACCCTGACAAATCACAGCACGAAAATGGACTACAATCAAGATTGATACAAAGCAGTGGAAAACCCTATCTCCATTTCGCTGCAGAGATTGGAGTTCTCACCTGTGAGAATTCATTCGCTGCCTGCTGACACTTCTGCTCCATCTCACTGATCTGCTCACTGAGAAAGGAAATCTCCTTGGAGAGTTTGGTGACATTTTCATTCTGTATCCTCACAACCATTTTGTCCAGCTCTTTTAGCCGGACCAGCAGGAGTCGCTCTTTTTCCTCCAGCATCTGGTGCAGTTGTTGAAATAGAGACACAATCTTCTGCCTCTCAGCTTGTGTCTGTTTCTGTAACAAACAGGTGAAAGGGAAGTTCAGGGACCCAGCGTGGATAAGAGTAATAATTAAAAAACCAAACCAAACCCAGATTGTATTGAAATTATTTGTTTTTTAATTTGGTGCTGCTAGATCTTTACTTTCTTCCCATTTTGCCCAGTTAAATTGCTCAAGTGGAGGTTTGTTTAGTTTCCTAGTTGTGGAATGAATTTCAGAGTTTACAGAGATGTTTTCTTGGAAGAGGTTTTACAAGGAAAACGTTTGTCTGGGCTCAAAAAGGCAAGCCCAGGGTCTTATTGCGGGGACGTGAGGACAGTCGGGCAACACTGGGAGCAGGGAGCAGACTTTCGACATCAATACATCTAAATTGCAGCACCTGAGATACTGAGAAATAGAAATGTTCTGCCTGCTACTCTCCCCAGGGTTCCTAGAGCCTTGCAGTTGACCCTGGTGACTCTGACTGGTGCAGCCTCATATCTGACCCGATCCTTCTGTCTCGGGATAAAAGGGGGTCTGCACATCTGAGTCCTTTCCAGTGGCAGGAAGGGCAGGACTCACAGTGACCTTGGCAGAGGCTTAGTGAGAGGGCGGGGAGGGGGACAAAAGAATTTGGAAGTTCTGAGGAAAACCCTGATCTTCCAACACTCAAACACAGAGCCAGCCATGTGCAAATGGGGACACACGGACCCCCGGCTGAGACAGGTCCCATCAGGGTGCATAAGGGGCATGTGATGGAGGAGAAAAATGGGCCTCTCTCTTATGTGTGGGACAGGCCACATTTGCAGACCTGCCAGGACAGCTCCAGGCTGGTGGCCCTAGTGACAAGGGAAGAAGGAAGCAGGGCCCGGGCCCTATGCATGCACTGGCCAGTGCTCATGGCCCCTCTCCTGGGCCTGCCCCAGCCCCAGTACAGGGCAGGGAGTCACTGCCACAATCCAGCCCACAGAGAGAGACATGCAAAGACAGAGATGATATGACTATATGGCTCGTTGGTCTAGGGGTATGATTCTCGCTTTGGGTGCGAGAGGTCCCGGGTTCAAATCCCGGACGAGCCCTCTTTTATATTTTAAGTGGTTTCCGTAGTGTGGTGGTTATCACGTTCGCCTCACATGCGAAAGCATCCCGTTCGAAACCGGGCAGAAACAGAGTCTTGTTTGAGACTCTTAATCTCAGGGTTGTGGGTTCGAGCCCCATGTTGGGCGAAGCCAGTAAGTTTTTCACAAGTTAGTGGAAGTTTTGGGGGGAAGGATAGCTCAGTGGTTTGAGCATTAGCCTGCTAAACCTAGGGTTGTGAGTTCAATCTTTGAGGGGGCCATTTAGGGATCTGGGGCAAAAATTGGGATTGGCCCTGCTTTGAGAAGGGGGTTGGACTAGATGACTTCCTGAGGTCCCTTCTAACCCTGATATTCTATGACCCCCATTTTCTCTTCCTCCCATAGTATGGTCCCCATTCTCACCAAGCCAGAGGCCCTATTCCCCCCCCCACACGGCAGGGTCCCCCATTCTGGCCACCATGCCAGGGGCCTTCCACTCCCCTCACAGAGAAGGGTCCCCAATTCACCATGCCAGGGCTCCTCTTCCCACCCAGCAGAATCCCCAATTCATCCCACCACACCAGGGGCCCTTTCCCCACACAGAGCAGGGTCCCCAATTCACCCCATCATGCCAGGGACCCAATCCCCCACCCCACACCCATGCCAGAGGGGTCTTTTGTCTCTCTCCCCTTCCTCTGGCTTCCCCTGCAGGCTAAGTACCCGCCCCATGGCTCCCCCCCACCAGGGACAGCAATTATTCCTTTTGTAATTCAGGGTGTGAACACAGTTACCCTCTATTGGGAAGATGAGCAGAGTTATTGTTATACTGCAATGTGTTAACAAGGGCCATCCACAGATGAGGGTGGCTTCCATTTTGCCCCCTCTTTGAATGTCCCAGTTGTCCCCCAAATCTATAGGGCTCTGGCCTAGAGCATCCCCTGAAATATTGGCATGGATCAGAAGCAGTGTTCAGAAGTTACCATCTTACACACAGGCAGCCAAGCTCCACCAACAATTACCTCCCCTGTTCACAGAGTGACACTCCCCCAGACACAGAGCCCCCCAAATCCATGTCCCTGCTTGCGTAACAACAGGCACCTACCAGATGCTGCTGGCATCTCCCCTCTTCAGTCTCTTTAAATCCCAGAAGCTTTGCCCTCTCTTCCTTCAGGGTCTGCAGGCGGGTCTGGATTTGTTCCTGAACCAAGAGAAAAGGTTTGAGTGGGTTGAAGTATTTTGGTGTGTGAGATTTTCTTTGCCTTGGGGGGGTTTAGTCTCAAAGTCCTGTGTCTATGGACTATGTGACTCTTGGTCTTTTTCCCCTGAAATAACAGTGCTATTCAAACAAATAAAACCAGGCACAAACTCTCTAGCCCTAGACAGAGCTTCCTTACCTTGTAATCCAAGCCAGCCTCCTCTATGGGAACCACCGGGTGAGCTCTGTGAGCCTGGGACTCTCTGCAAACCACGCAGATGGGGGTTTGATCCTCTTCACAGAAGAGTTTCAGAGCCTCCTGGTGTTTCTCACACCTTCCCGAGCCTGTGGCTGCCTGGAAACTCAGCCTTTTGGCTATTTCGATAACTCTCGCCAGCTCCCTGTTGGGCCTGAAGTTTCTTTTCCGGGCAGTTTTTCTGCACTGGGGGCAGGAGAAGTTTCTAACCGATCCCTCCCAGCACTGGCTGATGCAGGCTCGGCAGAAATTGTGCCCGCATTGTATCGACACCGGGTCCTGAAAGTACTCCAGACAGATGGAGCAAGCCAGCTCTCTTTGCAGGGTCTCCACCGCAGAGCCCTCTGTGGCCATGGCCATGGCCCCGGCTCCCTGCACCCCACGTGCAGCCAGCCCGCCCCTTGCAAACTGCAGCCTCAGCAGCGATTTGAAATGTTCACGTGTTCAGTGTCTGTTACAGGAAAGGGGCGGTTCTGTGCCTGGGGCAGCCCTGGCTGGGCTGCAACATGAGCCTAGGTTAAACAGAGCCCTTCCCCCACCCAGGGGGCTGGGCAGGAAAGTGCTCGTTTCTCTCTCTGCAGGTTTCAGACTAACCCAGGAACCTATCCTTGCAACAAAGCCCGTTGCCAACTCTGTCCACATATCTGTTCAGGGGACACCATCATAGGGCCTAATCACATCAGCCACACTATCAGAGGCTCGTTCACCTGCACATCCACCAATGTGATATATGCCATCATGTGCCAGCAATGCCCCTCTGCCATGTACATTGGTCAAACTGGACAGTCTCTATGTAAAAGAATAAATGGACACAAATCAGACGTCAAGAATTATAACATTCAAAAACCAGCTGGAGAACACTTCAATCTCTTTGGTCACTCGATAACAGACCTAAAAGTGACAGGTTTCAGAGTAACAGCCGTGTTAGTCTGTATTCGCAAAAAGAAAAGGAGTACTTGTGGCACCTTAGAGACTAACCAATTTATTTGAGCATAAGCTTTCGTGAGCTACAGCTCACTTCATCGGATGCATGTAGCTCACGAAAGCTTATGCTCAAATAAATTGGTTAGTCTCTAAGGTGCCACAAGTCCTCCTTTTCTTTAGACCTAAAAGTGGCAATTCTTCAACAAAAAAACTTCAAAAACAGACTCCAACGAGAGACTGCTGAATTGGAATTAATTTGCAAACTGGATACAATTAACTTAGGCTTGAATAAAGACTGGGAGTGGATGGGTCATTACACAAAGTAACGACAGGTTTCAGAGTAGCAGCCGTGTTAGTCTGTGTTCGCAAAAAGAAAAGGAGTACTTGTGGCACCTTAGAGACTAACCAATTTATTTGAGCATAAGCTTTCATGCATCCGATGAAGTGAGCTGTAGGTCACGAAAGCTTATGCTCAAATAAATTGGTTAGTCTTTAAGGTTCCACAAGTCCTCTTTTTCTTTTTACACAAAGTAAAACTATTTCCCCATGTTTATTCCTCCCCCCACCCCCCACTGTTCTTCAGACATTCTTGTCAACTGCTGGAAATGGCCCACCTCGATTATCACTACAAAAAGTCCCTCCCGCCCCCCCCACCCCCCCAGCTCTTCTGCTGGTAATAGCTCACCTTAAGTGATCACTCTTGTTACAGTGTGTATGGTAACACCCATTGTTTCACGTTCTCTATGTATATAAATCTCCCCACTGTATTTTCCACTGAATGCATCTGATGAAGTGAGCTGTAGCTCACGAAAGCTTATGCTCAAATAAATTGGTTCGTCTCTAAGGTGCCACAAGTCCTCCTTTTCTCTCTGTGCAGAGAATAACATGAGATGCCCGGGGGTGGCGCTCAGTTGCGTGCAGGGTGTGGAAGCGGATTCTTGTGTCAGCTTCATCCTTTGTAGATACACAAAGAGCTTCAAAGTGGGCTAGCACCCACCAAGATCAGCACTGTCTGTGGGTGGGAGCTGAAAGCTAGTCTCCATTTCTAGAGCCTCTGGTGGCTAATAAGGCCAGTTACCTGGCACTGCTTTTTGTGTCTGCATCCACTGGAGGGGGGGAAGAACCTTTCTGGGTGCAGGGAATGGCCAATGGGAGGGAAATACTTGGGCAGAGACAAATGAAAGAGGAAGGAAGGGAAATCCCTGCTGGTTTTGTAACACTGACAGACCCCACTCGTTGGCAGGTAGAATTGAACCTGGGGCTTCTGGAGCTTAGTGTGCGAGCCTCTACGCCTATGGCCCTTAGGTAAGGCTGTAGAGCAGACTCCTTAATCTCTCTGTCTCTAAGTGGTCTCGGTGCCACTAGATGGGACAGAACACCACACCCAGGAGGTGTGTGGGTTACAGTTTCATGAGGGGGTTATTAGCAGTGGACGTAAGGGGGTCATTTCCAGAGGGAGTAACTGTAGAGTCCTGGCCAGGACCCATTTTGGGGGTTTAGTGGGGGGCAGGCAGAAGGGTGCATTGTGGGACCAGAGAGGAGACTTTCAGTGAAGCCAACTCCTGGGGATTCTCTGGCTGCAGGAGCTGTGAGACGGAGCTGCGATCTCGAATTGGGACACCCCTTCCCTGTCTTGGGCTGATCTGACCCTTTGACCCTTCCTCCCCCAATCTTCCTGTAGTCCGACAAGGGCTCTCAGCAGTCAGGAATTCTTGGATGCTTCTCCAGAAATAACTGTGTGGCACAAATGAGTGGTGGAGCTCAAATGGAGTAAACTGATTTTGAAGTCACACTGGATTATTCCATACTTTCCTTAGTACATCTTTCTTTCTTTTCTTTTTTCCTTTCAGTTTAAAATTCTCTTTGAATTTCCTGGGTTTTTAAAACTTGGTTTGGGGATAACTGGCTGAGTCCGTGAGGCCCTGCCACCCGGCCCTCAATTTGATGGCATTTCTCTGCCTGGCCTTTCCTCCCAGGAATATTCTAGGAGTCATTTGGTAGAACCCTGCTGAGTTTTGTGACAACTAGCAAGGGGAAATCCCTTCCCTCTACTCTCAACCTTAATTCCACACTAGTATACTTTGTGTCTGGGAATTTCCTCATTAAGAAAAATCATACACGAGCTCTAAAGAAGACAAGAGATCAATGCAGAAACCTAGCGATGCTTTAATACAATGATTCTGTGCCTCAGAAAAATGAACTAGGATCCAGATGAGCTGTAGAATTCTGAACCATAGTTCTGGAATGTGGAGATTAATATTCACAGTCCCCTGCTAGATCCCCTACCCCCACTCTCTCAACCCAAAGGTTTTCCTCTCCAGTCCTCGCCTTCTCCTGCCCATCACCAGGCCTCCCCATCTCAGTCTCTGATTCAGGACAATGCTAGAGTCCTCCAGGAACACAAAGAACAGCCACCATACAGGCAGATCAATGCCTTTCTAGCCTCCTTTCCCCCCTAGTCACACTTTAGCCTCCTGGCTCATAAAGACTGGGGTGTAGGAGCCGAGAGGAGCCAATTCCGTGGGGTCCTAATGGGATATTCCTTCCCTGTCTCAGTGACACAGCGTGAGCTTGGCTCCTACATCCATCCATAGCCAGGGGTGGATACTCTCCCCAGCAAGAGAAGCTGGCAGGAAAGTGAAGATCAGGGCGTCAGTATCAGCACCTAAAAATGACACCCACCTCCCTTCATAGTCCGGACAAACCCAGATCTTCCTGGGGAACCAGCTCATGGGAAGGGGGGTCATAGGACAGGTGAAGGCATCATACTGAGAGTCAGCCAGCCACAGACAGACCTCACATGACCCCTTCAGGGCTATGGCTGATCTCCTTCCCTTCCTCCACACAGACTCTCTGGCCACCCCCACAGCCCAGTATCACCCAGCCCCCACCTCCACCTCCCAGTAATGTCTCCCGGAGGTGAATCCCTCACAGCCCAGCATGCAGCGCTCAGTGTCAAATCTCGTGGGATTGTCCAGCAGATCCTGCTCTGTGCCTCCCCTTCTCACACATTTCTGATCTGCAGACAGGATGAGTCAGGGATGAGCCGTGTCTGGATCCAGAGTCAGTGGGGAGAGAGAATCAGAGCGTTAGGGGCAGAGCTTGGCCCTGGGGGAGGCTAGGACCATTTCTCACACTCCCCAGCAGCTCTGTTGTGGGTGGGACCCTCTCTGATTTTCTGCTTCCCTCTCTGGGGCCCCAGGGATGGGAGCTGCCTCTGTGCTGGGGTTGAGCAGGGATTTCACCATGGCTCCCTCCTCCTAGGCCCTAGAGGTGCTGTTACAGTGGCAAATGCTGCCTCTCTGCTTCCTCTCATGTTGGGGTTGCCCCACTCCCAGCAGCAGAGAGAGAGCGGGGGGCAGCTGAGCCTGGATAGTGGGTAGGAGCTACCAGTTTCAGCAAGCTGTTGAGAGGAGAATTCTGCACGGAGACTGGGTGGGCAGGAGGCTTGATGGGCAGGCAAGCGGAGATGGGGTGCAGACACAGGCTTCACATGCTGTTGTGCTGAGTGATCACAGTGCCTGGAGGGGTTTGCTGCTGGTCACTAGCAGGGCATTGTGAGAGACAGCCCAGGCTGGAGAGAGTTAAGAAGGCACAGTGGTCCCACAGTCCCAGGCTGCACCCCGGGGATCCTGTCACAATAACTGTAACAAAATCGGGACTGGAGAGGGGAGTATCAAGCACCCACAGTGGCTGACAGCTCCGGGGTCCCCCTGGCACCCGCAGTCGCTGAGAGTTCCGGGGTCCCTCAACTGCCCGTGGCAGTGATCCAGGAACAGGGAGATGACGGCCGGAGGAGCACCTCTACCCAAAACAGTTTCAGAACCTTTAGCCCAGTTCTGGGGTACTCATCTGGAATGTGGCAGACCCCCCCACCCCTGCAGTTCAATTCGCCCTTCTACCTCATGGGGAGAAAGGGTCTGAACAGGGATCTGCCACCTTTCAGGCCAATGAGCAACAGAGCCATCATTCCTTCCGTTTCTGGCCCAGCTGATGATTCATTATTCAGTTAGAATGGAACCACCTCGCTGGGTGAGATGGAGAAAGACCCCACATCCGACTATTCCACTGTCCGGTGGGTCTTTAAGAACTACTGGCCTGCAATCCAGCCATCGATCGCCAGGTGCAGGTGCCCCCTCCCCAAAATCCCTTTCTTCCCCACACCCTTCTCAGCACTCCTCGCTTGCAGTCCCACTGGCCCATCCCAGTACTGCCCTTCCATCCCCTGGGGTTATGTTCGTTCACCAGGGCAGGCTGATCTGCTGGGTCTCTCCTTCCGCCCCTGAAGAGCTGGTTTCCTAGCTTGACTTGTGCCATGACAGAGACAAAACCAAGGAGGTTTGCAATGCAGAGATGGGGGCGTGTGATGGTCACACTGGGACCAACACACGATGTAACCACAGATCATTTGTTTAGTGCAGAGCAGGCCTGTCTCCGTGTGGGGGGAAAGACTGGTGAGGGATGGATGAGCGGTAATGAAATGGATATTGTCCCTTCTTTGGCATCATGGATCTTATCTGTATCCCCTTTCCTCTGGAGCCTTCCCCCACCACAGGGCAGATACAGCCGAAGGGTTTTCCGGCACTGCAGATCCCTGGGAATCCGACTGCCTGGGGCCCACTTGAAATCAGAGCTGGGCCAGCCACACAGGGTCTCCATACGTCTGGCTTTGGCCTCTTGCAGATCCAGGGGGATCTTCCAGCTTTTGGTGGCAGCTTTTGCACAGGAAGGGCACCTTCTGTTCCTGGAAGAAGTCCCCACCCATGGCTTTTCACACAGGACGTGATCATGTGGCTGAGGGTTATTAGAGCGTCCTTAGCTTTGAGTTCACACCCTGTAATCTGTGCCTGTTTCTTAAGTGAAATGTGAAGTTTGCAATCGCCAGGATGTAAAGTAATTAAGTTAATTCACTGACTATTTACTGGTTTCAGAGTAGTAGCCGTGTTAGTCTGTATTCGCAGAAAGAAAAGGAGTACTTGTGGCACCTTAGAGACTAACCAATTTATTTGACCATAAGCTTTCGTGAGCTACAGCTCACTCACGAAAGCTTATGCTCAAATAAATTGGTTAGTCTCTAAGGTGCCACAAGTACTCCTTTTCTTTTGACTATTTATTATTTTTAGAAATGTGCAGGTCAGGCTAAATCAGTGGTTTTCAAACTTTTTGTATTGGGGACCCCTTTCACACAGCAAGTCTTTGAGTGTGGCTTATTCATTAAAAAAGGGGGTGGGATTGTTATACCAATAAAATAAAAACCAGCAGGATCTTATTAAAGGGGAAAAGGCAAAATACCACATTTATTGTGAATACAGAAAGAATCATAGTAAGCAGTTAGTTACAGCTATAACATTCCATTCAATCTCATATTTATTCACACATTCATTCGTACACACACACACACACACACACACACACACAGGTTCTGCAAGGTTGTTTTCATAGTTACCAGCCTTAGAGTTGCTCATGCCAAGCCACTGGCCAGGTGGCCTGGACATGAGGAGGGAGCAGAGCCTCGTCAGATGCACATCTGATGCTCCTGGAAGTTGGTTTGCAGAATCAGACCCCAAAGTTCTCACTTTCTAGAGTCCATTTTTATAGGAGTTTCTTCCTATGCCAGTCTATGGCAATTGCTTCATCATGCTGTTGCTGAATCAATCAGCAGATAGCACATTCCTGACGGCTCCGTGCTGCCAGATGTTATCTTGTTCTTTGGTTCTCCCATCCTTGAGGCTGTTGGGTGGATTCCAGTCTGCCCTCCGGGGGTCCTCTGGTTATTTCCACTTGACACCTTCTTCAGCCGATGGACACTGGATTCTTAGGCTGGCACCTCCCTGATCATTCAGTTATTATCCACACAAAGCATCCATCCACATACATCCTCTATCTCTATTTTAATCACAATTGTTAACAAAGCGAGATGAATACAACAGAAGGGCTGGGAGTCTCTGGGTGCTGTTTCTGTTGTTACAGAGTATTGCTTTGAGTCTCTCTCTATGTGAGTAGTTGTTGTTACAAAGAATTGCTTTGAGAATAGACTCTGTCTTAGAATGTACTAACACAATTAGCAGCTTGCAAGTTTCACACATAGAGGGAGAGAAACAGTACCAAAAACCAAGAGACCTCTTAATTAGTAATACCCTGGAATTTAAACTATGGGGAATCAAACTCATTTGTGATTTTAATACAGAACTTCTTTAATATGATCCAACATAATCCCCCTTTTGACACTAAGATTTATAATCATCAGTGTCACTTTCTATGTAGCCTATTCAAGAGAGGGTACTGGGAGGCAATTTGAGTTTGTGATTCCAATTCATCCCACATACACGATCCTAGTGATGTATCTTTACTACAAGGTTCTGGGGCAACAGGCAAGGTGAGGCACAACCACTTTTGAGGAGTCCATTCGGTACAACCTCTAGTGCCCAATAGCTTCCCTCCCTCCCCAGCCCACTGGCTCGAGGGCCAGGGTAGCCAGAAGGATCCCATGTGTAATATGGGGAGTGGGCTAACCTGCAATACCTTTGCCTCCAGGGACTGTTGGTGTGCAATTTTGATAACAATTTCTCCCATTAACAAGTCTGGTTTTACAATATTGGAAACGTATTGCACCCATTCATATTGATAAGTGTCAAACAATTATCTCTTTCTTTGTTTTAACAAATGCATCAAACCCTTAACATTTCCCAATATGACCCAGAACATTTTGTGTTCCAAAGTAGCTAGGGCAAGTATCTGCATTTCAGTGCATCCCATAGCTATGGCTGTGTAGTTTCCTATTTCTAAATTTTTTTTTTCTTATGCATAAGCCATGTGGTAGTATTAAGCCATTGCCAAAGATTCCATCAGGCTTTTAGGTTACCCAGACCAATTTGGACCAAGCCTACATTGGCATGTGCTTGTTTTTGTATCAGGCTGTCCTGTAGCTGGGACAGAGAGCTTAATTTATTTTTAAGTACCTGCAGGTCTTCAGTATTTTTTTTTTTAAACACACAACAGTGCTAGCAACAAGACAAAACATAGAACACAAAACACAGTTTCTGTTGTGACAGTAGATTCATGCTATTGGGTTGCTCTTCAGCTGGCATCAGCTTTTCCTGATTTTCTGAAAGACAAAAAAACATGTTTCTACTCCTTTTTGGGGTGGCAGATTATTGCTTAAAATATTTCTTTTACAAATACCCTTGCTGATTGCAGGCAAAACAGAGGAATTACTCCCATATTTTCCTGTTTTTTTTTGTTCTATAGGCAGGCCAGGTTTCAATGGCATCTATCTTTTAAGGGTTATGGGGAAATTATCCCACCGTTAGTCATGAAATCCCTGAGGTAGGGTACCTCAGTTTTCCTTCTTATGCAGCAGACCAAGTTTATAATGTTTTTCCTGCTCTGTTAAGCTTTAAGTTTATTTACAGGTAATAGCTGAGAAGCATCATTACCATATGACCTTAAAGATTTTTCCAAAAATCATACACACTATACATTGTTACAGGGGTACTTATTATCATTACATTTATTAAAATTATCTTGTGATCCCATGCCTTTTATTTAGACAATTTGTTTGCTGACCAGGTGTGTCCTTTATCTGCAGCTCCTTTGTGCTGCTAGTTCTTTCCTTCCTTTATCATTTAGGTCATTTGCATTTTCACAGATGCTTCCTGCTTTTGGATTTAAAGCCCTCAGCAGCTCAGAGACTCTATCTTAAAAGGGACACAATCAACTTTCACCAGAGTTTTGATCACTTTTAACTTCTGCTTCCAAAACACACAGCAATCTGAAAAAGAAAACCCAACCTATTGTGGCTCCCTTTGGAGCCCGAATAGGATTTTAATTAAGTAGCATGGTATGTTTGCATTTCTTTTGCCCCTTCTACAATATGCCCTGCACATGTTCTGGGGCAAATGCACATTCCTTCCATAGTTTAACTTCTATAACATTATCCAGATCAATTTTTACATAAGGTGTAACTATTTCTTGTGTTTTTTTTTTTTTTTTTTGCTTTACAGAGTTTTCATGTACCTTTATCAAAGTGACAGTCTGATTACTCAGAGCCATTTTAAGGCTCAGTGTTTCTAACATTGCTTCTTTTTGTTTTGTGCACCTCACCTCTGCTGTTGCTTCAGAGGGGCACTGTCTTTTTTAATTTTTTTTTTTTTACTATAGCTCTCATCTGCTACTTTGTTACAAAAACAAACAAACAAACAAAAACCAACCAACCAAACAAAAAGAATCCAGATTTTTTTTCTTCTATTCTCCTGATTTTGACTGCCCTGCTGCAGCCACAACTTAAAAACATTTTAAATTTTGTAAAGCATTGAGTTACCTTTTAAGGGTTAAATGCCAAATCCCAAAGCCAAACAACACTAATTACCTGTGTCTAGCAAAAAGGTCTGTCAGTTTTGCAACTTTGAATTAAAGAGTCAAATGGATTTTTAGTGGCATTATTTAAAACAAAAACAAAACCAATTGTTCCTTAGAGCTTTACATGTTTACACACACACACAGGTAGATACATACACATTTTCTTTTCCTTAACATCCCTTCCACGCTGCTCTGTTTTTACATCTTACATTCCCTTTATACATTTGAGGCAGTTAAGTTCCAGTAGAACCCCCTTATGTTCTTTTAGCAAATTTGACTAAATTGTCCAGTCAAATGATTTTAATCAGATAGTTTATTTTTGCCTGGCTAATTTACAGACATTCCTTTGGAAAAGGGCCCATTTTTCCTTCAGAATGGCTGCAAAGAAACCAAGAATGCTCTTTCTCTAACACTTTTCCTTTTTAACATTTTCGCAAAGTTTAGCTGCTTAATTCCCTCCAGCCTCTGCAGAGTTAACTTTTTTACTCTCTTTTCTCTTTGTAATTATGCCTGGGGGTGCCGTACATAGGACCTTCTCCCCCTTTACCTGCCTCCCTCCAGCCTCTGCAGAGTTAACTTTTTCACTCTTTTTGTATTCCTGGAGTGCCTCTTTCACTATTTTCAGCTGGCTTTGGGTATTTGTAGCCAGCACCTTCCAATTGTCTGCTCCCTTTTCCGTTTGTGCCTTTTCCTCTTTACATGAAGACAAGTGGAGGGAAGAATCCTTACATGCCTCCCACAACAACCAAATTGCTGCTGCATCTCTTTTGGCAGCACTAGAAGGTTTGTCTATGAGGATATACTGAGCCCATCTATCCTCTAGGTCCGAAATAGTGCAGACATCAGCTAGGGCTTGTTTAGTCCAAGGGTTGTGCCCAAATTTTTGAAGGATGTTTAAAAGGTGTAATTTCTTTAACAAAAGGTGAGGTTGGAGTTCCTTCTGACTCCATTCCTCCCTCTGGTACTGGCTTACCCTGTTTTCTTTTAAACATCTTAACATGGAAATTTCAATCTCTTTGTCACTCCTGGTATTACTTAGCAAATGACACAGCCTAGATTCTGAAATCATAGCTTATCAGATTTCCTCGTCACACCTGGCACAGGTCAGCGAGTGACACAGCCTAGATTCTCTGAACCTGCTACTCCTTATTCCAGTGAGTAGCTTAGCCTGGCCCTTAGGCCTTCCTGCTGCCCCTGATACCTCAGTGAGCAATAGGAGTTAGGTTTAGTAATTGTAGCTTAATCTATGAGTTTTCCCCTGCTACCTTCTCGGAGGCCAGCAGGTCCGGTTAACCTGTTCTTTTTTTAGTAAGCTTAGCTTGATTTATACACTTTTCCCTGCTACCTTCCTGGAGGCCAGCAGGTCTGGTTAACCTAATAGAAATACCTAGCTCACTAGAGCTGGCGGTGTGCACACCAATATTTACAATAACTGAGGTTTTTTACCAATATTCCCCCTTTCGCAATTCTCCACCAAAATGTTATACCAATAAAATAAAAACCAGCAGGATCTTATTAAAGGGGAAAAGGCAAAATACCACATTTATTGTGAATACAGAAAGAATCATAGTAAGCAGTTAGTTACAGCTATAACATTCCATTCAATCTCATATTTATTCACACATTCATTCGTACACACACACACACACACACACACACAGGTTCTGCAAGGTTGTTTTCATAGTTACCAGCCTTAGAGTTGCTCATGCCAAGCCACTGGCCAGGTGGCCTGGACATGAGGAGGGAGCAGAGCCTCGTCAGATGCACATCTGATGCTCCTGGAAGTTGGTTTGCAGAATCAGACCCCAAAGTTCTCACTTTCTAGAGTCCATTTTTATAGGAATTTCTTCCTAGGCCAGTCTATGGGAATTGCTTCATCATGCTGTTGCTGAATCAATCAGCAGATAGCACATTCCTGATGGCTCTGTGCTGCCAGATGTTATCTTGTTCTTTGGTTCTCCCATCCTTGAGGCTGTTGGGTGGATTCCAGTCTGCCCTCCGGGGGTCCTCTGGTTATTTCCACTTGACACCTTCTTCAGCCGATGGACACTGGATTCTTAGGCTGGCACCTCCCTGATCATTCAGTTATTATCCACACCAAGCATCCATCCACATACATCCTCTATCTGTATTTTAATCACAATTGTTAACAAAGCGAGATGAATACAACAAAAGGGCGGGGAGTCTCTGGGTGCTGTTTCTGTTGTTACAGAGTATTGCTTTGAGTCTCTCTCTGTGTGAGTAGTTGTTGTTACAAAGAATTGCTTTGAGAACAGACTCTGTCTTAGAATGTACTAACACAATTAGCAGCTTGCAAGTTTCACACATAGAGGGAGAGAAACAGTACCAAAAACCAAGAGACCTCTTAATTAGTAATACCCTGGAATTTAAACTATGGGGAATCAAACTCATTTGTGATTTTAATACAGAACTTCTTTAATATGAGCCAACAGGGTTGTTTACTTTAATGGGGGCTTGGGGCTGCCCCATGGAGCTGATAGTTCGCGACTCCCCATTTAACCACCTTGCAACCCCCTAAGGGGTCACGACCCGCAGTTTGAGAACCCCTGAGCTAGATGATCATGATGGTCCCTTCTGGCCTTTGAATCTATGACTCATCTTCAGGGAGAGGAGAACGGAACAATAAGAGTCTTTAGTCCCTTTGCTGATGATTCCGCAATCCAGATGTGGAGTGTTTCCACTTGTTAGACCCACCCGAAGCCTATCTGGTATCGAGCGGTCTTCTTTTTTGGGAGGGATACAACAATTTCTGTCCAAGGGCTGCTCTTCACACTAGTTAATGTCCTTCTCCTGTATCACAGAGGCTTACACCTTGTCATAAATATAAAGGGAAGGGTAAACACCTTTAAATCCTTCCTGGCCAGAGGAAAAGCCCTTTCACCTGTAAAGGGTTAAGAAGCTAAGATAACCTCGCTGGCACCTGACCAAAATGACCAATGAGGAGACAAGATACTTTCAAAGCTGGGGGCAGGGGGAACAAAGGGTCCTGTCTGTCTGTGTGATGCTTTTGCCGGGACCAGAGCAGGAATGCAGGTCAGAACTCCTGTAAAGAGTTAGTAAGCAATCTAGTTAGACATGTGTTAGATTCTGTTTTGTTTAAATGGCTGATAAAATAAGTTGTGCTGAAGGGAATGTAGATTCCTGTTTTTGTGTCTTTTTGTAACTTAAGGTTTTGCCTAGAGGGATTCTCTATGTTTTAAATCTGATTACCCTGTAAGGTATTTACCATCCTGATTTTACAGAGGTGATTCTTTTACTTTTTCTTGAATTAAAATTCTCTTTTAAGAACCTAATTGTTTTTTCATTGTTCTTAAGATCCAAGGGTTAGGTCTGTGTTCACCTATGCAAATTGGTGAGGATTTTTATCAAGCCTTCCCCAGGAAAGGGGCTGTAGTGCTTGGGGGGATATTTTGGGGGGGCGGGGGAGACGTTTCCAAGTGGGCTCTTTCCCTGTTATTTTTGTGAGACGCTTGGTGGTGGCAGCATAAAGGTTGAAGGACAAAAGGTAAAAGTTTGTACCTTGGGGAAGTTTTAACCTAAGCTGGTAAAAATAAGCTTAGGAGGTCTTTCATGCAGGTCCCCACATCTGTACCCTAGAGTTCAGAGTGGGGAAGGAACCTTGACACACCTGCCCAAATATTACCTTACAATATGGAATGCAGATACTACAAGTCAGATTTATGCAGGCAGCGACTTACAAGCGTTCAATAGAGTCCAACCACTAAACACTTTCTTATCTTTCTAATACCCCTCCTATCAATATGAACCCACACATGAACTAGATACATTTCAGTTACATTATCTGTTAGTGTTCAGCTGAGATGTGGGGACCCTCTATCGGTGTCACAGTATTGACCAGATTTTGTGTCAAAATACGGGTCTGGAGGACTGCAGGCATGAACAAGAAGGGGGCGCCTGAGCTGTGACCACGTGAAGTCGGTTGCGGTCCTGGCCTTCTGTGGGCCTCTCAGGAGCCGTCCCCTGCTCTCCGCCAGACCCACAAGTCTCCTCGTTTCCTTCCCTCTGGGATCAGGGTCTCCAACAAAGCTCTTCCCCGCAGCCTCTTCCTTGGGTCTGTCCTCTGGGTTCTCCCCTCTCCCTGTTGGCACTCCCCATCTTGTGCCTCTTTCCTTCCCCATGTGCTGGGTGTGCTGGGATCCCTGGGGTGAAGCCTGGCACCATTGGACTGCTGTGCCCCCTTGACTCTTTCCAGGCTGGGCTGTCTCTCACAATGCTTTGCTAGTGACAAGCAGCGAACCCCTCCAGGCGCTGTGATCACTCAGCACAACAGCATGTGGAGCCACACCCAGCTAGATTGCATGAATGCTCCCAGAGCCACTCGTGAATCACACAGAGAAAGACACCAGCCAAATCCTCCCAGCTCCCAGCACTGTACCCCAGGAAGATACCATTTTGCGTTGCTCAAGGCGAGCAGTGCAAATGTATTAATTGGTTCACCACTTTATCAGTGGAAAGTGGCCATACACCAGCCTTTGTACCCTGAGCAGTTTTGCCACATACTTCATACAAACTCACTGGTAAAGATAAACAGTAAAACAATTTATTGACTGTAAAAGGTAGATTTTAAGTGATATTAAGTGATAGACAAAAAGTCAGAGTTAGTTACCACAAAAAATAAAATATAAGCACTCAGTCTAAACTCTCAACCCTATTAGACTGGGCAACAACTAGACTAAGTAGTTTTTCTCACCCTACTGGATATTGCCGTCCTTAATATACAGATGTCACCCTTGAAACTGGGCCAGTCTCCTCCGTTGGAGTCTTGTCTTCTTTTCAGTGTCTTAATTGCTTGCAGCGTAGGTGGGGGCAGGAGAAGGGTGAAGCATGGACCTGCTCTGTTATGTTTTATACCCTCAGTCCCATGTGCTGGGGAACACAAGTCCAGGCATGTCTGGAGGCATTGCTGAGTCTCCAGGCAAAGTTGAGCAATTCCCCTGGTGTGGCCTCATGCAGGTGAGTGGTTGAATTGTAGCTCCCTTGCTGGACAATGGTTGTTGATGGGTTGTTTGAAACCCCACCTGGGTGATGGTCACTTTCCTTGCTGTTGCCTCTGGGGAGCTAATATCTGGCTGATTCCCCAACTTACATTACAACATGTTTTAGTGACAACGATACAACACAATTCTCATAACTTCATCTGCATTAATGATACACATATATGGAAAGATAAATGACTTTCAGCAGATCATAACCTTTTCCCTGATACCTTACAAGGCATGCTTTATATGTAAAATCATGATTATATGAAAATGAGGAATATGAGGGTTACAGTATGCTCCCCCAAGGTATAGAATGTCACAGTTATTTTTAGTAAAAGTCAGGGACAGGTCACGGCTGTCTGTGTATTTTTGTTTATTGCTCGTGACTTTTAGTAAAAAGAACCGTGACAGAATCTTAACCTTCGCTATCGTTGCCTGCTGTGTGCTTCATAATTTCTGTGGGGCAAAGGGAGAGATGTTTCCACAGGGGTGGGGGCATGGCGGTAGATCAGCTGGCTGCTATTTTTGAGCAAACAGCTACCGGGGCTATCAGGAGCTCAGCGGGGAGCAATGCGGCTCTGGGTGGCTTTGAAAATCCATTTGATTAATGACCCCCGGTAATGGGTGTTGCTTTTCTGCATTGTGCCTGCCAATAGTCTGAACCTTGCTTTGACAGCTGTTTGTGTAGTAATGTAACCTTGGAAATACACCTCTTACTATGCTCTGAAAATGACTCCCAGCCCCCACCTGATTCAACCACGAGAGCCCCCTCCCTTGCTACAGCTGGGGCGACCACCCCACAGTCCACTCAGCCCCTGGCCTCTCCAAAGGCACTGCCAGTGAGGGGGGAAATGATGCCTGGAGAATGGGCTGAGACCCTATACTACATACCTCACAGGGGCTACTCCAGTGGCTGCCGTGAGTGTGAGGAGTGTGGACTAATGTTTAGAGCAAGAAGGGGATAGGAGCCAGGACTCCTGGGTTCTATGTACAGGTCCAGCTCTGTGTGACCTTGTTCAACCCCCTTGAGTGCCTCAGTTTCCCTCCGCCTTCACTTTGAAGTCATAAAGATGGTTTCGTTTTTGAGAAATGGACTTTTATTGCACACAGAAACAGAAATACGTGCCACGGAGGTAAACCTTGGAAACCCCAGGGGAATATACAACTGGGAGGGGGAATGCACATTCCCCTTCTGTTTAAAAGTGCATGGACCCGGCCTGCCACACATCAGTGAATGGGCAGCTGGGATTCCGTGCACCCTCCCTGGGGATTGAGAGGAAGGGATACTGCATTGGGCCGCTACGCCAAGTGGAATGTGTGCAAGGAGGGGAGGGGAAGTAGGGTGATGTTAGAGTGCTGTAGTGGAGGGGCTGCAGTGGGAGTCGAGACTTAAAGTATCTCTCCTGAAGGTCAAGCAGACGCCTCAAAATGTCTGTTTGTTCCTTCAGAATCCCCAGCACCTCCTGCTGCATGCCACGCTCAGTCTTCTTGGCTTGCGCCCTGCGCAGAACGTCCGTTTTTTCCGAGACAGTGGTCCTCGGCTTGGTGTCTGCCCTCCCAGAGGTGTTCATTCTCTCATTCGGTGTGTCGTCTCAGGTTCTCTTTGGCCTTCGTCTTATCTGGAAGAGCCTCTCTGCCAATGTGGAGGGAGAGCCCCAGGCTGCACTCCTGGCTGTAAAAGCACAAAGGAACCATTGTCAGTGTAGACCCAGGGTCTAGGGCAGAATTCCTGCATAAAAATCACTCCCTTGAATCCCTGCAAATGTACAGCAGAACATTTGCCTTTCTGCAAGGTGTTCATTGGACCGGTTTGTTGTCCCAGCCTGGGGGCAGGGGCGTTGGGGCTTCTGCAGAAGTGGGGGTGGGGGAACACAGACCCCTGTCTCCCAAATGATGGCCATGTTAAACAGCAGACAGCCATGCCCCCCTCCACCCCCTGATTCCAGCACCCCTTCCCCATTGTGCCCCTGGGTTCTGGTGATGGGGTAGGGGCAAGCTATCACAAGGCAGCGGGGGGGGCGGGGGGAAACAGGCACTAGTGTTTGCAGTTCGAGCAATTGAAATGAATACTCGCACCATCTCCCATAGGTGACCCTAGCTGGTACCACGCTCCTGAGGGTAACAGAGGCGGAAAGGGAACAGCTGCTGCATGAGTTCAGGTACAGACTGGATCCTTATGCTGCTATCCTGTGTACTGAGATGATGCCTGCCGAATCAATACTGGAGTGGCGCGGGAAAGTGTCCTACCGCGGTGGAAGAAATAAGGCAGCCCTCCCCAGAAACCTTCAATGGATTGCAGACTACCTCCAGGAAAGTTTCCTGAAGATCTCTGTGGAGGGTTCCTGGGACATCCCAATGTACATAAACAATCTCTTTCGCAGGCCACCCTCTGCCTACCTGGTCCAGGCACTGAGAAGCAGAGAGCCACTCTACCTCCACTGGTTATTTCAATAAAAAATAGCAAATAAGAACACGTGTCCCTACAATATTAATGCTAACTGCGTACTCACCAGAGGTACCCTCCCCAGCATCGCGGTCAGCCATGCTGCAGTGCTGCGACTGGCTGGACTGCTCCAGGGTTACACACAGCTCCTGGCTCCCTGGGACAACGGATCCCCCGCTCGCCTGTCTCCCGTTCATCTCCTCCTCTTCCTCGACCAGCAGCTCCACCTCACCACTGCCTGCAGTGCCCTGGGACTCCGACTCCTCCGAGGACTCCAGGCGGCTCTTGGGGGTGGGGGTCGTCGCAGAGGATGGCAGGCAGCTCTTTGTAAAAGGGGCAGGTCGGCAGTGCTGCACCAAAGCGACCGTTCGTCTCCCTTGCCTTCTGCTACGCGAGCTGCCACGCCTCGGCTTTCACGCGACACTGCCATGGGTCCCTCTGATAGCCCTTCTCCACCATGCCCCGAGCGATCTTCTCAGAGACATCTGCATTTCTACGGCTGGATTGGAGCTCTGCCTGCACACCCTCTTCTCCCCACAGGCCAAGGAGATCCAACACCTCCTGCGGACTCCAGGCAGGAGAGCGTTTGGAGCGTGGACCCCACATGCTCAGCTGGGCAGGTGAGCTCTCTACACTGAACAAACAAGACATGGGAAATTCTAAAGCTCCTGGTCCTTTAACAGGGGAGGGGTACCCGTGTACCCGGCTGCTGGGCAGCGGAGTTAAGAATGCTGACCGGAGCGGTCACCGTGGACCATTGTGGGACAACTCCCGGAGGCCACTTAAGCCGCCGTAAGCGATCCCTGCGTCGACTTCATTCAGTGCTATGCCTCTCGCGGAGGCGGGGTAATAAAGTCGATGTAGCGGGCGAGTTACGTCGGCAGGAGGGACCTGGTAGTGTAGACGTCTACAGAGTTTCGGCGACATAAGCTGCCTTACGTCAACCTAATTCTGTAGTGTAGGCCAGGCCACAGGCAGGAAGCTCAAGCCTGAAGCCGAGCCCAGCAGACTGTCCAAGGAGCGTGTGATGGGGCTGGGAAGGGCCGAGGGAGCCTCTCTGATAGCCAGGGACTGACCATAATGCAGCCTTGGCGATGAGCCCACCTCCCCATCACTCTGGCCACCTGCAGGGCCGGATTAACCTTGTGTGGGCCCGGCTCCAAACATATTTGGGGGCCCCCATGGAGGCAATGGAGCATGGCACAGGGAGGTCAGTCCCCAGAGCAAGGGGCCAGCCAGGAGCAATGGGGCATGGCATGGCAGGGGGCAGCCCCACTCCGCCCAGCCCAGTGCAAGGGCATTATTTCCAAACTGGCAGTTGCCAGACACACACTGGCCTGCCCGGCCCTGTGCTGCCAGCATGCCTCTTCCTTGCAGGGGTGGGCCCATGCCATGCCACACAGCCCCCCGCCCAACACAAACACCCCCCCCATTCCCTATGGCAAGAGCCCCCCTGGACCCACTGTGCCCCGTGCCCCCCCAGGCCCACTCCAGAAATGCACAGCACCCTGCACAATGCCACCCCTGCCCAGAGCCCCATCACAATGGCCCAGCACCCCACACAGAATCCCCACTCTCTAGTGCCCCAACACACACAGATCTTCCCCGCCCCCTCATAGCCCAGTATCCCCCCCCCCCCCGACCTCCCAGAGACCCACTGCCGCATGCCCTGCCTCCCGGCCACCCTCACCGGCCCTGCCGGCAGCACAGCCAGGGCTGGTCCCAGGGCAGGGAATCGATCCGGCTCCTCGGGAGTGGCATGATCAGCCAGGCCAGGACCTGCCCTGGCCAGGCTCCCTCAGGACCCACTTACCTGGAGGGGCCCAGCCAAGCCCCCCACACTGTACTGGCCGAGACTGGCCAGGCTTCTGCATCAGTCCCAGGCAGCTCAGCTCCAGGGAGACAGGTGGGGCCCCACAGGTGGTGGGAAACAGAGACTGCCCAGAGCTGGAGGTGCACTGGGGTCCAGCCAGGGGGCAGAGAGGAGCCAGTGGGTGAGGCCAGGGGGCAGAGAAGAGCAAGTGATGGGAGCGGGGGAGCCAGCAGGCTAGTGGGGTCTCGGGGCACAGCGCTGTGCAACCAGAGCAGGCCGGGGCCCCTTCTGACCATGGGCCTGACTCCATGGCGCCACTGGAAACCCGGGACTGGCCACCTGCTGCTGGATTCGATCAGCATCTGCCCGGCCCCAGGGCTGCCCAGAGCTCCTGGGGAATCTGCCCCAGCCCCAGAGCCAGGCAAGGAGTCTCAGTCCCACTCCAGCCCACAGAGGGGAACAGAGACAGACACACACAATCCCAAACCAGCAGCACACGGCCCCAGAGAGACACACAAACCTCCCTCACTGACATTCATCCCCACGGCCCTGCTGGGTAACAACACTGGGCACCTACCAGGTACTCTGAGCTTCTCCTCTCTCCAGTCAGTTTCCATCCCAGGAGCTTTTCTCTCTCTTCCTTCAGAGCCTGCAGTCGGGTCTGGAATTGTTCCTGGGCAAAGGGACATGGGGGGTGCCGGGGAGGGTGTTATTTTTTTTCTTTTGGAGCATGAGGATCAATGATCCTCCCCTCCCCCCAACAATAACACTGCTGCATGGATTTAGCTTTCCAGCTTATTTAACCCAGCAGCAGGCCGGGAGAGCACCCCCAAGGCAACTCACACGCCAGGCCATGGATGGTGCAGGAACTGGGGGAGAACAGCAGGTCACAGAGGACAGCCAGTTCATCTTAGGAACGCAAGCTGGGTCCAGGCCTCCGTATGTAGCACTGGCCTCTCATATGTAGCACTGGCCTCCGACTCTGCTCCCACATTGCTGATTGCTGGTAAAACAGAGGGAGGCAGGTTTGCTCTAAAAATTCATCAACAATTAGTCCTAAGGTTGAGGGCCAAGATCAGTAACTTAAGAGTAAATCTCCTGATAAGATCACTGTAATTAACAAATAACAACCAATAAAGAGGCAGAAAAGATGGAGTTCAGGTGAAAGGAACCCCGACATCCGAACATCTGGAAATTCACAAGTAAGGTGCCAGACCCCTGGAGGTCTGTCTGAACTGCTGAGCTTTGGCCTCTGAAATCTAGGTTTGGGAAAAAGCCACCGGTACAAATATTGTTAGTGGGCAAATATTTCCTACCTTGTCCTCCTGGGCAGCATCTTCTATGGGAACCACCGTGTGAGATCTGGCTCAGAGCCTTGGATCTATCACACACCACGCGGATTGGGGTTTGATCCACTTCAAAGAAGAGTTTCAGGGCCTCCTGGTGTCTCTCACACACTAGCTCCCCTCCTGGGCTGCAGGTTTCTCTGCCGGGCAGTTTCTCTGCACTGGGGGGAAGGAAAGGTTTGTACTTATTTCCCCGCAGCACTGGCTGATGCAGGCCCGGAAGAAGTTGTGCCCGCAGTGGATAGACCGGTACTGGCTCTTGGAAATACTCTAGGCAGATGGGACAAGACGTTTCATCCCAGAGACTTTCTGCAGGGCAGTCTGCAGGCAATGGATCCCGGCGGGAAAGGGGTAACAAAAAGTTAGTTTGAATTTTCAAAAAAAGAACAGGAGTACTTGTGGCACCTTAGAGACTAACAAATTTATTAGAGCATAAGCTTTCATGGGCTACAGCCCACTTCATAGGATGCATAGAAAAATTTTTTAGCCCTCTGGCAGAGGAACACAGGATGGAATTGGGTGTTTCCCTTCCTGGATCTGTCTCACTGGCTGAGCCCTGTCTGTGACTTCTCCCAGCTCCTGGGGGATCTGGTGAGAAATATGATCCTCTGTGTGCTGGGGACAGTATTAAACTCAGGTTAACAGGAAATTTACACTGGAAATAAAGTCAGACAGAGAAATTTTGTTCCCTAGGGGAAAACAAACTTTAAAGGCATAAAGAAAAGGAGTACTTGTGGCACCTTAGAGACTAACCAATTTATTTGAGCATAAGCTTTCGTGAGCTACAGCTCACTTCATAGTCACTCTTCGCAAAAAAACCCAAATAATTGAATTCAGTTATTTGACTCCCAAATCACCACATAAGAACAGCCATAGTGGCTCAGACAAGGTCCATTTAGCCAGTGTTTCCTTCTGACAGTGGTAGGGTGACCATGTGTCTGGTTTTTGACTGGAACACCCGGTTGAAAAGGGATTCTGGTGGCTCCGCTGTTGACTGTCCGGCTGGCGGCACCATGCAGCGCAGCTGGCAAGGCTTCCTGCTAGCCTCCGCGATGCGTGGCTCCCAGGAAGCAGCTGGCATGTCCCCACTCCAGCTCCTATGAATAGGGGTAGCCAGGGGACTCCGCACATTGGTCCCCCCTCCAAGTGCCGCCCTCCCACACTTTGAACCCCCCAGCCCAGAGCCCCTTCCTGCATCCCAAATCCTTCATCCCCAGCCTCACATCAGAGCCTGGCATCCCCAGCTCAAGCCCTTACCCCCCCCCCCCCGCATCCCAACCCCCTGCCCCAGCCCAGAGCCCCCTCCTGCACCCTGAACCCCTAATTTCTGGCCCCACCCCAGAACCCACACCCCCCAGCCCAGAGCCCGTATCTTCTCCCACACCCCAACACCCTGCCTCAGTCCGGAGCCCCCTCCTGCACCCCAAATCCCTCATCCCTGGCCCCACCCCTGAGCCTGCACCCCCAGCCGGAGCCCTCACCCACTCTCACATCCCAACACACTGCCTCAGCCCGGAGCCCCCTCCCTCACTCTGAACTCCTCATTTCTGGCCCCACCCCTAAGCCTGCACCCCCAGCTAGAACTTGCACTCCAGCCCCCGGAGCCAGGCTGGTGAAAATGTGCAAGTGACTGAGGGTGGGGAGAGCTAGTGACTGGGGGTGGGGGATGGAGTAAGTGGGGTGTGAGGCCTCAGAAAAGGGGCGGGGCATGGGTGGGGTCTTGGAGGAGGGGCGGGGCAGGGGTGGGGCAAGGGTGTTCAGTTTTGTGGAAGTAGAAAGTTGGCAACCCTAGACAGTGGCCGATGCCAGGTGCCTCAGAGGGAATGAACAGAGCAGGGGATCATCACATCACGTGAGCCATCCCGTGTCTCCCATTCCTAGCTTCTAGCAAACCTGGCTGAGTGGGAGCCGTTTAATCAGCACCGAGGCAGGAATCTCCTGCTTTCCATACAGGCGCAGCAGGAGGCATGGGGCAGGATGGTCTGGGAGATCAGAAGCTGCTAGGAGTGAGCGGGCTCCAGCACAGAGGCCTGGGAGTACAGGTATGTCTGCACCCCACTGTCTGTGGCCTGGCTGTGGCTGGCCTGGCTTAGCTGACTTGTGTTTGCAGGGCTTTAAAATATCAGTATGGACATTAAAAAGAAAAGGAGGACTTGTGGCACCTTAGAGACTAACAAATTTATTAAAGCATAAGCTTTCGTGAGCTATCCGATGAAGTGGGCTAGAGCTCACGAAAGCTTATGTTCTAATAAATTGGTTAGTCTCTAAGGTGCCACACGTCCTCCTTTTCTTTTTACGGATGCAGACTAACACGGCTGCTACTCTGAAACCAGTGTGGACATTGGGGCTCAGGCTGGAGGGTCCACGGCTGCCCACAGCTGCCCGCGCAGTTCTTCCCATGGCCTGGCTGTGGCTCCAAGGCCCTGCTTTAGACACAAGATTCTGGCAGATGCATCTTTACCAATGGCCCACTAGACCCTTCCTTTCTGCTTTCAGAATCATATGGATAATGTCATACATTAATACATGTAACACATGCTACATTATTAACATGCTTTTATTTTTTATTCTAAATTATACAAAATACAAACAAAATCCTGCTATTACACGCTGCAGCGGCACAGCCCTCAGCGGCCAGAACAGAATTTGACCAAGCCTCCGAGTGTTGTGTGTAGACCAGCCTCAGTCCTATTGACGCGGCTTGCGACATGGCAATTTCATACTGTGTCCTGCCGGGGGCGGTGGGGGGGGAATTTCCCCTCCCCAGGGACTGCAACTCCTCACAGCTCAGAAAATGAAGGAGCTTCAGAAAGGGAACCGCCCAGTTGCTGACCAAGGCAGAAGAGACTGTAAAGTGAAAGTAACCTTTTCATTCCCCCCCCTTGTAGTCGGCCATGGCAGCTCCTGATCCTGTGGAGTGTTTGCAAAAAGAAGTTTCTTGTTCCATCTGTCTGGATTATTTTACTGACCCGGTGTCTATCGATTGTGGGCACAACTTCTGCCGCGACTGTATCCGGCAGTGCTGGAAGAAATCGGAGGCCAAACTGTCCTGCCCTCAGTGCAGAGGCACGGCCCTGAAGAGAAAATTCAGGCCCAGCCGGGAGTTAGCAAATGTGGCTGAAATAGCCAAACGGCTGAGTTGCCAGGCTGCCCAAGGGGCAGGAAGGGAGAAGACATGTAAGACCCACCAGGAGAGTCTGAAACTGTTCTGTGAGGAGGATCAAAGCCTCATCTGTCTGATCTGCAGAGAGTCCCGCGCTCACAGATTTCACACTGTGGCTCCCATAGAAGAAGCTATCCAGGATTACAAGGTAAGAAACTACTGTTGAGCGCCATTTTTGTACCAGCTTTTTTTTTTTAAATCCTTATTCTTTTCTCTATTTCAAACGACACAGAGCAGGAGTCAGATAATCTCTCACGTACACGAATCTGTAGAGGGAAAGTGACCACGCCTCCCTTAGATTAATAAAGGATATTGTGAAGGCCAAGACTATAACAGGATTCAAAAAAGAACTAGGTATGATCATGGAGGATAGGTCCATCAATGGCTATTAGTCAGGATGAACAGGGATGGTGTCCTTAGCCTCTTTTTGCCAGAAGCTGGGAATGAGTGACAGGGGATGGATCACTTGACGATTACCTGTTCTGTTCATTCCCTCTGAAGTACCTGGCATTGGCCACAGTCGACCAAGACAGGATACTGGGCTCGATGGACCTTTGGTCTGACCCAGTCTGGCAGTTCTTGTACAGCCAGAAGGGACCAGTATGATCATTTTGTCTGCCTTCCCATATAAAACAGGCCACAGAACTTTGCCCAGTTACCCCTGTATCGAGCCGAGCAACCTGCGTTTAGCTAAAGCACAACTTCCAGAAAGGCATGCAGTTTTGATCAGAAAACTTCAGGAGTTGGAGAAACTCTGCCACTTCCCTGGCTTCTCACCCTCACTCTTAACATTTTGTGCCTTATTTCTCATTTGAAATGATCTGGCTTTAATTTCCAGCCATTTGTTCTTATTGCATTATCACCCAATCCACTAGATTAAAGAGTCCTTTAGTACCTGGCATTTTTCCCCCCCTTTGAAAGTATTTATGCACTAATCAAGTCACCTCTCGATAGTCATGATAAAATAATCAGATCGAAATCCTTAAATCTTTCACTGTAACGGCTGGCCTACACTGAACACTTACACTGACATAGCTACATCTCTCAGGGATGTGAAAAATCCACCTAGTCCTAGTGTAGACAGTGCTACCCCACTTCTTTGCTCAACCTAGCTACCGCCTCTTGGGGCAGTGAATTAACTACAACGGCCAGAGAACCTCTCCCACGGCTGAAGTGATTGGCTACAATGAAGGACTACAGCCGCCACTATAGTGGTTCAAGTGTAGGCCTAGCCCTAAGTTGTTATTTTCAGCCCTTCAGTCATTTTTGTGGCTCTTTACTGCACCCTCTCCAATTTTTCATCATTCTTTTAAAAATGTGGCCTCCGGAACGGGAGGCAATATCCAGGATCAGCCTCACCATGAACATATACACAGGTCAAAAAATGTACAAACTAGTCACGACTCCGTTTATATATCCAGGGATCATATCAGCCTCCGCATCGCAGTGGGAAAGCATGTCGAACCCTTTGTCCACACTGACCTCTAAATCCATTACAGCAACGGTCCCCAAACTTTTGAGGGACATGCCCCCTTGCCTCCCTCCCGCAACTGGGACCAGGAGCAGGGCCACGGCTCCAGGCCGGGGAGGGAGGGTGGACAGAAGTAAGGGGACCGAGGCTGGGGCTGCAGCTGGGGGTGGGTCAGGGCCGGGCCAAGGCTGGGGCCAGGTGCGGGAGCAGACCCGCAGCCCAGCTGAGGTGGGGTCCGGCAGCCGGGCCTGCGGCCAGGTGTGGCTCCGTTCCCGGCCTTGCCCCCAGCCTCAGCAGGAGCGGAGCTGCACCGAGGCTGGGGATGGGACTAGGCGTGGGCGGGACCGAAGGGTGGGACTGGAGCAGAGCTGGAGGCAGGGAGGGGCTGGGTGGTGCTCCCTTCCTGCCCTCTGTGGGGGCTGGCCCGGGTCCCGTTGCACCCCCTCCCCAGACGTTCTTTCACAACCCCCTAGGAGGGCATGCCCCACAGTTTGGGGACCTCTGCATTATAGGGTTACAGCTTTCCAGGATACAGTCTCCCCTTCTGTAGGTCTGGCCTGCAGTCCTCGTTCTTAGATGTGTAACTTTGAATTTGATTGTAAAATACATTTAACTTATCGAATGACCCATGTATCAGTGGTACCCAAATTTTAACAATCTGTGAACCCATTTCACTAAAATGTCAAGTCTCACGAACCCCCTCCTAAAAATGAGTATTTCCAGGGATTTTCTTCTTTACCTGAGTATAAATTATAAAAGCAGTGAGAAAAGGAGTACTTGTGGCACCTTAGAGACTAACCAATTTATTTGAGCATAAGCTTTCGTGAGCTGTAGCTCACGAAAGCTTATGCTCAAATAAATTGGTTAGTCTCTAAGGTGCCACAAGTACTCCTTTTCTTTTTGCGAATACAGACTAACACGGCTGTTACTCTGAAACCTATAAAAGCAGTGATCTTGGAAATATAAAATTTGTTTTTATGACATGCTTGTTACACACTATTTATTATTATTATTTATCATTACAGTATTTTTATTACATTATGAAAACGGCAACACTCTTCCAAGATCTCAGTTTCGTAGCTTGTATCACTTTGATTAAGCCTGTTATAAGACAAGGCTCCTATGTTTCATCAAGGAGTATCAGATGTGAAACAGCATGAAGGTATTTAAGAAGCCAACTCGAAGAGTTCCTCCTACACAAGCATTCAGGTCTTGAGCAGTCCAGGCAAACAACGCATGTTACAACAAAGCTTAAACTTGTTCTTCATAATAATTTTAAAAACAGTACTAGTTGCCTATTTAATTTGAAAAACAGCAAAAAATAACCACCTCCCTTTCCATTTCTTATAAGGAGTCTCAAAGTTTAAACCTCCTCAGTGTGATAGATATGCTTGCTTTGATTTGCTTAGCTCTTGGAAGTCCTGGGGCTCTGGGCTGCTGGCCCCGTACTCTCCAGGGTCCCTAGGGACAGCTCTGTCTGCCATTAGGAAATTTTTTCCCGCTAACCCCCAGGGGTTCACAAACCCCAGTTTGGGAACCACTGCTCTATATGACTGACCTATCTTCATCATGATCTACCACTCCACCAATCTTCACATCATCCCCACATGTTGTCAGCATTGATTTTATATTCACTTCCTGATCATTGATAAAAATGTTGAATAGTTTTAGGTCTTGCACCGATCCCTGCAGAATGCCCCAATTCAGTGGTGGTTCCCTATTGAAAACTATTTTTTTGAGACAGGTCAGGCAGTCCTTAATCCCTGTAACATGGGCTTTGTTGACACTGTATAGTGCTAATTGCATTATTACCCAACATTCTGATTAAAAGTCAAATGCCTTCCAGAAGCGTAAGTACAGTACATCTGTACAGTCAACAATTAAACTTGTAATCTCATTTAAAAAAGAAATGGAATCAGGTTTGACAACCTGTTTTCCATAAAACCATGTTGACTGGCATTAATTGTATTCACATTGAATCCCATATCAGTTTTTCCAGCATTGTGCCCAGAATTGATAGGCTAACCAGCCTAAAATTACCCAGATCATCTGATTGCCCTTTTTGATTACTCGCATAACATTAGAACACTTCCAGTCTTCTGGAATTTCCCTGTTGTTCCAAGAGTTATTAAAAATTAACACCAGCCAGCTGGAGATCTCCTCAGCTAATTCCTTTGAAGTTTCAGAGTAACAGCCGTGTTAGTCTGTATTCGCAAAAAGAAAAGGAGTACTTGTGGCACCTTAGAGACTAACCAATTTATTTGAGCATAAGCTTTCATGCATCCGATGAAGTGAGCTGTAGCTCACGAAAGCTCATGCTCAAATAAATTGGTTAGTCTCTAAGGTGCCACAAGTACTCCTTTTCCTTTGAAGTTAGTTATCTGGGAATGCTGATTTAAAAATGTTTATCCCTCCTAGACGTTTTCTAACATCCCCCTTGGTTGCGAATGGGCTGGGAAATACTCCATCATCCTCACATGTAGAATGGAGCATCCTGCTTCTTCCCAAGCTCAGACCAGAAATATTTATGGAACACGTCTGCCTTTTCTGCATTGTTCATAGCAAGTTTATCATGATCATGATGTAGTGATGTGCCTATACCATTGTTAGGGGGTTTGTTTCTTATTTCTGATATGCTTAAAAAACTCCTCCTTTTTGTCCTTAGCCTCGCCAGTTGTGATTTTTTCCCCCTGATGACTCTGGCCTCCCTTATCAATTTTTCACATTTCATTACTTTAAATTCATATTGATTACTGTCTACTTCCCCTTTCCCCCTTTTGTTATGTATTGTTATAAGAAAATCAATAACAGAAGAAAATAGCCCCCCCCCCCCCCCAAACCCTCAGTGAAATCTCATTCAGAGCACTTTTCCCCGCCAAGGAACAAATCCAGATGCAATTGCAGACTCTGAAAGAAGAGAGAAGAAAGCTCCTGGGGTTTAAAGTAACTGGAGAAAGGAGACGCCAGGAATATCTGGTAGGTGCCCATTGTTATTACCCTGCAGGGACATGGGTGTGGGTCTCTCTCTCCCTGGGTCAGCCTCACTCTTTGACCAGTGAACAATAACAATCAAAAGATACTCACGTTGACAGATCAGCCCTTAAAGCAAAACACACAGGGTCACTGGCAAGAAGAAATCAAACAGCAAGAAGTTAGGCTGCTCCCGATCTTTTGCACGGAGCTATCACCCTGGCAGTTACTTCACCATAATGGCCCTGTGCGAAAATAAAGCAGACTTACTCCAAACGCAAGATCGGTGGCCACAAACTAGGGGTGGAAAGCGGGAGGTGCAAAGCACAGTCTAAAGCAGCATTTCTCAAACTGGGGGTCCCGACCCAAAAGGGGGTTGCAAGACTATTGTGGGGGAGTCGCCAGGGCGGTGGCGGCTGGCCAGTCGTCCAGCTCTGAAGGCAGCACTGCCACCAGCCGCAGCGCAGAAGTAAGGATGGCCTGGTGTGCGGGGGCTGGGTTGTCACAGCCTGAAATATTTTCAGAGGGGGTCCCAGCAAACAAAAGTTTGAGAACGCCTGGTCTAAACCCAGAGAGGATGGGCTGAGCAGGCAATGGGACAGAGAGAGACACTTTCTACTCCAGCAGACTAAATACAAGGAAGTGAGAGACAGATATTGCCTCAAAAGTATGAGCAACCATAGAAGGTTTCTCAGCCAAACATGATGAGGATAAATTGTGTGTGACCCTGGGAGGAAGGGAAGAGACATCAGCGATAGCAACTGGCCACCGAGCTTCCTAACTCTGAAGAGCTTTAAACGCTGGGAGAGGTTAACTGGGGTGGTTGTAGAATCCTTGACCTTGGAGGTTTTTAAGGACAATTAAAGTCACCCTCCTGTACATTCAGGGCCCAGTTATGTGTCCCCTGAATCTCTATGTTCTTGACCTGCCTTTCCTTTCCCTTTGTTTTAATCTGTTCATTACAGGAACAGACGAAAACCCAGAGGTGCAAGATCCTGTCTGAATTTGATCAGCTGCGCCATCTACTGGAGGAACAAGAGCGGCTCCTGCTGGCCCGGCTGGGAGAGCTGGAGAAGGAGATTGTGAACCGGCAGAATGGAAGTGTTGCTAAACTCTCAGAGGAGATTTCCCGTCTCTGTGAGCTGATCAGTCAGTTAGAGAAGAAGTATCAGCAGCCAGTGAGTGAATTCCTGCAGGTGAGACCTCCATTCTAGGCAAGAACTGGAGCCTAGGAAACTCAGTGTCTGTAACTTTCGCTGTATATTATCTTTGTTTTCCAATCATTTTTCATTGGGATTTATGGTACTTCATTCAAATATGTTGATTTTTTTACTTCACATTTTGTCATGGTGCTGAGATCCTGGGCGAACATGGGCGGCGGGGATAATAGGCCAGAGAAGGCTCTTCCTCCCCTGGCGCGGCCACGGTTGTGGGGTTTGGCGGAAAGTTTTTGCTTTATTATGCCCCATGCAGGTTCCAGGGCAGCTGAGGAGGTGGTATGTGCTATTCAGCTTCCTGGGTTCCTCAGTAATCTCCCTGGACTCCAAAGGGATTGTCACGCTGGCCTGGATTCACTCAGCGTTGCAACACTTGGTTTTTCAGCCCCTTGAAAATCATTGGTGTCCACAAAGCCCGGGTTAGCTGCTGTGGCTCCCTATGTAATGCACACTTGGCGGGGAGCTGCCTCAGCCAGCCGATGGGAGATGCTGATGAGAGGGAAGTGTGCTAAGCCCGGAGTTAGAAGCCTAAACCTGGGATGTAGGGAGCCTCCTAGCTCTGCTTGGGAGCCACAAACGGGACCTGCTCTCCTCGCTTAGGCATTTCTTGTGAGAAGGGCTTAGGCCAGGGGTTCTCAAACTTCATTGCACTGCAACCTCCTGCTGACAACAAAAATTACTACATGACCCCAGGAGGCAGGACCAAAGCCCAAGCCCTGCTGTCCTGGGCGGGGGGCCTGTAACCTGAGTCCCACCACCCAGGGCTGAAGCTGAAGCCTGAGACCTACCACCCAGGGCTGAAGCCCTTGGGCTTTGGCCCCGAGCAGCGGGGCTCAGGCTTCGGCTTTGGCTCCAGGCCCCAGCAAGTCTAACACCAGCCCTGGTGACCCCATTAAAATGGGGTTGCGACCCACAGTTTGAGAATTGCTGGCGTAGGCACCTGCTTAACGCCAGACAAAATGGCTGGGTGAGGGGATGAAGCAGGCTCTGCCCTCAGAAACCTGTAGCCTAGTGGTTAGCATCCTTGCTTAGGCTGTGGGTGACCCCAGTTCAACTCCCGCCCTGATGAGCAGGGCATCTGCTACCTCTTAGGCAAGTGCCTGCCCTAGGGGATGGACTGCAGTGGGTCTTGCTGGTTGAAGCCATTGCGCTTTTATTTACATATTAATTAGGCCAGAGACAGAATGAGAATCACTCTCCAGTGCAGTGAGGCCTCTTCCCCTTCCTCCCACCCCATCTCCAAGCTCTTGTGCTTACCTGATCAGGCCGTATGGGAAAGCTAGGAACGGGAGCTGCTCTTTTCCCCTGGTTCATTGATCTCACTGGGGCTTGGACGTGACATAGGTGCCTGGACATCGGATGCTGTCTGCCAGAAGCTTGGGGGACTTTTACAGTGAAAATGTAGGTACAGTCTGAGTTTAGAGGCTGGCATCCTCATTTCACACACGAGGCACGGCAAGATGAAGTAAAGCTTGCCAAGGCCACTGAGGAAGGAGCTGGGCGAGCAACTGAACCCAGATCTAAATCCTGCCCCACGCCGTGAAGCACAAGGGTAGTCAATCTGTGCTGGCCAATAAAGGTCTGTCGGTTAGATAGCATGTACCAGCCGGGCACACCAGCAGCGCTGCTCCGTTCAGATCCTCGTGTGACCAGATCCTGACCCCTAGGGGCCTGCTCCACTCTGGAACTGATTGATCATAATAACTGATTTGTTCTTAAAAGGGGCAGTGTCAAGAAGGTGCAAAATTAACAAAGCACTGGTGCTCACCAAATAGAGCAGAGGGTCATAGGGATAAAATGCATGGAGAGGTGCAAAGACCCTTCGTTGTTCATTCTGATTGTTATCGCTGTGGGACTGAGCTCTCTGTATCTCTCTCTCCCCTGTAGGACATCAGAAGCACCTTGAACAGGTACATGGCTCCTTCTCCCTCCCACTTGACTGTGTGGGAAGCTCGCCCCACAACTCAGCAGCAAAGCACATGGTCCAGGGCACAGTTCAGCTTCTCCTCTCTAGCTGGGGATGACTGACTGATTCTGATCCCCAAGGGAAGCACGATTCAATTTGACTGTATAAACTAAGGGTCCATACTGCAGTCTTGGGGTATAGTTTTCACTCCTAGCCGGCCTACAGCTCACGTACTGAGAGCAACCAACCTTCAGTGGCATGTGCTTTTGCACAGTCTGTATAAACCCGCCCAGAATCTTGGGTCATTACTCACCTATGCTGAAGCATGTTCTGCCACGGCTTTACTGTCCACTACCTGAGCTTGCTCAATGAAAGCTACCTCAGGTACGTTAACTGGCACTGCAGTCACATCCCAGGATTGCAGTATAAGCCATTCCCTGAATAAATAAAGCCCCGTCTCCCTAGCTCAGCCTGTGGGGCACAGTCACCTTTGGTATAGAAATCTCCCACTGCTGAACAAACCCCCAGGGTAGATTCCATTTCTACTAGACTATAGAATTAGCCATCCTAGGGAAGGGACTCGTCCGTCATCTGAATGTGTGTATTGAGTAACTTGGATACCTGAGGGACTGACACATCTGGCAGTGGGCTTTGGGTTTTTTCACCTCTCTGTCATGGATTAGGACCCTGGCCAGATCAGCCATGATCAAAAATCTTCCCCACCCGATTAGTCTTTGGGGAGTTGGGTTGGGGTTTTCAGTCCAGTTCTTGCTGGACACATTTGGTGGCAATGATATCCAAAAGGCTGAGATGACTAAATGCCTTTCTATTTCCTTTGGGAGGATGGGGGCCACAGAGAAATTAGTTGTCCAGGCTTGTGACAGAGGTACCTTCCCAGCATGCCCCCCTGCCCCCGGTGCGGAGTGGTGATGCCTCAGTTTCTCCACATGATCTTCAGCCCACTTCCCCTGTAGAGGTGGCTTAGTCCTCCAGCCAAGACAGTTGTTCAGCTCCTTCCAGGGTAATAGAGTCCTCTGGTCAAAATCCAACAGAAATGCCAGTCAAAAGAATCATCAGCCCAGCTGGAGTCTACTTCCAACCTCCTTCCTAACAGGCAGGCTCCTATCTGCAAGGGCCTGTCTCAACACCCAGCACCATGTGCCTAGACTTCTGTCAGACTAACAGTCTAGTACAGGCCTGCCCTCCTGCCGTGGGCTCCGGCAGCTGCCATCCCCAGACAGCTCCTAGCCCCGGCCACGCTTCATGCTCCACACAGAAGCAGCCTGTCTGTTTTCCTTCCCCATCAGGCCCGCAACTGCTGGGCTTCCCGTTTTTTAAGTCCACCTTCCAGTCTTAAACCCAGGGTTAATGAAGCCCCTGGCTGGGCTTTAACCTCTTCCTGTATGATCTGGGGGTTGTACACCCCCATCACAGGAATCAAGCTCATCAAAAATATTTAGGTACCTAATTATGCATCGATTTCAACTGGAGTTATGCACCTATCCCTAATCCTAACCCTGGCTGCTTAGTCCAGCAGCATTCACTGGCGTGAAAGTCATGTTATGAGCTGATAAAATAAAGAACGATCACTAAAAAGTCTGTCTCCCTCCAGGTGCAAGGTGGGGGACTTCCAGCAGCCACTGGAGATTTTTCCTGACGTGGAAAAGAGACTCAGCAATTTCTCTCAAAAAAATATTGTTCTGAAGGAGACACTGAGGAAATTCAAAGGTACCAAGGGGGTGGAAATCCAGATGTGTGTCTGTGACGGGGAGGATTTAGGCACTAGGCAATTGGCTGCCAAGGGAAAGCCCAGCTAAATAACTGTAAAGGAATATATCATCATCCCTGAATTAGGGGTAGGGTTTGGAGAGGTGTATATCATTGTGTTCTCATAGATGGATTTACTCATCTATCCTAATTACTGAGGAGTGTGATATACTGGGGATGACACCATTGGTACCGTAACACAAAGGGATCAAATCATATTCTTGATTCTCTTTTATTTCAAACTGCCTAGGAATTCGCAGGAGGTGAAATTCACCCCTCTGCTGAGAGACAATGGTCCATCGTCTCTCACTTGAATTGTATTATGGAGATTCAAGAGGTGCATAGATGTTGGCCTGGCCCTTCTGTATGTAGGGGGATGAATTCATGCTCTGTCCACCTTAATTTCTCTCTGTCTGGATAGCTCTGTCCCATCCCCTCCATTTGTTTCCCATCTTTAAAGTCCTGTTAGACTGGTGAATTGCAGAAATCTTCTCCTAACGATAACACCATGACATGCCTCTCCTCTCTCTAGAGTCTCTGCCGTCTGAATTGGAGGTGGAATGGGGTGAGTGTCTGGAAAACAGCTGGAAAAGTTACTTGTATCAGGGATATTTCCCTACTGAGAAGAACATGAGAATTGTGGCTTGGGCTTTGCTTGCAGAAGAAGTTTCTGAGGTCGGACAAAGTAGCCTCCTGGCAACGAAGAAGGAGCTTTACAGGAAAGGGGGAAGGCCTTTAGCACCCCAGTATTAGTAACCCTTTAACTGCTGTTATCCCATGGGAGTGAGAAGGGGGCTGCCGGGCTATATGGAGACTGATCAGCTCCCATCACCACTGAAAAATGGCAAAACAGCTTTGCTAAAAATTGGAAAATTTGGAAGTTGTTTCGATTTCTCATGTATCAAAATTCCACCCCGCCCCTGGTCTGGGAAGAGGAGTCTTGAGTTGGTGCCTTTTCCATTCCCCGTGGGCTGGAGTGACCATCTAAACTCTTTGTTACAAAGAAGAGGCCTCTGCTCTCATTCGGGGTCACTGATTCCAACCCTCCAGGATCATTCCATGTACACTGGGGTTTGCGTTCTCCCTTCGGCTGCCTTCCGGCTGGGTACAGGATATCTCTGCAGCAGGCAGCATGATTCTCCTGTCTCTCTCTACTGCTGGGAGTGTCCCAGCCAGGATGGGGCTGCTGGGGAGTGTGAGAAATGGTCCCAGCCTCCCCAAGGGCTGAGCTCTGCCCCTAATGTTCTGATTCTCTCTCTCCCCAGCGAATGTGACTCTGGATCCGGACACGGCGAATCCCCACCTCGTCCTGGCCGAGGATCGGAAAAGTGTGTGGTGGGAGGACACGCCTCAGAATCTGCCCGACAATCCCAAAAGATTTGATACGTACTGCTGCGTGCTGGGCCGGGAGGGATTCACCTCGGGGAGGAACGACTGGGAAGTGCACCTGGGGCAGCAGGGATTCTGGACTGTCGGGATCGCCCGAGAATCTGTGTGGAGAAAGGGATGGCTTAGTCTGGACCCCTCCCAGGGGATCTGGGCTGTGGGCCTCTGTGGGGGACAGTACCAGGCTTACACCTCCCCCGACACCCTGCTTCCTCTGAGTAGGAGGCCTGGGAGGATCCGAGTTTCTCTGGACTACGAAAGGGGGCAGGTGGCTTTTTTTGATGTTGATAACGAGGCCCCAGTCTTCACTTTCCATCCTGCCTCTTTCAATGGGGAAAGAATCTTCCCTTTCTTCTGGGTCTGGGAATCCCAGCTCACGCTGTGTCCCTGAGCTATGGGCTAGTCTATCCCCATGAACCGGGCTCCTCTGGCCTCTGACAAGCCCAGCTTTATGATCCTGGAAGCTGACGTGTATTTCTGAGGTGTCAAAACAAGGAAGAAAGTGAAGCAGTTGGGCTAGAGAAGCAAACCTCATGACCCAGCCTGTGTGTCTTCATCCTCTGTTCTTGGGGAGGATTGTAGGTGTCGGAAGGGTGAACGAATTAGAAATTCTGTAGCAAGTTGTCTGGATTCTATAGCCTCTGGGCAAAATTTCGTGGGAGCTCCAGCTAATTGTTTCCTATGGAGTATTTGAGTTTAAGTGAAATGGGGTATTTATTTTGGCACTGAATTGGGTTTATTTTACTCTGTTCCCACACGGTCAGTTTCCGGGCTCCCATTCATGTGTTTATTGACATTGTTGGGAGAAGGAGAATTTGAAGGCTCTGACTGCTGGCTAGTGGGGCTTTAAGGATGTTTGGGACTGTGGATGTTTCTGCTAAAAGCGATGGGCAGTCAAAGGGTTAACAAGGTCGACGAATGAAATCGCCCTCTTTCGGTTTCAGAGTTAAAACCGATTGACTTCTGTGGTTCACTTCACATTTCTCAAGGCTGTGTGGTGAGGACGGGCGGGGGACAAAAAGATGGGTCCTGAAGGAGGTGGAGAAAATGTTATGGATTTTTACAGTGTTATTGTTTTAGCAAGTGGATTCTATGTCTTTATGATCCACCAGATGATTGTATTAAAGAGTCTTGATCGCTCCAATGGGCTCCCTTGTCTTTCCTGTTTAGTACACAATATAGTAGCACCTCAGAGTTACGAACACCAGAGTTACGAAGTGACCGGTCAACCACACACCTCATTTGGAGCCGGAAGTACGCAGCCAAGCAGCAGCAAAGCCAAAAAAAAAAAAAAAAGCAAACACAATACAGTGCTGTGTTAAACGTAAACTACTAAAAAAAATAAAGAGAAAGCAGCATTTTTCTTCTGCTTAGTAAAGTTTCAAAGCTGTGTGAAGTCAATGTTCAGTTGTAAACTTTTGAAAGAACAACCGTATCCTTTTGTTTGGCGTTACGAACATTTCAGAGTGACGAACAACCTCCATTCCCGAGGGATTCGGCACTGTGAGGTTCTACTGGAGAGAAATAAGCCAAGAACCCTCAGAACTGTCTGACGGGTGCGGTGGTTGCTTTTTACTGACATGCCCTTTGCCACGAGAGTGGGTCAGTCCAGTGGAAGGCAATGTCAATGAAAAGAACTTTCTCGCCTCTTTAGAAATGCCCACGCCTCTACTGGGTAGTATTCAGGTGTCTTCATGTGGTTCCTTCGGGATCTAAATGTCCGGTGATGGAGGCATGTCCGTCACTACATCTGGCTGGGGAGCTCAGCTCCGTGCACAAACACTTCTTGAAATGCCTCCTGGGCTTAAACAAGGTTCAGGGGCAGAGGTGCCGACTTTCTGAGTTCCCAGGGGGTGCTCGACCCCCACTCTGCCCCAGGCCCTGCCCCCACTCTACCCAATCCCCCAAGCCCCCACCTGCCCTGCCTCTTCCGGCCCCCACTCCTCCCTCTCCCCGCCCCCACGCCTCCTGCATGCCATTGAACAGCTGATCACTGGCGGAAAGGAGGTGCTCGGGGGAGGGGGAGGAGCTGATTGGCACTGCTACCACTGGGTGCTGACCACCCCTTTTTTTACCCCATGAGTGCTCCAGCCCCGGAGCACGCATGGAGTCGGTGCCTATGTTCAGGGGCCTAGAGGGAAGCTGTCAGTCCGGCCTTCAGAGGTGGCGGTTCCTGTGGTGTTTATCTCGCGATGGCGTCTGTGACGACCCAGAGAGCCCTACCATGGCTGCCAGCTAGTGGTGTGACTGTGTCAGCCGTTCCACCGACTTGGGTTCTAGATCTGTCATAGATTCACAGATACTAAGGTCAGAAGGGACCATTATGGTCATCTAGTCTGACCTCCTGCACAACGCAGGCCACAGAATCTCACCCACCCACTCCTGCAAAAAACCTCTCACCTGTGTCTGAGTTATTGAAGTCCTCAAATCGTGGTTTAAAGACTTCATGGTTTAAACTCCCTGCAGAACCCCAGAGTTAGCTTCTTTGCTTTAATTATCCATGAATGAAAAGCCCTTGGCTGACACAAGCCCTGGAGTCACACAAAGCATGCATATTATCTTATTCTGGGAGAAGGGGCGGGGTGGGGGTGGGGCCTTGGGGGTGGATGGGGTGGGGGCAGGGCCTCAGGGGGGAGGGGCGGCACAGGGGCCGGGGCCATGGTTTGGGCACTGGTTGCTTCCCCCCTCCCTCACTTTTAGGGAGCTTAAGCCGCTCCTGTCCCCCACTGGAAAGGTCCATAGACAGATAGACAAAACAATCACAACAACCTGCTGACAAACAGACTAACTGTCAGGGCACCCACTTCCTGCTCTGCTTTGTCTCCTGTATCCCCTTCCCCCACCCATCGTCTGACTGGTCAACCTAAACCAAAGGGTCTTCAGGGCAGGGAAGGTTTTAAACCTCCGACCATCCCCGTCTCCTCCCACTGAGGGCAGGTCTACGCTTAAAACGCTGCAGTGGTGCCGCTGTAGCACTTCAGTGAAGACGCTACCGACGCTGACGGGAAGACGTCTCCCGTTGTTGGCGTAGGTGCTCCACCTGCCCGAGAGACGGGAGCTACGGCATTCTCCCGGCCACACAGCGCTCTCTACCCTGGGGGCTAGGTTGTGTCTAGGCTGCACTAGGCTGTGTCACTCACGGGAGTGGATTTTTCACATCCCCTGAGCGATGTCGTTAGACAGCCTGAATTCCCTAGTGCAGACCAGGCCTCAGTTTCTGATTTTTGCTTTTTGTTGCTTGTTTGCCTTGCCTTTAATGGTCTGCCATGGCTGATGTATGGCCCTGTCTGCAGCATCCACTTCTTTCCCCGCTCCAGGAAATCGTGGGAATGTTAATGAATACGGAGGAAGGATTTTTCCTTTGACCCAGGTCCTGGAATGTATTTAGTCTCCTAACTTCCAATGGAGGCTAAATACCTGAGGATCTGGGCGTTTATTACAAGTCTGTCTGGCTTGCAGCACACCGAGCCTGACTGGGGCAGGTCTAGGAGCTACAGGAATATCAGTAAATATAAACACAACTTGGGTGGCGCAAAGGTGGCAGATCAGCAGGGGATAAAGAAGGACAGGGACAGAGATACGCTTAGCTTGGAGCGCTTCCCTACTTGGTAATCATAGAATCATAGAACTGGAAGGGACCTTGAGAGGTCGTCTCGTCCAGTCCCCTGCCCTCATGGCAGGACTAAGTATTATCTGATCATCCCTGACAGGTGTTTGTCTAACCTGCTCTTAAAAGTCTCCAGTGATGGATAATCTTTATCTGTTAGGTGAAATCTGACTCCTAACCGCCAATAATTTTTCTTACTGTGTCTGGATGTAAATAAATGATTACATTACATTCATTTATTGACATTTGGGGGCAGGATTTCACCGTTCTGCCCTTCAATAGCAGAGAGATGCATTCTCTTAAATGCAGTTTCAAAGAGTTTTTTTTAACCTGGGAATTAAGTAGCACTGTTCCCTGCATGGGGAGGGTCACATTGCTCTCCAGGGCCTCAGGGGCTGAAACTAGATGGGGCTCATTCCAGCCCAGCAAATGAGCCGACTCCAGAAGAAGAAATGCTGTCAGGATGCACTCAAAGGGAAGTGATGTGAATTTAACCTGCTGTCACACTTGTCCTCACGGAGAGCCATGGCTACTGTGGAAAAACTCCAAGAGGAAGCTTCTTGTTCCATCTGCTTGGAGTATTTCCAGGACCCGGTGTCTATACACTGCGGGCACAACTTCTGCCGAGCCTGCATCACTCAGTGCTGGGGCGAACTGGCTATAAACTTCTCCTGCCCCCAATGCAGACAGACCGCCCAGCAGAGAAACTTCAGGCTCAACAGGGAGCTGGCGAACATGGTGGAGCTAGTGAAACAGCTGAAGTTACCTCCCGCAAAAGAGCCAGAGGCAGAGCGCGTGTGTGAGAAACACAGGGAGCCTCTGAAACTCTTCTGTGTGGAGGAACAACAATTAATATGTTTGGTCTGCAGAGAGTCCTGGGCGCATGGAGCTCACGCTGCGGTTCCCATAGAGGAGGCTGCCCAGAAGTACAAGGTAGGAAATCTCTCTCTCCAGAGTCTCTATTTATGCCTCATTTATGTTTTTGGTTGGTTGGCTTTTCAAAATCAAAATGGCAGCAGTTCAGTAAATCCTAGTGTAATTTGGGCCCTTCGCTGGGCAATTTCTAGACTAAACGTTTGGGTTGCTTTCCAGTTTAACTTGAACTTCTCATTTCCTGCGTTATTGATGGTCTATTTATGCTCACAACTGAGTTCTTGCATGGAATTTTGGCCCAGAGCTTCAGAGGTATTTAGATTTCTGGATTCCATTGAAATCACTGGAAATTGAGAGCCTAGGTATCTTTGAGGAGCAAGGCCTTAGCCACTAAATTTTTTATCTTTGCTCCTGATAACTGTTTTTTTTTTCTAGTGGAACCTGAACACCTAACGTCTCATTCATTCATTTTACTAACAAGCGTTCCTGCAAGGGGTTGTGCTCTTAAGTTACTGATCTGTGCACCTAACATTAAAGAAAATGTTACATAGTCTGGGAATTAGACCTAAATGAATGTGCCCTTTTGCATCGAAGGTCACAGTCTTCCAAACACTACTTAGGGCTTGTCCATTACATGGAGAAATTCCTGATCAACTCCGTGTGTGGACGCTCTTATTTTGGAGCAAGAGTGCTCTTGCTCCTGTAAAGTGGATTAAGCTGAATAGGAATACATCACTGTTGTTTTGGAGTAAAACTGTCCACACATGTACTGTGCTTTAAATTCACACCTGCAATGACTGGCAAGTCGAGATAAATCCTTATGCACATGCTTAAATTTATATTACCATGTCAATGAGGCTACTTAGATTAGTAAATTAAGCATGTGTGTGCCGGAGGATCAGGGCTATTTCACCCTGAAATGACATTCCTCAGTCACTGAACCTGTTGTGAATAAAATTGACTGGAGTAATATATTACTCCTTGCTCTACGCCACTTATTTCACTCCCAAGAAGGTAATGCCTTTCTCCAATTCTTGTACGCTGGGTATCCAGTTTAACACTGACTCCTAATTCCCTGGCTTTTTAATGGCTGTATTTTGCTAACAACTGCAATTGGTACAGCTGTGCTGCTGTGGCGATTCTAGCATAGATGAGCCCTTTAGATGTTGCAAGTTCCTTTCTGAAGCTGGTCTATTTGAAATAAAGTTGACTTTGGTCGTTTTTGTCTTCTTTTGTGTCATTAATTTCATACCCAACAAAGCAATAACCCACTCCTTGCTCCCCAGACTGCCTGACTGCTAAGCAGAGCCCTTGGTTTGTTATACAGGCCAGCATTACTGACGGGGGGGGGGAACCCACTGAATTATGGGAGGCAAACTTGGCCCCAGCCAGCCAGGGAATTTACATGCAAGTGGCATTAAGAAAGTTCTCCCCGTGAGTTAGAGTAGCTGGTAAAGAGTTTATTTAAGTGAAGTCTGAATTGGATCCACTCCTCCGCCACCCAAAAAGGAAATCCCACCAAAATCTTTTTCTCTTCTCAGGAGCGAGTCAAGGCTCGACTGCAGGCTCTGAGGGAAGAGAGAGAAAAACTCCTGGAATTTAAACTGACTGGCGAGAGGAGGAGCTGCGAGTATCTGGTAGGTGCCCAAAGCAGAGAGGGGATCTCTATCTGTGAGTGAGTATCGCTGGCTTTGTCTAGACTAGGATTTAAATATGGGCTATTAGATCTTGGGGCTTGTCTACACTGAAAAGACCACCACTGCACAGCTGTAGACACAAGTGTGGACACAACTTACGCTGATAGGAGGGGCTCTCCCATCAGCGTAGGTAATCCACCTCCCCGAGAGGTTGGCGGAAGAATTCTTCCTAGCGCTGTGACCCCGACCGCTGTGATTATGCTGATATAACTTTTAAGTTTCAGAGTAGCAGCCGTGTTAGTCTGTATTCGCAAAAAGAAAAGGAGTACTTGTGGCACCTTAGAGACTAACCAATTTATTTGAGCATGAGCTTTCGTGAGCTACAGCTCACTTCATCGGATGCATGAAAGCTTATGCTCAAATAAATTGGTTCGTCTCTAGGGTGCCACAAGTACTCCTTTTCTTTTTGCGATAACTTTTAAGTGGAGCTCAAGCTTAAGAGCCCGGGATGTGAATGCTTGTGTCTCTCTGAGACAATAAATAAGTATGTGTCAATGTGTCTCTCACTCTATGACTTCCATGTGGGGATGGTATTTCTGTTCTTCTGTGACCACATGCTCCTGAGTTTGATGCGTGTGTGATTGCATTTCCACATGCAGAGGCAACACATAGGGGGATCATGTGCCCCCCCAGATTTGCGGCACGGTTTGTACTGAGCATGCGCCCACGGACTGAGCATGCTCAGTTACACTGCTGAAGCCAGCTGCCCTCACTGTCCCCTCCCGCCCCCGCCACTAGTGGCAGGCGTGGGTCGTCTCTGTCCACGGGAGTGCCTATAGGAAATTTCTGGGTGTCTCTCTCTTGTGTGTTAATGAGCATTGGTCTCTGTGGTTTGTATTTGTTTTTTAAATGACTGATATGCTGATATCATGATTTTTCTCATTGGATTTTTTTGTTGGTGTCATGCTTTTAATTTCCCGCACCTCCCTTTGCCCAGGAGTCTCTGCCACTGCAGGGGGTGTGTGTGTGTGAGATAGAGAGATGGGCCAGGTCTGCACTAACATGTTAGTTTGACCTAGCTATGTCATTCAGGGATGTGAAAAATCCACCACCCCCCCCCGAAAGACATAGTTACGCTGACCTACCCTGGTGTAGACAGTGCTAAGTCGATAGAAGAATTCTTCCATCAACCTAGCGACTGTTTCTCGGGGAGGTGGATTTAGCACAGCAATGGGAGAACCAGTGCCAAATTACTGCATGGGCCGACGGCCTGGAAAAATCTCCCCCCGCCACGGCCCCAGGGCGGGAGGAGCTCTCACCACAACCTCGGTGCACAGCTTCTCCAGTCTTGGTGCCACAGTGGGGGGAAGGAGCAAGCGGGGAGGGGGGTGCGATAGGGCTGTGGGGGAAGGAGTGGAATGGGGGCAGGACTGTGGGTGGAACAGGGGCAGGACCATGGGGGAAGAGGCGGAACAAGAGTGGGGCCGTGGGTAGAACGAGGGGAGGGCCACGGGGGGAGGGGCGGAACAAGGGTGGGCCATGTGCGGGGTTGCAGGTGGAAGGGGCGGAACGGGGGTGGGGCTGCAGGCGGAAGGAGTGGGGTAGGGCCACGGTTTTGGCCTCGGGGCCCCCTCACTTGCTGCAGCCCAGGACCCCAGGAGACCTTGATCTGCCTCTGGGGTGACCTCCTCCTGTTGCTGCAGTGAGTGTCTACACTGACGCCCTACCACAGCGCAGCTGCAGCGCTGCCACTCTGCCGCTGTAGCGGTTTCAGTGTAGACACAGTCAGAGAGAGAGAATGTTAACCTGAGACCTGCCTCCTGCTGCCCTTTCTGCTGCTAGATGAATCTGGAGTTCACTAGGCCAGTGATATGAGAACATCCTCATCATGCAGCACTGTAGCCAAAATGTGATCCTTGGATGCGTAACCATGGGACTTTCGAGTAGGGGTAGAGAGGTTATTTTACCTCTGTATTTGGTCCTGGTGAAACTGCTGTTGGAATCCTGTGTCCAGTTCTGGTCTCCTCAATTCAGAAAGGCTGTTGATAAACTGGAGAGGGTTCAGAGAAGAGCTACGAGACTGACCAATAGCATAGAAAATGTGCCTTCTAGTCATAGATGCAAGGAGCTCCATCTATTCAACTTAACATAAATAAGGCTTCAGAAGTGACTGGATCACGGTGTGTAAGTACCTACGTGGGAAACAAATGTTTGATAATGAGCTCTTTGGAACTAGAGGACAAAAATATACCACAATTGTCTGGCTGGAAGTTGAAGCTAGACAAATTCAGACTGTAAATAAGGTGTATATTTTTAACAGTGAGGATAATTAACCACTGCAATATTACCAAGGGTCATGGCAGATTCTCAATCGCTGCCAATTTTTAAATCAAGATTGGTTTTTTTAAAAAAAAATATGCTCTAATTAAAGAACGATATGCTATGCATCCGATGAAGTGAGCTGTAGCTCACGAAAGCTCATGCTCAAATAAACTGGTTAGTCTCTAAGGTGCCACAAGTACTCCTTTTCTTTTTACGAATACAGACTAACACGGCTGTTACTCTGAAACCTAAAGAAAAAATGTTTTGGAAAATCCTATGGCCTGTGTTACACAGGTCAGACTTAGATGATCACAATGGTTTCTTCTGGCCTTGGAATCTATGAATCTATGCTAAAGATCACACACTATTAACATAAATTAGGACTGACTAAGGAAGCTTTAGGAAGATCTCTCTCTCATCCATAGGGAGTTTGTCTCAAAAAAAAGTCTTGAAATGACTTTTTGGGATAGTGAGAAATTTCCCTTTGGCAGACACATGGCTGTATGAAATACCCCGATCTCTCTGCAGGGTCTTTACCTGCCCATTCCCCATTTCTATCTGTTTGTTACAGGAAAAGATCAAAAAGGAGAGGCAGAGAATTGGGTTTGAATTTCAGCAGCTCCGCCAGTTTCTGGAGGAACAAGAGTGCCTCTTGCTGGCCCGGCTGGAAGAGTTGGACAGGATTACGAAGTGGCAAAAGGAAACAGTCACCAGATTTCCCATGGAGATTTCCCACCTTAATAGCCTGATCAGTGAGCTGGAGGGGAAGTGCCAGCAGCCAGCGAGTGATTTCCTGCAGGTGAATTTCCTTGCTGTGGCGATAGGCTCCAGCAGTGGACAGGAGCCTTTCCCCACTTCTGTTAGAGACACCCAGTTGCCTCTGCACGGTATCCTGAACTATCTTCACAGGGGATGATGCACAAATTGGGATGATGCACAGGGGATGATGCCAAAATTGCCCCCAAAATTCTCTCTGATGTGGAATTGGAATTCATTTGCAAATTGGATACAATTAACTTAGGCTTGAATAGAGACTGGGAGTGGCTAAGTCATTATGCAAGGTAACCTATTTCCCCTTGTTTTTTCCTACCCCCCCCCCCCCCATTTGTGCTGGAAATGGCCCACCTTGATTATCATACACATTGTAAGGATTGATCACTTTAGATAAGCTATTACCAGCAGGAGAGTGGGGTGGGGGGAGAGAAAACGTTTTGAAGTGAAAAACACCCATTTTTTCATGGTCTGTGTGTATAAAAACATCCTCACTGCATTTTCGACTTTTATGCATCCGATGAAGTGAGGTGTAGCTCACGAAAGCTTATGCTCAAATAAATTGGTTAGTCTCTAAGGTGCCACAAGTCCTCCTTTTCTTTTTGCGAATACAGACTAACACAGCTGCTACTCTGAAATCTGATGTGGAATATTCCTGGTATGTAGCCTGCTCTCCCAGTTCTTTGTGAGACGCTGCCTATGGCTGCCCTGTGCATGCAGAATGCCAGAGCCCTGTGGCAACTTTGCTTGCCAGAGTTCTGCACTCAGCTAGTGCCCTAGGGAAGATCAAATCCAAATGAGCCCATAAATATTTAACTTATTGTTTGTATTGCAATAGCCTCCAGAGGCTCCAATGTGCCAGGCACAGAGAGAGCCTGCAGCAGAGCCAGCAAATGAACCCCACAACCCAGCGTCCAAAGTAGGAGTCTAAACATTTTGCTAAGGCAACATAACATGTGCCAAACCCAGGAATCTGCTGTGGAGATGGAGGTGGAGATTGGGGTGGGAAATGTTAATTTTCCTGATTAGCATTTGCCTTTTGAAAACACCCTGGATTGTTTCTCTGTGCCCAATAGAGCGCACCGTCTAACCCCAGGGGAAGATTTAGTAGCTGTTTTGGAAAATCCAACTCTGTGATCTAGATGCTTTAATAAATATGTAGAAGTAGGTTGTGACTTTAACCTATGGAACTTGATGGGTGTTTAGTATTTCACATGTGCAATCAACTTCCTCTCTCTCTTTCTCTCCCTTCTAGGACATCAGGATCACCTTGAGCAGGTACATGGCTCCTTCTCACTCCCCCTCGCCTTTCATTCTCTTGTCACGTTAAAACCCCAGGGCACAGCAGCAATGTGTAGGGGGCACAGTCACAACTCTCCTGTGTTAAGTTTAATTAAGTGGTTTTAAATGTCTTCCACCCAGTGATTACTTTGTAATGAAAGAAGTGCCGTGGCTCAGGCAATTAGGAGCCATATTTTTTACTTTCATAACTGATGCATCAAGCCCAGAGGTGCCGGGGCTGTGAACTGCCAGGCCCAGAGGTGCGGGGGCTGTGAACTGCCAGGCCCAGAGGTGCCGGGGCTGTGAACTGCCAGGCCCAGAGGTGCCAGGGCTAGGAACTGCCAAGCCTAGAGGTGCTGGCACTGAGCCCTGGCATGCCCTGGCACAAATTAAGCACTGCTTCCACCTCTAAGGGACTGGCTGTCTCAGGATGCTGGGGATGGATTAAGAGGCCTTTCATCTCTAGGGCCCTGGTTACAATCCAGCACTGCTGACTCTTTGGCTACGTCTACACTACACACCACTGGTGGTGGCATATAGGGTGTGTGTAGCTACACGACGCAATGAGAAACAGGCTCCGTCCACACTGTGCTGTGTAACTACATGCGGTGAAAGGCTCCGGCAGGGGGGAGGCAATAAGGAAAGGCCACTTTTCCCTGCGGCCTTCCCCTGCTGGAGACTTTCCCTTGCTGTGGGGACAGGCTCCTGTAGTGGGAAGCTGCAGGAGCCTTTCCCCGCTGTCTCTCCCATTGCCAGAGCCTTTCCCCACTTCTGGAGTCTTTTCTCCTGCAGCGGGGAGAGGCTCCAGCTGCAGGGAGTCAGTAGGACGCTACCCCACTGAAAACAGCACTGAGTAGATGGGGAGGCATGACTTGGGTGAGCAGAGAGCATGTGGGGTATGTTCTCGTCTACATACCCTCACCCTTCAGGAGTGTCTTTACTCACCTAAGCCATGCCTCATGGCCTGCACTGCTATTTACACCCATGCTAAGGGGGCCTCCCCGTGTATGCACTCTATACCGTGCTGAAAGAAGAGTGCAGATGTACCCTTTGTGTGGAGTGAGCTGTGTCTGGTGAGGGACTGGTCTGACTCCAGTTGCTGTTGGGCTCGAGGTCTACAATACAAAGACCACTAGCAACATGGGAACATCCTGGCCATCAGAGCATGGAGGACATGGACCAAAGTGGCCAGGATGCAACTTCCTTCCTACCCATACACATAGGCCCGTATCTTCTAAGGCATTGCAACGATGAGATTTGACCATAGGGTTTCCACCTCTCAGGTGAGTGCCCTCTGGGACTGGCAAGGCATTCTCTGTCTGGCCCAAGTCATATTTAATTATGTATAAAAAGGTTGAACCACCTCAACAGGAGAGACTGAGAGACCCACTGCAGAACATCCCATACCCCAGGGGTTACCGATTTTGTGTGCCGTTAGGCATGTCTCAGCACATCTACAGGCAAGATAGGTGGGGGGGCACCTCCCTGGTTTGAGGACTGCACTGCAGCATAGGCAGGAGACGCCTATGGGGAGGTAGCAGTGCCTGTGCCCAGAGGCAGAAACATAGGTACCTAGGGCATTTTTAGAACTTAAGAGCGGCCGCACGGGGTCAGACCAATGGCCCATCTAGCCCACTATCCTGTCTCCCGACAGTGTCCAATGCCAGGTGCCCCAGAGGGAATGAACAGAACAGGCAATCACCAAGTGATCCATCCCCTGTCGCCCATTCCCAGCTTCTGGCAAACAGAGGCTAGGGACACCATCCCTGCCAGCCTGGCTAATCGCCATTGATGGACCTGTCCTCCATGAATGTATCTAGTTCTTTTTCAAACCCTGTTCTAGTCTTGGCCTTCACAACATCCTCCGGCAAAGAGTTCCACAGGTTGACTGTGCGTTGTGGCTGAAAGGTAGGTGTTGAGTGTGCTTAGGAATTGTTAGGATGTAGATATTCAGGTCTGTCTGCAAAGGGCTATACTTTAAGAATTTAGGTGTATTCTTATCACTTAGCTAGTTATAGAGGTATAAAAGAAAGAATCAAAATCACTGTCTGCGGGTGTAAGAGCCTTCTCTTACTGTAAAAAGAAAAGGAGTACTTGTGGCACCTTGGAGACTAACCAGTTTATTTGAGCATGAGCTTTCGTGAGCTACAGCTCACTTCATCGGATGCATAGCAAATCGTGGAAACTGCAGAAGACATTATATACACACAGAGACCATGAAACAAAACTTCCTCCCACCTCACTCCCCCGCTGGCAACAGCTTATCTAAAGTGATCATCAAGTAGAGCCATTTCCAGCACAAATCCAGGTTTTCTCACCCTTCCCCCCCCCCCCCCCCACATACAAACTCACTCTCCTGCTGGCAACAGCCCATCCCCTTTGAAACCCCTCTTTATAATAAAAAGAAAAGGAGTACTTGTGGCACCTTAGAGACTAACCAGTTTATTTGAGCATGAGCTTTCGTGAGCTACAGCTCACTTCATCGGATGCATAGCATATCGTGGAAACTGCAGAAGACATTATATACACACAGAGACCATGAAACAAAACTTCCTCCCACCTCACTCCCCCGCTGGCAACAGCTTATCTAAAGTGATCCTCAAGTAGAGCCATTTCCAGCACAAATCCAGGTTTTCTCACCCTTCCCCCCCCCCCCACACACACATACAAACTCACTCTCCTGCTGGCAACAGCCCATCCCCCTTTGAAACCCCTCTTTATAATGCGCATGATAATCAAGGTGGGTCACCTCCAGCACTAATCCAGGTTTTCTCACCCCCCCCACCCCCACCCCCCTTTTTTCCAAAAACCACACACACAAACTCATTCTCCTGCTGGCAACAGCTCATCTTACAATGTGCACAGCAATAATCCAAGTTTAACCAGAACGTCTTGGGGGGGGGTTTGCAGGAAAAAAACAAGGGGAGACAGGCTACCTTGCATAATGACTTAGCCACTCCCAGTCTCTATTCAAGCCCAAATTAATAGTATCCAATTTGCAAATGAATTCCAATTCAGCAGTTTCTCGCTGGAGTCTGGATTTGAAGTTTTTTTGCTTTAAGATAGCGACCCTCATGTCTGTGATTGCGTGACCAGAGAGACTGAAGTGTTCTCCGACTGGTTTATGAATGTTATAATTCTTGACATCTGATTTGTGTCCATTTATTCTTTTACGTAGAGACTGTCCAGTTTGACCAATGTACATGGCAGAGGGGCATTGCTGGCACATGATGGCATATATCACATTGGTGGATGTGCAGGTGAACGAGCCTCTGATATTGTGGCTGATGTTGTTAGGCCCTGTGATGGTGTCCCCTGAATAGATATGTGGGCACAGTTGGCAACGGGCTTTGTTGCAAGGATAGGTTCCTGGGCTAGTGGTTCTGTTGTGTGGTATGTGGTTGTTGGTGAGTATTCGCTTCAGGTTGGGGGGCTGTCTGTAGGCAAGGACTGGCCTTTCTCCCAAGATTTGTGAGAGTGTTGGGTCATCCTTCAGGATAGGTTGTAGATCCTTAATAATGCGTTGGAGGGGTTTTAGTTGGGGGCTGAAGGTGACGGCTAGTGGCATTCTGTTATTTTCTTTGTTAGGCCTGTCCTGTAGTAGGTGACTTCTGGGAACTCTTCTGGCTCTATCAATCTGTTTCTTCACTTCCGCAGGTGGGTATTGTAGTTGTAAGAATGCTTGATAGAGATCTTGTAGGTGTTTGTCTCTGTCTGAGGGGTTGGAGCAAATGCGGTTGTATCGCAGAGCTTGGCTGTAGACGATGGATCGTGTGGTGTGGTCAGGGTGAAAGCTGGAGGCATGTAGGTAGGAATAGCGGTCAGTAGGTTTCCGGTATAGGGTGGTGTTGATGTGACCATCGTTCATTAGCACTGTAGTGTCCAGGAAGTGGATCTCTTGTGTGGACTGGACCAGGCTGAGGTTGATGGTGGGATGGAAACTGTTGAAATCATGGTGGAATTCCTCAAGGGCTTCTTTTCCATGGGTCCAGATGATGAAGATGTCATCAATATAGCGCAAGTAAAGTAGGGGCGTTAGGGGACGAGAGCTGAGGAAGCGTTGTTCTAAATCAGCCATAAAAATGTTGGCATACTGTGGGGCCATGCGGGTACCCATAGCAGTGCCGCTGATCTGAAGGTATACATTGTCCCCAAATGTAAAATAGTTATGGGTAAGGACAAAGTCACAAAGTTCAGCCACCAGGTTAGCCGTGACATTATCGGGGATAGTGTTCTTGATGGCTTGTAGTCCATCTTTGTGTGGAATGTTGGTGTAGAGGGCTTCTACATCCATAGTGGCCAGGATGGTGTTATCAGGAAGATCACCAATGGATTGTAGTTTCCTCAGGAAGTCAGTGGTGTCTCGAAGGTAGCTGGGAGTGCTGGTAGCGTAGGGCCTGAGGAGTGAGTCTACATAGCCGGACAATCCTGCTGTCAGGGTGCCAATACCTGGATTAGTGCTGGAGGTGACCCACCTTGATTATCATGCGCATTATAAAGAGGGGTTTCAAAGGGGGATGGGCTGTTGCCAGCAGGAGAGTGAGTTTGTATGTGTGTGTGTGTGGGGGGGGAAGGGTGAGAAAACCTGGATTTGTGCTGGAAATGGCTCTACTTGAGGATCACTTTAGATAAGCTGTTGCCAGCGGGGGAGTGAGGTGGGAGGAAGTTTTGTTTCATGGTCTCTGTGTGTATATAATGTCTTCTGCAGTTTCCACGATATGCTATGCATCCGATGAAGTGAGCTGTAGCTCACGAAAGCTCATGCTCAAATAAACTGGTTAGTCTCTAAGGTGCCACAAGTACTCCTTTTCTTTTTACGAATACAGACTAACACGGCTGTTACTCTGAAACTTCTCTTACTGTGACAGTCTGAGGCCCTGTTCTTAGGCTAAGGCCTCTGGCTAAGCAGCAGAGGCAGCCATAAGCTGGGAAGCGACCGGTCACATCCTCACATTCCAGCCTAGTCACATTGAAATAAGGTGCTATTGGGCTGTTAGGAATACAATGCTGTCCTGATAGTGCCTATCGCCTCCAGAGAAAGGGAGGTGCCTAGAAGATGTAAAAGAAAACTCAGTTTGATAGCATCCTGTCTGGCAAGAACCCACTTATCAATAGCTGGGATGTGAAATCCTCATTTCTTTGTTGTTCTGTCACTGTAGACCCCATTTCCCTATTGTTTGTCTGTATAATCTCTGTCTGGTTCTGTGATTGTTTCTGTCTGCTGTATAATTAATTTTGCTGGGTGTAAACCAATTAAGGTGTTGGGATATAATTGGTTAGTTAATCATGTTACAATATGTTAGGATTAGTTAGTTAAATTTCAGGGAAATGATTGGTTAAGGTATAGCTAAGCAGAACTCAAGTTTTACTATCTAGTCTGCAGGCAATCAGGAAGTACGGGGGGAAATGGGAACAGGGAATGCAGGTGGGGAAATTGGAATCATGTTTTGTTAAGGGGGGAATGGGAAAAGGAATCGGGGGACACAGGCAAGGCTCTGTGGTGTCAGAGCTGGGAAGGAGGATACTAAGGAAGGAAACTGGAATCATGCTTGCTGGAAGTTCACCCCAATAAACATCGAATTGTTTGCACCTTTGGACTTCGGGTATTGTTGCTCTCTGTTCATGCGAGAAGGACCAGGGAAGTGAGCGGGTGAAGGAATAAGCCCCCTAACAGGCATCTACAGGGTTAGGTGGCAGATGAAGGGGGTTTCAGTGCCACCTAAATCTGGGACTTAGATGCCTAAATCCCTTTGTGGATCTGGACCTAATAGTCTCTGTAGCCTAAGGATGGATCATGACTGTGGGGGAAGTATGCACAGCCAGTGCCTTGGTGTCACCTTCTGTGAGGGTAGGACACACAGAGGAATCCATTCTCTGTGGCCCCAGAGCAGGAGCATTGACTGGCGTGAGCTTCATATTAAAAGGCAATTAAGTAATGCATAATAAGGAGTAATTAATGTAATGAATATAATTTACTTCAGAGAGTTTTCTCTCTCCAGGTGCAAAATGTTCCAGCAGCCCATGGGGATTTCTCCTGAGCTGGAAAAGAGGCTTACTGATTTCTCTCAGCAAACTATTGCTTTAAAGGAGACCCTGAGGAAATTCAAAGGTACCAAGACGGGAGGCAGGTGGAGGATCGAGTTGCGTCTCTGTGACTGTGAGAGGAGGTGGGCTCTGGCCACTTAGCAGCCAATGTACAACCCAGCAAAAGAACAGTATAGGACCATTGGACGGGGCCGTGGGACTGGGAACTGTCCAGGCCAAAAGAAGTTTCGAATGAGGATTCAGAAATGAAATAACATGAATGTGGTTCAATGTTTTATTCACTTGTTTCTCCTACATCATGAGAAATTTGGGATACAGGTGAAGGGAGCAGTGCCAGATCCAAAAAGGTCTGAATCCTGCTTATGAATAGGGCCCTACCAAATTCACAGCCATGAAAAATGCGTCACAGACTGTGAAATCTGGTCTCCCCCTGTGAAATCTGATCTCCCGGCCAGCAGCCGCTGCTCTGCAGCTGCCCAGCTCTGAAGGCAGCACTGCCCCCAGCAGCGCAGAAGTGAGGGTAGCAGTACCACAACCCCCCCCATAATAACCTTGCGACTCCCGCACAACTCCTTTTTGGGTCAGGACCCCTACAATTACAACACCATGAAATTTCAGATTTAAATAGCTACAGTCATGAAATTTATTATTTTTAAAATCCCATGACTGTGAAATTGACCAAACTGGGCCATGAATTTGGTAGGGCCCTACTCATGAATGAACGGAGAAAGAGATCCAGTAAACAATGGTTTAATGATAGAGAAAAAGGAACAGATCCAGGAGATAGAGCTGGGGGCTGGGAGTCAGGAGACTTGGGTTTTGTTCTAGCTCCTCCACCGATTCGGAGAGTGAGCCTGGAAAAATCAATTCAGTGCTATGTGCCTCAGTTTCCCCATCTTCAAAATCACGATGTTCTATTCCTCCAGCACAGCCAGCCCCTTGCACTTCATGCACAGGAAGTCCCTTCTGGCTTCCGGCAGAAAAGAAAACATGGCGCATCCATGGTAGATCACCGCTGCTGTTCTAGCACTGGCCATCTTGAAATCCGCACAGAGAAGGAAAGCCTCTCGTGTGCCCTCTCTCGGCTCCCTCCTAAGCTCTCCTGTTAGTTCGCCTAGCAAGTGACGATTTACACCAAGTCTCCCAGCTTAGCTCAGCCCAGCCCCTCACCACTAGGGAGCAACCAGTGGGGCTGATCAAAGCTCAATGGGTCAGGCCAACAGAGGAGAAATGCAGTCTGCGCTGGGCTCTCTCATGTTCAATCTAGGAATGTATTGGTGTTCTGAGATCCTTCGAGAAAGCAAGTGATATAGTCACATAAAAATGCTCCTGGGATATTCTTGATTCCGTTTAAGTTACATCAGGCTTGACTAAACAAGTTTTTTCTCTCCATATCTCTGCCCCTTTCCCTATCTCTGTTTCCTTACCCTCATTAAGCGGATTTGTTTAATTCAGAGTGGAAAGCTGGGCATAAAGCTGACTCCATGACATCTCTCCTCTCTAGACACTCTGGCTCTGGGGCTAGAGACCAGTGCAGGGAGATCTCTAGCGTGGGGCGTGGACACCACAGGAAGAAAGGGTGAGTTTTTACAGAGATATTTCCTGGTTTGCATTTGTAGCTCCAGCTTGAATGGCAGAAGACCCTCCGAGATCAAACAAAACAGCCTCCTGCCAACAGAGAGAGAGAGGGCGACAGGAAAAGGGATGGGGACTTAAACATCCTACAATATTAACCCCTTAACTGCTGTTCCCACATGACAAGCGCGGCATGGGAGTGAGATGGGGGGTGGCAGTGCAATCCACTGACTGACTGGGACTCAGTGCTGTTGGCTTGATCCTCCCCCAGTGTCCCCCCGGGGCACTTGCTTCTCTCCCTCAGTCACCTGGATCTCCCATTTTCTCTTCCCACTGGGCTGCGGGGTCTCCATTTATGATCCTCCCTTCACCCTGGCTCTTTAGGACCTCTCCATTATTGCCTGACCCTTTGGAAGGTTAATCATGTTTGGATTGGCGACCAATTGATTGGCGTGTGGTGAGGTTCTTCCCCCAGAATCAGACCTAACACGATGGAGGTTGATATCTTGTGGGGAGTCTCAGGTTGGATGACAAGGACACATACCCTGAGGGCAAAGTAAAACCTTAGATACCTTTATGAAAATAATGAAGAAAGCTAGAAAAGACCCAAGCCACATAACAAGGTAGAGATCATACAGTACCAGGGTTATCCTAGAACTGCATACTCACAGCCTTGGTTGAGGACCTGGTGGTAAGAGACAACAGGACCAGCCCTGTCTCTGGCATCTATAGGTTAACACAGCGGTTCTCAAACTTTAGCAACCTGAGGACCCCCATTTTGATTTAAATTTTTTCACAGACCCCCCAATCCCCTGCTCAGCCCCAGGCCCCACACCACTCCACCCTTCCCCAATGCCCCACCACTGCCCCATCTCTTCCCACCCCCGCTCCACCCCTGCCCCTCCTTTTTCCCGCCTCCTTCCCTGAGCACACCATGTCCCTGCTCCTCCCCCTCCCTCCCAGGGCCTCCTGCACGCCGCTGAACACCTGTTCCCCGGTGTGCAGGAGGCTCTGAGAGGGAGGGGGAGACGTTGAGGGAGGGAGGGGGAGGAGTTGATCAGCGGAGCCGGCAGACCCCCTGGAATACCCTTGCGGAACCCCCGTTTGAGAAATGCTGGGTTAACATGTAACAGCCATTTCAGCCTATGATCATACCATCACCCCTTGCTCCAGTGGATTTGTGATTATTCCTTCTGATGTTCCTTGCAGTAGCACTGTCTGGAACATTGTAACTCGTACCACTGAGCAAGCTCTCCTTATTTCCCAACATCTAAATGTAACCGTTAGGCCATTTATCTATTCAAAGGTTACCACCTGCTTAACCACACTTATGCTAATTTATACTTCAGCTAATCCTGCAGCGGTTCTCAAACTGGGGGTCGTGACCTCAAAGTGTATCGTCATGACCCCGTTTTAATGGGATCACCAGGGCTGGCGTCAGACTTGCTGGGGCCCAGAGCCAAAGCCGAAGCTCCAGCCCCTCTGCCCGGGGCTGAAGCCAAAGCCTGAGGGCTTCAGCCCTGGGTGATGGGGCTCAGGGTTACAGGCCCCTCACCTGGGCTGAAGCCCTTGGGCTTTGGCCCCCCTGACTGGGGCAGGAGGGCTCAGGCTTCGGTCCCCCCCTCCTGGTGTCATATAGTAATTTTTGTTGTCGGAACAGGGTCGTGGTACAATGAAGTTTGAGAACCCCTGATTTACGGTACACATGCCTGTAGGTTTCTTGCATTACAGCTAAATATAATGAAGGCAAGACAGTGAATACAGGCAAGCTTGCCCTATGGCAGAGGTGGGCAAACTACGGCCCGCAGGCCACATCTGGTCTGCTGGACCCTCCTGCCTGGCCCCTGAAGTCCTGCCCCGGGAGGCTCGCCCCCGGCCCCTCCCCTGCTGTTCCCCTTCCCCCGCAGCCTCAGCTCACTGCACCGCTGGCGCAGTGCTCTGGGCGGTGGGGCTGCGAGCTCCTGGGGCCTGACCCGGTGCTCTGTGCTGCGCGGTGGTGTGGCTGGCTCCAGCTGGGTGGCACGGCTATAGCGCCGCCAGCCAACAGTGCTCCAGGCAGCGCAGTAAGGGGGCAGGGGGGGCTGGATAGAGGGCAGGGGAGTTCAAGGGGGTGGTGTGGGGGCGGGGGTGTGGATAGGGGGTGGGGCGGTCAGAGGGCAGGGAACAGGGGGGTTGAATGGGGGCAGGGGTCCTGGGGGGCAGTCAGGAATGAGAGGAGGGGTTGGATGGGGCAGTCAGAGGCCGGGGGGCGCAGGGGGTGGTGGATGAGGTAGGAGTCCCGGGGGGGCCATATGGGCACAGGGAACAGGGGCGGTTGGATGGGGGGCAATCAGAGGGCGAGAAGCAGGGGGGCTCGGATAGGGGGCGGGCACAGCCTCCCCTAACTAGCCCTCCATACAATTTTGGACACCCGATGTGGCCCTCAGGCCAAAAAGTTGCCCGCCCCTGCCCTATGGGCTACACCACTGGGTGCCTCCTCCTCCCCTCTGCCCCGTGGGCTGGGAGGCAGTTCTCCATTGTTTGGCATCCCTATTTCCACAGTGGGCTGGGTGCTCTTCCCCAGGGTTGTGCCCCCCTCCAGCCACACAGGAGTCTGGGCTGTGGTCTGGGCTGCCTCCTCCTTCCTCCTTGCTAGCTGGGGCTGGGGTGTCTCTCCTTAACGGGCACAACTGGTGACTCCCAGGCTCTGCTGCCTCCCCTGCTCTGTCCCTGCTGCTGGCAGTGGGGCAGCCCCCAAAGGGAGACGCAGCAGGGGAGGAGGCAGAGAGAAGCAGTCACAGCAGCAGATATTGCAGCACCCGTAGAACCTGGGAGAGGACAGAGAGCCGGGACAGAGAGGCAGAAAATCAGGGAGTGACCCAGATGGGACCGGGCTGCTGGGGAGTGTGAGAAAAGGTCCCCTCCTTCACCAGGGCCGAGCTCTGCCCCTAATGCTCTGATTCTCTCTCCCCAGTGAATGTGACTCTGGATCCAGACACGGCTCATCCCCAGCTCGTCCTGTCTGCAGACGGGAAAGGTGTGAGACGGGGACACGAGCAGCGGGATCTGCCCGACAATCCCGAGCGATTCGATTCCGTTCTCTCCGTGCTGGGCCGTGAGGGGTTCGCCTCGGGCAGATGCTACTGGGAGGTGGAGGTGGGCGTTGGAGGAATCTGGTCAGTGGGGGTGGCCAGGGAGTCTGTAAGGAGGAAGGGACGGATGAGCAATTACCCTGAGCAGGAGATCTGGGCTGTGGGTCACTGGGGCAGTCAGTACCGGGCTTACACCTCCTGTGAGACCATTCTGCCCCTGCCTACGATCCCCCGGAGAATCCGGGTGGCTCTGGACTATGAAGGGGGGCGGGTGGCATTTTTTGATGTTGACAACAAGTTCCTGATCTTCATTTTCCCACCGGCCTCTTTCACTGGGGAGAGACTCTTCCCTTTCTTTTTGGCAGGATCCCCACTCCGGCTGTGTCCCTGAGGTAGGGGCGAAGGGGAATGGTCCCATGGGATCATAGGTGCTAACTCCTGGGGTGTTCTAGGGATGGAGCACCCCTGGGAAAAAAATAGTGGGAGCTCAGCACCCACCAGCCACAGCTGTTCAGCGGCGTGGCCGATCAGCTGTTTGGCAATGCCCCGATCAGCTAACTGGGGGGCACCACTAAACAGTTGATGGCAGCATCAACAAACAACTATTTGGTGGCTCAGGGAGGGGTTTGGAGGAGGGCAGAGAACAGTGAGTGGTGGGCAGGCAGGGGCTTCCGGGAGTGGGCAGAGTGGGGGTGGGAAGAGGCAGAGCAAGGGTGGGGCTTTGGGGGAAGGGGCAGAATGGGGGCGGGACTAACCAATTTATTTGAGCATGAGCTTTCGTGAGCTACAGCTCACTTCATCGGATGCATACTGTGGAAATTGCAGAAGACATTATATACACAGACACCATGAAACAATACCTCCTCCCACCCCACTCTCCTGCTGGTAATAGCTTATCTAAAGTGATCATCAAGTTGGGCCATTTCCAGCACAAATCCAGGTTTTCTCATCCTCCGCCCCCCCCCACACAAACTCACTCTCTTGCTGGTAATAGCCCATCCAAAGTGACCACTCTCTTCACAATGTGTATGATAATCAAGGTGGGCCATTTCCTGCAGAAATCCAGGTTCTCTCACCCCCTCACCCCCCTCCAAAAACCACACACACAAACTCACTCTCCTGCTGGTAATAGCCTATCCAAAGTGACCACTCTCCCTACAATGTGCATGATAATCAAGGTGGGCCATTTCCAGCACAAATCCAGGTTTTCTCACCCCACTCAGTTTGGATGAGCTATTGCCAGCAGGAGAGTGAGTTTGTCTGTGGGGTGGGGGAGGGTGAGAAAACCTGGATTTGTGCTGGAAATGGCCCAACTTGATGATCACTTTAGATAAGCTATTACCAGCAGGAGAGTGGGGTGGGAGGAGGTATTGTTTCATGGTCTCTGTGTATATAATGTCTTCTGCAATTTCCACAGTATGCATTCGATGAAGTGAGCTGTAGCTCACGAAAGCTCATGCTCAAATAAATTGGTTAGTCTCTAAGGTGCCACAAGTACTCCTTTTCTTTTTGGGAATACAGACTAACACGGCTGTTACTCTGAAACCTGTCATATTTGATTGCATTTATTTTGCACTATTCCCAGGTGATCAGTTTCCAATATCCCAACATCTTTGTGCTGAGCATGCGTAGCTGCAGGAGAGATTCTTTTAAAGGGGAGCTGGAGGTTTTAGTTCCTCGATGGGGGACATTTGGGGATTTTGGCGCAGGACCTTAAAGGTATATACGAGAGTATTTCAATGGGAATTAGACACCGAAATACCTTTGAGGATCTGGGCTGTTGGCACCTGGGGTGGGATGAGAGGCTGTTTGGTATTGAGGGATTGGCATGTGGCTGGAGGTTTCAGTGAAAAAGATCAGCAGCGAAAGAATTGACAATGCCCAATGTAGTAGGAAGAGAACCTAAGATATAAGCCCTTGTATCAGAGGCCTCGTATGAGGCTTGAGCTAAAGTAGTGGGCAAGCTTTGCGGATATAAAGCAAAGTTAGCAAACGCCAGGCCCCGCCTGCTTGCAAGCTCACACCATCTGGCAAGAACAGGGCTGATACTGCAGAAATACAGATTCCTAAGAAGTTCGAGAGGTGCAGAGCACTCACCCAAACACATTCCAAAAGGGTGGTACCAGAACACCCCAATATCAAGGATGGTACAAAAGCATTCCCCAAGGATAACAGGAACACACTGACCCCTCCTAAAAGACAAGGTCAGGATGACAGTGTAATAAATAAAGATGTTTTATTTAAACCAATATGTACAAGGAAATGGGTAATAACTAGCTAAGTCAGAGGGCAGTAACTAACTATGTCAGAGGGACAATACGTAATTTGTTTGTTATAAAGATGTATCTCTGAGAGAGTGTCTTGTTCCTGCCAAGGGGGGAATGGAAAGTCCTGCCATTCACTGAACTGCGTCCATTGTCATGGGCATACATGTCTTTGTATCCTCGTAAAGTCTGCCTGGTGCTATAACTGTGCTGATGACAATAAACCTGACCTTGTGCCTTCGTACCTTAACGGATCTTGTGGTCGTTCGCTCGAGGTCTGCTGGGCTGGCTATTTGCACAGAGCTGGGGCAGCACGCAGGGAGAACACACACATGCAGCTGAACATTTAACCACACCCATCTTTAAGTTTGAATTAAAAACACATTGAGCTCCATGGGGGAGTCCATATTTCTCAGAGCAATTGGAGGTGGGGGAAGGGAGGGGAGAAGACCAAAGAGGGGGGAACCTGAAGAGAAGGGAGAAAACAAATCATTTCCAAGTTTGAAGTTTTACAGTTTTTTTAAGGAAATAGGTTTGACCTTTTCAAGATTCACAAAATTGATTGTGTTAAAATGTCTTGATAGCTCAAAAAGGCTCTTTTGGGGTTTGGGGGGGTTTATTGATTTGTTTGTCATTTTTCTCTTGGTTGAAAGAATTTACGGTGCCATCATTAGGTTTCTGAGTACCCCTTTGACATCAGTGGTACAAGCCACATTTCTCCGAGCTATGGGATTGTGGTTGGGGACCCCATGGAGAGGGGAGAGGAGATAGTGGGACTGGAGTGGCAACCTGAAGATGGTGGAGAAAATTATTAATCTCCCTATCTGAAAAGTATTTCACAGGGTTCTAGATAGAGAGATAAGGCAGGGGCGGGGATATCTTTCATTGGACTAACTTCTGTTGGTGAGAGAGACAAGCTTTGGAGCTTGCACAGAGCTCTTCTTCAGGTCATTTTATTTCAGGATTTCATTTCTTTATTAAGGAAATGGATTTGACATATTTATGATCGACGCCGAGCCCAGGAATGGCTTTGTGTGTGTGTGATATACAGGAGCTCTCAAATCCCTTTTATAAATTGTGAATGCTTTTTTTGCCAGCGTGTTCGTTGCCACTGAGATGAGTTACAATGAATGGGAAGTTTCAGAGTAGCAGCCATGTTAGTCCGTATCCGCAAAAAGAAAAGGAGGACTTGTGACACCTTAGAGACTAACAAATTTATTTGAGCATAAGCTTTCGTGAGCTACAGCTCACTTCATTGGATGCTTACAGTGGAAAATACAGTGGGGAGATTTTATATACACACAGAACATGAAACAATGGGTGTTACCATACACACTGTAATGAGAGTGATCAGGTAAGGTGAGCTATTACCAGCAGGAGAGCCGGGGGGGGGGCGGGGGGGGGGAGGGGGGAGCCTATTGTAGTGATAAACAAGGTGGGCCATTTCCAGCAGTTGACAAGAATGTCTGAGGAACAGCGGGGGGGGGGGGGGGGGGGGGGAAATAGTTTTACTTTGTGTAATGACCCATCCACTCCCAGTCTCTATTCAAGCCTAAGTTAATTGTATCCAGTTTGCAAATTAATTCCAATTCAGCAGTCTCTCTTTGGAGTCTGTTTTTGAAGTTTTTTTGTTGAAGAATTGCAACTTTTAGGTCTGTAATCGAGTGACCAAAGAGATGGAAGTGTTCTCCAACTGGTTTTTGAATGTTATAATTCTTGACGTCTGATTTGTGTCCATTTAGTCTTTTACGTAGAGACTGTCCAGTTTGGCCAATGTACATGGCAGAGGAGCATTGCTGGCACATGATGGCATATATCACATTGGTAGATGCGCAGGTGAACGAGCCTCTGATAATGTGGCTGATGTGATTAGGCCCTATGATGGTGTCCCCTGAATAGATATGTGGACACAGTTGGCAACAGGCTTTGTTGCAAGTATAGGTTCCTGGGTTAGTGTTTTTGTTGTATGGTGTGTGGTTGCTGGTGAGTATTTGTTTCAGGTTGGGGGGCTGTCTGTAAGCAAGGACTGGCCTGTCTCCCAAGATCTGTGAGAGTGATGGATCGTCCTTCAGGATAGATTGTAGATCCTTGATGATGCGTTGGAGAGGTTTTTGTTGGGGGCTGCAGGTGATGGCTAGTGGCGTTCTGTTATTTTCTTTGTTGGGCCTGTCCTGTAGTAGGTAACTTCTGGGTACTCTTCTGGCTCTGTCAATCTGTTTCTTCACTTCAGCAGGTGGGTATTGTAGTTGTAAGAACGCCTGATAGAGATCTTGTAGGTGTTTGTCTGAGGGGTTGGAGCAAATGCGGTTGTATTGTAGAGCTTGGCTGTAGATAATGGATTGTATGGTGTGGTCTGGATGAAAACTGGAGGCATGTAGGTAAGCATAGCGGTCAGTAGGTTTCCGATATAGGGTGGTGTTTATGTGACCATTGCTTATTAGCACCGTAGTGTCCAGGAAGTGGATCTCTTGTGTGGACTGGTCCACGCTGAGGTTGATGGTGGGTGGAAATTGTTGAAATCCTGGTGGAATTCCTCAAGGGCCTCCTTCCCATGGGTCCAGATGATGAAGATGTCCTCAATGTAGTACAAGTAGAGTAGGGGCGTAATACAGCTACCACTCTGAAACCTTTAAAAATGCTGTTTCTTTCGAGGTGCAAGAATGAGGACGTTACAGGGGGACAAGTTTTCTCCTGAAGAGTCTCAAGTCTTCTCTCTGACATACATCTTTCTGAAAGAGACTCTGAGATCTGACAAGGGATCTAGGAGGGGAAAGTAAGCAGCGGGGGGGAGGGGAAGGTAAGCAGCAGAATACGGACCCTGGACTTCAGAAAAGCAGACTTTGACTCCCTCAGGGAACTGATGGGCAAGATCCCCTGGGAGAATAACATGAGGGGGAAAGGAGTCCAGGAGAGCTGGCTGTATTTTAAAGAATCCTTATTGAGGTTACAGGGACAAACCATCCCGATGTGTAGAAAGAATAGTAAATATGGCAGGCGACCAGCTTGGCTTAACAGTGAAATCCTTGCTGATCTTAAACACAAAAAAGAGGCTTACAAGAAGTGGAAGATTGGACACATGACCAGGGATGAGTATATAAATATTGCTTGGGCATGTAGGAATGGAATCAGAAGGCTAAATCACACCTGGAGTTGCAGCTAGCGAGGGATGTTAAGAGTAACAAGAAGGGTTTCTTCAGGTATGTTGGCAATAAGAAGAAAGCCAAGGAAAGTGTGGGCCCATTACTAAATGAGGGAGGCAACCTAGTGACAGAGGATGTGGAAAAAGCTAATGTACTCAATGCTTTTTTTGCCTCTGTCTTCACGAACAAGGTCAGCTCCCAGACTACTGCACTGGGCAGCACAGCATGGGGAGGAGGTGGCCAGCCCTCTGTGAAGGCAGAAGTGGTTCGGGACTATTTAGAAAAACTGGACGTGCACAAGTCCATGGGGCCAGATGCGTTGCATCCGAGAGTGCTAAAGGAATTGGCGGATGTGATTGCAGAGCCATTGGCCATTATCTTTGAAAACTCATGGCGATCGGGGGAAGTCCCAGAAGATTGGAAAAAGGCTAATGTAGTGCCCATCTTTAAAAAAGGGAAGAAGGATGATCCTGGGAACTACAGGCCGGTCAGCCTCACCTCAGTCCCCGGAAAAATCATGGAGCATGTCCTCAAGGAATCAATTCTGAAGCACTTAGACGAGAGGAAAGTGATCAGGAACAGTCAGCATGGATTCACCAAGGGAAAGTCATGCCTGACTAATCTAATTGCCTTCTATGATGAGATAACTGGTTCTGTGGATGAAGGGAAAGCAGTGGACGTGTTATTCCTCGACTTTAGCAAAGCTTTTGACACGGTCTCCCACAGTATTCTTGTCAGCAAGTTAAAGAAGTATGGGCTGGATGAATGGACTATAAGGTGGATAGAAAGCTGGCTAGATTGTCGGGCTCAACGGGTAGTGATCAATGGCTCCATGTCTAGTTGGCAGCCAGTATCTAGCGGAGTGCCCCAAGGGTTGGTCCTGGGGCCGGTTTTGTTCAATATCTTCATTAATGATCTGGAGGATGGTGTGGATTGCACCCTCAGCAAGTTTGCGGATGATACTAAACTGGGAGGAGTGGTAGATACGCTGGAGGGTAGGGATAGGATACAGAGGGACCTAGACAAATTGGAGGATTGGGCCAAAAGAAATCTGATGAGGTTCAACAAGGACAAATGCAGAGTCCTGCACTTAGGACGGAAGAATCCAATGCACCGCTACAGACTAGGGACCGAATGGCTAGGCAGCAGTTCTGCAGAAAAGGACCTAGGGGTTACAGTGGACGAGAAGCTGGATATGAGTCAGCAGTGTGCCCTTGTTGCCAAGAAGGCCAATGGCATTTTGGGCTGTATAAGTAGGGGCATTGCCAGCAGATAGAGGGACGTGATCGTTCCCCTGTATTCGACATTGGTGAGGCCTCATCTGGAGTACTATGTCCAGTTTTGGGCCCCACACTACAAGAAGGATGTGGAGAAATTGGAGGGAGTCCAGCGAAGGGCAACAAAAATGATTAGGGGACTGGAACACATGAGTTATGAGGAGAGGCTGAGGGAACTGGGATTATTTAGTCTACGGAAGAGAAGAATGAGGGGGGATTTGATAGCTGCTTTTAACTACCTGAAAGGTGGATCCAAAGAGGATGGATCTAGACTATTCTCAGTGATAACAGATGACAGGACAAGGAGTAATGGTCTCAAGTTGCAGTGGGGGAGATTTAGGTTGGATATTAGGAAAAACTTTTTCACTAGGAGGGTGGGGAAACACTGTGCTTCCGTCCACATTTGGCACCATCTTTCAACGGCCTGTGTACTGCGCGCCCTGCCTTTCAAGCTGCAGGAATGGATCCTGAACTGCTGACCAGTATGCTGCTCGCTCTGACCAACACATCACGAGTGGCAGTGGAGTTATTCCTTAAACTACAAGGAGAAGAGGAGTGCAACACTGATCTCGCCACTCGTAATAGCTACGACTCGAGATTGCTTGTGGCATTCATGGAGGTGCTGACCATCGTGGAACACCGCTTTAGGCTCAGGAAACAAGCAGTGAGTGGTGAGATCGTGATGCACGTCTGGGGTGACGAGCAGTGAGTGGTGAGATCGTGATGCACGTCTGGGGTGACGAGCAGTGGCTGCAGAACTTTCGCAAGAGGAAAGCTGTAGAACTGATCAATGAAATTGTTTGTAATTGTTCACTTTATTAATATAACTTCATAAGCAAAGTTTTATGAATGAAACAACATTCATTCACAAAACCAGCTACCCCAATAACTGGCTAATTGAGTTTCACTTTCAATCCAATTGCTGCTTAAATCACTGAAACTTACACTGTTTCAACATTGACAGGTTTCAGAGTAGCAGCTGTGTTAGTCTGTATTCGCAAAAAGAAAAGGAGTACTTGTGGCACCTTAGAGACTAACCAATTTATTTGAGCATAAGCTTTCGTGGGCTACAGCTCACTTCATTGGGTGCATTCAGTGGAAAATACAGTGAGGAGATTTATATACACACAGAACATGAAAAAATGGGTGTTATCTTACACACTGTAAGGAGAGTGATCACTTAAGATGAGCTATTACCAGCAGGAGAGGAGGGTGGGGAGGAGGGGGAAAAGAAAACCTTTTGTAGTGATAATCAAGGTTGGCCATTTCCAGCAGTTAACAAGAACCTCTGAGGAACGCGGGGAGGTGGGGGGAATAAACATGGGGAAATAGTTTTACTTTGTGTAATGACTCATCCATTCCCAGTCTCTATTCAAGCCTAAGTTAATTGTATCCAGTTTGCAAATTAATTCCAATTCAGCAGTCTCTCGTTGGAGTCTGTTTTTGAAGTCTTTTTGTTGTAATACTGCGACTTTTAGGTCAGAGATCGAGTGACCAGACAGATTGAAGTGTTCTCCGACTGGTTTTTGAATGTTATAATTCTTGACGTCTGATTTGTGTCCATTTATTCTTTTATGTAGAGACTGTCCGGTTTGGCCAATGTACATGGCAGAGGGGCATTGCTAGCACATGATGGCATAGATCACATTGGTAGATGTGCAGGTGAATGAGCCTCTGATAGTGTGGCTGACGTAAGCAATATAAAAAACTTTCCCTCCAAACTGCCACATGAGGCTGAGCCCAAACCTTTCTGCCCTCAGGAGCCTGAAAGTGAGCCAGAGGAGTAGCAGGGCACAAGGAGAGCTGAGCTCCACCACACAGGCACTGCTGCTCCTGTGATCCTGCTGTGGTTGTGTCTGGGTGGGGCTGCTTAGCACAGTCAGGGCAGGGGAGGGCCCCTCTCAGTGAGAAGGCTGTGAGAGATTGCATAACAATCTCTCATTATGCAGCCCGTGCTGCATTAACCAGTTGGGACCCCTGACAGCTTCTCATGAACTCCTCCCTTACCCCTCGCATGTGTCCTTCTGGGAAGGCCAGATACAGATGAACAAGGAGAGTATGGCTTTTTTGCGAAGCAAATGCCTCACATCCAGAGGCTGCCATTATTTTCTAACCTCCAGGGTTTACCCACTTGCCCAGGGACAGCAGGTCTGACTAGCACTAATGGGTCTCTCAAAATTGCTGAGGATGTTTTTGGTGGAAGCTCTTCAGTTTTGAAGAGTCTGGCTGCTGTAGGTAGCCCCTGCTCAGTCAGGAGCAATCAGCAGCCCAGCCACTGGCTTGGGCATTGGAGCCCATGGGCACCAGCATCCCTTTCCTCAGACCCCATCTCAGGCTTTGCTCTCTATCCTCAAATTCCCAGTTATCTGCAGGGTTCCTCTGGCTCAGAGCCACATTCCAGGCCAGTGGAGTCCAGGGCTCCAGGGCTCGCCCTCGGTGACATTTCCTGTCAAGCAGCCCAGAACCACACCAGCATTGAAACAGACTCCAAAGAGAGACTGCTGAATTGGAATTAATTTGCAAACTGGATACAATTAATTTAGGCATGAATAGAGACTGGGAGTGGATGGGTCATTACACAAAGTAAAACTATTTCCCCATGTTTTTCCCCCCCGCCCCCCACTGTTCCTCAGACGTTCTTGTCAACTGCTGGAAATGGCCCACCTTGATTATCACTACAAAAGGTTTTCTCCCCCCCCACCCCCGGTAATAGCTCATCTTAAGTGAGTGTGTATGATAACACCCATTTTTTCATGTTCTGTGTGTATATAAATCTCCTCACTGTATTTTCCCCTGAATGCATCTGATGAAGTGAGCTGTAGCTCACGAAAGCTTATGCTCAAATAAATTTGTTAGTCTCTAAGGTGCCACAAGTACTCCTTTTCTTGTTTCAACATTGTAACTTCTGCTCACTGTTTGACATTCCTTACATTTGTCCATATTGTAACTCAAAGTCCATTTTAACTTGTCCCAAACTCCATTTTAAAATGCTCACTCCATTTTGTAAAAGCTTGCTGCAACCTTCATTTTTGCAAAACCCTGCTGTAATCTTATTAGTTTAGTTTAGATGTGTGAATGAGGTATGTATGGGTGATGGAATCAACTTCCAGCCCCAGCCTGCCCTGATGAAATAAAGTGTAAACTGTTATACCAATAAAATAAAAACCAGCAGGATCTTATTAAAGGGAAAAAGGCAAAATACCACATTTATTGTGAATACAGAAAGAATCATAGTAAGCAGTTAGTTACAGCTGTAACATTCCATTCAATCTCATCTTTATTCACACATTCATTCATACACACACACACACACACAGGTGCTGCAAGGTTGTTATCATAGTAAGCAGTTAGTTATAGCTATAACTTTCCATTCAATCTCATATTTATTCACACATTCATTCATACACACACACAGGTTCTGCAAAGTTGTTATCATAGTTACCAGCCTTAGAGTTGCTCATGCCAAGCCACTGGCCAGGTGGCCTGGACATGAGGAGGGAGCAGGGCCTTGTCAGATGCTCATCTGATGCTCCTGGAAGTTGGTTTGCAGAATCAGACCCCAAAGTTCTCACTTTTTAGAGTCTATTTTTATAGGAATTTCTTCCTATGCCAGTCTATGGGAATTGCTGCATCATGCTGTTGCTGAATCAATCAGCAGATAGCACATTCCTGACGGCTCCAAGATGTTATCTTGTTCTTTGGTTCTCCCATTCTTGAGGCTGTTGGGTGGATTCCAGTCTGCCCTCCGGGGGTCCTCTGGTTATTTCCACTTGACGCCTTCTTCAGCCGATGGACACTGGATTCTTAGGCTGGCACCTCCCTGATCATTCAGTTATTATCCACACCAAGCATCCATCCACATACATCCTCTATCTCTATTTTAATCACAATTGTTAATACAACAAAAGGGCGGGGAGTCTCTGGGTGCTGTTTCTGTTGTTAGAGTATTGCTTTGAGTCTCTGTGAATTGCTTTGAGAACAGACTCTGTCTTAGAATGTACTAACACAATTAGCAGCTTGCAAGTTTCACACACAGAGGGAGAGAAACAGTACCAAAAACCAAGAGACCTCTTAATTAGTAATACCCTGGAATTTAAACTATGGGGAATCAAACTCATTTGTGATTTTAATACAGAACTTCTTTAATATGATCCAACATAATCCCCCTTTTGACACTAAGATTTATAATCGTCAGTGTCACTTTCTATGTAGCCTATTCAAGAGAAAGTACTGTGAGGCAATTTGACTTTGTGATTCCAATTCATGCCACATACACGATCCTAGTGATGTATCTTTACTACAAGGTTCTGGGGCAACAGGCAAGGTGAGGCACACCCACTTTTGAGGAGTCCATTCGGTACAACCTCTAGTGTCCAATAGCTTCACTCCCTCCCCAGCCCACTGGCTCGAGGTCCAGGGTAGCCAGAAGGATCCCATGTGTAATATGGGGAGTGGGTTAACCTTCAATACCTTTGCCTCCAAGGACTGTTGGTGTGCAATTTTGACAACAATTTCTCCCATTAACAAGTCTGGTTTTACAACACTGGAAACATATTGCATCCATTCATATTGATAAGTGTTAAACAATGATCTCTTTCTTTTTTAACAAATGCATCAAACCCTTAATATTTCCCAATATGACCCAGAACATTTTGTGTTCCAAAGTAGCTAGTGCAAGTATCTGCATTTCAGTGCGTCCCATAGCTATGGCTGTGTAGTTTCCTATTTCTAATTTTTTTTTTTTCTTATGGATAAGCCATGTGATAGTATTAAGCCATTACTAAAGATTCCATTGGCCTTTTAGGTTACCCAGACCAATTTGGACCAAGTCTACATTGGCATGTACTTGTTTTTGTATCAGGCTGTCCTGTAGTTGGGACAGAAAGCTTAATTTATTTTTAATTACCTGCAGGTCTTTAGTTTTTTTTTTTTTTTTAAACACACAACAGTGCTAGCAACAAGACAAAACACAAGACAACACTTAGAACACAAAACACAGTTTCTAGTAGATTCATAGTATTGGGTTGCTCTTCAGCTGGCATCAGCTTTTCCTGATTTTCTGAAAGACAAAAAGAACATGTTTCTACCCCTTTTGGGGTGGCAGATTATTGCTTAAAATATTTCTTTTACAAATACCCTTGCTGATTGCAGGCAAAACAGAGCAATTGCCCCCACATTTTCCTGTTTTTGTTCTATAGGCAGGCCAGGTTTCAATGGCTTTTATCTTTTAAGGGTTATGGGGAAATTATCCCACTGTTTAGTCATTAAATCCCTGAGTTTTCCTTCTTATACAGCAGACCAAGTTTATAATGTTTTTCCTGCTGTGTTAAGCTTTAAGTTTTATTTACAGGTAATAACTGAGAAGCATCATTACCATACGACGTTAAAGGGTTTTTCCAAAAATCATACACACTATACATTGTTACAGGGGTACTTATTATCATTAAATTTATTAAAATTATCTTGTTATCCCATGCCTTTTATTTAGACAATTTGTTTGCTGACCAGGTGTGTCCTTTATCTGCAGCTCCTTTGTGCTGCTAGTTCTTTCCTTCCTTTATCATTTAGGTAATTTGCATTTTCACAGAAGCTTCCTGCTTTTGGATTTAAAGCCATCAGCAGCTCAGAGACTCTATCTTAAAAGGGACACAATCAACTTTCACCAGAGTTTTGATTACTTTTAACTTCTGCTTCCAAAACACACAGCAATCTGAAAAAGAAAACCCAACCTATTGTGGCTCCCTTTGGAGCCCTAATAGCATTTTAATTAAGTAGCATGGTATTTTTGCATTTCTTTTGCCCCTTCTACAATATACCCTGCACATGTTCTGGGGCAAATGCACATTCCTTCCATAGTTTAACTTCTATAACATTATCCAGATCCATTTTTACATAAGGTGTCACTATTTCTTTTTTTTTTTTTTTTTTTTTACAGAGGTTTCATGTACCTTTATCAAAGTGACAGTCTGATTACTCAGAGCCATTTTAAGACTCAGTGTTTCTAACATTGCTTCTTTTTGTTTTGTGCACCTCACCCCTGCTGTTGCTTCAGAGAGGCACTGTCTTTTTTTTTTTTTTTAATTTTTTTTTTTTACTACAACTCTCATCTGCTATTTTGTTACAAAAACAAACAAACAAAAAACAAACAAACAAAAAGAATCCAGATTTTTTTTTTTTATATTCTCCTGATTTTGACTGCCCTGCTGCAGCCACAACTTAAAAACATTTTAAATTTTGTAAAGCATTGAGTTACCTTTTAAGGGTTAAATGCCAAATCCCAAAGCCAAACAACACTAATTACCTGTGTCTAGCAAAAAGGTCTGTCAGTTTTGCAACTTTGAATTAAAGAGTCAAATGGATTTTTAGTGGCATTATTTAAAACAAAAACAAAACCAACTGGTCCTTAGAACTTTACATATTTACACACACACAGACAGATACATATACATTTTCTTTTCCTTAACATCCCTTCCACACTGCTCTGTTTTTTACATCTTACATTCCCTTTATACATTTGAGGCAGTTAAGTTCCAATAGAATCCTCTTATGTTCTTTTAGCAAATTTGACTAAATTGTCCAGTCAAATGATTTTAATCAGATAGTTTATTTTTGCTTGGCTAATTTACAGACATTCCTTTGGAAAAGGGCCCATTTTTCTTTCAGAATGGCTGCAAAGAAACCAAGAATGCTCTTTCTCTAACACTTTTCCTTTTTAACATTTTCACAAAGTTTAGCTGCTTAATTCCCTCCAGCCTCTGCAGAGTTAACTTTTTTTTTTTTTACTCTCTTTTCTCTTTGTAATTATGCCTGGGGGTGCCGTACATAGGACCTTCTCCCCCTTTACCTGCCTCCCTCCAGCCTCTGCAGAGTTAACTTTTTCACTCTTTTTGTATTCTTGGAGTGCCTCTTTCACTATTTTCAGCTGGCTTTGGGTATTTGTAGCCAGCACCTTCCAATTGTCTGCTCCCTTTTCCGTTTGTGCCTTTTCCTCTTTACATGAAGACAAGCGGAGGGAAGAATCCTTACATGCCTCCCACAACAACCAAATTGCTGCTGCATCTCTTTTGGCAGCACTAGAAGGTTTGTATATGAGGATATACTGAGCCAATCTATCCTCTAGGTCCGAAATAGTGCAGACATCAGCTAGGGCTTGTTCAGTCCAAGGACTGTGGCCAAATTTTTGAAGGATTTGTTTAAAAGGTGTAATTTCTTTAACAAAAGGTGAGGTTGGAGTTCCTTCTGACTCCATTCCTCCCTCTGGTACTGGCTTACCCTGTTTTCTTTTAAACATCTTAACATGGAAATTTCAATCTCTTTGTCACTGATGGTATTACTTAGCAAGTGACACAGCCTAGATTCTGAAATCATAGCTTAATCTATGCGTTTTTCTCCTGCTACCTTCCCGGAGGCCAGCAGGTTCCCTGCTACCTTCCCGGAGGCCAGCAGGTCCGGTTAACCTATTTCTCCCTGCTACCTTCTCGGAGGCCAGCAGGTCCCCTGCAACCTTCTCGGAGGCCAGCAGGTCTGGTTAAATCTGTTTTTCCTGCTACCTTCTCGGAGGCCAGCAGGTCCCCTGCTACCTTCTCGGAGGCCAGCAGGTCTGGTTTAATCTGTTTTTCCTGCTACCTTCTCGGAGGCCAGCAGGTCTGGTTAACCTAATAGAAATGCCTAGCTCAATAGAGCTGGCGGTGTGCACACCAATATTTACAATAACTGAGGTTTTTTACCAATATTCCCCCTTTCGCAATTCTCCACCAAAATGTTATACCAATAAAATAAAAACCAGCAGGATCTTATTAAAGGGAAAAAGGCAAAATACCACATTTATTGTGAATACAGAAAGAATCATAGTAAGCAGTTAGTTACAGCTGTAACATTCCATTCAATCTCATCTTTATTCACACATTCATTCATACACACACACAGGTGCTGCAAGGTTGTTATCATAGTAAGCAGTTAGTTATAGCTATAACTTTCCATTCAATCTCATATTTATTCACACATTCATTCATACACACACACACACACACACACAGGTTCTGCAAAGTTGTTATCATAGTTACCAGCCTTAGAGTTGCTCATGCCAAGCCACTGGCCAGGTGGCCTGGACATGAGGAGGGAGCAGGGCCTTGTCAGATGCTCATCTGATGCTCCTGGAAGTTGGTTTGCAGAATCAGACCCCAAAGTTCTCACTTTTTAGAGTCTATTTTTATAGGAATTTCTTCCTATGCCAGTCTATGGGAATTGCTTCATCATGCTGTTGCTGAATCAATCAGCAGATGGCACATTCCTGACGGCTCCAAGATGTTATCTTGTTGTTTGGTTCTCCCATTCTTGAGGCTGTTGGGTGGATTCCAGTCTGCCCTCCGGGGGTCCTCTGGTTATTTCCACTTGACGCCTTCTTCAGCCGATGGACACTGGATTCTTAGGCTGGCACCTCCCTGATCATTCAGTTATTATCCACACCAAGCATCCATCCACATACATCCTCTATCTCTATTTTAATCACAATTGTTAATACAACAAAAGGGCGGGGAGTCTCTGGGTGCTGTTTCTGTTGTTAGAGTATTGCTTTGAGTCTCTGTGAATTGCTTTGAGAACAGACTCTGTCTTAGAATGTACTAACACAATTAGCAGCTTGCAAGTTTCACACACAGAGGGAGAGAAACAGTACCAAAAACCAAGAGACCTCTTAATTAGTAATACCCTGGAATTTAAACTATGGGGAATCAAACTCATTTGTGATTTTAATACAGAACTTCTTTAATATGATCCAACATAATACCAAGGGCTGAAGATGCAGACAACAGCCCGGACAAAGCAAGAAGAGTCCATCCTAACAAGAAAAGAACAAAAGTACAATTGAAGAAACATCAAAGCCAGGTCCTAGGCTGAAAGTCTGCAATTGACGGGTGATCAATCACACCGAACCCAGAGGCAGCGTGACACAGCAAGACCTATAGACTCTGGATTCAAACTAAAGCCTACAAAAAGGATGGATGAGATGGAAGACTTTGGAGGGTAACATTCTGCTGCCAACATGGAAGGGCATCAGTGCATGCCCAACAGAGACCCAGCCCTTCCTTGTGCCCGGCTTTCCTGGCCAGTTAGCCTCCACAAGCTACGAACCCAAGCCACGAACTCAAGTTACATTCAGGACTGGTAACAATACAGCAGCTGCAGAACATTTGTGTGTGTGTGTGTGTGTGTGTATACATAGGTATTAGATATTAGTTATTGATCATAAATCAAATTGTGTTATAATAAACGTCACGTCTTGTCTTGTCCCCTGAAACGATCCTGTGTAGTTTTGTCTGCATAACAAAGCCACATTCATGGGACTGTGTGATGAGCTCGCCCCAGCCCTGCGGCCAGCGGCGTTTTAATGCCTAGGCCTAGAGTGGCAAATTTGCAGGGGCGGCAAATTTATAATAGCAGCAAGAGGCTGCTCCCCCCCGCCCCGGTGCTAGTTCGCGCCCTCCGCCCCTGGCACCGCCCCAACTCCACCCCTTCCCGCACCATTCCCCGCCCTCATTGGTCCCCTTCCCCAAATCCCCACCCCGGCCCCACCTCCTCTCCTGAGCGCGCCGCTTTCCCCCCCCCCCCGTCCCCCCTGCTTTGCGAAGCTGTTTCGTGCACAAGCACTGGCAGGGAGCGGGGAGAAGCAGGACCGGGCGGCGCGCTCAGGGGAGAAGGCGGAGGCGGAGCGGAGGTGAGCTGGGGTGGGGAACTGCTGGGTGGGAGGGGGGGCGGCAATTATTTCTGGGCCTAGGGGTGGCAAAATCATTAATCCACCTCTGCCTCCGGCGCAAGGACGTGAGAATGAGAGCTGCCCTGTCACTGGAGAAGCGCGTGGCAATTGCACGGTGGAAGCTGGCTACTCCAGACTGCTACCGATCAGTTGCTAACCAGTTCGGAGTGGGAAAGTCGACTGTTGGACTCGTGTTGATGGAAGTGTGCAGGGCCATTAACTGCATTCTGCTCCAAAAGACCTGGCTTTTGTCTCTTGTTCGGTGCTTCGAGTGTAAGCTCTTTGGGGAAAGGCACTGCCTTCTGTTTGTTCTGTATACTGATCCATGACATGGGTGCTTTGGTACAATGGAGTTACGAATAATAAATCGTTATGATCTGACCTGTAAACAATCCAACATCTCATTGGCCTTAGAAACAGTGCCCATCCCGAACAGCACAAGGCTGCCCAAGACAGCGAGGGCAGGAGGTGCTGATTTGTAATAGTGCATCCCAGTCTGTTTCCAACGTATTCACATTGAATGGATGTACCATTCCATCCAGGTGCAGAGCAGCCAGTGCAACTAGCCGCATCTGCAGAAGCGTCTCCAGCCAGCACTGCCTTCCCCCTGCCGCTGAATTCCCTTTCGAGGCCCCTGTTTAAACACCACACCCACTCTCCAGTCTGGCACCAAATCTCCCTCTCAGGGGGGAGGGATAGTTCAGTGGTTTGAGCATTGGCCTGCTAAACCCAGGAACGTGAGTTCAATTTAGGGATCTGGGGCAAAAATTGGGGATTGATCCTGTGTTGAGCAGGGGGTTGGACTAGATGACCTGCTGAGGTCCCTTCCCACCCTGAGAGTCTAGGATTCCTGGAGTCTGCACTGAGTCCCAGACTCAGAGACTCAAAATTTCAATGCCTCTGCTGCGCAAAAGGAACAAAATTCTGGGGTACCTCTGAGTCTCCCGCAAATAGTTCCCCCACTCTCTGCAATAAGAAACCTAGTGCAGTCTCAGACACGGTCCACGGCAGGAAGCTCTGCACTGGATTGGACATTTGCTAGACGCGGCCCTTGGAATTAAGGTTCTAAATCAGCATCCTCAGACTGAAGCAAGCTGCCAAGCCGCTGCATTTAAAATAAACCCCGGCAGTAAACCCGTAAGGGAATCAGATGCGTGTACTCTAGTCTGCACAATGCTCCGCTGCAGCCCATGGTCGATCCAGCTGCTGCCCGGTCTGTCTGGGCCTCCAACAGAAGGGCACAGCCCTGCCTGGGAGAGCATCCCAGCACTGAGAAATCAGATCTGCTGCAGTGAACAAAGCCCTGCCCAACCAGGGGGTGTGTGGTTTTGGGAGTCAAATAATAGAATTCAAGTCAACGCTTCACTTTTTCGAAAAGAGTGACATTCTCCCTAACCTGACCCTGCTTCTTCCCCTGAGCACTCTTCCCAGCAGAGAGAGGGTCACGTTTCCCATCAGAGCCCCCAGGGGCGGGGAGAACTCACAGACCCAGCTGATTCTAGCTCCGCCAATGAGACAGAGCCAGGAAGGGAAACACCCAATTCCCGTCCCAGACGCTGGAAATTCAAACGAGCTTTTTGTTCCCCTTCCCGCCGGGAGCCATGGCTGCAGAGAGCAAGGCAGAAAGTCTCCGGGATGAACTTTCTTGTCCCATCTGCCTGGAGTATTTCCAGGAGCCGGTGTCTATCCACTGCGGGCACAACTTCTGCAGAGACTGCATCAGCCAGTGCTGGGGGGAGTCGGAGCCCAACTTCTCCTGCCCCCAGTGCAGAGAAACCGCCCAGCAGAGAAACTTCAGGCCCAGCAGGGAACTGGCGAGAGTTATCGAAATAGCCAGAGGGCTGAGTTTCCAGGCAGCCAAAGGCTCAGGAGGGGAGCGAGTGTGTGAGAGGCACCAGGAGGCTCTGAAACTCTTCTGCGAGGAGGATGAAACCCCCATCTGCCTGGTGTGTGATAAATCCAAGGCTCACAGATCTCACACGGTGGTTCCCATAGAGGAGGCTGCCGAGGAGTACAAGGTAGGAAATCTCCACCCAGCATCAGTGTTTGTACCTATGGGGTTTTTCCGATATACTTCCAGGCCCAGAGTAGAGCTGCTCATGCAGAGGTCATGTAGCCTGCGGCCATAACTGGGGGTTCCCAGGCTTTCCAGTGTTTGGGTTTCCTTCTAGTGTCACCTGAACTCCTCATTTCCTGCTGTCATAAAGGATGTTTTTTTTTTGCTAACTACAGTGTTGTGATAAAGATTTGGAACCTTACACATGGATCTCTGCTCTGACTTGAGGACCAATTTCCAGGAGTGGGTGGGGAAAAATATTCATTATCTTGTGATGCCCTTTTCCTCAGTGAATATTTCTGTTCCAACACACGTTCCTGCTGAGCGGGACACACCAGAACCAGCCCTGCCAGCCCCCACCGTTCTTAAATCCTGCGATCTTTGAAAAGATTCAATCAGACTGCGGGAATTTATCCTCCCACGCTCTGCTTCATTCATTTCAAACCAACAGAGAAATAACTTGCTTCTTGGTCCCCAAAAGATGCTGGTGGAGGCGAGGTGAGGCAGGGGTGCCGTCAGAGCTCCTGACTGGTGGACAGATGAGGAATTTTTGGAGCAAACCTGACACCATCTGTTTTACTAGGATCAGCAATCTGAGAGCAGAGTTGTAGGAAATCACTGGCCTCTCAGCAAGATTTCTATCTGCGGAGGCATTAGGGTTTGTGCATTGGCCGCATGGACCCAGTTTGTGCTCCTAGCCCCCAGGTGTCAGAATGAATTAGTTCTCTGCTGCCTGCTGCTTTTCACCAGTTCCTGCAGTGTCCCTGGCCTGGCCTGTGAGTTGCCCTGTGGGTGCTCTCCCGGCCTGCTGCTGGGTTAAATAAGCTGGAAAAGCTAAATCTGTGCAGCAGCGTTATTGCAGGGGGAGGGTGGGATTCGTTGCTCCTCAAGCTCCAAAAGAAAAAAAATTACCGCCCCACCCCCAATTGTCTTTGCCCAGGAACAATTCCAGACCCGACTGCAGGCTCTGAAGGAAGAGAGAGAAAAGCTCTTGGGATGGAAATTGACTGGAGAGAAGGGAAGCTCAGAGTACCTGGTAGGTGCCCAGTGCTGTTACCCAGCAGGGCTGTGGGGATGAAGGTCAGTGAGGGAGGTTTGTGTGTCTCTCTGGGGCCGTGTGCTGCTGGTTGGGGATCGTGTGTGTCTGTCTCTGTTCCTCTCTATGGGCTGGAATGTGACTGAGACTCCTTGCCTGGCTCTGGGGCTAGGACAGATTCCCCAGGAGCAATGGGCAGCCCTGGGGCAGAGCAGACGCTGATCGAATCCAGCAGCAGGTGCAGCCTGTGCTCCCCTCTGCCCAGGATGGACAGGATGTGGGGTCATGGCCTGACCTCCTCCCTTCAGCTCTGGCAGTGCCAAGGCTGTGTTAATGGTCTATCCCCAGCTGTCAGAGAGGCCTGCTGGGCTCGGCTTCAGGCTTGATCTTTGTCTGTGTCTGCAAAACACTGTCTGTTTCACCCTGTGCAGTGCAGTTGTAGCCATGTCGGTCCCGGGATATTGGAGAGACAAGAGGGGGCGGTTAGATCTTTGCACCAACTTCTGTTGGTGAGAGAGACAAGCTTGCACACTACCCAAAGCTGTTCTTGAGGTCTGGGCTGGAGAGCTCTGGATGGCTCGAAAGCTTCTCTCTCTCTCTGACTGAAGATGCTCCAATCAAAGAGATCACCTCAACCCCTCGTCTCTCTCTTTGTTATAGATGAGCACTAGAGAGTCAATAGCTGAGTGACAGCCAAGCTCTCATGCTAAGAGCTGATGGCTTCACAGTGCTCTAAAACCCACCTGCATCCTGACGTTGTCTTGGAAAATCACTGTGCCCCATCCAGGCCTGAGACAGGGTTATTGGACTGAATCAGGAGTCAAGTGGCCAATGGGCTACAGAGGTGAAGGGCTCAGACAAAAATAACCTGACATTCAATTTGTCTCCCATTCTCAAAACTTTTTTGTGCCCGCCTATGGCTCAGATCATAGCACTGATCAGCCCCAAACTGAGCTGGGTCTGATTGGATTTCACTTGGCTAGCATCCGGCACCCAGGGCCACACCAGGGTAACAGCACTGTAGAAGTTATAAGAGGGTCTTTCAGGCTCTGTAAATACTCATACATCTTGGATACGCACATGGGAAAGTGATGTGAGCACGTTCGAGGAGACAGGTGCTCCTCAAGCCAGAAAGGGGGCAGAGTTAAGGTTGGGTGCCAGTGTGCGTGGGAGACGCAACCTTAACTCTACATTCCCTTGTCTTCAGAGCTGTGCTTGTCTTTGCTTCATTCTTGATTTCATGGTATAAGATTATGGCCTGAGGCTGCACTAGAGATCCTGATCTCTGCACTAACACACTTAGCTTTTAGGCACTGAATTCTCATGGCTCTCCACAGGTGTGGCTGGGCAACCTGCAGGGCATGTGAATATCTGGAGCTTCCTCAGTGAAACTTGGGAGTATTAGTTTGTTTTCTTATTTTGTGTTTTCTTTACCCCGTTCAGTCTCTCTCAGGAAGTCTCTGCTCATGTACCTCTGAATCCTGCCCTTTCTACTGCTCGAAGGACTGAGATTGTCACAGGTCACTGATCACAAGAGAAACAAACCATGTGAGATGGGAAGGGAATTTAGGGCGAGGTGGGACTTTCTAGGAAAATGTCTCTGGTCACAGGGGAAAGTTTCTGTCTGCTTTTGAGGTGCTGAATATTTAGAAATTCCCCCTCCCACTGACACAGGGCTCTGTGAAATCTCCCCTGCCTCTCGGTGTGTCCTTGACATGCCCTTTCCCTGTTTGTGCCTCTTCTTTACAGGAAAAGACAGACGCTGAGAGAGAGAAAATTGTGTCTCAATTTAAGCAGCTGCACCAGTTTCTGGAGGAAGAAGAGCGACTCTTCCTGGCCCCGCTGGGAGAGCTGGAGAAGGAGATTGTGAAGCTGCAGGATAAAAATATCACCAAACTCTCTGCGGAGATTTCCCGTCTCAGCGAGCTGATCAGCGAGATGGAGGGGAAGTACCAGCAGCCAGCGAGTGAATTCCTGCAGGTAAGACCTCAGAGCTTTGGAGATATTTGGGAAATGGATGAACGGGGAGACCCATGTGGCTTGGAGTGCAGGATCCTAACACTACAGTGGAACTCACTATTTCTAGTTTTTACGTAGGAATCCTCTCTCTCGCTCTCTCTCTAATGGTACCTCATTTAATTGTTAGGAACTACTGTTAAAATGTGAATTCGCTGGTTTACAATCACTTCCACTTGCTTCTGTTTTATTATTCTCTTTTGTATTATTAGTAATTTGATGAGGGGTCTGGAACAGCTTCCATCTGAGCAGAGATTAAAAAGACTGGAACTGTTCAGCTTAGAAAAGAGGTGACTAAGAGGGGATATGGTGGAGGTCTATAAACTCATTCCGGTGCGGAGAAAGTGAACAGGGGAATGTTTTTTACCCCTTCCCATTACACAAGAACCAGGGGTCACCCAATGAAATTTAATAGGCAGCAGGTTCAAAACAGACATAAGGAAGTGCTTCTTCATAGACCTCACAGTCAACCTGTGGACCTCGTTGTCCTGGGATGGTGTGAAGGCCAAAAGTATAAGTGGAGTAAAAAAAGAATTAGATCAGTTCATGGAGGACAGGTCCATAAATGGCTGTTAGCCAAGACGGTCAGGGACACAACGCCATGCTCTGGGTGGCCCTAAAGCTCTAACTCCCAGAAGCTGGGACTGGGGATGGATCACTTGAGTTTGCTCTGTTTTGTTCATTCCCTCTGAAGCATCTGTCAGAAAACAGGACACTGGGCAGATGGGCCATCAGTCTTGTGTTGTTAGGATTGAGGGATCCCAGGAGAAGGGCCCCTTTGTAGGGTTTAGATTTTAATGGTCTGTTTTACAGTGTTCTGGGTCCACTTAAGGCCCACATCACTGGGGGAGCAGAGCCCGTTAATAACACACATGAATTCATCCACCACTCCTGAGGCAGGGAAATATTATTTAAATAATGTGATCCCCATTTCACGGAGAGAGAGGGGGACTCTGTTTCGGAAATCATCCCAGGCCAGCTACTGCTCTCCTCATGACACCACCAACCACCCCTGAACCAGGATCACAGTGTGACCCACCCCACCCTCTTTTCCACCAGCCGAAGTCCTTCTCGTAGTTATCACTTGTAACTGAGCTCTTTGTTCTCTGTCTCCCCCCGCAGGACATCAGAAGCACCTTGAGCAGGTACGTGGCTCCGTCTCGCTCTCAGGGATACGTCACTCTGTGGGGCAGGGCCTTGAGCGCCATGCGACGTCCACATCTCCTTGGGGCACCATGGCCAACTGTGCGGGGCAGGATCACCCCTCAGATCCAAATCTCCCCTCTGCTGACATTACTCCTGGGATTGATGCTCTTTATTTGAGATGCTGAGCCCTGGTCTACACTAGGACTTTAGGTCGAATTTAGCAGCGTTAAATCGATGTAAACCTGCACCCGTCCACACGATGAAGCCCTTTTTTTCGACTTAAAGGGCTCTTAAAATCGATTTCCTTACTCCTCCCCTGACAAGTGGATTAGTGCTTAAATCGGCCTTGCCAGGTCGAATTTGGGGTACTGTGGACACAATTCGACAGTATTGGCCTCCGGGAGCTATCCCAGAGTGCTCCATTTTGACCGCTCTGGACAGCACTCTTAACTTAGATGCACTGGCCAGGTAGACAGGAAAAGAACCGCAAACTTTTGAATCTCATTTCCGGAGACTGCGGGAACTGTGGGATAGCTACCCACAGTGCAACACTCCGGAAGTCGATGCTTGCCTCGGTACTGTGGAAGCACTCCGCCGAGTTAATGCACTTAATGCACTGAGAGCATTTTCTATGGGGACACACACACTCGAATATATAAAACTGATTTCTAAAAAAACGACTTCTATAAATTCGACCTAATTTCGTAGTGTAGACATACCCTTAGATGATGAAGCATGAGGGCAGGTTAATAAATCCGAATAGATTCATTAAATCTCTTGTATCCCGGGGAACGGGAATACGGACACTTCCAGAGCAGCAGTGTTCAAATATGTTCAGCTTGTGTCCGTTTGGCGCCCTGCGTGAGGTGATCTGGGGTTAGTGCAGTAATTCTCAAACTTTTCTACTGGTGACCCCTTTCACATAGCAAGCCTCTGAGTGCGACCCACCCTTATAAATTAAAAACATTTAGCACCATTATAAATGTGGATGCAAAGTGGGGTTTGGGGTGGAGTCTGACAGCTCGCGACCCCCCATGTAATAACCTCGTAACTCCCTGAGGGGTCTCGACCCCCAGTTTGAGAACCCCTAGGTTACTGGTCTCCATCCATTTCTGACTGGGCAGGTGTCCACACCACAAAGCTTAGTAGAGTCAATGCAGCTTGTTGGCCCATCTCCCTGCTCCACTTCCCCTCGATGTCGTCTCTCTCCGGGTTATGCTAGAAACAAACTGGGCCGCTGGGGGTGAAGCTTGTGCTGCCATTGCCTGAGCGGTACCTGCTCTGAGGCCGGGATACATAGAACAGTCCAGCCTCCAGGCCCTGCAGTCCAGCAGCTTTCCCTGGCATGAAATTCATCTGAGATGCGGATAAAATCGTGATTTACAATCAGTTAATTAGAGAATTCTGTTTCTCTCCAGGTGCGAGCAGGGGAAGTTCCAGCAGCCGGTGGAGATTTCTCCTGATCTGGCAAAGAGACTTGGTGATTTTACCCAAAGAAACATTGTGCTAAAGGAGACTCTGAAGGAATTCCAAGGTAGTGAGCAGGGATTGAAAAAGGAAAATGGAGACTGGTCTCTGTGAAGGTTGGAGGAAACGGGCTGTGTCCAATTAGCTGCGAATGTAAAATTCAATTTAAGAACATGGAAGAAATATAAACAAAGTTTTGAATTTATTAAGACATTTTTTCCCAAGATATACGATATTTATGGAGGAACAACAGTAGTCTGAATGTGATTCGTTGTCACTTTGTTTGCCCTAATTCTTGAGGACTGCAAAATACTTGGTTGAGTGAAACTGTGTGCTAATGCAAAGGGCTCCATCTACTCTTCCTGAGTCTGTTTCGTTCCAGTCTGAGCTGTCTAGGAATTTTCTCTTGTAGAAATGCCACTTAAGCCATGTTTATAACCATGTTATTAGTGCAGAAAGGGGTCCATAAGCCTGAGAGTGGCCCAACTCCACATGGGCGAATTTTGCACTGTGTGTCTCTCTTTATTTGTCTTTCTGGGTCTCCCTTCCTTTTCCCCTCTGTTCGTGGCCCAGAACTAAAGCACAGTTATTCTGATTAATTGTAGGAAATCCTGCATGAAACATAATTTTGATACCATGAAATCTCTTTCTCTCCCTCTCCTCCCTAGACGCTCTGGTGTTTGAACTGCAGACAGCAAGTAAGTGGATCTCTGGCAAAAGGGGGTAGTGTTATGGGTCGGGTTTTAGATAGATTGAGAGAAAAGGACAGTTTGTGTTTGTGGCACTGGATTCATTTGAGGAACAAACTTCTGAGATCGAACAAAAGAGAGTCCCCCATCCATAGAGAGTGAGCATTGCAGGGAAGGGGGCTGGCCTTAAGCACTCCAATATATTATTAACCCCTTAATTATTGTGCAGTGTACTGACTGAGTGAGGCCTCTGTCTCCTCTGTTATGCTGATTGGGGATGGGTGCCTGGTCTGACCCTCCCTCGGAGTGTCCATAGGACATCGCCCCCTTCTCTGTCTCTCCCTGTGGGTCCCACCTCTCCCTTCCCCCCTGGACTCTTGGGTTGCCAACTAGGCCTCTCCATCCTCTCTGTCTTTGTGTGGTCTTCTGTTCACAATGCCTCCTCCTCTCCCATTCCCCATGGGCTGGGGGCCCTGCTCTGGCATACCCACCAACTCCCTCCCGCCTCCTTCCACCCAGGGCTACTGCCTCCTTCCCTGGTCCCAGCTGCACTGGGGTTTGCGCTCCTCTCTCTGCTGGCTCCTTGATTCCCTCTGACTGGGGGTGTCTCCCCAAGAGGAGGCTGAGGCTGATGCCCCTTCGATCCCACCCCATGCTCTGCTGCCTGCCCCGCCCAGTCCCTGCGGCTGGGAGTGGGGAGCCACAGCATGGGGAGCAGGGAGATGCAGCAGGGGAGGAGATGGAGATGCAGAATCTGAAGCTATAACAGCCCCTCTAGGCCCTGGGAGGTGGGAGCTGCGGTGAAATTCCTGCTCAGCCCCAGCACAGAGGCAGCTCCCTGAGACCCAGGACAGAGAGGCAGGAAGTCAGGGAGGGTCCCAGCCCGGATGGGGCTGCTGGGGAGTGTGAGAAATGGTCCCATCCTGCCCCAGGGTGGAGCTCTGCCCCTCACGCTCCGATTCTCTCTTCCCCCAGCGAATGTGACTCTGGATCCAGATACGGCTCACCCCAGATGCAACGGGCCTGCTGATTGGCTACATGTGAAACGGAGAAAGACACGGAAGCAAGTGTCCAACAAACCTGGAAGCGATTTCCCAACATTTCTGGGAGGTGGGGATGGGTGATGCTGGGCTGTGGGGATGGCCAGAGAGTCTGTGAGGAGGAATGCGGGATTCAGTTTTAACCCTGAGGAGAGGCTCTGGGCTGTGCAGTGGCTGCAGGGGGATCAATACAGGGCTCGCACCTCCCCTGAGACCACAGTGTCACTGGGCCAGATCCCCACCAGGATTCGGGTTTGTCTGGACTATGACGAGGTGCAGGTGGCATTTTTCAGTGCGGACAGCATGGCCCCGATCTTCACTTTCCCACCATCATCTTTCAATGGGGAGAGAGTCCACTCTTGGTTCTGTTTCTGGGACAGCGAAACCCAGTTTAGGCTCTGTCCCTGATCCACAGGGTAAAATATCCTACTGCAGGCCATGAAATAGGCTTCTCTAGCCGCTGACATCCTCATTTCTACAACCCTGGAAGCTAAAGGTGACCAGTGTTCCCTCTCATTTTTGACAGGCCGTGTGCGCAAAAAATTTTCCTCTGCAAATCGTTGTGCTTCTGTACAAATTTTTGTGTGCACGGTGTTTTGCCGTGTGCGCAGGGTTTAGGATCTGTGTGCGCCTGCACACGCACACAGCTTAGAGGGAACACTGCTGGTGACCTGTTTTCCACCCAAAAACCAAACAACTGAACTCTCAGGGACACTGATGAGCCTGGTTTTCACTGTTTTCTATGATCCCGGAGGACTCTAACAGTCTGCGTAGTCAGAGACTAAGAGGAAGGTCCCGAGTGAGGGAGGCGAGTCCACAGGTGGGGAACCTTTGGGACAAGGGGAGGGGCAGAAGACAATTGATAATCTTCACTTTTGATGAGTGTTGTCTAGAATTTAACAAAGGTATTTTTATATCAAGCCCATGGAGGTTTGTTTTATGGTTCCCACAATCATTGGCTGCTGCAGGCATTTTTGTTTTTTCATCAAGTGGATTCTGTGTCTTCACAGCTGTAAAGATGCTGAAATTTTTGTGCCTCACAATAATTTCTCTTGTCTCCTGCTGGGTAAAATATAGCAATAAACCCAGGAGCCATCAGAACTATTTGATTCACCAGTGTAGGGTTTGTTTGCATTTTACTGACATGCTCAGTGGGCTCGAGGTGGGTTACAGGCCATTGGAATTGCAACAGTAGTAATGATCATGTCTCTGCTAGGCCATATTCAGGTGCTTTCACCCAGTGTATGTTGGATCCAAATTTCCCAGCCTGGGCGCATCGAGCATTCAGACAAACAGTGACATGCAGCTAGTTATTGGTCCAAACTTTTCATAGACCAGGGTTGTTGTGTAAAGCCTCCGCCCACTCCAGTAGAATGTGATTGTCAGATTTGTAACTTTTCAGTCATTGCTAGTATGATCATTGAGTTCTGTAACCTTTTGCAAAACTTTGTTACTTTTAGTCATTGTTAGCATGACCTTTTAAATTTTGTAACTTTTGCAAGCTTTGTAGTCTTTTCAGTTACCACTTGTATAACTTCCAAGCTTTGCAATATTCCATCACACCATCACAGAGAGTGTGAACAAGGGAGTATATGTGGGACTGGGTGGAGAGGAACTGCAAGGAGAAAAGAGCCCGGAGACAAGCGTGTCTGATGTAATCTGCCCCGAGAAGGCAATCATAGGGTGCTGTAAAGAAAAGAAGAACCTGGTATGCGTGAAAGGAACAAGGTCTGGGAATGTTTCTCGGTGACGGACACAGAAGGAAAACTCAGTGTATGTGACAGGAGCTGCCCAGTTCCAATAAAAGGAAGAAAGCATGCTCACAAGCCCTTCTTTTTGACCTGCTTGCTGGCCTGGATCCGTGACCACAGGCGGACACACCAGATCTACTATGCTTTGGCTTCTTGGCTTCCTATGCTGTCTCCGGTAACTTTCCGCCTGCATGAGTGTGTGGGCGCATGAGGGTATGAATGCGGTGAATGTGTGCGTGCATTAATAAGCGCCATCCCTTTTCTGTTTGATCCAATAGCAGCATTTAATAAAAGCAATATAAGTGTAACCCTGCGTTGGTTTCTAGTGAAATTGAGGTCACATTAGTGGTGGAGAATGCAGGCAACCACCGATAGGGTACACTAGTGGAAAGGGGCGACAAGGAGTAGAGAGCATGTGTGGCGCCTGCTCCCCCTTCCAGGTACACACGAGGAAAGGGGTGACATGGAGTAGAGAGCGCATATGGGTAGCCTAGGAACTGCGGTGCACCTGCTCCCCCTTCCTGATTTTGGGCACGATGCCACTGTTTAGAAAGGGAAAAAGCCCCCCCGAATCCACAATGGAGGGGAAGGGGGCAAAATTTCCGCATCTCCTCCTCTGGGCCCACCCCAAGGGTGTTGACTGCTGGGTCCCAGGGACAGTTTCATCAGGGGACATCATGGTGGATGTAGAAACTACATACCAGAAATATTGTGAGTTTTATCATCCGGATTCAAAGACTAAGGATCGGGCAGCAGCATGGTTGTTGTGGCAAACTTGTTGTGCTTGGCAAACTGCTAAAGGTGATTATAATTCTGAAACTGTGCAAGTAAAGCAGGAGTTGGAACGAGTAAGGGCGGGAAGGGATATGTGGAAGGCACAAGCGGCAGGGGCAAGTTGTCAGCAGCTAGCAATCTCCGCCGTCAGGGTGAAGGAGAGAGCTGAACAGGCCGAGGAAGAGAGGGAACTATCTAAGGAGCTGGAGGTCCAGGTGGAGTGTTTGCAGGGATTGGTGTTAGAGGAGGGGACCTGTGCAGGCGGGAGAGCAGCAGGACCCCTGGGATCGGGGACAAAGGTGCTGCTCCTATATGACCCCAGAGACTGGGACGGGGACATATGGTATGACCCTGACCCGGGATGGCTGCCAGATGGGCCAGGAGCTCGGCTAGCCCCGGGGGCAGCTGTGCAATGGTTAACTTTCCAGCCTGGCCCCCCGCCCAGGGAGGGATCCCGAGACCTGTAACTGGGGTAACTATGCAGGAAATAGCCTTGACCCCTGCGGAGATAACTTCTCTGGCTCAGGGGTTAGGGCCAGCCAAGACGAGCACATTGTCGGAATGGGCGTGTCAGTTTCTAGGGGGTTAAACCCAGAGGAGGTTAGGAAGGGGTTAAAGCCAGGGGAGGTTAGGAAGCTGTTGAGGACGGCATCCACCATACCGGGTTGTGATATGGGAATCGCACTGTGGACGCAGGCAGCTGGACAGTGGCAGTCCCTGTTCGTGCTTTTCTCAACTTGGCTCAAGGAGAGGCACTGCAGGAGGTCAGCCCCCAGTAGGCAGCAGGCTCCCCGGCTCTGGGGGAGGCCCCTGATGTCTTTGTGGAGAGAACGGTATTAGCGGGATTGTTAACTGGGCGGTATCCGGCCCGTGCCCTGGGGAGAGCGATCCCCAGGACCCTGTCCGAGATTGTGGTTCCAACGGCCGAATTAAGGCTTAGTGCAGCAATGTTGCCTGAAGATGTCCAGATGGCTGTGGGAGTGTGGAGGCAGGGAGAGCCCCTAGACATATCACACCTTAAGGAAGCGGCGTGCCAGGCAGCAGAGCGGTTGGTCAGCTGGGAGCTGGGGCTCCTGCTCCCGTTGCTGTGGCTGTAGCCCCAGCGCCTCAACACAGGCGCCCCCGATGGGACACCAGTCAGCTCCGCGTACAGTTGTGGATGGCCTTAAAGGACCAGGGGGAACCCATGGGCCAATGGGATGGGAAACCCACAGAGTCCCTAGTACTCCGCTGTATTCAGCTGGAGTTGAAGCTCCCAGAGCCGGGAGGCAATATTTGGGCCAAAAAAGCAACCTCAAATTAGGGGAGCCCCGACTCTCCGAGCTCCCAATAACTGGGAGAGGAAAGCACCCAGGGATGGACCTGGGTGGGACCTCTCCAGGTGGACTCGGCAGGAAAGTTGCAGTCGCACCTTTGGGTGGGGGCGCCATATGAGCACCCTGAGACATCTGAACTAGATTTTCTGACGCTGGTGGACACCGGCGTGGCTGTCTCACTGCTTCCCTGCCCTGTGCCGGGACTGCCAATCCAGGGAACCATTGAGATCCAGGGATTTGATGGCACCTTGGTGCAGGGACAAGTGTTGGGATGACTGGTCACCCGGGTGGGGAATCTTACCCGAAGATGGCCCTGGATTTGTAGCCCCGCAACTACAGAACCAGTTTTGGGCATAGATTGCTTGCGGGAGGGAGGAATAGTGGTTGATTGTGCTAACAAAGGTTTATAGAGGACCCCAAAGAAAGACTGGACCCCTGAAGTAGGGAAGGGAGATACCGGATTGCTGATGGTAGTATGTTGGGAGTGGCGGCAGTGACCGGGGATAGCAAGGAGGAATGGAGGAAGCATTTTCCCCAGGCATGGGTGGCTCACAAGCTGGACTGTGGTAAATGGACTGGAGAACCAGTGAAAATAGAAGGACCAGCGGTCCCCCCACAGAAACAATGTCCTATCCCCACTGTGGCATGTCAGGCTGTAGCAGAGATAGTTAGAGAGCTGGAAGGACAGGGAGTAGTGAAAAGAATGACTTTCCCCTTTGACTTCCCCATATGGCCTGTGAGGAAAGCTGATGATGTCTCACGGAGACTGACTGTCGACTATCGGAGAGTCAATGCAGTGACCCCCCAGTGGGCACCAGTAGTCGCAGACATGACCCAGGTGTTGCAAGACATACCAAGGGAAGTGATACAGTGTTCCAAATTGACCAAAGCCCCCATAGGAAGTGGGTCCATTGGGGACAGCTCAAGCATGTAGGGGGAACCACCCTGACTCCATGTTCCTCCCTACGGTTTACAATGTTTAAGTCTTTTTCGCAGCTTCTGTTTTTCAGAGCACCAGAGAGAGCTGGTACCAGCTGAAGTACAATTGGAACATACCATGGTGCATTGTGGCGACAAACTTCTATGTTGTCTTATGTTCTGTGTTTTGTGTTTCGTGTTTCATGTCTCATGTTTGTCTTGTAGCGCTTGTCTCATTGTTAGCATTACGGTGTATGGTGTTTGGGGAAAGGGGGGATATTGCATTAGGCAGGGAACAGCAACAAACCATACTCACAGCCCTTTGTAATCTAACCGGACCCCTCCCTCTCCCTACCCCTCCGCCTCCTGCCAAATTGTCAATTACACACCTATCCCCCTGGTGGCCACCTCTGTCCAAAAGCCTGTGATACATCAAGATTATTACTGCCTCTTTACCGATTATTCACCTCCCCACCGAATGCTCTGATTTTCATCTCAATGTAGTACATGAGAATGGCTATTTGACACTCATTACATCCACTGGTCAATGTTTTGATATGTATTTTTGTTACTGTGGACATGCTACATGTAATGAAAATCTGGAATTGCTCCGGCAATCGAAGCACTGGCATGGATGAGCGGCGGCACACCATCCCCCTTTGGATGGTCACCACAATTTGGGTGACCAAGGGGTGGGAAATGTTGTGTAAAGCCTCCGCTCAATCCAGTAGAATGTGATTGTCAGATCTGTAACTTTTCAGTCATTGCTAGTATGATCATTGAGTTCTGTAATCTTTTGCAAACTTTGTAACTTTAGTTATTGTTAGCATAGCTCTTTAAGTTTTGTAACTTGTGCAAGCTTTGCAACCTTTTCAGTTACCACTTTGTATAACCTCCAAGCTTTGCAATGTTCCATCACGCGATCAGAGAGAGTGTGAACAAGGGAGTATGTGTGGGAGATAAGGGAGTGTGAATCAGGGAGTGTATGTGGGACTGGGCGGAGAGGAACTGCAAGGAGAAAAGAGCCAGGAGCCAGGTGTGTCTGATGTAATCTGCCCTGAGAAGGTGATCACAGAGTCCTGTAAAGAAAAGAAGAACCTGGTATGCATGAAAGGAACAAGGTCTGGGAATGCTTCTCGGTCATAAATGATCTGGAGGATGGTGTGGATTGCTCTCTCAGCAAATTTGCGGATGATACTAAACTGGGAGGAGTGGTAGATACGCTGGAGGGGAGGGATAGGATACAGAAGGACCTAGACAAATTGGAGGATTGGGCCAAAAGAAATCTGATGAGGTTCAATAAGGATAAGTGCAGGGTCCTGCACTTAGGATGGAAGAATCCAATGCACCGCTACAGACTAGGGACCGAATGGCTAGGCAGCAGTTCTGCGGAAAAGGACCTAGGGGTGACAGTAGACGAGAAGCTGGATATGAGTCAGCAGTGTGCCCTTGTTGCCAAGAAGGCCAATGGCATTTTGGGATGTATAAGTAGGGGCATAGCGAGCAGATCGAGGGACGTGATCGTTCCCCTCTATTCGACACTGGTGAGGCCTCATCTGGAGTACTGTGTCCAGTTTTGGGCCCCACACTACAAGAAGGATGTGGATAAATTGGAAAGAGTCCAGCGAAGGGCAACAAAAATGATTAGGGGTCTAGAGCACATGACTTATGAGGAGAGGCTGAGGGAGCTGGGATTGTTTAGTCTGCAGAAGAGAAGAACGAGGGGGGATTTGATAGCTGCTTTCAACTACCTGAAAGGGGGTTCCAAAGAGGATGGCTCTAGACTGTTCTCAATGGTAGCAGATGACAGAACGAGGAGTAATGGTCTCAAGTTGCAATGGGGGAGGTTTAGATTGGATATTAGGAAAAACTTTTTCACTAAGAGGGTGGTGAAACACTGGAATGCGTTACCTAGGGAGGTGGTAGAATCTCCTTCCTTACAGGTTTTTAAGGTCAGGCTTGACAAAGCCCTGGCTGGGATGATTTAACTGGGACTTGGTCCTGCTTTGAGCAGGGGGTTGGACTAGATGACCTTCTGGGGTCCCTTCCAACCCTGATATTCTATGATTCTATGATGGACACAGAAGGAAAAACTCAGCGTATGTGACAGGAGCCACCCAGTTCCAGCAAAAGGAAGGCATGCACACAAGCCTCCTGCTTCTTGACTTGCTCACTGGCCCGGATCCGTGACTGCAGGCGGACACACCAGATCTACTATGCTTCGGCTTCTCAGGTTCCTCTGCCGTCTCCGGTAACTCTCCACCTGTGGGGGTGCATGAGGGTATGAATGCGGGGAATGTGTGCGTGCATCAATAAGCTCCATTCCTTTTCTGTTTGATCCAATAGCAGCATTTAATAAAAGCAATATAAGTGTAATCCTGGGTTGGTTTCTAGGGAAACTGAGGTAACAAACAAGTCACTGTATGAAATTTTAGTTTGCACTGACTTCACTAGTGCTTTTTATGTAGCCTGTTGTAAAATGAGGCAAATATCTAGAGGAGTTGGTGTACCCCCTGGAAGACCTGAGTACCCCCAGGGGTACACGTACCCCTGATTGAGAACCCCTGGGCTAAAGCACCAGAGAGATGTATTCTCTTCTCTAGGACTCAACGGGGTTGTCCACCAGCACAATCACACAGCTCCCAGCCCAGCCAGGGTCACCAGAGCTCAGCCAATGAGAGGGATCCAGGAAATGAAACCTGCAGCTGGGCTGTACCAGAGAAGTGAAACTAACTTGGTCCCCCACATCTGCAGTGCAGGGAGCAATGGCTGCTGTGCAAAAACTCCAGGATGAAGCCACGTGTTCCATCTGTCTGGAGTATTTCAAAGCCCCGGTGTCTATCCACTGCGGGCACAACTTCTGCCGGGCCTGCATCAGCCAGTGCTGGGGGGAGTCGGAGCCCAACTTCTCCTGCCCCCAGTGCAGAGAAACCGCCCAGCAGAGAAACTTCAGGCCCAACAGGGAGCTGGCGAACATGGTGGAGCTAGTGAAACAGTTGAAGTTACAAGCAGGGAAAGATCCAGAGGGGGAGCGAGTGTGTGAGAAACACAGGGAGCCTCTGAAACTCTTCTGTGAGGAGGATCAAAGCCCCATCTGCGTGGTGTGTGACAGATCCAAGGCTCACAGAGACCACCCTGTGATTCCAATCGAAGAGGCTGCCCAGGAGTACAAGGTAGGAAAACACCATCAACGATTCGAAACCCAGCTGGCAGGAATTGGATAAAGTCTGACCTTGGAATTACTAATCTGTGTTCTTTACTTTAAAGGATTTATTTTTAGTGTAGGGGGTCTGTTAGGGTGATCAGATGTCAAGTGTGAAAAATCAGGGTGGGGGTTAATAGAGTCCTATATAAGACAAAGCCCCTAATATCAGGACAGTCCCTATAAAATGGGGACATCTGGTCACCCTAGGGTCTGTGAATTAGACCTAAGTCATGCTGCCTTTTGCCTGTTTAACAGCTCTCTTTGCAACCAGGTTCTGTAGGAGCAGGACAGATTAAAAAATGTATTAAAGCTAAGGTTACATAGTACACAGGTTAAGAAAAGAGTGTCTGTACATCTGGGTATAGTGCTTAGATTATCCTCAAATACAGGGTTTGTTTTAAAAGTCATAAGATACATAGCACATAATCAGCAAGAACCCAAATTTAGGTGAATACATTGAACAATACAGTTTAGATATTAGCATCCAAGTTTTTGGGTACATCACTTATGAAAAGATATACAGAGAGTGGGTTGTGGAAAGCAAATATATCAATGAGTGAAGACTGTCCCTCAATAATTGAAAATTTGGGGTAGGTTGTCCATTAGAAAATACAACCATCAGGGTAGTATTTCAGTCACACCTAAGGAAATGAAGAATGAATCTCTCATCTGCTATAGCTGCTCAGCCGCTGGTAGCCTCTCACTGGAAAAAGAAAAACAGCCCAACCAGAGAGAAATTTATTCTGCCTCTGTCTGTGCCAGTCATTTCAGTCTCCTAAGAGTAACAACTCAATTCTTCCTTCCAAAACATCCTGGCCCATCATAAACCAGCACAGTGGACTATTCAGAGCCTCTGGGTTACATGGATTATCCAGACCAGGGTTATAATATTGCTAACCAATAAAACAATCCAGTAAATTGTGAGATGCAAATCTGGTTACATTCAAAAGCTCTAGGAAGTGAGTTTTCCTATAAACAGCACCAGCAACTCCTGTAAAGTTGAATACATTGTGTAAATTCTTTCTAAAGTCTGAATCGGATCCATAGGTTTTGTTTATTTAAATTGTTTTCTGTGAGAAGACACCCAGGATGCCCCTCCCAGCAGAACAGATCACGTACTGTGTTTCTTTGCTCAGGAACAAATCTGGACACAACTGCAGACCCTGAAGGAAGAGAGAGAAAAACTCCTCAAATACAGACAGGCCAAGGAGGGGAAAAGCCAGGAATACCTGGTAGGTTCCTGTTATGAATCTGTAGGTTGGTGGTGGTGGGGGAATAACATGACTACTGCTTACTGACTAGGGGTGTCTCTGAAGGCCGACCCCCCCCCCTCCATTTTCCCCTCTCTTCAGGATCCTTTAAGAACTCTCAGAGGCTTTCTCTGGTAAACGGTACCCCTAGTTTCATACCAGAACCAGTTTGCAACAAGCCAGAGTCCCAAACTAAAGTCTATTCCAACAACACAAAGAAAAAGTCCATATTTAGCTCTAGAGAGAGAGAGAAGGTGGGTGAGGTAATACCTTTTATTGGACCAACTTCTGTTGGTGCAACATACAAGCTTTTGAGATGCTGGTCTGCTAAAAGATGTCACCTCACCTACCATGTCTGTCTAATATTCTGACTAGCTGTGGAAGATATTTAGCTCGAGTACTTTCTCTCTCCCTCTCCTGCCCCCCCGGGCTCTTCTTCCATTCTGGTCTGATCTCCCAAACGTTCCCCCTCACTAGAGCTCTGACACCCACTCCCAAACACAGTCAGGGTTTCCCAGCGCCCTGAGCCTCCGCTCACTGGGCTTTACCCTCCTAGCTTCCTGGTGTCATGGTCCTGCCAGAGCCTTCCTCTGCAGCTATGTGTACACTGCTGCCTAGGTCAGCAAAACTTCTGTCGCTCTGGGGGGGTGAATATTCCACCCCCCGAGCGACGTCAGTTACACCGACATGTTCACAGTGCTTCTCCCGCCGACATAAGTTATGCTGCTCCCGGGTGATTTTTTTTATGCCAACAGGAGAACATAGAGCGCTGTACGTGTAGACATTGTCTTCCTCTTTGCACTAGCCATTCCCTGAGGACAGCCACCTCTATCTGCTCTTTGTCGGCAATTGCCTGATTCCCCTCAGGTGGGGCTTCTTCCAAAATCTGGATTGGTTTCGCCCAGTGGCCCCAAAACTTTTGAGGGTCGCCCCGCCCCCCATCCCTGTTCAAGCCTGCTCCTGCTGGGAGTGGGGCCATGGCTCCGGATGGGGGGAGAGGCTGGGGCCATAGCTGGGGCTGGAGCTGCAGCCAGGGCCTGGGGGGCAGGGCTGGAAGCAGAGCTGCGCCGAGGGGCCAGGTGTGAAGCTGGGAGCTGAGGCTGTGTCTGCAGGTGGGACTGGAGCACAGCTGGGGGCGGGGAGGGGTTGGGTGGTGCTCCCTCCCTGCCCCCTGTGGGGGCTGGCCCAGGCCCCGCTGCGCCCCCTGAAGGGTCCTCTGTGTCCCCCCAGGGGGGAACGCCCCACAGTTTGGGGACCTCTGGCTTAGCCCCACACTCTTCAGCTCCTGGGGCAAGTGGCCCTGTTCCAGGGTGTGTCTTGGGTTTGCACAGTTCCTCTGTTCCTCTCTCTCTTTGCATGCATGTTTGCAGCCGTGTGTGCATCACAGTTGCCCACTTTCACGCAGTAAATAAGCACCCTGACTTTCACAATAAGCCAAAAATCTAGCTAATCCCATTTCAAAACAAGGCCAAAACAAGCCAATCCCTAAGAACCCCAACACTCTATGTGACTAGATCCCCCCAGCGTGCAGTCTGGGACTGTGGTGGGCCCACTGTGCACCCCTGACTCTCTCCTCAACTTGCCCTGCGTGCTCCCCCTTGCCCCTGCTTGCTGGGAGCCAATCAAAAAAAAAGAAGCAACAAGCCAAACAAGCAACAAGCTACAAGCCCAAAACTAGCCAACAAGCAACACACAAGCCAATTAAGCCAAAACCAAGTCCAATGTTTGCATTTTTTTCCTCGGGTTTGGCATGTCTGGTGTGTGTCTTTCTTTTGTCTCTGCATGAGCATCGTGATTCTCCTAAATTGTTTGTTTTGATCTATACTGATTTTCACCCCTTCCTTTGGCTTCTGTCCCAATAAACCGCTGCCCTTGTCGCTCTGAAACCTGCTCTTGGAAGAATCTGGATTGTTGGAGCCCATTGATCAGATGATACATGACGAGGCAGCAGAAAGACAAATTAGGGCCAACACAACATTAAGAGACATTATGACCAAAGTGGGAAGCTTTAAGGGAAAACACTGATCTAGTGGCGTGGGGGGAGTTTCTATCAAAAGGCCCTGTTGACATTTCACAAGTGGCAATGAAATTCTCTTGAATGTGCACACCTGGCCATGGGGGCGGGGGGGGGTGTCAATGAAAATATGTTACTTTTAGGGCTGTCAATTAATTGCACTTAACTCAAGTGATTAATTTGTTTTTAGTTACCTCAATTAAAAAAAATTAATCACGATTAATTGCAGTTTTAATCTCACTGTTAAACAATAATACCAATTTAAATGTATTATAAATATTTTTGGATGTTTCCTACATTTTCAAATATATTGATTTCAATTACAGCACAGAATACAAAGTGTACAGTGCTCACTTTATATTATAATTTTTTATTACAAATATTTGCACTGTAAAAAGGATAAAGAAATCGTATTTCAATTTACTTTATACAAGTACTGTAGTGCAATCTCTTTAACATGAAAGTGCAACTTACAAATGTAGAATTGTTTTTTACATATCTGCACTCAAATATAAAACAATGTAAAACTTTAGAGCCTACCAGTCCACTCAGTCCTACTTCTTGTTCAGCCAGTCGCTAAGACAAATTTGTTTATCTTTACGGGAGATAATGTTGCTTAATTCTTATTTTGTAGCCAGCGTTGCAAGGTATTTACGTGTCAGATATGCTAAACATTCGTATGTCCCTTCATGCTTTGACTTCTAGATTGCATCTTTTGTTTATCTTTTTTTACAGTGCAAATATTTGTAATAAAAAAATAACGATGTAAAGTGAGCCCTGTACACTTTGTATTCTGTGTTGTAATTGAAATCAACATCCAAAAATATTTATAATAAATTTAAATTGGTATTCTATTATTGTTTAACAGTGTGATTTAAACTGATTATTATTTTTAATCTTGCAGTTGATTTTTTGAATCGTTTGACAGCCCTAGTTAATTTACATCTGGTGCAAGGTATCCCACGACATGTCCCCTGCCCTACCTTTTCCTTATTTGTGTCTGTCCGTTACAGGAGAAGACGGATGATGAGAGACGGAAAATCATGTCTGAAATTCTGCAATTGCGCCAGCTGCTGGAGGAACAAGAGCGACTCCTGCTGGCCCAATTGGGAGGCCTGGAAAAGGAGATTGGGAAGATGCAGAATGAAAATGTCACCAAACTCTCAGCGGAGATTTACCGTCTCAGTGAGTTGATCAGTGAGATGGAGGGGAAGTGCCAGCAGCCCGCGAGTGAATTCCTGCAGGTGAGACCCCCGATTCTTGCAAGGCATTTGGGGAAGGGGGAGAGGATAAAACTCACGAGTCATGGAGTGCAAAATTCAAACCTCACTATAGAGCTCACAGTGTGTATTTTTAAACAAATTATGTTGCTATTAATGAATTTTCCTCCTCTTGTGAGTAGGGAACTGAGACCCAGCGAGATTAAGGGTACGTCTCCGCTGCAAGCAGGAGTGTGACTGCAGCTCATGTAGACATGCCTGAGTCAGCTTTGATCTAGCTAGCTCCAATAACAATTGCTGTGAAGCCAGGGCAGTGCAGGTGGCACCATGGACTCACTGCTCAAGTACATATCCAGGGTCCCAGCTGGGGTGTATAATCCATGCTGCTGCTTCACTGCTTCACTGCTATTTTGATTGGAGCTAGCTCACGTACGTCCCCACATGCTACACGTGCAGTCACACCTCGGATTGCAATGTAGCCGTCCCTTAAGTGAGTGCAACTCTGTCTGTGCCCAAGAGCTGAATGGAGTTTTCCTGCACCTCAATCAAGTGCTTTGCCACAAAGCCAAACGTCCTCTCCTACAGACATCATTGCCCTCTGCTGGCTGGGTAAAGAACCCAGGAGAAGGGCTTAGAAGGCAGATATGCTAACCACTTAAACACCAACTCAGCAGCATTGGGATGGTGTGTAGCCAAATACCGAGGCCCATGTGGCTACTTCATTCCAACACAGATCTGGGCATGAGGATGATAATTATTAATTACTGTTACACTTTTTTGTGTTCCAAAGTGATTGTGACATGGAAGTACAGTTAACTAAGCAGTTAGGTACAGAGGATATCCCTGAGATTACGCTGTTAAAGAGAATCATAGAAAGTAGGATCGGAGGGGATCTCGAGAGGTCATGTAGTCCTGTCCCCTGCATGGAGGCAGGGTCAAGTATTCTCTAGGCCATCCCTGACAGGTGTTTGTCTAAACTGTCCTTAAAAACCTCCAATGACTGAGATTCCACAACCTTCCTATGTAATTTGTTCCAGAGCTTAACCACCCTGCCAGTTAGGAAGCTTTTCCTAATGTCCAACCTAAACCTCCCTTGCTGCAATGTAAGCCCATTGCTTCCTGTCCTGTCCTCGGTGGTTAAGAACAATTTATCACCCTTCTCTTCATAACAACCTTTTACATACTTAAAGATGGTTATCATGTCCCCCTTTTGTCTTCTCTTTTCCAGACTAAACAAACCCAATTTTTTTCAATCTTCCCTCATAGGTCATGTTTTCTAGACCTTTACTCATTCTTGTTGCTCTTCTCTGGACTTTCTCCAATTTGTCCACCTCTTTCCTGAAGTGTGGCTTCCAGAACTGGACACAATACTCCAGTTGGGGCCTAATCAGCACGGAGTAGAGTGGAAGAATAACTTCTTGTGTCTTGCTTACAACACTCCTGCTAATTCATCCCAGAATGATGTTTGCTTTTTTTGCAACAGTGGTTACACTGTTGACTCATAATTAGCTTGTGGTCCACTATGACCCCCAGATCCCTTTCCGCAGTACTCCTTCCTAGGCAGTCATTTCCCATTTTGTATGTGTGCAACAGATTGTTCCTTCCTAAATGGAGCACTTTGCATTTGTCCTTTTTGAATTTCATCCTATTTAATTCAGACCATTTCTCCAGTTTGTCCAGATCATTTTGAATTCTAATCCTGTCCTCCAAAGTACTTGCAACCCCTCCCAGCTTGCTTTCGTCCACAAACTTTATAAGTGTACTCTTTCTGCCATTGTCCAAATAATTTATGAAGATATTGACTAGAACTGGATTCAGGAGAGATCCCTGTGGGTCCCCATTTGATATGCCCTTCCAGCTCGATTATGAACTATTGATAAAGCTTCACTGAGTACGGTTTTTCAAACCTTAGAGCAGGTATGTCGAGGCTTCTATTGCTCTAGTTTACGTGTGAGATAAATAAAAAAATTAATGGGCACCAAGATAATTTGTCAGCTCTGATTCATGTCCCTGTGATACGGAGCTCCTTTTCTCTCTCTCTCTCCCCTCTCTAGGATATCAGAAGCATCTTGAGCAGGTACGTGGCTCCTCACTTCCTCTGATCCCTCACGATGCTGGGAAAGGGCTTGCACACGCATCTTCCCAGCCACTAATCTTCCCTGCTTAAAGACATGCTGAGTAGAGTTGATTGGGAGACAGGGGATGAGTCACTGGATGGTCCCCTGTTCTGTTCGGTCCCTCTGGGGCACCTGGCCTTGGCCACTGTCAGCAGACAGGACACTGGGCTAGATGGACCTTTGTTCTGACCCTGTCTGGCCATTCTTATGTTTTTATGATTAACCAAACCCCCCCCCACCCCCCCCACAAAAAACCCACGGGGAAAGAAATACAAACATGGCAAAGTCATTTTTGTTCCACAAGCTTCAAAAAGCAGCGTTTCCTTTTCCTTAATGTACCCATTTTCATTTATATACTTGGGTTTCAAGAAAGTATTTTCCTTTTTTTCCAATTTAAAAAAAAACCCCACTGAAAACAAAAGATTGACGACACAGTTTTCAAAAGTGCCTGAGTGACTTAAGAGTCTGAACAGCACCAGACTTAGATTCCTGGGGCCTGGAACCTCAAAGGTATTTAGGCCCTTCACTCCCATTGATTTCAGTGGAAGATAGGCACCTAAATATGTCTGGCAGTCTGGGCCTAACCGTTCCCCCCCTCAGTTGGAGGGAGTACTTGAACTGGGGGTTTCCAATGTCCACGGTGACTACTGGAATCCCTGGGCTAGAAGTTCGGAAGGAGTCTCTTCTCCCCCCAGCCATTTTGTGTAAGTTCTCCAATAGGCTTGGGTGGCACGTATAAAAGACCAGGGAAGGCTGAGCGTCCTGAAAAGGCCGGCCACACAGGGGGGAAATGCCGTGGATACAGCACGGGTCACCTGTCTGGAGGTGTGCTGGCCAGCCACTGCCTTTGGAGAACCAGAAGCTAAGCTCCATGGAAGTGGGAGGGTCCCCCACTGGTGCCTGGACCATGGCCTTGCCTTCGCTCCGCCCTACCCCCACTCGACCTTTTCCCCCATGGCCCTGCCTGCCTCTTTCCACCCCCGCTGTGTCTCTCTTCCCCCGAGGCCACTCCCTGCCCACCGCTTGCTCCTCTCCGTCCCTCCCTGCTGCCCCCGGGTTGCTTGCATAAGGCAGAAAAAAGTGATGGGGCCAGGGCTGGGCCTCCAGGGGAAGAGGCCAAATAGGGGCAGGGTCTCAGGGGCATGGTCTCTAGGGTGGGGCCATGGTCCAGCCACCAGTGGCCCACGCCTCACTTCTAGGGAGCTTCTGGCATGTGAATCTCCCCAAATGGAAGACTCATGTGCCACCTATGCCAATAGGGACCCGATCCAGCAGAGGTGATGTCTGAGCATGGTTACCAAATTGGGCCGCATGGGAGGCTTAGGCAGAGGAATGCCTCTCTTCCCCCAGTTAGTGGATTGTTCTGGGGCTTGGGCATCCGGACATCTGGTGAGAAGCAAGAACGTAGGCATCTAGGGCACTTGCACTGCAAAAATGTCAGTGCTGAGCAAATTTAGGTGCCTTTAGGGTTTGGCAGCAGCTGGGGCACATGGATTGTGGCACCTAAAATCGGGACATTGGCACCAAAATCTGAGGTTTTGTTGCCCAAGTAACTTTGTGGAGCTGGGCCTACTTGCCCCGAGTAGAGCAAGTTATCCAGCAGGCTGCTCCACTTCACAGCTTTCGCTTCCAAGATGATCAGAATGTAACGAATGCATAATTACACAGCAAACTGCGATTCCTTAACAAAGCCTGTTTCTCTCTAGGTGCGAGAAAGGGAAGGCCCAGGCGGCGGTGGAGAGTCCTTCCGAGCTGGAAAAGAGAATCTGTGATTTCTCCCAGAAAAGGATCATTCTGGAGAAGTTTCTGAGGGAATTCAAAGGTATCAAGAAGTGCAAATCAAAATGTCACTGTGGGAGGACATGGGCCTTGGATAAACAGTGTTGATGTCAAGCCCAACTCAATAATAGTAAAAAAATAGGTTATACATTCCTGGGAAGGGCCAAGGGAAGAGAAAATGTTATATCATAAAAATAAGACCAACAGGATCTTGTAAAGGGGATAAGGCAAAATGCCGCATTTATTGTAAATATAATACAAAGATAAAAACACACAATTCTATGTCACTACAATTCCTTATTTATACCTTATTTATACACATATCCATTCATACATTCATTCTGCTTAGTTGTTATAGTTAACCAGCCTAGAAGTTGCCCGTGACAGAGTACTGGCCAGGTAGCCTGTTCATGAGAGTGGAGCCAAGTCCATGTCAGATGCACATCCGATGCTCCTGGAGGGTGGCAGCAGAACCAGACTCAAAGTTCTCACTTTCTAGAGTCCATTTTTATAGGAATTTATTCCTAAGCCAGTCCATGGGAATTGTTCATCATGTTGTTGCTGAATCAATCAGCAGATGGCACATTCCTGACGGCTCCGTGCTGCCAGATGTTATCTTGTTCTTCGGTTCTCCCATCCTTGAGGCTGTTGGGTGGATTCCAGTCTGCCCTCCGGGGGTCATCTGGTTGTCTCCACTCTGCGCATTCTTCGGCCCATCGATACTGAATTCCTAGGCTGGCACCTTCCGAACCATTCATTCATTACCATTATTCATCTGAACCAATCATTCATTCACATACGTTCTTTATCTTAATCACAGTTATTCTACTGTCTTTTTAACTTTTGGGGTGTTGCTAATTCATTTGAAACTCCCTGTCTTTTAATATGTAAAGTGAGATAAAACTACAGAGAGTGGGAGTCTCTGTGTCATTTCTAAGAACAGTTGTTGTCACAAAATGTCAATATCAATTACAAAGTATCACTTAGAGCAATTGAGTGGTTTACAAGCTTTACGCAGACACCGTCAGCAGCTTGCAAGTGAACAAGAGACCCGAAAGATCTTTTAATTGGTAGTGCCCTGTACTTTAAATTGTGGGGGATTAATCATGGAGAATCACAAATATAATTATGGGGAATCACAAAATATGCCTAAAAAAATACAATAGAGAGCCAACAACAACAAGAGTGAATTTTATTATTCACGCTCTCTTCCTTTGTTTCTCTCTCTGGGTATCTGAGCTCCCTTCCCCTGTGTTTGTGTAACAGAAATAAAGCATGTCAGTTGTAGGAAACCTTATCATAAATATGAGTGTATGAAAATGCATCTCTTCTCCCCCTGTCTTCTCTCTAGACACGCTGGTATTTGAGCTGGAGGTGGAAGGGAGTCAATTTTTGGCAAAGGAGATGGAAAACGTAGGTGAAAAGGGTAAGTTTTCCCAGGGATATTGTAACAGTGAGAAGAACCGAAGAGGAGACGGGTTTGCGGATCTGGATTCACTTGCAGAAGAAAAGTCTGGGATCAAACAGAGCCAGTTTCCCACCTCATGGCAGTTTCCCGCTTCCGGAGACTTGTAGGAAAAGGGCTGGGTGGAGAGGCCATTACTGCTCTAAGCATGCGACTGAGAAGAGGTGATATACAGATGCGCTGGGAGTCAGTGGTGTGATGTCTCCATCCCCCAGTGTCTCCTTGGGGCATGACTCCCATCATTCTCTCTCCTCCAGTCCCATTGCTTTCTTGTCTTTTCCTCCTGGACTCCGATGCCATATTCCCACACTTCCTGCCCTTCCATGGGCTGGGTGCCCTTCCACAGGGTTCCCACTGTCTTCCTTCCCCATAGGCGGTGGGTCTCTCCTTCCACCCAGTGTCACTTCCATTTCCCCATGCTGTTCCCTCCTCTCCCCAGAGGGTTTCCCCAGCGGACAGCTGAAAACGCTCCCTCTTTCACTCAACTTTGCCCCCACTCCCACCCTACCTGTGGGGGTACAGCAGCTCCGGTAGGAGCAGATGCAGAGTCAGTTCTTACAGTGCCTCCTAGTGCCTGGCAGAAGGGAGCTGCCGTGAAATGGCCGCTCAGCCCCCTGCAGGGGCAGCTCCCTGGGACCTGAGACAGGCAGGAAATCAGGGAGGGTCCCAGCCAGGACAGGGCTACTGAGGAGTGTGAGAAATGGTCCCAGCCTCCCCCGGGGCTGAGCTCTGCCCCTAATGCTGATATTCTCTCTCTCCCCAGTGAATGTGACTCTGGATCCAGACACGGCTCATCCCAAACTCATCCTGTCTGAGGATCGGAAACATGTGAAATATGGAGATGCCTGGCAGGATCTGCCCCACAATCCCAAGAGATTTGATTCTTCTCTCTGCATGCTGGGCTGTGAGGGATTCACCTCAGGGAAACATTACTGGGAGCTGGAGGTGGGCGAAGGGGGAGGCTGGGCCGTGGGGGTAGCCAGAGAGTCGGTGAAGAGGAAGGGACCGGTCAAATATAGCCCTGAGGGAGGGATCTTCTCTGTAGCTCTGCGCAGAGGTGAGTACTGGGCACTCACCTCGCCTGAAGAAATCCCCCTGTCTCTGAGTTGGGTCCCCCAGAGGATCCGGGTTTCTTTGGACTATGAAGGGGGGCAGGTGGCATTTTTCGATGCTGATCGCAAGTCCCTCATCTTCTGCTACCTGAGGGCCTCTTTCACTGGGGAGAGAGTCCTCCCTTTCTTCTGGGTGGTGGGAAAGGTGTCCTGGCTCAGACTGGCTCCTTCAGAAATGAGGTTTCAAATCCACATCTCCAACAGTCATTCTCCCCAAAAAGGTCACCATCGTGTCTGCTTCGCACCCCCAGGGTTTCTCCAATATCCAGAAAGAATGAGCGGCACTGAATTAAACCTAGCCACTCCCTCAGCAGCGCACGCAACCCCTGTCTCAGGCAACTCTCGGCTCAGTACCTTCCAACAAGGGAAACTGAGGCCAAACACTTGTCACCCCCGCAGGCCGATCCACCGCTATCCAGCCCATGCCACCTACCCTATAAGGGGAACAGAGCCCCATTCAGCCCAGGCAGCCACCCCCCAGCCCATAAAAAGGAAAAGTTTTTATTCCCTGTCCGACTTCCTGAAAAGTAAATAGTTTCCAGCTGCCTTGCTCCTCACTGCCCCTGTGCCCCCAGGTAACAATCTCCAGTCTCCGGCCGCTCTGCTCCCCTTCACCCACTAGAAACTGTCTCCCAGTGAGAGAGCCCAGAATGAGCCACTTTCTCTCTCCCTGGAGAGAAGCTGGGAGCTGCGGAGGGATCTAGGCCCCTGTGGGCCCTGATGGCTGGGGATGGCCAGCCAGGGAGGAGCTGGAATTCTGTTCCTCACCTTGCAGCTAAAGAACTAGCCTCTCCCCTGCTGCCCTAGTCACTCCTTGGGTTACGGAGGTGGTCAATAGCGCTGGGCAGGCTGGGAAGTTGTTTGACTGGAGGGGAGCAGAGAGGGCAGAGCCCCTTGGAGAGGGAGGCTTTGGAGTATCAGTCACTTTGTGAACGGGGCTGAGGTTTCTGTACTGTACTGATTAATCTGCTTATTTTAGGAGCAAGGGGCCAGGTTGCGGCTGTGCAATGGCTGCTTATTGTGATTCCTGTGACATGCTGATTATTGTGACATGCTGATTCCTGAGTCCGTCCTCCTTTGTTTATGTCCGCCTGCTTTCTCTCCTCATCTACACAGATTGTGAACTCTTAAGGGCAGGGGATGTCTTGAAATACAGCACCATTGGCCCCAGAGCCCAGACGTGTACCGGCACGTGCTAACACAGTTCCAGTACTACACAATAACATCAATGAACGACTTGCCACTGGAAGCATGTCTCTTTCTTTACAGCACCGTTTTGTATTTTACAGGATTTCCTGTCCATTGGAAATTAAGATTCCCCAGTTGCAAAGAGGGTTTGATGGACATTAGGCAGTGTTATTTGAGCAAATTCTCTTTTTTTTAAATGATTCACATAATCTGGGACCGAAGTGTTTTTAGAACAGGGTCTCTAGAGGATGCTAAAGGGTCCTCTTGTCTGGGCCATTTGGCATTAAATACAGAAATAAACTCGGAAGTGATCAGAAAAAGAGTTGCTGTTTCTTTGTTTGCCCCTTTCCCCCCCCCTCTTGAAATGTTCTGTGCCTCAAGATGGGTTACAGGGAATGGTAGCTGCAGCCAGATGAACAGCGCCCCCCTTTGTCAGTTTAGAAATGGGGCAGATGTGGACAAACCCTCTTTAAATGGAAAATGCAGCAAACACCTGTATGTGACTGGTCACCAGGCCCAAATGATAGAGCACGTCATATCTGAATGTCCCCTTCGTTCTTTTGCCGGGGACCTGAAGGATGTTCATCAGCTCACTGCTGCGGCAATGTGCTGGCTATTAAACTTAGATTTACCTTTGTAGTTGTTGCTATCTACCCAAGCCATATGAAAGAAGAAGTAGTAGTTTAGGAAGTATCCTGCCCCGTTGCACTCTGCTTAGCCTGCTAGATCCAAATCTCGACGCCTCGATGGAGCTTACATAGTTAAGGCCCCGTGTACAGGCCTTGGGACAGACATCACAGTTATTAATAGGGATCCAAACTAGGACCTTCAGCCCCCAAATGACTTGCTCCTAACCTTGGGGATAAAGGAGTTAGGCCCAGATCCTCAAAGGTGCCTAACTCCCTTTGGTTTCAATGGGAGTTAGGTGCTTGAATACCTTACTCCTTTATGGGTATGTTTGTGTCTCCCTTACCCTAAATCTGAGCAGGTGGAGGGGAGAGGAAGATGTGTCGAGATTCTCCCCTCAGGGATAGAGAGGAGAGGGGCTGGGGTCTCTCCCACAAGATACCTTCATCCTCTACAGCTCTCCCATCTCCTCCACTGTGACCACAGGACTAGCTGGGAGCTTGCTGCAATCACTCAGGTTGTCTCAGAGCTCCAGCTCCAGCATCCTCAAAGATGCTTAGGTGCCTAAATCACATATGAGTTAGGCACCTAAATATCTTGGGCCCTGTAGTCTTTCTATAGACCTCAGCTGGCTGTGGCTCAGATCCCCAGACTGCCCAGGAGTGGGGAAGGTGACTGTCTTGAAGTGAAAAATCTTATTTGAATGTCAGAGATTAGGAGATACGCTTATCACAGTCTGATTTGCCTTCAGCAGATCTTGCTTCTGGTGTTTTTTACTGTCAAGATACTTTGCTTTAACCATATTGATCCAAAGCCCTGGTTGAGCAGAGGTCCCACTTCCACAGTGGATTACAAGTTCCCTCATCAGTTGGGGAAGGGACCATGTGTTGTGCAGAGCCAAGGATATGCTCCAAGCTCAAGGAGAAATAACAACGAACCATCAGGGCATTTCCAGGTTGTATTTTCAGCTACAGATTAACAGGATGTTGCCCGATTTTATGGGAGATTAATAGATAATATGGGTTATAGGCTCACCAGTTCATCTGATCAGAAGATAATAAGGTTCTTAGCCCAGAATCAGGCTACATAGAATTTGCAAGGACCTTCTATAATAAACCTATTGTAATAACAAAGAACATACTTCTAATGTAACAAATGATCAAACTTGTAAGAAAAGATATATGGGCAAGCAATCAGAATAGCCCTATAGGCCACAAGCCTGAACGGGATTAATTACGTAACTCAGTAAAGCATTCCTGAACGGGAAATGTGCTAGAAATGAAGACACTGGTTTATTTTTGAGGGAAATCTCCAAGATTTCCTAGGATTGGGTAGCAGTACCAGGACATGCTGGTAAAGACTGACCATCCCAGAGGGGGATTTAGTCCTGTAGGGACCAGATCCTCAAAGGTGCCTAAAACCCTTGATCTGGGCCTAAAGGGGATGCTTAGATCCTGTCTTTCCCATAAGCTGACTCCACCCTCACCAGCCAGGCCCATTCTATTCTATTTATTTAATTTGGTTGAGTGAATTTCCTGGTAGCGAAAGGCTGTCAAACTCTGGGAACCACAATCCTTATTGGTCTATACCACAGACCCAACACAGGCAGCTCTATACACTCAGCACCTCTTTCAAACTGCAGGCTTTTTGTTGTAGTGTAGACGTAACCTCAGAGTTTTGCAGCTAAGTACAAGGTGGAACAGATAAGGAGTTAACACATGTTGCAAGGTGAAGTGAGCAGTTAACCCCTCTCCGGCTCAGGACAGAGAAGGTTAGCGGGTTACAGATTGGTGTAATGAGCCATAAATCCAGTGTTTTTTATTAAGCCCATCATTTTTGGTATCTAGCAGAAGGCAGAGAGAACAGAAACCCAGAGATCCAAGGAGACATGACCTCAGTGACTCTTGCACAGGAAATCCAAGAGGAAACCAAATGCTCCATCTGCCTGGATTATATGAAAGAGCTGGTGAACACAGAGTATGGCCACAACTTCTGCCGAGTCTACATCACTAACTACTGCGAGGCTGGGGGAAAGGGGGATTACGAACCTTTGTGCTGCCCCAACTGCAGAGCTCGGATCCAGAAAAGGACTCTCCAGCCCAACTGGGAGCTGGTGAATAGCACTGAAACCATCAAATTCCTGGAAAGGAAGGGACAGGAGAAGCTGTGCGTAAGACACCAGGAGAAACTCAACCTGTTCTGTGAAGAGGACGGGGAAGTCGTGTGTGTGGCGTGTTGGGAATCAGCAGAGCACAGATCTCACAAAGTGCTTTTCGCTGAGGAGGCTGCCCAGAAATACTAGGTAAAGTAGGAAACACTCTGCATCCGGGCCAATTCAATCCTTCCCTTTTCAGACTAATATGTGCATGAACGGTGGGTATAATAGGCCAGGGGAGGCTAAGCCTCCCCTAACCCAGGCTGAGGCCCCACCCATGCTCCGCCCTCGCTCCCCCTCTCCCCCGAAGCTGGCGGGGGCTCAGCACTGCTGCTTTCCCCGAAGCCCCACCCCTGTGCTGCCCCTTCCCCCTGAGCCCCTTCCCCCAAGGCCCTGCCCCTTCCCCCCCCAAGGCCCTGCCTTGGAACCGCCTCTTCCTCCCAAGGCCCTGCCCCCACCCTGCACCTTCATGCCGCCCCTTCCCCCAAGGCCCTGCTGCTGCGCCACCTCTTCCCCCGAGTCTCTGCTTTGGTGCCACCCCTTCCTCCTAAGGCCCTTCCCCCACCCTGCCCCTTCCCCCCCGAGGTCCCACCCTCATGCCACGCACCTTCTCCCCAAGCCCTGCCCTCATGCTGTCCCTTCTCCCAGAGCCCCCCAAGCCCCCACCCTCGCACTGCCCCTTAGCCCCGAGGCCCTGCCCCTGCCCCGCCCCTTTCCCCCAAACCTCTGCTCTCGCACTGCCCCTTCCTCCCGAGCCCCCACCCTTCCCTTTCCCCCCAAGCTCCCACACTTGCACTGCCCCTTCCCCCGAGGTCCCGCCCTCACACCATGCCTTCTCCCCGAGCCCCCATCCCCATGCCTCCCCTTCCCCCCAAGCCTCCACCCTCGCACTGCCTCTTCCCCCAAGGCCCTATCCCTGCACCGCCCCTTCCCCCTGAGCTCCTGCCCTCACGCCACCCCTTCTCCTGAGGCTGCCTCTCCCCCCTAAGACTCCGCCCTCTGCTCACTCTTCTCCCTCCACCCCTCATTTGCCCGTACAGCCAGTAAAATGTGGGAGGGCTATGGCCCCCTGGACCTCCCCGTTCCGGCACCCCTGCTTCACAGTCACGATGAACACAGCAACCCTTCCTATCCTTCAGGGAGCATTTACAGGGCTGGATTAAGGCACGGGATCTATGGACCCCTGCCTACGGCCCCCTGCTCTTGGAGTCTCCTCCTTGCATCCGATGAAGTGAGCTGTAGCTCACGAAAGCTTATGCTCAAATAAATTGGTTAGTCTCTAAGGTGCCACAAGTCCTCCTCTTCTTGCATTGGAACCTCAATTCTGCCACCCCTCCTTTTTGTAAAGTACACTTTTAGCCTTCCTGTCTGCAGAGAAAAGCTTGAAAATGTAAATCAAGCATAGGCGACACAGTGACATCAGCCTGAGTTTGCAAAGAGCCTGAGAAAGTAGCTGGAATCCCCAGCACAGGCCTAAGGGCACGTCTACACTTAAAATACTGCATTGGCGCTACTACACCAACGCAGCTGTGTCACTATAGTGCTTTGGTGAAGATGCTCTATGCTGACGGGAGAGAGCTCTCCCACTGGCGTAGTTAATCCACCTCCCTGAGAGGCGGTGCCTATGTTGGGGGGAGAAGCTCTCCTGTCAATATAGCACTGTCTACACGGGGGTTAGGTTGGTATAACTACTTCGCTCAGGGCCCAGGGTGTGGATTTTTCACACCTCTGAGTGATGCACTTGTTTCGCTATAGGTCTGTAGTGTAGACCAGACCTAAGTGAGGCAGGAGGGGAAGTGGGCAGTGTGATCAGCCAGGACTCCCAAGTGGACACACCATAGTGGTGAACTAATTAATGGGGGGGCCCTACTGCCTCCCCATCTCCTCCTGAGTATAGGGGTCCCCTGGTAGCTAATCCTGGTAGGGAAGGATGGACCCTGCCACCAGCATCCCAAGTGGTGGGTGGAAGGAATGGGGCCATGAGGGCGGAGTCACGGGGGGTGGGAGGGTGGGCATACCTTGGTATGTCCAGAACTCCAGATTGATTTAATCTGGCTGGCCCTGGGAAAGGTTCCCAGCTCATTCATTAGGGTTATTACACATTGCGTTGTTACCCACATTTCATTATTCACGTACAGAGCAGCCAAATGGGTGCTGGTGTCTGACATGTAAACAGGTCCCTGACCCCAAGGGCTTGCAGTCTATACCTTGGTATGTCCAGAACTCCAGATTGATTTAATCTGGCTGGCCCTGGGAAAGGTTCCCAGCTCATTCATTAGGGTTATTACACATTGCGTTGTTACCCACATTTCATTATTCAAGTACAGAGCAGCCAAATGGGTGCTGGTGTCTGACATGTAAACAGGTCCCTGACCCCAAGGGCTTGCAGTCTATAAAGATGGATGCAAACCAAAGAGCAGGTAGGAAGCCAGCCGGGAGTGGCACGTCCCACCCACTCTCTCTGGAACATGCTCTGCTCGGATCCACACACATTGTGCGTTAAAAAGACCAGAGTCATTTACTCTCCCTCCCGGCCGAGCGGAGCTCAGTGCAGGATCAGAGAGGGAGGGCAGAGGTGGCTGTATGACAACTTTCCACCTCCTTATGGTATCTGCTTCTCGGGGGGGGGGCGCCTGGATCCCCAGCCCCAGGGACTGCTCTAGCTTACAGTCTGCTGCCATGGCCTGCAAACAGCCAGAGTGCAGTGCGGTCTGGCCACCCCAACATGCTCCCAGCTGGCCCCTATGAAGGAGGCTGGGAAGAGGATGGCAAATGGTCATTCTGCTGGTCCTGTGTGGCCAGGGATTCCCTCTTATGCCAGGGGATTCCCTCATGGGCAGGTCCAACTTGTTTCTACCTCTTTTATACCACACAGAGGCTGGGATTGAACCCAGAACTAGCCACTTTTGTCAGTGTTACTCACTTCCATCCCAACAAGGGTAAACTCATTTCTGGGGATCAAACTATCCAGATCACTCAGAGGCAGGGCAGCGCTGGGTGCAGGGTCCCCTGCTGCTGTGCACTGTGCAGCCCGGAATGATGGCTGTCAATATTACTGCCTGGTGAGAGGATCTAGGGGAATCGCTGGAGAGAAACCTCCTCCCACCCAGCACCTCCGGCCAGTGGGTTTTCAGACAACTGGCATCACTTTCTCCTGCCAATGGAGATGCTATAAAAAGAGTTTAATCGAAGACTAGATTATCTCCATGCCTCCTGGCCCCACTGTTCCAGCACCCCTGCCCAGGTGGCAGGGTTCGGGTTCAGCCCCAGGTGCTAGGGCTCTGGCTTCATTTCTGTGATTTACTGCTTGTTGCTTGTGTCCTGTCAGTGACTTTTAATAAAAATACCCTTGCCAAAATTGTACCCTTACCCATAACTCTTGGTGAGTTTGTGCCTTCTCTGTCTCTCTGAGCACTTTATCTGTTTGTGGGCCAGGAACTGTTGTCAGAATAGCATGATTTTCAGTGCTGCATCCTGCCTCCTGCTGCCCTTTCTGCTGTTAGCCCTGGATTGCCACAGGCCAGTGATAACAGATTATCCTAATGCCAGAGATTATGCCAGAGATTATTATGTGCTGGAAATGGCCCAACTTGATGATCACTTTAGATAAGCTATTACCAGCAGGAGAGTGGGGTGGGAGGAGGTATTGTTTCATGGTGTCTGTGTATATAATGTCTTCTGCAATTTCCACAGTATGCATCCGATGAAGTGAGCTGTAGCTCACGAAAGCTCATGCTCAAATAAATTGGTTAGTCTCTAAGGTGCCACAAGTCCTCCTTTTCTTTTTTTGAGATTATGCCAGAGATCACACCTTATACACAGAATGTTGGGCCTCCAAGAAATCATTAGAAAAATCTGCTCTCTCTCATCCATAGTGAATATTCCTTACTAAACATTTTACGGTTGCCCCTTTGGCCCAGGAGGTTAGCCAGAATGGGGGCCCTGCACGAGGAGAAATCAGTGATAACAGTCAGCTGTATTCTTTAGTGTAATCTTGTTCATTTGAGGGGGAAAATGCATCAAGTCCTGTTTCCCTGAACACAGTGCAAACAAACAGCAGCAGGTGATTTTCTCACTCAAAAATCCCCTCGTCTGCCACTTCAGTGAGCTCTGTGCCCAAAAAACTGTCTCATCTTTCTCGCAGGTTCATATACACGACGACTGTTTGCCTCTAACACGCAAAAACTGGAAAACATGGGTGGGGGGTATCATAGACCAGAGGAGGCTAAGCCTCCCCTAACCCAGGCCTGTGGCCCCCACCCATGTTCCCTCTCTCCCCTGAAGCTGGCAGGGGCTCTGCTCCAGCTGGTGGTTAGGGGCTGGGCGGCTCGGGCTCAGCATGAAATGTCCCCATTGACTTCACTTACTCACAGGAGTAAAGTTAAACCCCTGTGAGCAAGCGTCTGCAGGATTGGGCCCTTAGAGAGCTGCTGGCAAGGGGCAGTAAGGCCCAGAGCCCCAACAGTATTTAGGCACCTAACCCATGGGAGTTAGGTGCCTAAATACTTAGGAGAATCTGGGGCCGAAGTGCACTCCTTCCTCCCCCCTCCCCATTACACAATACCAGAGGGGAGCAGGGTAGGAGTTGTCTCTCTCAGAGGGCCTGTCCCCACAATCACACCCCTCCCAGACCTGCTCCAGATGTGGGCCAGATCATGCGCCAACTGACGCTTAGGTGGGAGAGACACAGCGATGCAGAATTGGGGTTCCCGCCTCGGAGATACAACCCAACCCCCACCCCGGAGTATCGAGGATGCTCCTGAGCCCATAACACTGGACGGCTGGCAGCATACAATGGGCAGCCTTACGGAGTGCTCAGGGCAGCGCCCTCAAAAGAGGGACACTCCCGGGAAAGCCTGGAGAACTGGCAACCCCGTTCAGAGCAGCCACAGGCTACCAACGAACGAGAACCTGGCAGCGCCTGTCCCTCTGCGGCTGCTGCAGCTGGCTCTGCCCCCTCCTGCGCATCAGCCACTGGCACAGCTACTCCTCCACTGTCTCCCCAGCACGGAGATCCAGTGCACTTCTCCTTGGAGCTCGGCTGGGGGGGACCCCAGCTCCGACTCCCACCTCGCTCCCAGGGGCGGCGCTCGGCTCCTGGCTTCCACCAGCCGCCTGTGACTGCCCTGGGCCTGGCACAGCTGTGGCCAGGCTCCAGCCATGCCCGCCTGTTTGGGTGTTGTTGCAGGAGGAGGCCCACAGGGATGTCTGTCTGCCTAAGTTGGCCTAGCGCAGGGGTCGGCAACCTTTCAGAAGTGGTGGGCCGAGTCTTCATTTATTCACTTTAATTTAAGGTTTTGCGTGCCAGTCATGCATTTTAACGTTTTTAGAAGGTCTCTCGCTATGTCTATATATTATAGAACTAAACTATTGTCGTGTGTACAGTAAGCAAGGTTTTCAAAATGTTTAAGAAGCTTCATTTAAAATTAAATTAAAATGCTGATCTTATGCCGCCGGCCCGCTCAGCCCGTTGCCAGCTGGGGTTCCGTTCACCTAGGCCAGCAGCGGGCTGAATGGGGCCTGCGGCCGGGACCCCGGCTGGCAAGGGGCCGGCAGCCAGAACCCCAGACAAACAGGGGGATAAGCGGGGCTGGCGACTGGGACCCCAGACCAGCAGTGGGCTGAGTGGCTCAGCCCGCTGCCACTCAGCCCGCTCCCGGTTTGGGGTTCCGTCCGCTGGCTCCTGCCAGCCAGGATCCCGGCTGCCGGCCCCGCTCAGCCTGCTGCTGGTCTGGGGTCCCGGCCCTGTCCACATAAAGTAGGTACCTACCTTCTCCCTGGTTCTAGTCTCTTTCTCTCTCTGCACTGAGAGGAGGGTGGGAGTGCGCTGAGAACAGGGCTGGGGGTGAAGGAGCAGGCTGGGGGTTGGGGCAGGAGGTTTGGGTGTGGAGTGCTTACCTGGGCAGCTCCCATTTGGTGCGAGGGGTGCAGGTGGGAATGTGGGGGGTGCAAGAGTCCGGGCATGGGGTGTGGGGGGCTTGGTATGTGAGGAGGGTGCAGGAGTCAGGGCAGGGGGCTGGGGGTGTGGGCTGGGGTCGTGGGAGTACTCCCAGCCCCCTGCCCTGAGCAGCTCATGGCAGGGGTCTGGAGGGGATATGCCCTGATTCCACTCTGCTTTTTCCTCTCCCCCTCCATAGCAAGGGCAGATCGGCAGCAGGGAGGGAGAGAAGGAGGGGCAGGAACCCAGCACGCTGGGGGAAGAGGCGGGGGGAGGGGGAAGCTTGCCTGCCCTGCAAGGAGAGAGCAGGGGGCCGGGGGCGGAAAAGAGCAGGCCGGGCAGGATTTTTAAAATTAAAAATTAAAAATTGGCTTGCGTGCCATCTTTGGCACGTGTTCCATAGGTTGCCGATCCCTGCCCTAGCGCCTGCATGGGGCTCACTCCCAGCTTCAGCTGCACTTTGAACCGTATCAGAATGTTGGGAACCATGAGGAAAGGGATAGATAAGAAAATATCATATTGCCGCTATATAAATCTATCACACACCCACGTCTTGAATTAGGAGGTTGGACTAGAGGTCCCTTCCAACCCTGATATTCTATGATACTGCGTGCAGATGTGGTCACCCCATCTCAAAAGAGTTATATTAGAATTGGAAAAAGGTTCAGAAAAGGGCAGCAAAAATTAGTAGGGGGGAACAGCTTCCATATGAGGAGAGATTAATGAGACTGGGACTTTTCAGCTTGGAAAAGAGATGACTAAGTGGGGGATATGATAGAGGTCTATAAAATCATGACTGTGTGCAGAAAGTAAATAAGGAAGTGTTATTTATTCCTTCTCATAACACAAGAACTAGGGGTCATCAAATGAAATTAACAGGCAGTAGGTTTAAAACAAACAAAAGGAAGTATTTTTTCACACAACGCACAGTCAACCTGTGGAACTCTTTGCCGGAGGATGTTGTGAAGGCCAAGACTATAACACGGTTCACAAAAGAACTAGATAAGTTCATGGAGGACAGGTCCATCAGTGGCTATTAGCCAGGATGGGCAGGGATCATGTCCGTAGCCTCTGTTTGCCAGAAGCTGGGAATGGGCGACAGGGGATGGATCACTTGACGATTGCCTGTCTTGTTCATTCCCTCTGGGACACCTGGCATTGGCCACTGTGGGAAGACAGGATACTGGGCTAGATGCACCATTCGTGTGACTCAATATTGATGTTCTTATTAAACTCCCCCTCTCTGCCCCCCTAAAACACCAGACAGAGATTGATTTGTTTCCCTGAGCACCACCGCTGGGAATTTGACGTGGCTCCCTGCCCACAGAGAGAGTCACATTTCTCCCCAGTCTGGAGCCCTTCCTAGACTGAAACTGTCAGCCACAGCTCACAGGAACAGCAGCAAATCAGCCAGATCTAAGGGGAACGCCCCATAGGCTGAGCAGAGGCTGAACACAGGGAAATGAAACTAACCCTGTCACGCTGCCATGGCCGCAGACAGCCCTGTACTAAGTCTCCAGGATGAACTCTCTTGTTCCATCTGCCTGGAGTATTTCAAAGAGCCGGTGTCTATCCACTGCGGGCACAACTACTGCAGGGCCTGCATCAGCCAGTTCTGGGGGGAGACGGATACAAACTTCTCCTGCCCCCAGTGCAGAGAAACCGCCCAGCAGAAGCTTTTCAGGCCCAACAGGGAGCTGGGGAAAGTTGTAGAAATAGCCAGGCAGCTGAGTTTCCAGGTCACAGTGACCGCCGGAGGGGAGCAAGGGTGTGAGACACACCGGGAGGCCCTGAAACTATTTTGTGAAACGGATCACCAACTAATCTGTGTGATCTGCAGAGAGTCGCAGGTTCACAGAGCTCACACGGTGTTCCCAGTGGAGGAGGCGGCCCAGGAGTACAAGGTAAGGCCTGGGTGTCTTGTGTTTCAGAGTAGCAGCCGTGTTAGTCTGTATCCGCAAAAAGAACAGGCGTACGTGTGGCACCTTAGAGACTAACAAATTTATTTGAGCATAAGCTTTCGTGAGCTACAGCTCACTTCATCGGATGCATACAATGAAAAATACAGTGGGGAGATTTTATATACACAGAGAACATGAAACAACGGGTGTTACCATACACACTGTAACGAGAGTGATCAGGAAAGGTGAGCTATTACCAGTTTTGTTTTGTTTTGATGATAGTTATTTTCTATATTTTGGCTGGCATAGTGCCCCAGTGAAAGTCCCCAGAGCAGGGGGCAGCCGGCCCGCGCCGGACGCTTGGAGAGAAGTGAAAACACCAGCGGTATAGTGACTGAACCGTGACAGCATCACTTTGGCTGAAGACAGGTTGTAGGTAATGCATAGTCATGGATCCCGAGGACAGCTAGCAGAGTGGCATTGGTGGCATAGCAGTTAGCATGGCTGCTTTCCAAGCAGTCTGTCTGGGTTCAGTGCCAAACAAGCACGGTGTTTTCCTCAGCTCTTCCCCTGCTTTTACCACAGCAAAGCAGTGTTGCCAAGCAGAGAGAGGAGAGGCGCTCCCTTGCCATACCGAGGGCTCTGTGTGGCACAGTGGATAGCGTGTTGGACTGCTAGGGAGCAGTGCCTGGCCTGCCTGCATGACGACAGTCATTCAAAGGCTGTGTGTTCAGATCCCACCACAGTCACTTTAGCTGCTTTCCTGGCTACCATTGTGGCTTGTACGCAATAAGTAGGGCCCTACCAAATTCACGGGCCATCTTGGTCAATTTCACAGTCATAGGATTTTAAAAATCGTAAGTGTCATGATTTCAGCTATTGAAATCGGGAATTTCACGGTGTTGTAACCGTAGGGGTCCTGACCCAAAAAGGAGTTGGCGGAGGGGGTTGGAGTGCTCTTGCTGCTGGCGGCGGTGCTGCCTTCAGAGCTGGGCAGCTGGAGAGTGCTGGCTGCGGGCCAGGAGCCCAGCCCTGAAGGCAGAGCCGCCGCCCACAGCGGTGCAGAAGTACGGATGGTACTGGGTATGGGATGGTATGGGATGGCCACCCTTACTTCTGCGCTGTTGCCTGCAGAGCTGGGCCCTCAGTCAGCAGCTGCCGCTCTCCGGCTGCCCAGCTCTTAACTCAGTGCAGGAGTAAGGGTGGCAATACTGCTACCCCCTTAAATAACCTTGCAACCCCCCTGCAACACCATTTTGGGTCAGGACCCCAATTTGAGAAATGCTGGTCTCCCCCTGTGAAATCTGTATAGTATAGGGCAAAAGCTCACGAAAGACCAGATTTCACAGGGGAAGACCAGATTTCACAGTCTGTGACGCGTTTTAGTGGCCGTGAATTTGGTAGGGTCCTAGCAATAGTCAGCCAATTGAGTGCAGCCAAATGGGGCCAAGACAAGGGCCGAAAGGCGCGCCTGGCTACCAGTAGGTAGAAGCCTCTACCTGCGTCTCCGCTGCGCAGGGAGACGTGTTTAACCCCCTAGAGAATTAAGGAAAAAATGGGAAGGAGAAAAAGAAACCAAAGCCTCTTCCAATGGCTGAGGCCTGGTACAAGCCTTCTGTGGCTGCTCCTTTCAGGCCTATCTGGGTGCCCCCTTCTGGCCATACCAGGGTTGGGGCACTGCCACTGAGCAGTGGGCAGCCGGGGTCCAGCAATCCCTGGCCTCACACTGAAGAGCCCAACTTTTAAGCCTCTCCACTAACTTAGGTGTCGACTCTTAAGCCACCCCACCTTGTGCTGCAGCCCCAGTATTTAGCCTTCTTGTGTGGGTTCTCCTGCTGGGGAGAACGGGCCCTGCTGGGCTCCATTTGAGGAGGAAACCTGGGCCGGAAAGAATTGTGGTCAGCTGGTCAAGCTCGTGCCCCAGCAGCTCAGGCCAGTGCTCCGACGAGTGGGGGAGGCAGCTGAGGAGGGCGGCAGGCCCGTGGCCTTGGGACCCAGAGAGGGGAAGAGAGGAGGTGGCCAGACACTCCTCCTGGCAGGCTCGCCTTGCTCTCCTTCTCCTCTCAGATGTGCCCTCCTCTCCTCAGACTGGCCATTCCCGCCTCTGGCACCTGGATTCTCCCCACATCCCGAGCAGGGAAGCCCCCTGCGCCAGGTGTTGCGGGGCCCTTTCCCAATTTGCTGGAGGAGTCCGCCCTGGAGTGTAGGTCTTGGGGGAAAAGGCAAAGGCTTGTCTCAAAGGCTGATTTTCCAGAGATGGCAGCCAGGGAGCTGCTCTGCTTGGCACCTAGGCTCTGCTTTCACCCTCTCTATTGAGAGTGAAGATGAAGATTAAACCACTTTAGCCCTTCAGCTCCACGGAAGGTTTCTGTCCAGCCTGAGCTGGCTGTAAGACACCTGGGCTAGGATGTGTAGCACCCCGTGAATGTCCCCACCAGAGACTGTCCCTGGAGCGGGTGGCAGCTGGTCTGTGCCGGACTTTGGGAGCCAGCCACCAGAACCCCTCAGGGCTCAGGAGGGAAGTGAAAAAAACAGCAGTGTAGATAATTGAACTCCGCCAGTGTCACTTTGGCTGCAATCTGGCTGAAAACAGGTTCTAGGTAATGCATAGTCATGGATCTTGACAGCTCCCAGTAAGGCAGCATTGGTTGTGTAGTGGTTGGCATGGCTGCTTTCCAAGCAGTTCGTTTGGGTTCAATTCCCAGCCGGCTCAGTGTTTTCCTCACATCTTCACCTGCTTTTACCACAGCAATTGCAGTGTTGCAAAGTAGAGAGAAGAGATGAGGTGCTGAACCCTTCCATCGCGCAGTGGAAAGTGTTTTGGACTTCTAAGGAACACCACCTAGTATGGTTTGGTTTGACAGTCACTCAAAGGTTGTGGGTTCAAATCCTCCCAGAGTCACTTTAGCTGGCTGCCATTCTGGCTTTTACAGAATAGACAGCCACTTGAGGACAGAAAGGCGCACCAGGCCACTTGGCCACTCTGAGGGGAGGAGGGTCCAGGCCAGCCGGTGCCAGAGGGAGGCCCTCTCTTGTGCACAGGGCTTGGTAGGGAGGACAGACTCCCTGATTCCTGCTGAGGAAACTGTCCACAAACACACACAAAAAGTTAGTTCCAGCCATGCTATTTTTCTTTGCTCAGAAACAAATCCAGACCCGGCTGCAGACTCTGAAGGAAGAGAGAGAAAAGCTCCTGGGGTTGAAAATGTCAGCAGAAGGGAGAAGCCGGGAGTATCTGGTACGTGTGTCCAGTGTTATCACTCAGCAGAGACATGGTGTAGGAGTCTGTCTCCCTGGATGAGTGTGGGGATGGGGGTGTATGTGTCTCTGACCACGTCTGGTGGGATCACGGGGAACCAATATTCCAGTCAGTTCCTGCCTGGGGATGGTCTCACATGGCTTAAACTGACCTTTGCCCTCCCTGAATTCTGGGCCCTCCATGCAAGTTAGAGCAGCCTCGGGGATGCACAAGCTGACTTTGGCTCCCCAAGGGGCCCGAGTAGCAGAGACCAGCTGGGATGCAGTGGGCTTTTTCCACACTGCTGTTGTACCTCTTATTCCATAGGCTGGGAGCAGGACTATTGTCAAACATAAATGCCATTCTCCCCTGGTTGGGGCAACCCGCAGCACAGGGTTATTCTCAGTGCAATTCAAAAAGGCCTGAGAATTGGGCTTCCCGTGTCTGTGCATGTCGCCCTTTGGGGATATCCCTGTCTCTCCATGGGCTGGATTCTCCCAGTGATTTCTACCCTTCAGTGAGGCTGGACCAGATCCTGAGGATCTCAGAACAGCCCTGAGGGAGCTCAGCAGCTGCTACAGCCATGGTAGGGATGCAGTTGCTACTCTGGCCAGTGCAGGCTTTGGGGCCATGGCCCTGCCTCCTCCCTTCCCAGACATCAGAGAAAGTAGGACCAAGACGGATGTGCTGGGCAAAATCTTCTCTCTGACAACTCCGAGAAAGTTCCTCTCTAAATGGCGAGTTCTGAAGTTTGGATCTGCAATGAAATTTGCCCCATTGCACACTCAGGGCCCAGGGAAATATCCCCTGACCCTCTTCACATCCCTGACCTGCCTTTTCCCTCTTTCTGTCTGTTCATGGCAGGAGGAGACAGACGCCCAGAGGCAGAAGATCATGTCCGAATTTGAGCGGCTGCGCCAGTTCCTGGAGGAACAAGAGCGACTCCTGCTGGCCCGGCTGACAGAGCTAGAGAAGGGGATGACAAAGATGAGGGATGAAAATGTCACCAAACTCTGCGAGGAGATTTCCCATCTCAACGAGCTGATCCGTGAGATGGAGGGGAAGTGTCGGCAGCCAGCAAGTGAATTCCTACAGGTGAGATCTTGGCTCCTGGTATAGACTTGGCAGGCTGGGAAATATTATGTGAATCACACTATTGCACCCATTATAAAGCTGGAGGAACGGTGGCCCAGCCAGATGATGTAACTTACCCAAGTCACTAAGGGTGTCCAGGGCAGTTCAAGGAACAAAGCCCAGATCTCCTGCGTCCAAGGTCAGTGCTTTAACCACAAGGCTGCCGGCTGGAACAGGAGCCTGGGCTCTGTCTTTGCAATGCGACGGTGCTAACCGTGACGCTGCCGAACGCACCTCCCTGGGAATGGGGCGTGTGCCCCCTTCACCCGTGGGACATAGAAATAGGTTCAATGACTATGCGTTCTTTGTTATCACTAATAGACTGAGCTTCCTTTCTTCTCTCTAGGACGTCAGAAGCACCCTGAGCAGGTACGTGGCATCTTCTCAGTCCCCTTTCTCGCTTCACTGTGCTTGGGCCCGTGTCCAATCCTCATCTCCTTCACAGACAACAGCAAAGCATGCCGGGCAGGGTATTCAGGCATTTGCCCCCCTCTGGTGAAGCAAAACTTGGGCTTGATGCTCTTTAATTATTAACCTGAATATAGGAACGTGCTATAAAAACTCCATGGCTCACCTGTGCCACAACAACTGGCACTGTCTACACCGGGGTTAGGTCAGTAAAACTGTATTGCTCAGGGGTGTGGATTTTTCACACCCCTGAGTGACAGCGTTATACCGATGTAAGTTTGTAGTGTAGACCTGGAATTAATCCAAAGAGTGACAGAGCTGTAGTGATCTGCCAATTCAAAGTGTCTGTCAGGGTGGACCCAAAGTGTGTTTCAGGATTCTGGCTCTGTCAGATATCAAACAGCAAAGAGATGGAAAATTTTCCTGTGACTTTGCTTTATTTCCATCATTCAGCTTCCAAGCCCACAGGAATGAGCTTTCTTGCAGGTAACATTTCCAAGGTGCAATAGGGCCATTAACCAATCCTTTGTATTGTGATGTTTCTTGATGGCCCATCTGATTTTGACAGTCCCTCTGGGTGGGCTGGGGGGACAGTTCCCATGCCTGGGTTCCCAAATTCACAGCAAACATTCTCAAAGTTATAGAGCATACATATACATATTTTTTATAGCATGGAATATCGACATTACAAGTGAGATTAGTGCGGGCAGCAATTTACAAGCATTTCACAGAATCTCAATACTAAATACATTCTTATAAGACTAATAGCTATTCTGAGCAAAACTAACACACAAGTGAACCGGTCTGGTCTCAAGCTATGAGTTTTCCTGTTCTTCGCTAATGCCTGCAGCCCGGGCAAGAGCTGGCATCTGGCCTGCCAGCGTCACAGGGGTCACTATAAGAGAGACTTGCTCCGCCATTGGTTGGGCTGGACCTGTTCTGAGGCTGGGTTACACAGAGAAATGTGCTCAACTTAACAGCTTTCACAGCCCATCTGCTTCCACTGACATGTGACTGATATTAAATGATGAATGCCAAAATAATGGAGAATAACAATGAAGTAATCAAATGATGAATCAAAACAGCCTGTCTCCTAGGTGCGAGAAGGGGCAATTCCAGCAGCCAGTGGAGATTTCTCCTGAGCTGGAGAAGAGACTCAGCGATTTCTCTCCGAAAATCCTTGTTCTAAAGGAGACGCTGAAGAAATTGAAAGGTACGACCAGGAAGGGATCTAGGAAGGGAAATAAAAAGTTGTCTCTAGAATTGTGGGATTTGCTGACCAATCAACTGCTAATTTAAAACTAACAGAAAAGAGATAGATCAATATTCTTGAATGAGGGGACAGGGCTGGCGAATTTTCTAGGGCAAATGAAATTCTGATTTCGAAACAACTATGATATGAATGTGAATCATTGTCACCTTAACTTGTTTGCCTGAATTATAGAGGAATGCAATCTCTTTGGAGGAAGCAAGCGTTACGGCCATACAGAGTGCTCTGATCTTATTTCTGCCTGGGTTGAATTTCAGTCTGGCCTACTTTGATTTTCATGCAGGTTGTAAGGAGAGTGGTCACTTTGGATAGGCTATTACCAGCAGGAGAGTGAGTTTGCGTGTGTGGTTTTTGGAGGGGGGTGAGGGGGTGAGAGAACCTGGATTTCTGCAGGAAATGGCCCACCTTGATTATCATACACATTGTGAAGACAGTAGTCACTTTGGATGGGCTATTACCAGCAAGAGAGTGAGTTTGTCTGTGGGGGGGCGGAGGGTGAGAAAACCTGGATTTGTGCTGGAAATGGCCCAACTTGATGATCACTTTAGATAAGCTATTACCAGCAGGAGAGTGGGGTGGGAGGAGGTATTGTTTCATGGTGTCTGTGTATATAATGTCTTCTGCAATTTCCACAGTATGCATCCGATGAAGTGAGCTGTAGCTCACGAAAGCTCATGCTCAAATAAATTGGTTAGTCTCTAAGGTGCCACAAGTCCTCCTTTTCTTTTTGCGAATACAGACTAACACGGCTGTCACTCTGAAACCTGAAGTCTGGCCTCAATAGAAATTCCCTGGGCGTAAATAAAGTTCATGACTGATCAGAGAGGACAACACAAGTCTCATGCATGAAGTCCTCCTTACACCATATTAAGTGGACTTAAGTCATGCACAGGTTGATCATTCTACATGGGGGAGGGGAGACATTTCACATTCACTCTTAGGCCTTGTCTACACTGCCACTTTACAGCGCTGCAACTTTCTTGCTCAGGGGCGTTAACCTCCCCCCCCACCCCCGAGTGCTGCAAGTTTCAGCGCTGTAAAGTGGCAGTCTAGACAGTGCACCCGCGCTGGGAGCTACTCCCCTTGTGGAGGTGGTATTTTTACAGCGCTGGGAGAGCTCACTCCCAGTGCTGGCATGCCCTTAGGGCTTGTCTACACTTCCATTTTATAGCGCTCTAACTTGCTGGCTCAGGGGGGTGAAAAATCACCCCCCGGAGCGCAGCAAGTCTGGGCCGCGCTCCCAGCGCTCGGAGCTAATCCCCTCGTGGAGGTGGATTACCAGGAGCGCTGGGAGACCTCTCTCCCAGCGCCTGCGCGGGACCACACTCGCACTTCAAAGCGGTGCCGCAGGACGTAGCGTAGCTAGGGGGGAAGCGGGGCAGCGGCTGCTCCCCCACCGAGCAGAAGTGACGCCTCTTTAATTACTTGGCGCCTTTACAATTTTTACTCACCCGGCGGCGCTCCGGGTCTTCGGCGGCGGGTTCGGGGGGAGCAGAGATGAAAAAAGGCACCACCCCCTGGTACTCACCCGGCGGCTCTCCGGGTCTTCAGCAGCACTTCGGAGTCGGGTCCTTCACTCGCTCCGGTCTTTGGTGGCACTGCGGTGGCGGGGGAGGGCCTTCAGTGCCGAAAAGCAGAGCGAGTGAAGGACCCGATGCCAAAGTGCTGCTGAAGACCTAGAGCGCCGCCGGGTGAGTACAAGCGGGTGGCGCCTTTCTTAATCTCCCCTCCCCCTGTTTTTTCCACCTGGCTACGCCACTGCCACGGGAGCGCTCCCGCGGCAGCGCTTTGAAGTTTCCAGTGTAGCCATGCCCTTAATTTCTCTTTCTGTCTGGGTATCTCTGACCCTTTCCTTCTGCGTTTGGCCCAGCCGGCAAGCACATGTATCCTGATTATTTGTAAAACCGGGCCTTCACTATTAAAGCTGGTCAAAGCATTTCATTCAAAAAAAGTTTGGTAGAAATTCCCACCCCCCCTCAAAAAAACACTTCCAAAACCACAACGAAAACAAACAGAAACAAACAAACAAACCCCCCTGATTTTGTTTTTATTTTTTTCCCCCAAAAATTCTCTAAATTTTTATTTTCCAGGTCGTCATCCCCCTCCCCATTCTTTTTTGGCACCGAATACAAGTGGGGTATTTTTGTTTTGGTTTTTCACTTTTACATTTTTCTTTCTCTTTTGCCACCATGTAATATTTAAACACTTCTTCTTGCTACGTCCCCAAATTCATCCCAGCTCTGGTTATGGACGGCAGAAATCCTGCCATAACGTGTCAGCATGACATCTCATCTTTCTCCTCTCTCTCTAGACACCCTGCCCTCCGAACTGGAGAGAAAATGGGGTGAGTCCCTCTGGGAAAGGTGGGGCCGGGGAAGAAGGCTGCAAATGGGAAGAGATCATAACAGTTTGTGTTGGTGACCCTGGATTCACTTGCTGAAGAAGCTTCTGAGATCAAACAAAACCTAAGCTGTTATGACTAGAGAATGGGCATTCCAGAGAGGGGGACGGCTTTAAACACTCCAGCATATTAACCCCTTAACTGGTTGGACCGAGCCTCTTGCTGTCTCCGGTCATCCTCTTCGATCTCTCTCTCTTGCTGGGTTGGGGGGTCTCCCTTCACCCTGTCCTTGGGGACTCTCTCCTGGGTGCTCCATTTTGTCCACCCAGGTGGGGAGGAGACCCTCTCCTGCTGGTGCCTCCTTCTCTTCCTCCCCTTGTGGGCTGGGGGCCCTTTCTTGTCCTTGCCATCCATCCCCCGTTTGCTGGGGCAGAGGAGTGTCTCATCACCCCTCCTCCGCCTTCCACATGCTACTGACCCATCCCTCTGCCCCACGCCCAGTGTCAATCCCCAGCCCCTTCCTTCTGGAGTGGGGTTTGCACAATGTCCCTCCTGTGTAGGGTCCTACCAATTTCACGGCCTTGAAAAACGCGTCACAGACTGTGAAATCTGATCTCCCCTGTGAAATCTGGCTTTGACGGGGGAGGGACATGGCTGGGGGTGCCCCAGCCTTGGGCTCCCACTGTGGGCCGGGCTCCAGCTACTAGTCCCAGTCCAGGCTGGGGAGGGACAGGACTTCCTCTTCTCCTGCAGGGGCTGCCCCGAGAGGTGGGTCAGACTCACCTCCCCCCAGGTGCAGGAAGCTCTGCAGATGCTGGCTGGGACAGCTCCTGATCCCCCCATACCCTGCGACCCTCACTTCTGCGCTGTGGCTGCTGGTGGTACTGGCTTTAGAGCCTGGCGCCCAGCCAGCAGCCGCTGCTCTCCGGCTGCCCAGCTCTGAAGGCAGAGCCCCCACCAGCAGCAGCGCAGAAGTGAGGGTGGCAATCCCACAACCCCCCTACAATAGCCTTGTGACCCCCCCATGACCTCCTTTTGGGTTGGGACCCCCACGGTTACAACACTGTCAAATTTCAGATGTAAACACCTGAGACCGTGAAAATCCCACGGCTGTGACATCGACCAGAGTAGGTCCCTACCAAATTTATGGTCCATTTATTTGCCATCTCCTGCTTCCTCCCTCCTGGCTGGCAGGGCTGGGGAGGCATCTTCCCAGCAGCCCTCCCTATAGGCGCCGACTCCGTGGGTGCTCGGGGGCTGGAGCACCCACAGGGAAAAAATGGTGGGAGCTGAGAACCCACCGGCAGCCCCCCATCAGTTCCCCCTCTGCCCCCAGTGTTTGCTGTCTGCTGGCAGGCCCCACTCATCAGCACCTCCCCCACCCCCCCTGCAGCCTCCTGCCCGCTGGGAGGGGGAGGAGCGAGGGCACACGGGTTGGAGGGAGGGGGTGGAACTGAGCGGAAAGAGGCGGGGTGGGGTGGAGTGGGGGCGGGGAGAGGAGGGATGGGGTAGGGCCTTGGAGGAAAGGGTGGAGTAGGGGCGGGGCCTGGGGGCAGAGCACCCCCCCGCACATTAGAAAGTCGGTGCCTGTGGCCTCCCTCCCCTGCTCTCTCCCTGCTGCCGGGAGCGGGGCAGCCCCTGCAGGGGGACCAGGGAGATGCCACCGGGGAGGAGGCAGAATCTGCAGCCAAAAACATCAGCTATAACAGCACCTCTAGGGCCTGGGAGGAAGGCCACGGAGAAATCCCTGCTCAGCCCCAGCACAGAGGCAGCTCCCTGCTGGGGCAAGGCAGGAAATCGGGAAGGGTCCCAGCCGGGACGGGGCTGCTGGGGAGTGTGAGAAATGGTCCCAGCCTCCCCCAGGGCCGAGCTCTGCCCCTCACGCTCGGATTCTCTCCCCCCAGCGAGTGTGACTCTGGATCCAGACACGGCTCATCCCGAACTCGTCCTGTCTGAGGATCGGAAAGGCGTGAGGAGGGGACACAAGCGGCAGCTTCTTCCCGACAATCCGGAGAGATTTGACGCTGAGCTCTGCGTGCTGGGCTGTGAGGGGTTCACCTCGGGGCGACATTTTTGGGAGGTGGAGGTGGGGGATGGAGGAGGCTGGGCCGTGGGAGTGGCCAGAGAGTCTGTGAGGAGGAAGGGAGAGTTTATCTTTCGACCTGAGAAAGGGATCTGGGCTGTGGGACTGTGGAAGGGTCGGTACTTGGTTATCACCTCTCCTGCGACCCCTCTGTCTCTGAGCTGGGTGCCCAGGAAGATCCGGGTGTCTCTGGACTATACACAGGGGCAGGTGGCATTTTTTGATGCGGATAGTGAAGCCCCGATCTTCACTTTCCCACCGGCCTCATTCATGGGGGAGCGAGTCCACCCCTGGCTCTGGGTGGAGATGGGATGCCAGCTCAGGCTGTGCCCCTGAGACGTGGGGTGAAATTCACCGCTGCACCTTTCCTCCAGGCAGAGGCTCCCCCGGCACCTGTACTCCCCGTTTCTGGGACTCTGGCCAAGTGCAGGAAGCCTCTGAACTGACACAACCTCAGGTTGCTGGATGTGATTAGGGCAGAGAGCCCAATCCCATTGCCCAGTCTGGCCCTAGCCACTCTGATTCTGGAGCGCTCTGGCAGTCTGCAGGTCCGATGGAGGGAGAGGGAGCCACAGGGTAGGGACAAAGGTGGGGACTGGAGAGCAGTTTTACTCCAGTGACTTCACTCCTGATTTACACCAGGGTAGGTGAGAGGGGAATCAACCCCAGTGACTCCCAAGGGGTCACTCCTGATTCACACTGGAGTGAGTGAGGCCAGGAGGAAATCACCTCCAATGGGAGTGACTCCTGATTGACACTGGTGTGCATGAGAGGGGAATTAGCCCCAATTATTCCAATGGGAGACATGGCTAGAAAGGGTTAAACATCCTGCAAAATAAATAACCCTCAAAAGACATGTAGGGAGATAATGTTTGTGTTTTTTTGTATTTACATATGTATGAGTAGGGTCTACAATGTAATCAACAGTCCCTGTCTATGCTGTATTCTGATAATTCAGAGGTCAAAAGAAGAGCCTATCATTTAAATGAATTGTAAACATGGGATATCTCGGTATTCATCTCTCTTTGAAATGTACTTTGAATGGTGGAGGAACAAGCAAATGGCCTTATGTTAATTCCTATAGCTAAGTACTGGTGATGTACCTCCTTCAAAGTCACCTAATTACCTTTTGTTCCCTGAGTAACTCCAACTTGTCAAAAGACATGAAATTGTATAAAGGATCCTTGGATCCTGATTCTATCACCTCAGATTTGCTTAAGCGTCATCAGGGGAAGTTTGAGTCGCAAGATTGAGGTTCCAGTTATGCTGGTACTCACTGAAGGTGATATTGGACATTGGACTATAATCTATGAAGACAGGTTTCAGGGTAGCAGCCTTATTAGTCTGTATTCGCAAAAAGAAAAGGAGGACTTGTGGCACCTTAGAGACTAACCAATTTATTTGAGCACAAGCTTTCGTGAGCTACAGCTCACTTCATCGGATGCAAGTGAGCTGTAGCTCACGAAAGCTTATGCTCAAATAAATTGGTTAGTCTCTAAGGTGCCACAAGTCCTCCTTTTCTTTTTATAATCTATGAAGTATTTCTGAAAGAACTCTTTGCAGCCACAAAGCTCACCATCTGTGCTATGAATCTGCACCTCAATAAATTGAAATCATGTCTGTATGTATATTGATCTTTTAACCATACTCTTTGTCTTTTGTTTTTAAATAAATTTTAATTTAGTTAATAAGAATTGGCTATAGTGTGTATTTGGGTAAGATCTGGAATATTATTAGCCTGGGAGGTAATGTGTCCGATCTTTTGGGATTGGTAGAACCTTTTCTTTTATATGATGAAGTAAGATTTACAGAAATTTTCAACATATTTGACGTGGGTACCTGGATGGAGGCCGGAGGCTGGATCACTTCAAGGGAACTGTGTTGTTTGGACTTCTGAGTAACCAGTGAGGTAATAAAGAAGCTGTTTTATGCTGGCGTGGTAAATCTAAGTATTGGAATATCCACCAGCTTTATGGGGATTGTCTGCCCCATTCTTTGCAGTTCACCCTGATTGAGTGACCATAGCTGGCCTGCACTAGGACCCCGGTTACAGTACTCCTGATTGACACTGGTGTGAATGAGAGAGGAATCAGCCCCAGTGACTCCAATGGGAGTGACTCCTGATTGACACTGGTGTGAATGAGAGAGGAATCAGGCCATGTATCTTGTATCCCAAATAAGTTACTGGGCATCACTTCATGCAAAGTCAATAAATAGATGCTAGCACCTGTGAGTTCAATGGCAGATGCACTCATTGTATGCCAGAGCTGCTCCTGGTCCTAGGAAAAGGGTGACTACAGCCTTGGAGTGGGAGAGACTGGCCCAGTTGTCTTGGCCGGGTTGGTGCAATCCAAGTCGAGGGCACTGAACAGGATTCCCCTTTCTGTGCCTGTGTGTTTCTGTGGTGCCGGCTGCCTCTGTCCCAAACCCACACGGGCCGTAGCCGCTTTGAACCCTGCAACAGCTGGCATGATGATCTTTATTAGGTCATGTCTGTGCAAGGGCTGAGGCTGGCTCCAGCTCTGCAGGTGGCCTGACACCTACGTGACCCCACAGGGGTGCGCACTGTGAGACGTCTACAGTGAATGAAGGCATCCCAGCTCAGGGCAGGCTCCCCCAGTGAGCGGGCTTCCAGTCAGGGGCACTGGAACAGGGGCGCCAGGGGCCATGGCCCCATCACTTTTAAAAGTGGAGGGGGTCTGTGGGGACTAGAACCACGAGTGCCGGAAGCTCCCTAGAAGTGGGATGACCACCGGTGCCCGGACTGCCCCTCCCCTCGAGGCCCTGCCTGCTCTCTCCCCCTCCCCCTGTGGCCCCGCCCTCGGTCCTCCCCCATTCTGCCCCAAGTCCTCGCCCCACCTCTTCCCCCAAGGCCCCGCCCTTGCTCCGCCTCCTCCTGCTCCTGTTCCGCCTCTTCCGCTGAGGTCCTGCCCTCGTTCTGCCTCTTCCTGCTCCTGTTCCCCCGAGGCCCCGCCCACCAGCCCACCACTCCTCTCCGCCTCCTCCCTCCGTCTCCCGGGTCTGTGGGCTGGCCGGCCTCTCTGCACCTCTACGATAGGGCTGTGTGCGTGATCCCATGAACCCTGTGGAGAGAAACACCACAGAACGTACCACCTGGGAAAGTCAGACTGACAGCTTCCCTTGTGGCCCCGGTGACCTATGTAAGCCCAGGAGGAGTTCCAGGAACTGGCAGCACAACAAGCAGGACTTCCCTGCCAGCCGTAGTGATGGACCTGCCTCTTGGCCTGCTCTTGGAAGCCTGACCTTGGCTCTGACGCCTGGTCCCTGACTTTGGCTCTGACCCTTTGCTCTGCCTCTGGCTCTGACCTTTGGTGCCGTTCTTGGGCTCTGACCGCCACTGCTGTCACTGCTAGGTCTGACTGCCCCTGCTCTGACCATTAGGCCATGAGCACCCAAGCCCTGGTCATGAGACTAGCTCCTGCCTCTCGGAGAGGTGCCTAACCTACAGTGACAGAAAACCCCCTTCCATCGCTGTAGGAATCATCTGCATGACAACACTACAGGGGCCCAGCTACGGCTCTGTAGCTGCACCACTGTGGTACCAGCAGTGTAGACGTGGCCAGTCTCCTGGGGGATAGACCATATAGCAGCTACAGCATTAAAACCCAGAACAACTCAGTCAGATTGTTTCTGGAGGTGGGGCAGAGGGGTGACACTGAGGTCCAGCAGCATTTAGTGGGTCTGCGGCCTGCCCACAACTAAGCTCCACCCCAGAGAATGAGGCTGTAGTTTTCTACCTTCTCCTGTTCTTCCCTGAGTGCCCCTCCCCTACCCCTACCTTTGTGGTCATTTGTCTTGCTTTGTGCGATGAGTGAGGGAAAAAGGGATGAAGCAGCGGGGAAAGATGAGAGTTTCTTTAATTTTCCTCTTAGTTGGAAATGTCTGCTTGATGAACATTCCAGGCATGTGGGCCTTTGGTTTGCACAAGCAGAAGCCACATCTACACTACAAAATTAAGTTGATCTAATTCATGTTGGCGTACAGCCCATTCAGCAATTACACTGCACTTTGCTCCTTGTGTCAGCACAGCATGGCCTCACCGGGAGCAGTTGTACCGATTGTACTGTCAGCACAGGGCATTGTGGGATAGCTCCTGGAGGCCGGTAGCAGTTGACGGAAGCAATGCAGTGTCTACACTGACACTGCATTGACCTAACTACATCGGCCATGACTCTACGCTGCCCATGGAGGTGGAGTTATTAAGTTGCCGTAGCAGGGCAGTTTCATCAGTGGGAGTGAAATTTTAGTGTAGACACTGTCATAGTTAGCCTTACACAAACTGCCTAACTCTGTAGTGTAGACCAGACCAGAGAGAGACAGAGAGTGCATACTGCCAGCATCCAGGTACCATGCTGGGGGTTGAAAGCAAAGAAACAACCATCTCCTTTTGTTTCTGGTTCCTCCTGTGTTCAGAGAAAAAGGACTTTGTACGCCCCTTGTCAATAAACAAAAATACATCAGCGAAAATACCAGACTCCATTGTTAATGTGCACTCCCATCTGGAAACTCCCCAGGCCCTAAACTTCGACTGTGGCCGGTTACCAGCTGTGTCCACCCAGACCCACAGGGCCCCAATCTGACCCTGATCTGTTCACATATTGCAAACCTTCCCCACTCTGGCCTAGGGTTACCACCTTTGAAATGGAAAAAACCCAGCACCCGTCCCCACACAAGGCAAACCCATGGCAACCTCAACCCCTAACCACAAGGAAACCTCGCACCCCCCCTTCAACAGCCACTTATAGTATCTAGAGAGAGAACACATATAGATAAGATTGGTAACATCACTGATAACAAACAGGCCCTTGTTTTATCAGCACATTTTGCCAGCCAGTCTTTGTAGTCTGTTTCGTTTAGGCAGTTGTCATTGAATGTGCTGTTTCTGATGCCAGCTTTTTTTTTTTGCCTAGCTCCTTGCTCTCGCACAAACCCCTGTGTTGGTGGGCAGACAGCTGCTGTGTTGATCCATTGTCTCTTAAATTATGGCAGTGGGAACACTGCAGCATCTTTAGCTGGGCATGGAACTTTTAACATTAGACATCCGATGAAGTGAGCTGTAGCTCACAAAAGCTTATGCTCAGATAAATTGGTTAGTCTCTAAGGTGCCACAAGTACTCATTAGACAGCCAGTGCATTGTGAGAATAATGCAAAGCTTTAGACGCATGTAAAACAAACCCAGCAGATTAGATTATTTTTTCTGGCAACCGGCAAATGCATAAAAAAATGCCCAGGCCGGCCTAGGCACAGGAACTAGAGATGCGGGGGGGGTGCTGCAGCACCCCCAGGTTTTACGTGGGGCTTGGCTGCCGGCCCTGCACCTGGGCTCCGTTCCTGGCCCCGCAAACAGGGTCCTGGCCCCGCACCGGACGCTCCACTTCTGGCCCCCCACGTGGGGTCCCGGCTCCTGGCCCCACTTCTGGGGCTCTGCTGCCAACCCCGCGCCCAGGGTCTCGGCCTTGTGCCCGAGGGTCCTGGCTGCCGCGCCGGCCCTGCGCTAGGGGTCCCAGCTGCCGGTCTCAGCTCCCTTACCCCTGTCTGGGTGCCCCGCTCCTGAAGACAGGGCCCTGCTCTCGGCCCAAGCTCGGGGGCGGGGTGCGTGTGTGTGCAGACAGGGGTAAGGGAGCTGGCTTTCAGCACCCCACTATTAAACATGTTCCAGCACCACTGCAGGCCGGTCAAATACAGGCCAAGTGGTAACCCCACTCTGCCCCCTGCCCCCCGACAAAACACCAGATTTATTCTCTTCCTCCCACAGTGTCACCCCCAGGGATTTAAGGTGATAAGGTTCCCAGCACAGAGAGGGGTCACATGTCTCTCCATCGCCCCTGGGGCTGGAACTGCTATTCAGGACCCATTACAGCCCAGCCAGCCAGGGCTGGCCCAGGCATGGAAACACCCCTTTCCTGCAACAGACAGAACACATGAAAATTTCACCAACAATTCCCCCTGCTAGCTAGATTTGCTGCTTCCTGGAGGAGCCCTCAGCCATGGCCACTGTAGAGCATCTCCAAAGAGAGCTGACTTGTTCCATCTGTCTGGATTATTCCATATACTGCGGGCACAATTTCTGCTGAGCCTGCATCAGCCTGTGCTGGGAGGGATCAGGTAGAAACTTCTCCTGCCCACAGTGCAGAAAAACACCCCAGAGAAGAAACTTCAGGCGCACCAGGGAGCTAGGGAATGTTGTCAAAATAGCCAAAGGGCTGAGTTTCCAGACAGCCAGAAGCGGAGGGAGGATGTGAGCAACACCAGGAGGCCCTGAAACTCTTCTGTGAGGAGGATCAAACTCCCAGCTGTCTGGTTTGCAGAGCATCCTGGGCTCACAGAGCCCATGTGGTGGCTCCCACGGAGGAGGCCACCCGGGGTTATAAGGTAAGAACTTAAGAACGGCCAGACTGGGTCAAACCAAAGGTTCATCTAGCCCAGTATCCAGTCTTCCAACAGTGGCCAATGTCAGGTGCCCCAGAGAGAATGAACAGAACAGGTGATCATAGAATCATAGAATACCAGGGTTGGAAGGGACCTGAGGAGGTCATCTAGTCCAACCCCCTGCTCAAAGCAGGACCAATCCCCAATTTTTGCGCTAGATCCCAAATGGCCCCCTCAAGGATTGAACTCACAACACTGGGTTTAGGAGGCCAGTGCTCAAACCACTGAGCTATCCCTCCCCCCCAGATCATCAAGTGATCCATCCCCTGTCACCCATTCCTGTACCCAGAAAAGGTAAGACCCTTTTCTGCGGCTACAGAACTTGTACCACTGCCAGTTTAGGTTTGATCACTATTGCGTTCTCTAGTATTTCAGAGAGCAGGAGTCATCCCTGATGCACAGGACTCACAAGAGAAAGAGACCAACTTCCTCCGCCTCATGAAAAAAATCTCCAAACTAAACTTGTGTGCATGTCGCACACCCATCAGCTGAACCCCCCCACCCCCAAATCACTTTCTCTTTGCTCAAGGTCAAATCAAGGCCCATTTGGAGGCTCTGAGGGAAGAGAGGGATGAGCTGGAGGAATGTAAAGATATGGAAGAGGGTAGAAGTGAGGAATACCTGGTAGGTGCCCATTGTTGGGACCCAACAGGGACATGGGTGCTGGGGGCTCTCCCCCTGTGTGAGTGTCACCCTCAGACTGTCAGGGGATTGTGTGTGTGTCTCTGTGAGCACGTGTCACCTGTTGGGATTGTGCATGTGGGAGTATGGCCCTCTGTAGGCTGTCCCTGCCCCTGCACTGGGGCTAGGTCCGATCTCCAGCAGCCATGGGCAGCTAGCTACAGCACCAAGGGGGGTGTGGTGAACTCCCCTCTGGGCAGTCCAGGGTGTAGGGCCTTTGTTTTGCCTCCCTCCCCATGGGCGGGGGGGTAAGTATTAGTTTGGAGCAGTGGTTTTCAACCTTTCCAGACTACCGTACCCTTTTCAGGAGTCTGATTTGTCTTGCCTACCCCCAAATTTCACCTCCCTGAAAAACAACTAGCTTACAAAATCAGACATAAAAATACAAAAGTGTCACAGCACACCTGTACCGGAAAATTGCTTCCTTTCTCATGTTTACTTATATAATTATAAAATAAATGGTGACCCCAGGTTAAGGAACACTGATGTAATATATAAAGCAGTATAAACCAGTCATTGTTGGAATGAACTTTTAGTTTGTATTGACTTTGCTAGTGCTTTTTATGTAGCTTGTTCATAGAATATCAGGGTTGGAAGGGACTTCAGGAGGTCATCTAGTCCAACCCCCTATTCAAAGCAGGATCAATCCCCAAATTTTGCCCCAGAAGATCCCTAAATGGCCTCTCAAGGATTGAACTCACAACCCTGGGTTTAGCAGGCCAACGTGCAAACCACTGAGCTATCCCTCTTCCACCTTGTTGCAAAACTAAGGCAAATATCTAGATGAGTTGACATACCCCCTGGAAGACCTTTGCGCACCCCCAGGGGTACATGTACCCCGATAGAAAACCGTTGGTCTGGAGTCATTGTGTGTGTTGGCCAGTCCCAGGATAATAGCAACCACTCAGCTGTACTATAGGCAACCTGGAGTCTGGAGAAGCTAATAGTCTTTTCTGTGGGCTCTGAAACCTGCCCGCTTCCTCCGATTGTGCTGAAATTTGGTGTGTCTCATATAGGGTGGATTGATTCAAATCACCAAGTGGGAAGCTTGGCTTTAAACCATCCCTTTGAATCAACTTTTCCTTTAGTACTTTATTTTTGGAAGAAAGAGGCATTCTTACTGGTTGAGATTACCACTAAAACATGTAGATTTACAGGTCAGTGGAGCCTTTGCACTAGATTTGGTACCTTTTTTTGCTACCTAAGAGGGGGCACTCTTTGTCCATTCATTTATGCAATTGCATAGCTCAGTATTTTCAGATTCTTATGAATTGTACATTTTTAGAGTGTGTTAGAAAATGGGGACTGATATATTGTTTATTTACTAACTAATTAACTTTTTGTTCACATGTTGTTTGTCAAGCTGTATTAGGAAGGTAACTGGAATTTAGTTAAATACACAAAAGAATTTATTTCTATTAAAACAAAACAACCTTACATAAACTTCTCTTATTGACACTCGTTTCACATTTACAACTAAATTATAATAAGTTTAGGCCTTAATATATTTTGTATTAAATACAGATTTCTTTAAAAAAATATTATACTTAAACTAATAAAATAAAAAAAATCCAGTTTAAATTAAAATCCATTTTTCCTCTTTATTAAAAAAAATCATTGATTTTTATCCATTCTGGTCTCATGGGGCTGCAGGACAGGGGCCGTAGACCATATGTAAGGTTACTTCTGCCGGTTCCCCAGATACAGCACCCCTAACAAAACGGCATTGCTTAAGGTTGACAGATTCGACGAGGAAATTATTATTTTATTTTACAATCATCAGGCTGTGGCTTGGCAAACCTAATCTTCAAATGGGGGATATTGGAATTTAAGATTAAATTTATAATAAAATGTTGTGACTTCTGTCCAAAGCTCATGGCACACAGCAGAGATTCCTTGCATCTCTCCACCTCCACCCCCCAGGGGCCACTCTCCTGTCCCCCTCTATTTCAGGGACTCCCTGCAACTCCCCCAATCTCCTCCATGCCAGCAGCTCTGGGTGCACCCCCATTCACCCTTCCAATGTCAGGGTCCCCTAAACCCCCGCCCCCTCCACCAGGAGTTCTGGCTGCACCCTTCCCCATACACCAGGGTCCCCATTCTCTCCACCATGTGCTCTTTCTTCTTCTGCCCCAAAGTACCTTTCTTCCCCTCCCCCTGCATGGGAAGGGAGGGAGAGAGACAACTGGTGCCTCTCTCCCTCACCTGGGAGGAGAAGTGTAGCTTCCTCTGCTTGCTTTAGCTTTGTTGCCTGTAGGCATTTCAATCCCCTGGAAGGTGGCGTTTGCTGGTTGTAAACTTGCTTATCCACTTTATGGTTGAGTTTGTTGCTCTCCCTGTAAGGATGTTAAGGAGACCCTGGGCTCCGTGTTGTGTTAACTGGGAAATGTCCTTCTAGGAAAAACCTCTCTCTAAAATCTGAAACTCTAGGAACAATTTGGAAGCTAAACAAAGAAGCCCAACGCATGATCGTTAGCAATTTAACAGGTTTAAATGGGAAGAAGGGAAAGAACCAGTAACTGCAAAATAAAAAATCATGTGAAATCAATTTTTTAATGACAATTTTCATGCACCCTGTCTTTTTGAACTGTCCTTTTCCCTGTTTTTGCTTCTCTTTGCTACAAGGAACAGATCGAGGCCGAGAAACAGCTGATTGTGGCTCTGTTTCAGCACCTGCACCACTTTCTTGAGGAACAAGAGCGACCCCTGCTGGGCCAGCCGGCGGAGCTGAAGGAGAAAATCGCCTAAAAGAGACAGGAGGAAAATATCACCACGCTCTCGGAGGAGATTTCCCATCCCAGTGAGTCGATCAGCGAGATGGAGGGGAAGTGCCGGCAGCCAGGGAGTTTGTTGCTGCAGGCGAGACCTCAGATCTTTGCAGGGAAATATAGAGAAGGGGTAGAAGGTTAGAGCCAGGAGCCACATAGGACTGAAACTTCATAGATCTCATCTATAGGTGGTTAAATATAAACTCTCCCTTGTTTTTCATGGCTTTATAGGATCATTATTTTCGTTCATTTTCCAGCTGCGATTTATCAGGGTGGCAAGGTCCTAGGAGAGGGGTATGATTATGGATATTTTAAATTCTTTGCTTTGAAGCCTTCCTGTCCCACTCTGTGTTGGACACAAAAAGAACTCCGGGCATGGGCACCAACTCCATGGGTGCTCTGGGGATGGAGCACCCAGGGAAAAAAAAAGTGGGTGGTCAGCACCCACTGGTGAGCGCCACCAATTAGCTTGTCCCTCTCCCCCCCCAGTGCCTCCTGCCCGCCATTGATTAGATGTGTTAGTGATTAGCTGTTCCACAGCATGCAGGAGACTGGGGGGGGAAGGAGGGGGAGGAGCAGGAAAAGGCAGGGTGCATTCGGGGGGAGGGGGCAGAACAGGGTGGGAAGAGGTGGGGCGGGAAGTGACAGTGAGGGTGGGGCGTGTTTGGGGGAGGGGCAGAACAGAGTGGGAAGAGGAAGGGCGGGAAGAGGTGAGGCGGGATGGAGCCGTGGGTGAAGGGGTGGGGATGGGGCCTGCAGCAGATTGGGGGTCGAGCATCCCTGGGGAAATGAGAAAGTCGGCGTCTGTGAGTCAGGGCATTGCTTGAAGGCAGATGTGCCAACCCTGACGCCACCAGCATACCTATGTTGGCATTGTAGTGCAGGCCAATGGCTCACCCTTTGTGTACATGCACCGCTGCAAAACAGGGGTGGTGTATTGTATAGCCACCGAGTTGTGCTTCAAAGGGACAAGCTGGCTGCAGCTCAGTAAACATCCCGGTGGTTGCGTGGTGCCGTGTGTAAATGGTCACCGTTTGTTCACTTTTATCAGCTTGGGAATGAGCTTCCTTTTCTCTTCCTCCCTCTTAGGACACTGGAAGCGCCTTGAGCAGGCACGTGGCTCCTTCCGACTCTCCCCCCTGCCCCCCGCCGGCACCGTGCTGGGAAGGGGCGCGGGCATCAGCCTTGGTGGCACAAAATCCTGCAGTTGGGGCCCTTTATTTAAGGCCCTGTGATCCATCTTCCTAAAGCAGTGGACCCCAAACTTTTTCACTTGCGCCCCCCATATCGGGTCCGAGCCCCGCCTGGAGCTGGGGTGGGGGGGGTGATGGGGCAGGATGGGGGAGGGGGATCTCCATTCCAGGGGTTGGGGGGTGACTGGGACAGGGAGGGGGAGCCATGCTCAGGGCAGGATGAGGGAGCCTCCAGCTGTCTCTGTGTGCTCCTCCAGGCTTCAGCAGCAGCTGCTGGTCTTCCCACCCCCTGGTGGCAGAGGCCGGTTAGTAAGCGGACTTTTAGTGTCTGGGTGGCAGGGACTGGGGGGCCCGGGCCAGAGTGGAACTGGGGGGCAGAGCAGGGCTGGGTGGCTCTGTGCTTCCTGGGCTCATTGGCTCCCTGTTGGCCCATGCAGTGACCAGCCCCTGGGTCAGGGACTGCCCGCTTTAAGGCCCCTTCACACTGCCAGAGGGGTGAAGTTGAAAAGAGGCCTTAGTGCACGAAAAGCTCGGCCCATCTGGCTTGTTTCATGCAGGGGTTTCACAGGAACACTCTCACCAGCCCGTCAGCTGTGCAGAAGGCACCAAGAAGCACCGAGGACCAGAGGGCAGACTGAAGCTCTACAGTGAGTCAGCAACGATGCCCTGAGGAGAAGCAGGCTGGTGATGGGCTGCAGAGATGGGAAGGTCCCGTGAGCGGATGCCAGGCAAAGCCCCCCACATTTGCCCGGGCAGCAGAAGAGGCAAACTGGCGGGCAGAGGCTCTGAGTGGCGGGAAGTGATTTTGGAACAAAGCAGCCGGTTTGGAGGCCAGCGAATCCAGCCCCAGTGGGGCGAAATGACTGCAACGTGGTATTATCCAGCTGGCCGCGGCGGGTGGGGGGACGGTGCATGGATCTGTTGAAGGCTGCAGCAATTCCGCCCCCCCCCCCCAGCGGGCAGAGGGGGTGTGTGCGAAACACATCCCCCAATAACACCCCACCCAGGGCCGCTCCTGGCTGGGGCAGTTCACGCAACAGCCTGGGCTCAGGATGGGGACTCCCCGCTCCAGCTGTAAAATCCACCCTGTGCCAGGAGCCAGCGGCAGGGCCTCGCCCATCACCTAATGGGAGAGCAGCATCTCCCCGCCACCCCTGAGCACCGTGACAGGGAGCTAAGCGACCCTGAAGCTGGTCAGGCAGGGACGGTGGGACCTTAGTCCTAGCAGTGCTCCCTTCCAGCACCAGCTTTCCCCACTCCCCAGGAATCCCACCCTGCTCCCAGGGGCAGCAATGGGCTATTGCCCCCACCACCACCAGCCAGTGACTGCCCTGCCCACGGTCACAGCTCTGCTTGGCGGCAGTAGCAGAGAGGCAGTGTCCAGTCAGTTACCGGCTGTGCCTCCCCCAAAAAAGCTGGTCATGCAGGAGGGCAAATGCCGTGGATGTGGCATGGGCCACCTCCCTTCAGGGGTGCACCGGCCCGCTGCCTTTGGAGCACCAGACATGAAGCTCCCTAGAAGTGTGTGTGTGTGTGTGTGTGTGTGTGTGTGTGTGGGCAACGCCTGGGATGTGGGCTGGCCTGTGCTCTGCCCCCGAGGTCCTGCCCTCGCTCCACCTCTTCCCCCAGGGCCTCCCCCGCCTGCCACTTGCTCCTTCAGAGGAGTGAGTGGGGGGTGGGTGGGGCCTTGGGGGAGGAGGCGGAGAGGAGTGGCAGGTGGGTGGGGACTTGGGCCCTGCTGCGTCCCCGGGCCCCCCACCCATCCCCCTATCGCCCCTGGCCCCCACTGCCTCCCTGGGCTCCCCATCCCATCCCCGCATCGCCCCTGGCCCCCGCTGCCTCCCCGGCTTCCTCCCCCTATCACCCCTAGTCCTCACTGCCTCCTCAGTCCCCATTGCCCCAAGCTCCCTTCCACAGCCTGGCACTCCAGGCCTGCCCTGCTCCGTGCCTCTTGACCACTGCACCCTGGATGGTCGCCCACCCGGAAGACTGACCCTGCAGGTTTCTCTTCTCAATTTGACATTTCTGGGGAGATGAACGTGGTTAACATACAGTTTGGGTTGTGACGGGTCCCCAGAATTCCATGCAGCTGTTGAAAACTGGAGCTGTTTTCCCACACTTTAGGAGAACGTCAGGGGATGGATCACTTGATGATCACCTCTTCTGTTCATTCCCTCTGGGGCAGCTGGCACTGGCCACTGTCGGAAGACAGGACACTAGATGGACCTTTGGTCTGACCCATTCTGGCCATTCCTATGTTCTTATCCCGGCTCTGAATTAGTCTGGAAGCTCTTTAGGGCAGGGCTGTCTTAGATTTTTAAAGGTATTCAGGCCCCTAACTCCCATTGAAATCAGTGGAAGTAAGGCCCCAAACTACCTTGGAGGAGTGTGGGGCTTGTTCTGCGTGACTAGGGTTACCAACTTTCTAATCGCACAAAACCAAACACCCCTGCCCTGCCCCTTCTCTGAGGCCCCGTCCCTGCTTGCTCCATCCCCCCTCCCTCTGTTGCTTGCTCTCCCCCACCCTCACTCACTTTCACTGGGCTGGGGCAGGGGGTTGCGTTGGGATGTGGGAGGGGGGTGAAGGCTCTGGCTGGGGGTTTGGGCTCTGGGGTGGGGCTGGGGATGAGGGGTTCGGGCTGAGGGGAAGGGCTCCGGGCTCGAGCAGAGGGTTGGGATGCAGGGGGTTACGGGCTCTGGGCTGGGGGTGCAGGCTTTTGATGGGGCCAGAAATGAGGGGTTTGTGGTGCAGGAGGGGGCTCCAGGCTGGGGCAGGGGGTTGGGGTGTGTGTGGGGGAGTAAGGACTCTGGCTGGGGGTGCAGGCTCTGGGCTGGGGCTGGGTTCTGCATCCTGATTTTATCTACCAATATTAAAGAGGCCAAAGCAATTACCAGGGTGGTGGGTGAACCTCCCATTTGGGGAGGCTAGCCAACCAGCCCCACCCCTTGAGGCCAAGCCCACGGCAGCCTGATCCCCGAGATGCCCCCCCGCGACCAGAGGAGACCCAGGCCACCCGCCTCAGCCCCCGAGTAAGCTGCCCATGCCCCCAAGCACCAGGCTGGCCAGAGCACCCAGCTGAGCTGCCAGCCCCACCCGAGCACCAGGCTGGGCCACTAAGCTGATCCCCTTCCTGGGCTGGCCTAAGCGCTGCCCTGGCCGCCGATGGGCCTGAGCTCCAGGCTGCTGGCTGGAGCTGAGCCCCCACCAGCTTCTGGGTAGAGGGAGAGGGAGGGCGGGACTCCCAGGGGAACATGGGTGGGGCCACAGCCTGGGTCAGGGGAGGCTTAGCCTGCCCTGGTCGTTAATACCCGCCGCCCATGGCAGTTACTCCAGAAACTCCCTGCCACTCAGCGGAAAGGACTGTGTTCTCTCCATTAGGAGACGGGGCCGAGCAAGAAGCTCCCAACTTCACGTGCTGTCGTCAATAAATGATAAATGAAAAGCCCTCGGCTTGAGCCGGCAGCAGCAGAGGAGCTCGGGGTCGGGCGCTGGGTTTGGAGAAGGATTTACATTCCCTGCTGGGCAAAGGCCGTTCCCCGCCAGTAGAGGAGAAGTTTGTTTCAATTGGGAAAGTCCATGGGCCACTGAAGGTCTGTCTGCACCGCCTTGTAAACCCAGGTCTCCTCTTGCTCAGGTCTGGGACTTGAGCTGTTTCCACACTGCACCATGACAAGGCTTGGACCAGAGCCACAGCAGGACTCGGGCTCTGAGCCGTTCCCCTATTGGGGCCCATGACACGCACTGACCCGAGTCACACTGATTTGTGTGTGGACGGAAAGGGGGCTTGGGCTCAAACCTGTCACAGCCCAGGCTTAGTGTGCAGTGTAGGCATACCCTGTGTGGCATCAGCTCTCCCCAGTCCTGTTGAGGCCCCTCCGCATGGTACTGAAGCCACAAGGGGGTCGAGGTGGAGCTGTGGCCAGCTGGCTGGGAATGCATATTAGCTCCACTGTGTCCTTTAGAACTTACCCAGTGGAGAACGCACAGCTCCGGGTCACAGTACCATTCCCACTGAGCGCGCCATCTGGGTGTCTGTGGGCAGCTGTAGCCAAGGGAGATCCCTATTGGTTCCAGGCTTGGGGGTCTAATATGGTGCAGGGGCCCTGGGACATTACATGGATAGCCCTGCTTTCCTGGGCATCCCCTAGGATCCATGCGGGTTGCGGTGAGACCCGCGGCTCCTGCTGTCTGGCCTCTGCAATAATTCTTCAGGGCAGGAGATGCGGGGAAGGGGGATCATTGGATTTCCCCAAATGTCTGATATATTATCACTAAGGCTAAGATTTTGTCATGGATATTTTTAGTAAAAGTTGTGGACAGGTCACGGGCAATGAAAAAAATTCATGGAAGCCTGTGACCTGTCTGTGACTTTGACTAAAAATATCCCTGACACAATGGGGAGCCCAGCTGCAGGGTCCTCACGCTGCCTGCAGAGGTTAGGCAGCTGCAGGGGCCGCTCCAAGTTCTGGGGGCCCCCAACACCTGTGGGGGCTTGGAGCTCCAGGATCCCCCCACCTGGAGCTCTGGGGTACCCCTGCCACCTGCAGCGGCCAGGAGCTTTGAAGGACCCCCGGTGCCCTTGGTGGCTCAGAGCTCCTGGGTCCCCTGCCCCCTGTGGAGGCTGGGAGCTGTGGCAGGGGTCCTGCTGCCTACAGAAGCTTGAAGCTCCAAGGGGCCCTCACCACCCATGTCCACTGGGGGCTGTGGGGACCTCTGCTGCCCACGGCAGCCAGGAGCTGCGGACCTGCCGCCCACGGTGGCTGGGAACTCCGGAGGCCCCCGGCACCTGTGGCCACGGGGAGCTGCGGGGGGCCCATGCAGCTCCCAGCCAACAGGGCTAAATTCATGGAGCTTGCTGGAAGTCACAGATTCCGTCCCTTCCGCGACCTCTGTGAAAAAATTGTAGCCTTAATTATCACTGAATGTTTCACTACCACTTTGTGTGCCTCTGTGGGCACAGATCGCACTGAATCCGAGCCTTAACGCCCAAGGCAAACTTTGCAAATGCAGCTGATTGACTGAGCAGGTTTAAGATTTTACTTTGAAGTCCCGCTCAAAACTTCCTTCATTAGGGGCCCTTCCTCACCTGACACAGAAAGGATGGTGGGAGAGGAGGTGGAAGGTTGGTAGGAGATAAAGTAGAAGGGGCAGAGCTTAGGTTATTTGCACGGCCTTAACTGTGCATTTCATCTTTGCCATATTTTGGAAGGAGTTTGCCTTGGTGTATAAACAGGATCAGGGCCTAACTTATGTTTGTCAGTTTTTTATATTAAACCATAAACAGAAACCTCCAATGGGCTTATATGTCATGAGGTTTAAATGGCTATTTTATGTATTTAATTTTGAAAAAGCTACAGTGTTCTCTCAGGGTTTTTCCTCCAAAAGAAATAGAGATTTATCACCTTCCCCCCAGTTCAGCACTGCTCTTTGCCTGGGGGAATTTAATATCGGTCCCTTCACAGAGAGCTTTGCATTTCTCTGCACAGTCTCCAGGGGCTGAAAATCAAACAGGCTTCCCCCCAGCTCAGCCAATGAGAAGGACCCTAAGTGAAGAAACACCCAATTGTGGCTGCAGTCTAAAGGCAGGAAAGTGAAATGAAACCTGTCACTTTCCCCCGCAGGGAGCCATGGCTGCAGAGAGCCCTGTACAGAGTCTCCAGGATGAAGCTTCTTGTTCCATCTGTCTGGAGTATTTCAAAGACCCGGTGTCTATCCACTGCGGGCACAACTTCTGCAGGGCCTGCATCACCGACTACTGGGAGGAGTCGGATACCAACTTCTCCTGCCCTCAGTGCAGAGAAACGGCGCAGCAGAGAAACTTCAGACCCAACAGGGAGCTGGCGAAAATTATCGAAATAGCCAAGCGGCTGAGTTTACAGGCAGCCAAAGGCTCAGGAGGCGAGCGAGTGTGTGAGAAACACCAGGAGACCCTGAAACTGTTCTGCGAGGAGGATCAAGCCCCCATCTGTGTGATCTGCCGAGAGTCCCAGGCTCACAGATCTCACACTGTGGTTCCCATAGAGGAGGCTGCCCAGGAGTACAAGGTAGGGAAGCCTAGCGTATTGTAACAGGCAGGAGTTTAAATAAGTAAAGCATCACATAGAATGGGATCTTCCACTGTGAATTTCTAGACTTGCATATATTTAGGTTTCTCGCCAGTTTCATCTGAATGCCTCATTTCCTGTACACATATATATATACACACACAAACATAGCATTAAGAAGACAGGAAATGACACACTTATGTTAATGATCTCTGCTCTCAACCTCTTGCCGAATAACGTCTGGATCAAAGTGATGCTGAACGTTTGCTACCTAATAGTTCTGTTCAAAATGACATTGCCCAGGAGCTGAATAAAACGGACGGAGCTAATACAGGGCCCGATTCAGCAAAACGCTTAGACATGAGCTTAACTTTAAGAGCGTGAGTTATCTGACTGAAGACAATGGAATTATTCCCTGGATCTAACGCAGTGGTCACCAACTGGTAGATCGCAATCGACTGGTCGATCCTGGAGCCTCTGCCAGTCGACCGCGATCTCTGGCTGCTAAAAGTCCAGCAGCGCAGCGGGTCTAAGCAGGCTCCCTGCCTGCCCTGGCCTCACGCCGCTCCCAGAAGGGGCTGGCATGTCTCTGCGGCCCCTGGGGGGAGGGGGCAGCGGGCCTCTGTGTGCTGCCCGCGCCTGCAACGGCTGCCCCTGCAGCTCCCATTGGCCGCAGTTCCTGGCCAATGGGAGCTGCGGAGTTGGCACGGGTGGGGTGGGGGGCCATCGGCAGCGCAAGAAGTTGCCTGCCCCTTTACCCCCTACCCCCCCGCCCCCAGGCCACAGAGACATGCCAGCTACTTCTCAGAGTGGTATGGGGCCAGGGCAGGCAGGGAGTCTCCCTTAGACCTGGTGCACTGCTGACTGGGAGCCACCGTGGACCCCTTCCTGCACCCCACCCCCCTACCCCAGCCCAGAGTCCCCTCCTGCACTCAAACACCCTCCCAGACCCTGCACTCCCTCCCATACCCCAACTCCCTGCCCCAGCCCTGAGCCTGCACCCCGCACCCAAACTCCCTCCCAGAGCTTGCATCTCTCACCCCCTCCCACACCTCAACACTTTGGCCCAGCCCAGAGCCCCCTTCTGCACCCAAACTCCCTCCCAGAGCTGTCACCTCTCACCCCATCCTGCACCCCAACCCCCTAATCCAGGCTCAACCTAGAGCCTCCTCCCACACTCCAAACCCCTCAGCCCCAGCCCAGCACTTGCACTCCCTCCCACACTCCAACCCTCTGCCCCAGCCCGGTGAAAGTGAGTGAGGGCGGGGGAGAGCGAGCGACGAAGGGAGGGGGAATGGAGTGAGCAGCGTGGGGCCTCGGGGAAGGGGCTGGGTAGATCCTGGGTTGATCTTAGATTCAAAAAGCGATCTTGTGCGTAAAAAGGTTGGAGACCACTGATCTAATGAAAGCATGTGTTTCAGTGTTTTGCTGAACAATGGCCATTCTTTTCCTTTGTCTGTGTCACTCCTTTTATTCCTGACACGGGAATCACTCACCTCTTGGTTCCCAAACATGCGGATGTCTCAGAGGCCAGGGGGCTAAGGACTATACAGAGGTCCAAGATTGTAACATCAGTAACCGGTAAAACAATCCAGTGAATTGGAGGATACAAACCTGGTGGCCAACTATGCATGGCTGTGGAATCATTTTCTCCTTTTGAGTTAAATCAGGTGCAAAGCGTTTAAACAAATACAGTCATATCCGTGCAGCCGGGTTATAGTTTGTAGGGACTGGATTCTCCCTACGCCGCTATCCAAAGAAGGGAAAAAACGTTGAACACCCAACATTATTTCCTTGCCAGGAAAAACTCCAGATCCAATTACAGACTCTGAAGGAAGAGAGAGAAAAGCTGATGGGATTGAAACTGACCAAAGAGGCAAGAATCTGGGAGCATCTGGTAGGTATCAGGTTATTATTATCCAGCAAGGACATGTAGGTGCGTGCCCCTCCCAGAGTGGGTATCACTCTGGTAGTGTGGAGGATGGGAGAGGCTGTGTCTCATACTTTGACCATGTGTCACTGAGTGAGATCCTGTGTTTCTATGTTCCCCTTTGGGGATGTCCGGTCTGTGCCGGCTGGATTGTGGCAGACGCTCTGTGTCCTGCACTTGGGCTGATGAAAATGCCCCTGGACTCTGATATGTGAAGGGGGAGAGATGCAGTGCGTGATCCTGGGCTGGCTAGCACCAGGCATGAGGTCATGGCCTGGCCGCCTCCTTTCCCTCTTCTGAGCAGCCAGGAGCATCACATCTGCTGCAGGGGCACAAGGCAGTTTGTGTGGCCTTCCCCAGGAGATCCAGAAAGAGCCTGTTCTCCCTTCATCCCTGCTGAGTCCAGGCTCAGTCTGGGCCTGTGTGTCTGTGTTTGGATGGGCTGGGAATTTCTGGGTTATTTGCACCCCAGATGTCTATGTGTTTGGGCATCTCTGGGAGCGGCTATCAGGATTTCCAGAGTTAATGTATTAGAGGGTTAAGCTGTCTGTTGAGTTCTCTTTTGTTTCATTCTTTTTTGTTTGTTTGCTTGCCCCAGCCTCTCTCACTCCCAATGTCATCCAGAGTATGTCTACACAGCAACTAGACACCCGTGGCTGGCCTGTGCCAGCTGACTCAGGTTCGCAGGGCTCAGGCTGTGGGGGTCTAGGACCCTGAGAAGTGGAGGGATCTGGGACCCTGAGAAGTGAAGGGTCCCAGAGCTCGGGCTCCAGCCGGAGCCCAGAAGCCTACAGAGCAATGAAACAGCCCCGCAGCCCAGTGGCGCTGAATTTCTGGTTTCCCTGGGGGTGCTTGGCCTCCGCTCTGCCCAATGCCCCGCCCTCACTTCATCCCTTCCCCCAAGGCCCTGCCCTGTTCCACCCCCTCCCCCGAGTGCACCCCACCCTCGTTCCACCTCCCCCACCCTGCCCCAGTGTGTCCTGCATGCCACTGATCACTGGTGCATGAGAGGCGCTGGGTGAGAGGAGGAGGAGCTGATCGACGGGGCTGCTGGTGGGTATTGAGCACCCACGGATTCGGTGCCTATGCTGCAGCCCGAGCCCCACAAGCCCGAGTCAGCTGGCACAGGTCAGCTGCAGGTTTTTCTTTGCTGGGTGGACATAACCTCAGGGTCTTAACTTAACTGTCTTAACTTCTCCTTTAGGGACCTACCTGGAAGGTCACAGACTCTCTCGTGTCAGACACATAGACACACCAGTCAGATTACAGCCAGCAGGGAACTGTAGGAAAATCTTCCCCTGAACAATACTGGGAACTAGAAAAGTTCCTGGAGGACAGTCCATCAGTGGCTCTTAGCCAGGATGGGCAGGGATGGTGCCCCTCACCTCTGTTTGCCAGAAGCTGGGAATGGGTGACAGGGGATGGATCACCTGATGATCCCCTGTTCTGTTCATTTCCTCTGGGGTACCTGGCACTGGCCACTGTCGGAAGACAGGATACTGGGCTAGATGGACCTTTGGTCTGACCCAATCTGGCCATTCTTATCTTTTTATGGGAAAGTTTCCCTCAAGCGCTATTTAAAATACCCCCTCCATCCCCCACCCCCATTGAGCACCCAGGGTCTCATCTAGAGCTGGCCTGAATTGGCAGAGCTGCCTTGACACTCATGGAGTTAAACCAGCTGAAGATCTGGCCCCAGGTGACTCACTCTGTGGGCCTTGCCCTTTCCCTTCCTCGTTACAGGAGCAGGTAGAAACTGAGAGGCTGAAGATTCTGTCTGAATTTGAGCAGCTGCGGCAGTTCCTGGAGGAACAAGAGCGATTCCTTCTGGCCCGGCTGGAAGAGCTGGACAAGGAGATTGAGAAGAGAAGGGATGAGAACATTGCCAAATTCTTGGAGGAGCTTTCCTGTCTAAATGACATGATCAGTGAGCTAGAGGGGAAGTGCCAGCAGCCAGCGAGTGAATTCTTGCAGGTGAGATACTGGATCCTTGATACGCAAGAGCCTTGGAGTCCAGGAGTCAAATGCCAGAGTAGAACTCACAGGTTATGCAGCTCAAATATAATTTTTTTCTGTTTCTAACCATTAGTATTATTATTGGTTTCATTGTTCAGAGAACCTGGGTATTTAAAATCAAATATAATCTATGTAGGTACTCAAATGACCCCCATGATCATCGGATCTACATGCCTCCCCAAAATTAATGCATCGATCCTCTTTTTAGGGAAGGATTATTAGCTGCATTTTACAGATGCGGGGGACTGAGGCAAAGAAGCCTGGATCCCAAAGGGTTTTGGGATTGCAAGGCCTAACTTTCAGGTCCCTAGAACATCACTAGGACAACAGTGGGATCCACAACGTTAGGCCCCCAGACTCCCTACACAATGCACAGGCAGATCTAGGCACGGAAGAACAGGAGCCACAAAAACCAGAATGCCAGGCAAGGAGCTGCCAAAGCTGGCCGATGGGAGATGCCAAGGAGAGGAGTGTGTCCCAAGCCCCGGCACTCTTAGAAAGAAAGGTGCCCAAATCCGGGCTGCAGGGGAGGCGCCTGGCTCTTGCTTGTGATCCGCAAATGGGAACCCCTTACTTGGAGCCTGGTGGCTTCTGGTGCCTAAATCATTCTTGTGAGAATGAGTCAGGTGGGTAACTAGTGCCAAACAAAGCCACTCTGGTGGCAGAGCTGACTCGCCCTTGTAACCTTTAGCTCAGTAATTAGGGTCCTCAGTTGGGACGTAGGAAATCCTGGTTCAATCCCTGCCTGATGAGAAGGAGAGATGTTATGGGGTTCCCCACCTTAGAGGTACACACCCTAATCACTGGCCTAAAGAGTGGATTTCAACTTACTTCTCTTCTAGCCCACTCAAAGGCAGGGGCACAACGGACTAAGCAGTTAGGTACAAAGAAAAGCCCTAAGGTTATACCCTGAAATCATCTAAACGGCTACCGAGATTGGTCTGTGTTGCATCTCGTTGATTTCACTCAGGTTCCTTCTCTCCCTTCCCCTTCTAGGATGTCCGAAGCACCTTGAGCAGGTACGTGGCGCCTTCTCACTCCCACTCACAAGTTTCCATGCTGTTCTTATGATTGGTTTGTATTGTGGTCGTGTTTAGGGGCCCCAAATGACAGACCCATAGGGCTCCATTATGCTAGGCAATGGACAAAAACGTAACAGACACTCCATGCCATAGGTGCTGATTCCGTGGCTGGAGCACCCACGGAAAAAAATAGTGGGTGCTCAGCACCTACCAGTGGCCCTGCCAATCAGCTCCTCCCCCTCCCTCCCAGCGCCTCCCGCCCGCTGCGGATCAGCTGTTCAGTGACGTGCAGGAGGCACTAGGGAGGAGATGGCAGAGCGAGGATGGGGCGTGCTCCAGAGAGGGGGCAGAACAGGGTGGGAAGAGGCAGGGCAGGGTGGGGTCTTGTGGGAAGGGATGGAGTGGGGCGGGGCCTGGGGCAGAGCTTGGGTTGAGACCCCTGCTGAAAAGAGGAAGCCAGTGCCTGTCCTGCCATACATCTCACTGGGAAAGGATCCCTCCTTCCTTGCCCTTTGACTAGGACAAGCGTAGCTGTCCTATGCTCCAGAAAGCCTTACCTTGCAGGTCCCCCCGAACGAGGAGACCTGGGTGCTTTCCTCCTCCTAGAGGGAAGGCAGAGTGAATTTCCAAACATATAGCGGCTTTCGTAGTGAAACAAGATTGATGTGAACATAGAGCAAGAAGATCATTTTAAAAAAATTGATGATCTCCACTTATCTATGTTTATATCTCTGTTGGCTGAGAGCAAAATTCTTGGCGATCTGATAACTTTTGGGTGATGCATGAGACAAGCTGGAGCTGTGGTGTTCTCTCAGTCCGCTTCCAAGTGCTCAAATGGCCACAAAGATGTATGGCACAGACGTCATATTTTTTGCCCATTATTGGTTAATCGCAGCAGGAAAGCCAAGGATCGAATTGGCCGTGGGTTCAGATAGATTTTATCCCAGCACTCCCAGCGCTGGTAGCTACTCCCCTCAGGGGGAGGGAGGTGGTGGTTTTCCTGCAGTGCTGGGAGAGAGCTGGAGCTGGAACCGTGACTACACAGCCAGGTTAAAGGGCTGCCACGGCAGTGCTTTAATGTTGGTAGAGAAGACAGACCCTGAGGCTGGGGTATACAAAGGCAGTCCAGGGGTGAACTCCTGGCCCCACTGAAGTCAAAAGAAATTTTGCCATGGACTTCACTGGGGTCAGGGTTTTACCCCAGTCCGATCAGGACAGCAGGGTTCCTTAGCATGAAAGTCATGGGGAAAGATGATTTTTTAAAAACAGCAAACAAACAATGGAGAATAAGGAATAAACTAAATAATGAATTAGAAGAGTCTGTTTCTATCCAGGTGTGAGCTGGGGAAGGTCCCGCAACCGGAAGAGGTTTCTCCTGAGCCGGAGAAAACCCCCAGCAGCATCTCTCATAAAACTATTGCCCTAAAGGAGACTCTGAGGAAATTCCAAGGTACGGAGAAGGGATCTGAGAAGAGGGGAACTTGACATATGACAGTGGGAGGAGATGAGCCAATTAGCTGCTCATGTAAAGTCCAGACAATAAGAGTAAACAATGATCTTATCATTACTGAACTCTGTAAGGGCCTGGAGCAGAGGTTCTCAACCTATTTTGGCTAGGACCCCCTTTGAAAATATTTCAGGCTGTGACGACCCCCCTCAAAAAGTGAGGACCCCCTCCATACCACGCCTTCCTTACTTCTGCGGTGCTGCTGGGGACAATGCTGCCTTCAGAGCTGGGAGCCTCAGCCACTGCTCTCGCGACCCTCCCATACAATAGTCTTGCGATCCCCTTTTGGGTCGGACCCCCCAGTATGGGAAATGCTGGGACTAGAGGAGATTCCTTGGGACTAGCCCGTAGGATGAGAGCTTGTTGGAAGGTGGGAGGTGTTTTCTCTCTCACACACTTAATTTTGAAAATGTTTCTTTACAAGTAATTCGTAAGTTTTATCTAGGTTTCTTTTTCCCGTGGGCAGTTCTATCCTCCCCAATGCCCTCACCTACCGCCCCTGATCCCTCCTTTCACCCTGCACCCCCCAGGCTATCCTCTTCTCTCCTTCTACCTCTTCTCTGCTTTTCTCTCTTGGCTGAGGGACCCACCCAGGCTGCTGATGCTGGTGTCCCTCCACTCAGGGCTGGCCTTAGAGAAAATGGTGCCTGGGCGCATGGGTGGCAGGTGAACCCCACCCTTTGGGGTTCTGCACTGCTGGAGCCCCAAGCCCTCCCTGCACTGCTGAAGCCCCGAGCACCCCAGCTGCACCGGCCCAAGCTGCCTCAGCCGGCCCAGCCCCTGGCCGCCAGTCCAAGCTGAGTCCCTGCCGGCTTCAGGGGAACGTGGGTAGGGCCTTGGGATGGAGCATGGGTGGGGCCACAGCCTGGGTTAGGGGAGGCTTAGTCTCCCCAGGCCTTTGATATTCGCCACCCATGACTGGGCGAACTTGTATTTTGGCGCCCCTGGCCCCCACAGGTGCCCCACCACCCTATCGCCCCTGACCCCCACTGGTCCCCCTCATCCAGGCCCCGTTGCCTCCCCTTAGTGCTTAATTTGTATTGAAAGAGGTGCCGGGGCTCAGCCCCGGCACAAATTAAGCACTGGCTGTCAGCAGGTCAGTGGGTAGGAGGTACCAGCGCAACGTCCCCTTGAATACCACGCCTTGGACGGCGGTCCAGCCCGCCCACCTCTAAGGCCGGTTCTGCCTCCACTCTCCCCAGCGCTGTGGCTAGGAGTGGGGCAGCAGGGTGGGAAACAGAAAGGCAGAATCTGGAGCCAAAACTACAGCTGTAACAGCACCTCTAGTGCCTGGGAGAAGGGAATCGCGGTGAAATCCCTGCTCAGCCCCAGCAGAGGCAGCTTGCTGAGATCCGGGACGGAGAGGCAGGAAATCAGGGAGGGTCCCAGCCAGGACGGGGCTGCTGGGGTGTGTGAGAAATGGTCCCAGCCGCCCCCAGGGCTGAGCTCTGCCCCTAACGCTCTGATTCTCTCTTGGTCCCCCCCCAGCGGATGTGACTCTGGATCCAGACACGGCTCACCCCCGCCTTGTCCTGTCTGAGGATGGGAAAAGCGTGAGATGGGAAGACACGCGCCAGCACATGCCCGACAATCCCAAGAGATTTGATTCTTCTCGCTGTGTGCTGGGCCTGGAGGGCTTCTCCTCGGGGAGGCATTACTGGGAGGTGGAGGTGGAGGACGGGGGAGCCTGGGCTGTAGGGGTGGCCAGAGAGTCTGTGAGGAGGAAGGGACGGGTCAATGTTAACCCGGAGGAGGGCATCTGGGCCGTGGGTCAGTGTGGGACTCAGTACCTGGCTCTCACCTCCCCCAAGATCCCCCTCTCCCTTGCTGAACGGCCCAGGACAATCGGGATTTATCTGGACTGTGAAGAGGGGCGGGTGGCATTTTTTGATGCCGATAACGAGGCCCCGATCTTCACTTTCCCACCGGCCTCTGTCCCTGGAGAAAAAATCCTCCCTTTACTGTGTTTGGGGAGAGGATCCCAGTTCAGATTGTGTCCCTGCATCACAGGGTATAATATAGAGCCTTAGAAATACACATGGTTAGCCTCACACGGCACAGTTTGTCCTGGAGGCCAAAGTGTATTTGTGCATGTCAAACCCAAGAGAAGGGAGAAAAGGCATCGAACTGTCTGTTTGTCCCAACACTGATGCTGCAGGATTACAGCAGTTTGCAGGGACATAGACTGGGGTGGGGTAACCAGAGCCAGAAACGGGGCATTGGAGAAGGGTAACTGGGGTAGAGGGGAACGGGGAGGAGGTGGATACTGCAGAAATGAACCTGAAAGGGAGACAATTAATAATCTCCAGCTTTTAATGGGGTTTTACAAGTGCATTTTTTAAAAAAGCAAATGGATTCTACATTCTTATGATCCATGGAATAATTGTATTAAAGTGAATTGTAAAGTCCCCAAGGGCCCTTTTGTCTCTCCTGGTGGGTTTAAAAAGGAAAAAAAAATGGAATAAGTGAAATTGCAATGAGCCGTTCATATGGGAGGCAGTGTGGCCTAGGGGGTACAGCACTGGATTCAGGAGACCTGGGTTCCATTTCCAGCATAGCTGTTGGCCTGTTGGGGGAGTTTGAGCACGGCTCTATACTTCTCTCTCCCCATCTCAGAAATGGGGCTGATACTGGCCTCCTTTGGAAAGTGAATTGAGATCCTTGGTTGTAAAGCACTGCCTGAGAACTACATGGAGGCTTGCATCAGTGTGAATGAATCCATTTCAAGCAACACCCCTTTAGTTAAGCCAGTGAAAAGCTGTGTGTAGACAAGGCCGTGCATACATCACGCTTGTTAGCAGAAACTGATACTGAGCCCTTGCACAAACACAGCACTATCTCTTCACTGGGGGACAGGAGCTGGTTGTGTCTGATATCTTAAGGCAGAGCTCAACCACCCCCCCCCCCCGATCTTTTGCATTGAATGCAAAACACAGACATCCAAACAGGTGAAAGCTTGTGTCCCAGTGGCAATCAAGAACCTCCAGGATGAGCAAGCAGCAGATTGGAGTTTGTTTGGGGGGGGCGGGGGGGAATCCCTTGGATTTCAACGTACTGCTATTCTAGCTCAAACAAAAGAAGGAAGAATGGCCTCGTAGTTCAGGTGTTAGCTTTGGACTCAGGAGACGCAGGCTCCTTTCTTGGCGTTGCCTCAGGATTCCTGTGTAATTTGAAGCGAGTCATTAGACCACTCGGGGCCACAGATTCTCCATCAGGAGTGTCAGGGTTGCACACCTTCCTGAACTCGCAGAGGGCCTGTGAGGGTAAATTAGTTCATGAATGTGAGCTACCAACACACTACAGAGATGAGACAGTGAAATGATCCAACACATGGTTTGAAAGTGTATGTTCTCCACCTCGTCGCAGCGAGATGGATGTTATTGGAACAGGAAAAATGTCCGAAACTTGCAAACATGGGAGTGAAAGAAAATGACAGGAGTTAGAAAAATTCCCATATACAAGGTGGGGAAAATGTAATTCACCTACTGGATGCATACAGGTATTTAACCTGTATATATGGGATTATGGGGTATCTACAGCTAACTTGGGTATATGAGATTGTGCTTGCACATTGGCATCAGAGTCTCACACATACACACTATTCTGATGTCTAATGATGCAGATCTCTTACATTTATAGTTATGTTCACAGGCGCTGACTTTCCCATTTTCCTGGGGGGTGCTTGACTCCTGCTCCGCCCCAGGACCCACCCCCACTCCACACCTTCCCCCAAGGCCCCACCCTGCCTCTTCCCACCCCTGCCCTGCCCTCGCTCCGCCTCTTCCTGGCCCCGCTCCTCTCCCTTCCCCCCAGCGTCTCCTGCCCCCCTCTTAACAGCTGATCAACGATGGAAGGGAGGCGCTGAGGGGGAGGGAGAGGAGCTGATTGACAGGGCTGTGAGTGGGTGCTGAGCACCCACTATTTTTTTTTAGTGGCTGCTCCAGCCGCGGAGCACCCATGGAGTTGGCGTCTATGGTTAAGTTGGGGTTTGGGTGAAACCCCATTGAAGCTGGTGGGTATAACAGGCCATCCTTCGTGCAGGAGAGATGTCAAGAACACAAAGCTCCTTCATGGAATAAGAGAGCTGAAACAATAGGAGCCTCCACCCAAAGCACAGGCTATAGATAGGGATCTGAATGATGTGGGTAGACGGGTTTCACTGGGGGAAATTTAGGCACCACTGAGGTCGTCAAAGCCCCCACTTAGCTGTTGCCTAACCTGTAAGTGCCTTAATTGACTCGATGCCTAAAGTTTTGCTGCAAAATTCCCCTAAGTGCTTATGTTTCTGCCTCTAGGCATGCACACTGCTGCCTCACTTGAGGTGTCTGGTTGCCTGTCTCAAGTTTGACGCCTGGTCTACGACACGCGGTTATTTCGGAAGTAGCCGGGTTAATTCGAAATAAAACTGATTCCGTCCACATGACCAAACCAGTTTTTTCAATTTAAAGAGCTCTTTAATCCGATTTCTGTACTCCACCTCGGCAAGTGGAGTAGCGCTAAAATTGAGATCGCAGTTCTGGGTTACAGGTACTGTGGATGCCATTCGACGTTATTGGCCTCCGGGAGCTATCCCAGAATGCTCCCTTGTGACCGCTCTGGACAACACTCTCAACTCCGATGCATTAGCCAGGTAGGCAGTAAAAGCCCCGGGAACTTTTGAATTTCATTTCCTGTTTGGTCACCATCAGCACAGGTGACCATCAGCACAGTCCACCATCACAGGCGACCATGCAGAGTCCACCATCACAAGAAACCACGCAGTCCCGGATTCGCAGACGAGCTCCAGCATGGTCCGAATGGGAGGTGCTGGATCTCGTCGCATGTTGGGGAGACGAATCTGTTATGGCAGAACTACGTTCCAAAAAAAAGAAACGCAAATATGTACGCTAAAGTCTCCAGGGCCATGACAAAAAAGGCTACTCCAGGGACACAGAGCAGTGTCGTACAAAAATCAAGGAGCTCAGGCAAGCATACCGAAAAGCCAGGGAGGCGAATGGGCGCTCTGGGTCACAGCCCCATACATGCCGCTTCTACACTGAGCTGCATGCTATTATGAGGGGTGACGCCACCACTACCCCACCACTGTCCATGGACACCTGCAAGGGGGGAGTTGCACGGAACAAGGAGGATGAGTTTTTGGAGGACAAAGAGGAGGAGGAAGACAGCACACAGGCGGCAAGTGGGGAATCCGTTTTTGCCCCTAGCCAGGAACTAGTCTTAATGCTGGAGCCAACAGCCTCCCCCCATTCCCAAGGCGGGCTCCCGGACCATGACCCTGGAGAAGGCACTTCTGGTGAGTGAGAGCCTGATCAGAGCCACACGGTGGGAGGGTGGGGGGAAACCCAGCTGCGCTGGGCTGTTTGAGTGTAGTTTAAATGGCTCATCCCTGCTCAGAGCCTCATCTGAGCCACGGAGAGGGTGTGGGGGGTGTTGTATGAATCGATCATCCCAGAGAGCCTGCAGGCCCTCCTTTTATATGGCAAACCCACCAGGCATTGCTTGCTATGCGAAAGGGGGCCCGGCAGTCTGAAAGCATTGAAATGAATGTGGAAGAAGCAGAACCCCGCATGCCCCTAGGGCTTACCATGGCTGCCTGCAGCTGAATTCTGTTGCCCGGCCGTGTGTGATGGCTTACTCACACCAAAATGGCAGGCACTTCAGTATAAGAGGCGAAACGCGACCTTGTACAGAAAGAACATGTGCTGTGTACTATGACTTGCCTGTTTCACTGAGAAAGAGTGTCTCCTTTGTTCTCTAAAATGTATCTTTTAAAATACTACCCTCCCTTTTTCTCCTCCCTCAGGTGAAAATGTTTCAACGCGGCCCCTGTCTACTGTGTTCCAGAGGCTGGTCCAGATTAGAAGGTGGAAAAAGCGAACCAGGGACGACATGTTCACCGAGCTCGTGCAGTCCTCCCGCACTGACAGGGCCCAGCTGAATGCGTGGAGGCAAACAATTGCGGAGTCCCGTAAAGCGTTACGTGTATATGAAGAGAGGAGGGACGCGCGTGATGAGAGCAGGCAGGATGCTATGGGCAAACTCATGGGGGAGCAAACTGACCTGCTCCGCTGTATGGTGGATGTAATGCGGGAAAGGCAGCAAGACCACAGACTGTCGCTGCAGCCTCTGTATAACCGCCCTGCCTCCTCCCCAAGTTCCATAGCCTCCTCACCCAGACACCCAAGAACGCGGGGGCGGGGGAGCGGCTACGGGCACCCACATACTCAACCCCAGAGGATTGCACAAGCAGCAGAAAGCTGGCATATCCGAAAGTTTGATTTGGTTTCTGGACTTGTCCTTCCCTCTTCCTCCACCCCCATAACCCAATTCGCCCCAAGTCCTGGTCTACCTTTTGATTTCTCTCAGTGTGTTGTGCAACAAATAATAAAGAACAGTTTTTAAACAATTGCGACTTTATTTCCTTTCATATATATAGGGGGCAGGTAACTTCAAGAGAAACAAACACAACTGTCACACCGTACCCTGGCCAGTCATGAAACTGGCTTTCAAAGCTTCTCTGATATGCAGTGCACCCTGCTGCGCTCTTCTAATTGCCCTGTTGTCTGGCTGTGAGAAATTGGCTGCCAGGCGAGTTGCCTCAACCTCCCACCCCGCCATAAACGTCTCCCCCTTACTCTCACAGATATTGTGGAGCACACAACAAGCAGCAATTACAGTTGGAATATCGGTTGTGCTGAGATCTAACGAGTCAGTAAACTACACCAGTGCGCTTTCAAACGTCCAAACACACATTCTACCACCATTCTGCACTTGCTCACCTATAGTTGACTGCTCCTTACTACTGTGCAGGGGGCCTGTGTATGGCTTCATGAGCCATGGCATTAAGGGGTAGGCTGGGTCCCCAAGGATAACTATAGGCATTTCAACATCCCCAACAGTAATTTTCTTGTCTGGGAAGTAAATCCCTTCCTGCAGCTGTTCAAACAGACCAGAGTTCCTGAAGATGTGAGCGTCATGCACCTTTCCCGGCCATCCCACGTTGATGTCAGTGAAAGCTCCCTTGTGATCCACCAGTGTTTGCAGCACCATAGAAAAGTACCCCTTGTGGTTTATGTACTGGCCTCCCCGGTGTTTCAGGGCCAAGATAGGGATATGCGTTCTGTCTCTCACCCTAGTGCATTAAAGCCATCCACAATGGTCTGCAGATTTTCCAAAGTCACTACCCTTGATAGCAGCTGGTCAATGATTGTGTTGGCTACTTGCAGCACAGCAGCCCCCACAGTAGATTTGCCCACTCCAAACTGATTCCCGACTGACCGGTAGCTGTCTGGCTTTGCAAGCTTCCACAGGGCTATGGCCACTTGCTTCTCAACTGTGAGGGCTGCTCTCATTTTGGTGTCTTTGTGCTTCAGGGCAGGGGACAGCAAGCCACAAAGTTCCATGAAAGTGGCCCTACGCATACAAAAGTTTTGCAGCCACTGGTTCGGTTCATGATAGCCGAAGGAAGGCGGGAAATGGTTGTCTTCTGTAGCTTTCACAGAGGTGGGAGCCCAGGACAGACAACATGGAGAAGCTCGGTAGCACGGCAAGAGCGGGAGAGCAGAGTTGGCGGCGGAAGCTGTGCTGCTTGGTTCACGATGGCCGAGCAGAGTTGGCAGCGGAAGCGGTCGATGAGAAAGAGAAAGAGTAGATACTTAGAGAGATTACATAGAAAGATGAGAGGTAATGCGAGGTGGCTTCATTGTACCAGGAGAGAAGCAGTGCACCATACTGCACCATCTGCTGAAAGCAGTATGGTGTCTGCACACCAAAAAGGCGCGAAACGATTGTCTGCTGTAGCTTTCACAGAGGGAGGAGCGACTGATGACACACACCCAGAAACACCCACGAGAAAGTTTCTGGCCCATCAGGCACTGGGAGCTTAACCCAGAATTCCAGTGGGCAGCAGGGACTGCGGGAACTGTGGGATAGCTACCCACAGTGCAACGCTCCGACATTCAATGCTAGCCTCAGTACTGTGGATGCACTCCGCCAAATTCACGTGCTTTAGTGGGGACACACAAGACCGAATGTATAAAATCGCTTCAAAAAATTTGAATAGAATAATTTTGAAATAATTTTGTACTGTAGAGGACTCTGTGGGTATGTCTACACTACGGAATAAGGTCGAATTTATAGAAGTCGTTTTTTTAGAAATCGGTTTTATATATTCGAGTGTGTGTGTCCCCACAGAAAATGCTCTAAGTGCATTAAGTGCATTAACTCGGTGGAGTGCTTCCACAGTACCGAGGCTAGAGTCGACTTCCGGAGCGTTGCACTGTGGGTAGCTATCCCACAGTTCCCGCAGTCTCCGCTGCCCATTGGAATTCTGGGTTGAGATCCCAATGCCTGATGGGGCTGAAACATTGTCGCGGGTGGTTCTGGGTACATATCGTCAGTCCCCCCTTCCCTCCCTCCCTCCCTCCGTGAAAGCAGCAGCAGACAATCGTTTCGCGCCTTTTTTCCTGAGTTACCTTTGCGGACGCCATACCATGGCAAGCATGGAGCCCGCTCAGGTAACCGTCACCGTATGTCTCCTGGGTGCTGGCAGACGCGGTACTGCATTGCTACACAGTAGCAGCAACCCATTGCCTTGTGGCAGCAGACGGTACAATACGACTGGTAGCCGTCATCGTCATGTCCAAGGTGCTCCTGGCCGCGTCGGCTGGGAGCGCCTGGGCAGACATGGGCGCAGGGACTAAATTTGGAGTGACTTGACCAGGTCATTCTCTTTAGTCCTGCAGTCAGTCCTATTGAACCGTCTTATGGTGAGCAGGCAGGCAATATGGATTGCTAGCAGTCCTATTGTACCGTCTTCTGCCGAGCAGCCATGGGATGTGGATGGCTTGCAGTCCTTCTGCACCGTCTGCTGCCAGCCAAAGATGTAAAAGATAGATGGAGTGGATCAAAACAAGAAATAGACCAGATTTGTTTTGTACTCATTTGCCTCCTCCCCTGTCTAGGGGACTCATTCCTCTAGGTCACACTGCAGTCACTCACAGAGAAGGTGCAGCGAGGTAAATCTAGCCATGTATCAATCAGAGGCTAGGCTAACCTCCTTGTTCCAATAAGAACAATAACTTAGGTGCACCATTTCTTATTGGAACCCTCCGTGAAGTCCTGCCTGAAATACTCCTTGATGTAAAGCCACCTCCTTTGTTGATTTTAGCTCCCTGAAGCCAACCCTGTAAGCCATGTCGTCAGTCGCCCCTCCCTCCGTCAGAGCAATGGCAGACAATCATTCCGCGCCTTTTTTCTGTGCGGATGCCATACCAAGGCAAGCATGGAGGCCGCTCAGCTCACTTTGGCAATTAGGAGCACATTAAACACCACACGCATTATCCAGCAGTATATGCAGCACCAGAACCTGGCAAAGCGATACCGGGCAAGGAGGCGACGTCAGCGCGGTCACGTGAGTGATCAGGACATGGACACAGATTTCTCTGAAAGCATGGGCCCTGCCAGTGTAGGCATCATGGTGCTAATGGGGCAGGTTCATGCTGTGGAACGCCGATTCTGGGCTCGGGAAACAAGCACAGACTGATGGGACCGCATAGTGTTGCAGGTCTGGGACGATTCCCAGTGGCTGCGAAACTTTCGCATGCGTAAGGGCACTTTCATGGAACTTTGTGACTTGCTTTCCCCTGCCCTGAAGCGCATGAATACCAAGATGAGAGCAGCCCTCACAGCTGAGAAGCGAGTGGCGATAGCCCTGTGGAAGCTTGCAACGCCAGACAGCTACCGGTCAGTTGGGAATCAATTTGGAGTGGGCAAATCTACTGTGGGGGCTGCTGTGATGCAAGTAGCCCACGCAATCAAAGATCTGCTAATATCAAGGGTAGTGACCCTGGGAAATGTGCAGGTCATAGTGGATGGCTTTGCTGCAATGGGATTCCCTAACTGTGGTGGGGCCATAGACGGAACCCATATCCCTATCTTGGCACGGGAGCACCAAGCCGGCGAGTATATAAACCACAAGGGGTACTTTTCAATAGTGCTGCAAGCTCTGGTGGATCACAAGGGATGTTTCACCAACATCAACGTGGGATGGCTGGGAAAGGTACATGACGCTTGCATCTTCAGGAACTCTGGTCTGTTCCAAAAGCTGCAAGAAGGGACTTTATTCCCAGACCAGAAAATAACTGTTGGGGATGTTGAAATGCCTATATGTATCCTTGGGGACCCAGCCTACCCCTTAATGCCATGGCTCATGAAGCCGTACACAGGCAGCCTGGACAGTAGTCAGGAGCTGTTCAACTACAGGCTGAGCAAGTGCCGAATGGTGGTAGAATGTGCATTTGGATGTTTAAAGGCGCGCTGGCGCAGTTTACTGACTCGCTTAGACCTCAGCGAAACCAATATTCCCACTGTTATTACTGCTTGCTGTGTGCTCCACAATATCTATGAGAGTAAGGGGGAGACGTTTATGGTGGGGTGGGAGGTTGAGGCAAATCGCCTGGCTGCTGGTTACGCGCAGCCAGACACCAGGGCGGTTAGAAGAGCACAGGAGGGCGCGGTACGCATCAGAGAAGCTTTGAAAACCAGTTTCATGACTGGCCAGGCTACAGTGTGAAAGTTCTGTTTGTTTCTCCTTGATGAAACCCCCCGCCCCTTGGTTCACTCTACTTCCCTGTAAGCCAACCACCCTCTCCTCCTCCCTTCGATCACCGCTTGCAGAGGCAATAAAGTCATTGTTGCTTCACATTCATGCATTCTTTATTCATTCATCACACAAATAGGGGGATGACTACCAAGGTAGCCCAGGAGGAGTGGTGGAAGAGGGAAGGAAAATGCCACACAGCACTTTAAAAGTTTACAACTTTAAAATTTATTGAATGACAGCCTTCTTTTTTTTGGGCAATCCTCTGTGGCGGAGTGGCTGGTTGGCTGGTGGCCCCCCCACTGCGTTCTTGGGCGTCTGGGTGTGGAGGCTATGGAACTTGGGGAGGAGGGCGGTTGGTTACACAGGGGCTGTAGTGGCAGTCTGTGCTCCAGCTGCCTTTGCTGCAGCTCAACCATACACTGGAGCATACTGGTTTGGTCCTCCAGCAGCCTCAGCATTGAATCCTGCCTCCTCTCATCACGCTGCCGCCACATTCGAGCTTCAGCCCTGTCTTCAGCCCGCCACTTACTCTCTTCAGCCCGCCACCTCTCCTCCCGGTCATTTTGTGCTTTCCTGCACTCTGACATTATTTGCCTCCACGCATTCGTCTGTGCTCTGTCAGTGTGGGAGGACAGCATGAGCTCAGAGAACATTTCATCTCGAGTGTGTTTTTTTTTCTTTCTAATCTTCACTAGCCTCTGGGAAGGAGAAGATCCTGTGATCATTGAAACACATGCAGCTGGTGGAGAAAAAAAAAGGGACAGCGGTATTTAAAAAGACACATTTTATAAAACAGTGGCTACACTCTTTCAGGGTAAACCTTGCTGTTAACATTACATACATAGCACATGTGCTTTTGTTACAAGGTCGCATTTTGCCTCCCCCCACCGCGTGGCTACCCCCTCAACCCTCCCCCCTCCCTGTGGCTAACAGCGGGGAACATTTCTGTTCAGCCGCAGGCAAACAGCCCAGCAGGAATGGGCTCCTCTGAGTGTCCCCTGAAGAAAAGCACCCTATTTCAACCAGGTGACCATGGATTAGATCTCACTCTCCTGAGGATAACACAGAGAGATAAAGAACGGATGTTGTTTGAACGCCAGCAAACATACACTGCAATGCTTTGTTGTACAATGATTCCCGAGTACGTGTTACTGGCCTGGAGTGGTAAAGTGTTCTACCATGAAGGACGCAATAAGTCTGCCCTCCCCAGAAACCTTTTGCAAAGGCTTTGGGAGTATATCCAGGAGAGCCGCGAATGCCAGGGCAAAGTAATCCTTTCACATGCTTGCTTTTAAACCATGTATAGTATTTTAAAAGGTACACTCACTGGAGGTCCCTTCTCCGCCTGCTGGGTCCAGGAGGCAGCCTTGGGTGGGTTCGGGGGGTACTGGCTCCAGGTCCAGGGTGAGAAACAGTTCCTGGCTGTCGGGAAAACCGGTTTCTCCGCTTGCTTGCTGTGAGCTATCTACAACTTCATCATCATCATCATCTTCTTCGTCCCCAAAACCTGCTTCCGTATTGCCTCCATCTCCATTGAAGGAGTCAAACAACACGGCTGGGGTAGTGGTGGCTGAACCCCCTAAAATGGCATGCAGCTCATCATAGAAGCGGCATGTTTGGGGCTCTGACCCGGAGCGGCCGTTCGCCTCTCTGGTTTTCTGGTAGGCTTGCCTCAGCTCCTTCAGTTTCACGCGGCACTGCTTCGGGTCCCTGTTATGGCCTCTGTCCTTCATGCCCTGGGAGATTTTGACAAAGGTTTTGGCATTTCGAAAACTGGAATGGAGTTCTGATAGCACGGATTCCTCTCCCCATACAGTGATCAGATCCCGTACCTCCCGTTCAGTCCATGCTGGAGCTCTTTTGCGATTCTGGGACTCCATCATGGTCACCTCTGCTGATGAGCTCTGCATGGTCACCTGCAGCTTGCCATGCTGGCCAAACAGGAAATGAGATTCAAAAGTTCGCGGTTCTTTTCCTGTCTACCTGGCCAGTGCATCTGAGTTGAGAGTGCTGTCCAGAGCGGTCAAAATGGAGCACTCTGGGATAGCTCCCGGAGGCCAATACCGTCGAATTGTGTCCACAGTACCCCAAATTCGACCCTGCAAGGCCGATTTAAGCGCTAATCCACTTGTCAGGGGTGGAGTAAGGAAATCGATTTTAAGAGCCCTTTAAGTCGAAATAAAGGGCTTCATCGTGTGGATGGGTGCAGGCTTACATCGATTTAATGCTGCTAAATTCGACCTAAAGTCCTAGTGTAGACCAGGGCTTAGTGTGTGTGTGTGTGTATATACACTGTACTTTCAGGCTGGAATCAGACTCTGTGCGTTTGTGCAATTGTTACCCCTAAAGCATGGAATCAGACATATTCTGTGTCTATGTGTATTATTAAAACCAGTTCCTCACCAGATCAAACCTCATACCCCAACATGTGGGGAGAAAAGGAGCAATGTCATGGTTGCCTGTGTGTATTTTGGGAAGGGAGAGGGATTAGTGTTGGTTAAGAAGAGGTGAAAGTATCTGCATCTACCAGCCTTGTATAGCTGCACAAGAATCAGGCACAATACAGAGTTACCCATCTCTGAGTGCCAAATGGTTGGATTGGCTAATGCAACCTGTAGAGATCCATGGCACACTGGGATATAAAGTCAAGTGTACATCATCATCATTTGATAGGGATAATGATAGGAAGGTTGACAATTGACTAAGTAGTTAAGTCGAAAGACGATTGGGTATTCATTCTCATTCGTGTCACTGTGGATTGATGTTTTTTCCTGTCTGTCTCCCTTCTGGAACATCAGAAGCACCTTGAGCAGGTATGTGGCTCCTTCAGCCTCCTGCTTAGCTTTCAGGATGCTGGGAAGGTGTTTGGCGAGTGTGTGAAAAGCAAAGCTCTGTGCAAACTGCGGGCATGTTGCTACTGCTCACCTTAAATCCGAGGCTCAATCCCCTGTTATAGAAATGGAGGTGTGGAAGTGATTTAATTTGTAGCTTGCTAGCTAGCCAAAGGAAAATGATAATAATAGTAATACTTCAGGTTGACTGAAGATGAATGTTTAGAGAAAGTTGCCTGTAAAAGCCTAGAGTCGGTGATAAAGCAGAAAATGCCATCTCCCTGGTGGTCTAGTGGTTAGGATTCGGCGCTCTCACCGCCGCGGCCCGGGTTCGATTCCCGGTCAGGGAAACAAGCTTTTTGTCAACCTTTATTGAACAAAGGGAACTGTTCTAGAGCCTCAGAGCAGAAATAAGGCATGTTCCCACTATGAACACTTTATAAAAATAGAGCTGTGCAAATCAGTTGTTGTTTTGCTTGCTACCTTGCCAAACCAATAAAATAATAGTAATAATCATCATAATAATTCAGGTTGACCCAAGAGGAATTTTTTTCAGTTGTTTTGTGGAAACGAAACTAAAAAAAAATTATTTTTGGTCAAACCAAAATCTTTCAGTAAATAAAATATTCATCCAGAAAACCTTTCACCCAGGTCTATATTCAAGTCTTTGGAATTAACCATCTTGAGAGAAGGATCTTAATTGTGGGTTAGGGGCAGATCTATTTCTAGCCCTCTGTCCAAATGTCCACAGAGGTGTGTTTGTTTCACATTGCATATAAACCAAGAAGAAATTAACTTGAAACCTAAACCTGTGATCGCGATGCAACATTGTGATTGTGACTAAAGGAGAAAATTTCTCCTGAGTTCAGTAGAACGAAGGTTTCCTCATCAGGTTCTAGCAAATGCTCCAAGTTCTGATGGTGCTTGGAACTTCCAGACATATCGGCCAGAATTTTCAGAAGATTTGGCACTGTAACCCACCTCTAGAGCCAGATTTTCAGATGCTCTCAACACACTGAATGCTGAGCTATTCTGAATAAAAGCTGGTACGGATTGTGGGTGCTTCACTACATGGGCCACAGTGCAGGAGTTTGAGGTTCACCATTACTTTCTCCTAAAGCCGAATGTCTGGATTCTGCCTCAGTCCTGGCGTCCATCTTTTATTCACATAATAAGTCAGCAGCGAGACTACAATACCTCACTAAAGGACTCCAGGAAACCTGCAAATTTTGCTCAGGGTGATTGTGTATAAAAATGAACTATGCTGTAGAAGGGCCCTAGAATTTGAAAAAAATATGGCATCTTGGCCTCCCGGAACAGCTCATAACACTAAAGAAAACAAGGAGGGGGCAAAGGCACTTTTTTGGTGGTGTCTGAGTGGTCTAAGGCAGCGTGCTTCTCAAACGATCTGATGTGGGGGACCGGCAATTTTGTTTTCCAATGTGCGCGCAGACCGGCAGCCGCTGGCTCGCGGACCACCACTTTGAGTAGCACTGGTCTAAGGAGACAGACACAGAGCTTTATTTTCTCCTTACTTGGGTGTTCTGATCTCCGGATGGAGGCCGGGCTTCAAATCCCACTCCTGACACAACCCTTTTCTTTTAGTTGAAGGAATGGTCTCAGTCCAATCTCTCATATAACATTACAACACCCATGGCTTAGCATTTCTAGCACAGTAGTTGCAAGAGAAATTGGAGGGAATTTAAATAGCTTCAGAAGCTGGGCATTCAGGGCACCCAGTTAGGTAAATTCTAACCCCTTTCTCCAGCAGAGACTTGGCATTGCTTGAGGAGAGCCAGTTTTGTGGAGGAAAAGGAGAGCAGCTGAGTGACTAATGGGAGTTAGATTCACATAGGCATTTTGAAACAATTTTGTTTTTTAGAGAGGAAAAAAAAAAAGGAAATAATTTGCTATCAGGCCTGAAAAGGTAACCTGTCCCAGTACAGTGGCAGAGGCAATTTACCAAATTAGTCACACATTTATTTAGTGAATCAGTTTGTCTTTTGAGAATAAAGAGACTGACAGATGGCTACAGACAAGAAAGTTTGTTGGGTGTGTGATAAATATAGAAGTAAAAAAGCAGCTGGAAACAGAAGATTATTGTATACAAAATCTAGCATCCTTGTTCTTTCCGGCTTGGTTGGACAGTGAGGCCCATGCCTGGAGTTGCTGTAGCTAAGGAGTAGTATCAAAGCCGTTTCTGTAGCCTAGCGGTTATGATGTTCACTTATCACACAGCAGTGCCTGGGTTAAAACTGGACAGAAGCCCTTCAAAGTTTTCATTTCCTTACTGTTTGAAAAAGAACATAGACCAGATCCTCAAAGATGCTGGGTATTTCAATGGGATTTAGGCACCTAAATACTATTGCAGATCTGAGTCTTAGCGTTTAAATTTATGCCAACTAATCAGACACTAAGGTAAGTATTATTTTCCACATTTGAGCATCAAAGGCAAAGAAAGGGTCGAAATACAGAGAAACAACAGCAAAAAATGGTTGTCTTTATAGAGATAGATAGATATAGATATATTGCACATAGCAACAGGAATCAATGTAGAGTTGGATCTAAAATACTGAAAGATTAATCTTTGCTATACAAATAATAATGAATGATAATTAATAATATAATAAATGACCTTGAATTCCTTCATAATGTTATGGTTCTTGGAACTTCCAGACACATTGGCCAGAATTTTCTAGAGCCAGATTTTCAGAAAAACTCAGCACACTGAGTGCTCCACCTGAAACAACAGCAAAAAGTTGCCTTTAGATAGATAGATAGATAGATAGATAGATAGATGGGGTTTAGGGGGATAGATAGATCGATAGATAGCCCTACGCCACTTGAGGAGGTGGAGTTACTATGTGCGTGTAGTAGGGCACTTACATAGGTGGGACAAGGCTGTAGTGTGTACAGTGAGGTAATTAGGACAACCTAAGGTGCTGTAGGTTGGCTTAATTGTGTAGTGTAGCCCAGGTTTTAATCTCATGGTGATGGGTTAGAGCCCCATGTTGGGTGTCTTGTTTCCTTTGCTTAGGAGTGCTTGTTCACACACCTATCTCCTTGCTTTCCAGTTCAGGGAAGGAGAAAATAACCAAATCTTCTGGTATTAAATGGCAAAACTTTTCGAAATGACCCTGCCCCCCAGTCAGTGAAACCTATGGTGAGAAACTTGCCCTCAATTTTACTGCATTTTGGTTTCTTGTCTTGTTGGTTGCTCCCTAGGCACTGACAGGGAAATGTCCATGGAAAAGTGGAGTGGATGTGAGCTTTCTTGGTTCTGAGATTTGCCTGCGTTTTGGCCTCATTGTGAGAAGGGCAAATTGGATGAGACTTTGCAGCATTTCTGATGACTGTTTGAGTTTGGAAAGTAAGCTCTTTGTTGTCCTGTTCTTCTAAGTGAAACTGAGTGAGCAGATATACACTGGCAGCTGAGAAAGCCTTAGAAGGGGACATCCAAAGCTGGGCACAATCGGTTTCTGTCGTGGAGTGGTTATCATGTTTGCTTCACACGCAAAATGTCCCTGGCTTAAAACTAGGCAGAAACAGTGCCTTTTCTCTTTACTGATCAATTTTGGTCTTCCTTCATTCCAAGCCCTTTTCTGAAATACACCTGTATTTCCCACACTTTTTGTTCATTATTCTTTCCTTGTATGAAATGTTAGGGTCTTAATTTAATTGCCACACAACTTTGCTCATGAATTAATGTTTAACATGACATTTTACAGCCTTTTCCTAGGCCCTCCTTTCTGTCACTTACATGAGTTTACTTATGGGAATATTCACTGATTCATTGCACCTTGCATTTCAAAGGAAAGTTCCGAATCATTGATGTTGGATTCACTTTCTTTATTTCTTTCTAATTCTTTCTTTCACATAGATGGGGAAATCTGTGTTTGAGCAAGTTAGCTTACTGCTCCCTCTTTCTAGATTGAAGTTGCCACAATTAAAAACTTCCCTATACGCAAATATCTATGTGAAAATATTTTCTAAACCATTGCAGAGATCCTGGGCAGGGCTAGGAATGGGGCAGATTAATAATTGTCTGTTCTTTATGTTGGTGCTTGCTAATTGGCCATTTGGAATTTTCATCAGTGATGGCATTACACCCAAAAGATAATGTCAAAATGCAGAGAAGAAATGGTTATGTGGGCTAATAAATAGTTCTTGGTGTAACACCAAAAGTGATGCATTCTAGTGTGAAAGAAGAACCCTTTCATGTCTTATGAGGGTTTTCAATGTAGTTATAGCCATGCAGGTCCCAGGAAAGCTTGTTTTTCTCACCAACAGAAACTGGCGCAGTGAAAGATATTATCTCACCCACCTGAGTGTTTGCTAGCCACATATCAGGGTTCCCTCCCCACTCTGAACTCTAGGGTACAGACGTGGGGACTTGCATGAAAGACTCGCTAAGCTTATTTCTATCAGCTTGGGTTAAAACTTCCCCAAGGCACAGATTCCTTTCCTGCCTTGGGATTGCTGCCACCACCAAGTGATTTAACAGTTAGGCAAAGGACGGTTTATCCCGGTTTTTTTGTATCTTTAAAGTTTTGCCTAGAGGGGAATCCTCTGTGTTTTGAATCTGATTACCCTGTAAAGTATTTACCATCCTGATTTTACAGAGGTGATTCCTTTTCCTTTTCTTTCAATAAAATCCTTCTTTTAAGAACTGGACTGATTTTTCCATTGTTCTAAGGCCCAGGGGTTTGGGTCTGTTGTCCCTTTGTAACCAATTGGTGAGGATATATGCTCAAGCCTTCCCCAGAAAAGGGGGTGTAGGGCGTGGGGGAATATTTTGGGGGAATAGGACTCCAAGTGGTCCTTTCCCTGATTGTTAAATCACTTGGTGATGGCAGTGATCCCAAGGCAAGAAAGGAATCTGTGCCTTGGGGAAGCTTTAACCTAAGCTGGTAAGAATAAGCTTAGGGGGTCTTTCATGCGGGTCCCCACATCTGTACCCCAGTGTTCAGAGTGGGGAAGGAAACCTGACACCACACTACCTGAGAAGTGAGGAAATAAGACTCAAAGCAGAAAAAATGGAACAAAGAAGTTTAATTCCTAGCAGAAAAATGGGCCATGCCCTTTGTCAGCTCAAACCAATCTCCGACGAGTCTGTGACCTCTTGTGGATATTGCTGTTTCTGTTATTTAGACAATATCACTTCTAGTATATCCATTGAATCAGATTTATGCTGCAGTATTGCTGTGTATCCAAAGAGATTCATTCAGTTATGCACACGAGTGAATTGAGATGGGCAGTCGGAATCAGCCAGTTCTCCCCCATCTCAAAATCTTTGCTTTTTTAAAAATGCCCTTTTTTATACTGTTTATAAGGGACAGGGCAAAAAAATGGCCAGATAATAAGCTACTGGGGGGGGGGGGGGGGGGGGAAAGTGCTGCGTTTCTTTTAATTCGCAGTGAAGAATGAAAGGAGAATTGTGTTGAAAATTTTCTTTCCCTGATTGAGGATGGAACCGAGGCAGCAGCAAAGAGAACCCTAACCAGGCCTAGGTCAAATCTGGATCACCAGACACTTTTGAATGGACCCTGAAATCTTTTTCTTTACTTATTATTATTATTATTATTATCATTTTTAAAAATTATTTTCTCTGGAGTCTGGACCTTTTCTATACCTTGACCAAGAAATTTGGACCTTGACAAAAAATAATTGACTACCTCTGTAGTAGACCATAAGGGACGTGAGTTGGGATTTTTTTTTTTTTTTTTTGGTCAACTCCTCTACCCTTTCTAAGGCTACTTTCCAGGGTGGATAAAAATCAATGATTAAAAAAAAATAAAATTAAAAAATCGGATTTTATTATTTAAATCGGATTCTTTTGGATAAAATGCTTTTTCAGGAAAAAATCTCTCTAAAGATATTTTTAATTAAGATACATTATAGCTCAAAGATCTCTCATCACGGAATAGGGATTATAAATTCTAATTCTATAGTAGGAGACAATATATTCATGTAATGTTTAAGAAAAGTTTTGTAAATGAGTTCCAATAGTTCACGCAGTAGGGACCCAATTTTATGGGGTTCCACAAGCTTCTGTATAGATTCTTTAGGTTAATCTTTCTATCTACCCAATGGGACTCAGTGCTCAGTCTAGAAGATAGCATCAGAGATGCTTAGTTTTGCAGTTCTCAAACTGTATATCGGGGCTCTCAGCTTTGTCTGCCCCCAGTTTGTCAACTGTGTGCAGGCAGGAAGCAGGCAAAGTGCTGAGCCTGGCCCCACCTGGGCTCCGGGATCATGCTATTTTGCACAGCACAGGCAAGTCCATGTTTCATCTCCTTATCCTCCTGGGTAAGCCAGACCCTTCCCCAGAAGTGGTTTCATTTGAAGCTGGAGGGATCTAAGTACCTGCAGGTTTCCCTCCCTCATCTTTCTTGTAGTGCATTTCGGAGTGTTGCATTGTTATGCCTGGGAGCTGACAGGGAATGTCCATGGAAAAGTGAAGTGAAAGTGAGGTTTCTTGGTTGGGAGCTTTCCTGTGTTTTGTCTCCTTGTGAGAAGGGGAAATTGGAGGAGCTATTGCAGTTTGAGTTGTTTGAGTTAAAAAAGAAGCTACTGGTGTACTTTGTTTTCCTGTTTTTCAAAGAGAAACAATGATAGCTGATGCAGTGGCTACTAAGAAAACTGTATTAAATGGGCCAAATGCTTGCCCCAAGTGGTTTCTGTAGTGTAGTGGTTATCACGTTCGCCTCACACGCGAAAGGTCCCTGGTTCGAAACCAGGCAGAAACAGTGCCTTGTTTTGCTTCGTATTCCTTGTGTTTTCTTTCTTTCCAAGTCCTTTATCAAGCTTTCTTCCTCATTATTTTTTGCTTTCATGAAACGTTAAGGTCTGATGGGAGGGTTTACCCTGCATTTTGAGGGAAGGACTAGACTCATTTGGGAGATTGCCAGCTACTTAACAAATATGAACCTTGAAGAAGCCAGGGAAATTAATTTCCAGCCAGGGAAGTTAATTTCACAGTAAAAAAATCTTAGTTTGTTCTTCACTTGCAAATTGAAGAAATCCACATTTGTTTCCCGATTCCCTCTTCTTCTACATGATGTTGGGAAGGGCTTTGGTGACCATATAAAAATCAAAGCTCCCCACTGACTAGCAGCAGAATGTGGGCAGGTTTCCACTGTGCACCTCGAAGTCCAGGCTGCATGGCCTTTTACACACATAGACGTGCAAATCATTCTTCCCCTTGCTTGCTAGCCTAACCACATTTACGATGACAATAAGAGACATTCAGCTTGACCCAAGATGAATATTTTTTCCAATGTTCTTGTTGAAACAAAACCAAAACATTATTTTGGGTCAACCAAAACATTTCAGTCCATCAAATATTCATCCCAAACCTTTCATCCCACTCTATAGACCATGGAATTTGGAAGTAACCATCAGGGAGAAACTGACCATTTGCCTCTTCCATTCCTGAGGTCCAGCTCACCCACCTCTTAAGGCGAACAGTTGTTCCCTTCTTTGAGATTTCCTTTGAGGAGCTTCTCCGCAGGGGGTCTGATGTCCTGCAGAAATGCCTGTGTGGCTTGAGGGGAACTGGCTTGTCTGCCCCCTCTCTAAGAGCTGAGAAGCTTTTTCTGACTCTCCCTCACTATGTGAGTGAAAGAGCACCTCCCGCTGGTAGGAGAACATCAAATTCCACCCTCCTGTGCTGGTTTCTCTGACCAGCTGGTAAATCAACCCCAGCTCTCTGGTCTAGAAACCAGCATCTAACCAGCCTTCTAATAGCCCCTGTTTGCTAGCTGGAGAGCGAAGGAACAAAGAAAGGAGGGAAACACTGGAAAAAGAATCTCAGCTCACAAAGAAACTTCCTTAGGGCTCCTTCTGCACTGTGAGCGTGCCTCTCAAGAGCTGCTGCCACAGACAGCCTATCTCGCTCAGTCGTAAAGCATGAGACTCTTAATGTCAGGGTTGTGAGTTCAAGCCTCGAGTTGGACATGTGAGCCCTCTGCTTATTGGCTGGACCACATTGTATGGCTTCCTTGTACCTGTCTCTAACCCCTCCTCACAGAATTTGTGATGATTTTACCAAAACCGGCTGGAGAGTAAAACAAGATGGCAAAAAAACTATTTTGTTTAAAAAAAGAAAAAAGACGTATCCTCACTTTATAATATTGGAAATGGTTTTAATTTGTTTTCTGTTTCTATTTTGTACCAATTTACTGGGCTAAAAACATCCAGGGCATATTCAGGAAATTAGTAGCTGAGAGCTTGTGGTAACATCACCTGAAGAAGAAGAAGAGGTTGAGTGTTAAAAAGGGCTAAGGAAATAATGTTATTTCAAAAGGGAAAGTGGTGTTGTGTGTTAAAAGGCGGGCTTAAAAATTTCTAATTGTTATTTTCTCATTCCTCACACCCCGACCCTGCCTAGCTAGGAAAGGAAGGGAAATGTGCTAATCAGTCGATAGATTTCTCTGACATGAAAAAGGGACACGAGGTTGTTTGTAGTTAGCTCAAAAGAAACAAAAAGGAGGGAAAACTGCTGGCTGGGAACTAAATATGCAGGACAAAGGGCTGGGATTCTTCTATTTTCATATTGGTTAAGTAGCTGGTAATCTCCCAAATGATGGTCTGTTCCTCTCCCCAGAATGCAGGCTAACTCCCTCCTTTAGAAGTTAAAGTTTCATGAAAGGAAAAATAAAGAGGAAGCAAGCATAGAATTTTTGGATGTATTTGAGAACGGAAAGGAAATGGACTGAAAGAAGACAAAAGGACTCAGAAGCGAGAAAAGGGTTATTGTTTATAAGAGGCTTTGAACCACCATCCTCTCGGGTGTGAAGCAAATGTGATAACCACTAGCATTTGGCACATTTAATAGAGCCTTAGGGCTTGTCGACCCTGGCATTTTACAGTCTCATGCTCTACTGACTGAGCTAGTCGGGCTGGGCAAGAAAGCTTCTTGAAGGCACAGAGAGTGAAGGAGGAGCACTGAGGAAGTTTCTTTGCCCGCTGAGGTTCATTTTCTGACATTTGCCTTCTTTCCTGGTTCCTTCACTCTCCAGCTAGCAAACAGATTCTGAAGGTATTTAAAATTCCCTCTAACTTCTCTTGCTGGTATTCCAACAAAAATCCTAAGCAAGCGCTCTTCAAATGTTACGAGAGAGATTGAAATAAGGCCATTTCTTCAGGTAGAATAAAGAGGTTCTGTCAGGAGTGGGATTTGAACCCACGCCTCCATAGGGAGACCAGAAAACCCAAGTACAGGAAAGACAGAGCCTTGAGTCTGGCGCCTTAGACCACTCGGACATCCTGACACCATGGAAAAAAAGCCCTCTCTCCACCCTAGTTTCCTTCAATATTTGATGAGCCGCTCAGGGAGGCCACGACGGCATCTCTCTTTGAACAACTACAGCACATCTGGTTTTTAAACACAATCACCCTAAAGTTGCAGGTTTCCTAGAACCCTGTGAGTTCTGAGGTGTTCTAGTCTCCCTGCTCACGTATTAGGGGAATAAAAAGGTGGTCACTAGGATAGAGGCAAAATACAGACACTCAGCTTTAGGACGAACCTCAAACTCCCTCACGGTGGGCCACATAGTCAAACAGCCAGAACTCACAATTAGTACTGGCTTCCCCGCACCCTGCCCCAAAATAGCTCAGCACTCAGTGTGGTGAGCCCTTCTGGAAATCTTGCAAAAGCGTTTGGTGCCTGAATGGGAGTTAAGTTCTTCTGAAAATGATTTTTTTTGTTTTGTCTCACCGAGAAAATTGGGGTGGGGGGGGATATTGATCTAGGGTGAACCTGAATGTTTATTGCAGTTTTCAGTCAGCTCCACTTGGCTTTCTAAGGCTACTTTCTCTACAGTTTCGGAAGCTGATCCATTCCCCACTATAGAGGGTACAAGAAGAGAGAGTGAAGGAACCCCTGTGCTCAGTATCACAACCTGAACCCAAGCAAAACGTCTCTGAGGGTGAGATATTACCTGTAATCGGTTTCTTAATGTATTAGGCTTCGGCTTGAGTGTTTTGTTTTATTTTGCTTTGTGACTTATTTTATTCTGTCTGTTATTACTTGAAACCACTTAAATCCTACTTTTTATACTTAATAAAATCAGTTTTGTTTCTTAATAAACCCAGAGTAAGTGATTAATACCTGGAGGAGCAAAGAGCTGATATAGAGGGTGAACAATTTATGAATTTACCCTGTATAAACTTCATGCAGAGTAAAACGGATTTATTTGGGGTTTGGATCCCATTGGGAGCTGGGTGTCTGGGAGCTGGAGACAGGTGCTGAGCTGTTTTTAGTTAAAATCTGCAGCTTTGGGGGCGTGGCCCAGATCCTGGGTCTGTGTTGCAGCAGGCTAGCATGTTTGGCTCAACAAGGCAGGGTTCTGGAGTCCCAAGCTGGCAGGGAAAATGGGCTCAGAGGTAATTTCAGCACATCAGGTGACAGTCCTAAGGGGATCTCTGTGAGCGAACCAATCACAATGGCGTAGTAGACCAGGATATGTGTACAGCTGATTGCTTTGAGACACTGGTAATGATTTTAAGTGAGTTTTACATGTGCTGGCTGGAGAACAGACAAAGTAGCTACTGGTTTGTTATTTTGTGTTTGCTTCTTTCAGGGAAGGGAAATAGAGGCAAGAAAATCAGCAAAATGAGTGAGAGTGAGGCTGAGAAGAAGCTAGAAGTGCACAGGCTGCAGATTGCTGAGAAGGAAAATGAACATAAAAGACAGATGGAATTAAGAGAAATGGAGATTGATACGCAATTTGCCTGGGGACAAAAGCTGCTCACGAAAGAGCCATGGAAGGCCAGAGGTTAGCCCAAGAAGCTGCTCAAGAAGAGAGGCAGGAAGCTCAGGAGGAGAAGGAAGGAGAGAGAGGCAGCAAGCCCTGAAGTTAAAAGACCAAGAAATACAGGCCCAAATTGGGACCCAAAAGCATGAACTGGCTGTAATGGAGTGGAAGAGACAGAACCCTTCAGCAGCTGGCTCCACTTCCCCAAAGATCCATACATGGGAACAGTTATGTCCACCATATAACGAATCCAGTGATGTTGCCAAGTATTTCATCACCTTTGCGAGACTGTGCCCTCTCCATGCGATTCCTGAGGATCAGACGATGGCTACTTTGGTTGCCAAATTGCCAGGGAGAGCTCAGGACATATTCAATAAGATGCCTATTGTTGATGCTTCAAACTATGGTATCTTTAAGGAATTGGTTTTGAAACAGTTTCAGATTACGCCTGAGACCTACAGGGTTAAATTCACAACTCTTTCAACTCCCAGAGCCCTTCTACAGCACAGATGATTTGTCTACACATTCACCCTGAGCCAAATGTGCAGGTTTCCGGGAGCCCTGTGAGTTCTATGGTGTTTTAGTCTCCCTGCTGATTTCTTATGAGAATAAAAGATGGACACCAGAACTGAGGCAGAATACAGACACAGCATGATGAGAAAACAATGGTGAACCTCAAACTCCAGCAGTGTGGGCTACATAGACAAGTAAGCAGCACCCACAATCTTGACAAGCTTTTTTCCAAAAGAACTCAGCACTCAGTGTATTGAGCCCTTCTGAAAATCTGGTGAAAGATTTAAGTGCCTAACTGGGAGCCTAGTTCTTCAGAAACCCTGGCTCTAGTGGTGGGTGTGAGACCTTCTGAAAATTCTGGTCAATGTGTCTGGAAGCTCCAAGAACCATCACAACTTTGAGCATTTACACCCATAACATGCACAGCCCATAACATGTTAAAGGAAACTAGGTTGGATAAGCCACTGTCTGTGCAGTGTCAGAGTGTCCGAGGGGATCAACCCCATCATGATCCATTTTGGATCATCCCCACCTCTCTGCTTTAGACACTACAAGTCAACTCCAGCCTTAAATCCGTTATGAGCTAATAAAAACCATTTCTTTTTCTTTCCAGATCTGCTACTTCCATTCACAAACTGACCTAATGTGCTTAAAAGGCACATTACTCTACCCCTCAATCCTCCTTTTTTCAACCCCTTAAGAACAGGAAGAAGAAGAAGAAGAAGAAGAACTCAGTTCATTCATTTAACTAGTACAGTCTCCTTTTTGGCTATATTAACAGGAAAGATCTCTCAATAGATTAATGTCACTCATAGGTACGAAAAGAAAAAGCACCATCTGCTCTAGAAACTCCCTGAAGAAGCAGAGTAACAAATCTACAATGACAAACTCCTAGAGTCCTGACCAGAGGTATTCTGCCTACTACCCAAGATCCATAAACCTGGGAATCCTGGATGCCTCATCATCTCAGGCATTGGCACCCTGACAGCAGGATTTTCTAGCTATGTGGTGATCTTCCAGAAAACACCATCCTAGCCACTATGGATTTAGAAGATCTCTACATCAACATTCTACACAAAGATGGACTACAAGCCACCAGGAACAATATTCCTGATAATGTCACGGCAAACCTGGTGGCTGAGCTTTGTGACTTTGTCCCCACCCACAACTATTTCAGATCTGGGGATGATTTATACCTTTAAGTCAGCGGCACTCCTATGGGTACCCGCATGGCCCTACCGTATGCCAACATTTTTATGGCTGACTTAGAATAATGCTTCCTCAGCTCTCATCCCCTAGCGTCCCTACTCTACTTGCGCTACTTTGATGACATCTTCATCATCTGGACCCATTGAAAGGAGGCCCTTGAGGAATTCCACCAGGATTTCAATAATTTCCACCCCACCATCAACCTCAGCCTGGACCAGTCCACACAAGGGATCCACTTTCTGGACACTAGTGCAAATAAATGATGGTCACATAAACACTACCCTATAACGGAAACCTACTGACCGCTATACTTACCTACATGCTTCCAGCTTTCATCCAGACAACATCACACGATCCATTGTCTACAGCCAAGCCCTAAGATATAACCAGATTTGCTCCAGTCCCTCAGACAGAGACATACACCTACAGGATCTCTATCAAGCATTCTTAAAACTACAATACCCACCTGGGGAAATGAAGAAACAGATTGATAGAGCCAAAAGGGTACCCAGATGTCACCTACTACAGGAAAGGCTAACAAAGAAAGTAACAGAACACTACTAACCATCACCTACAGCCCCCAACTAAAACCTCTCCAGTGCATCATTAAGGACCTACAACCATCCTGAAGGACAATCTCTCACTCTCACAGACCTTGGGAGACAGGCCAGTCCTCACTTACAGACAGCCCCCCAACCTGAAGAAATTCCTCACTGGCAACCACACACCACACAACAGAAACACTAACCGAGGAACCGATCCCTGCAACAAACCCCGTTGCCAACTCTGACCGCATATCTATTCAAGGGATACCGTCATAGGACATAACCACATCAGCCACACCATTAGGGGCTCATTCACCTGCACAACTACCAATGTGATATATGCCATCATGTACCAGCAATGCCTCTCTGCCATGTACATTGGCCAAACTGGACAGTCTCTACGCAAAGGAATAAATGGACACAAATCAGACATCAAGAATTGCAACTTTCAAAAACCAGTAGGAGAGCATTTCCATCTCCCTGGACACTCAATAAGAGACTTAAAAGTGGCCATTCTTCAATAAAAAACTTCAAAAACAGACTTCAACAAGAAACTGCAGAACTGGAATTAATTTGCAAATTTGACACCGTCAGATTAGGCCTGAATAAAGACTGGGAGTGGCTGGGTCACTACAAAAAAATAACTTTCCCTCTGTTGATACTCACACCTTCTTGTCAGCTGTTGGGAATGGGCCACATCCACCATGATTGAATTGGTCTCGTTAGCACTGACCCCCCACTTGGTAAGGCAACTCCCATCTTTTTGTGTGCTGTATATTTATGCCTGCTTACTGTATTTTTCACTCCATGCATCTGATGAAGTGGGTTATATCCCACAAAAGCTTATGCCCAGATAAATTTGTTAGTCTGTAAGGTGCCACAAGGACTCCTCATTGGTTAAGTCTGAAGAAGTCATTGCTTATATAACTATTGTGAATATGTTTATAGTAAATGAGGGAGGCAGAAGCTAACTAAACTAACTATTGTGGGTATGTTAATAATAAATAAAGCAGTCAGGAACCCCCTGAACTGGCAAGATTGCCTTAGACAATCTGCAAAGTGATTGGTGTGTACAAAATTTGCAAAGTTCTTGGTTCTTACATACAAGACGTATAGATGTTAGTAGCTAGGAAAGCTGTATCTTAACTGTGTAGTGTGTGATATGAGTTGGAATTGTGGTATCACCTTGTACCTAAACCCCTTGCATCTGGGCCTGGCCAGCATGGGCAAAGAGCTTTTACATGCCTAATAAGAAAACTTTAGTGATGCGTTGGAGTTGAAATGAGATGGGTCTTTTTGGATCCCAGAGAACTGGATAGAGCGTTCTCCCAGAACTGGATGAGGTGTTCTGGATAAGCCAAGTGGAGAGGTCTTGGAGGGAATCCCAACAATGGTGTCAAAGTCTCCGAACACAATGAAGTCTTCTGAATGTCATCACCATGTCAGACACATATTAGAATCTTCCTCAACTCCTCCAACAAGGCTTTGGTAGCTGCGGGTTGACAGATTAGCAGTTTGAAGAGGAAAATCTTGAAAAAACTCCAGTGGACTTCAGTGAGGGCGTAACAAAGGCCATTTTTCTACTTTTCATCTGAAAAATTTCCATCACGCTCTCAGTCATGTCTGTAGGGGATGAAGTCTTCCAGGTACAAGTCATTACCAAAACATGGTAGACTGGGGCAATTTGCTCACTTCTTTGCCATGCTGATGATCTGAGTTGCTTTGGTTCTGTTCATAAATACTATACCCCCTGCAAAATTGCATCTAATTTGCTAAATCTGTTTTAACCCTTCACGGTCTAATGGAACGATTAATCACAGTCAACCAAATTCAGAATCATGATGGAACAGTTCCGTGGTTTTAGTAAAAATAAAAATAAAAAATAAATGAACCCAACAACAATATTTGCTAACCAAGGTTTTATTTTTTTAGGCTGGGATATTCAAATGTATTGAAAGCAAGCTGAGTGCCTAACTCCCTTAGGATTTCTGCTGTACTTATTTATTTATTTATTTTCCCAGCGGCTCCTGTCTACACAACAATGCTTGACTTTGTTCTCTGTAGGGAAGTCTTGGCTTGTTATGCACAGACCAGTAACGCTCACATGGTTCAGTGATTCTGCCCCAGAGGAGCCATCTAGAGAATGGAAACTGGTTGCCCCCTGTGATTCAGACTGTGAATATGATAAAAAGGTTCATTTGTTCAACAGATTCAGCACACCGTCCAGAAGTTCATTCAACAGGAGCTTGCATCTCTCTTCTATTCTGAAGAGACAGGTATTCCTGCTAGTTCTCTTCAGCGCCCTTTGACTCCAGTCATTGTTATTGTTTCCATTACAAGGAGGACCAAAGTGTCCCATGGCTGAGCTTTGAGGGAACAGCACGAGAGAGTTGCCAAGGGTAGGATTTTCAAACTGCCTCAGACTCCTTTTGAAAAGCTCCTGACTCCAGAAATGCAAGTCGCCTTAATAGCCAATGCTTGGGAAACTTGTGTATTCTCCAGTAAATTAAGGTAGGCTTCTAGACTAGGAGTTTCAAAACACAGCATGTTTAAGAAGGTGGCATAGGTTTCATAGATTCATGAATTTTAAGGCCAGAAGGGACCATTATTATGATCTAGTCTGACATCCTGTATAACTAGGCTTGGAAAAATTCAAATTTTGTTTTTTTTTTTTCAATATATTTTTGATGGATAATATCAATGTTTATTTGTAAACATTTTTATCAATTTAAATTTTCATAGCTGTGGGAAATTTATAGGGCGGGGGTTAGACAATAATTATGTAATGACAAAAAGAAAAGGAGTACTTGTGGCACCTTAGAGACTAACAAATGTATTTGAGCATAAGCTTTCGTGAGCTCCTTTTCTTTTTGCGAACACAGACTAACACGGCTGCTACTCTGAAATATGTAATGACAGTGGACACTGAGATTCAAAAAGTTTAAGATTTATTACCCTTAAAACACAAATTGTCGATGTCACACATCAAAGTATACGAAGTAAATAGCCTTAAATTAAACTCTAATGAGTTCTCAAGCAACAGTTTTCTGATGTTGCCTAGCTATACATTTCTATTATTAACAGAAATATTTTTTCATTGTTTTGTGTGTGTATGGTGAAATTGACGTTTACTGACATTTACCGATAAAAAGCTAATACCTCCAAGTCTACTTATGCAGCATTCATTACAACACATTTTATACGCATTAAGGTGGGACTTTAATAAGTTCTCCAGCGGCATTTTTCTAACTTTGCTTATGTCTAAATTTCTATTATCAATGGAAACATTTTTCCATTGGTTTCTGGGTGTACATTGAAATCGATGTTGACTGACATTAACTGATAAAAAAAGAATGCTTCCAAGCATATGTATAACAAATGCCCAAGAATCCCACCAAATGATTCCTGCATAACTTGAATGTGAGATATATCAGATAGCAATTCAGTTTAAAAATAAACAGTCTAGTTTAGTGGATAGAATGACCAACTAGGACTCAAGAGACCTACACTTTATTCCAGCTCAGCCACTCACCTGCTGTGTGACCTTGAGTAGATGGTTTCCTCCCTTTGTTTCCCGACACACCCTTTGTATCTCTTGTTTACTTAGGTTGTGAGCTGACTGGACTGGGGCAGGGCTATCTCTCACTATGTGTCTGTACAGTGTAAACGGGGCTTTAATCTCAGTTGTCATCTCTCATTGCTACGGTATTACAAATCATAGTAAACATGATGGGAAATGCTCAGTTGGATTGTTATTAGTCTTGTTCATCCCTAGATGCAGCTTTCTGTTAATGTCCTAGGATTCCAAGCACATATCCTCCAGTCTCAGCTCCATTATGACTGGGCCAGACATGGCACTTTCCTGAAATACCCTTGGGATACCTTACTGGATTAAATTTAAGTATTTCAGAGGTCCATTGTATTCAAGGAATGGTTTATGTATTATTGTGGGTTAGAATTGTGTGCAACCTCTTGATGGGGGAGATGTGACAGGTGTGAGATGTGGGGGGTTCAATAGACTATATTGAACAATGTGCCAGACAAGACCAGATTTTTGAGACAAAAGTGGGGGATCTTCCTGAGGAATATGTAGGGGGCGGTGAATGCAAATTCCCCAGCTACGGTTATGCAAATTCCCCACCTATGGTTATGCAAACACCCAGCCATTTGTAGCTACACCCTGAGTAGTGGGCCATTGTCTGCTGATCACCTGTTACATGATGATAAGATGAAAGGCCCAAGATGTCTAAAGGAAAGATGGAGCTTTTCAGGGTTGTTCTGTTTCTGAATCTGAGACACTTATAAACTTGTAACCACAGAGAAAACCCAGTTGTGGGTCTGATGGACTGACACTTACCAGAGCCTGAGGCTGGAGTTGGGTGAGCTCTGCTAGTCTTTTTAGTGTGTGTGTAGGCTATTTTATTATTTTTAATATGTTTTTAATATGTTTTCCCTGTAATGCAATAAATGTGCTTGCTTATAAAGAACTGCACGGTAACATAACAAGAAAAGGAGTACTTGTGGCACCTTAGAGACTAAGCAATTTATTTGAGCATAAGCTTTTGTGAGCTACAACTCACTTCATCGGATGCATTGAATGCATCCGATGAAGTGAGCTGTAGCTCACGAAAGCTTATGCTCAAATAAATTTGTTAGTCTCTAGGGTGCCACAAGTACTCCTTTTCTTTTTGCGAATACAGACTAACAAGGCTACTACTCTGGTAACATAACTGTGAGCCATTAAGCTGTTCATAGCCTTCGGAGAGAAAACAAAGCACTGGTGCTGGCATGTTTAGGCAGTCTGGCTTGCTGGGAATATCCCAGTGTAGGCAGAGAACTTCAGCCTGGAAAAAGCCTGGTCATGAAGGGGAGAGACGTGGTTCTCTACCTAAGAAAGGCGACAGCTGAGGAGCCAGGAGCCTAAAATGAGGCCTTCAGTGGACCACCAGGGGAGAATACAGGTGCAGTGGCCCTAAACTGCGACAATGAATCCTAGATGCTACAGGTGATCCCCAGTTCTACTCTTAGCATGTCCATTCTTCTCTACATGCTCCTCCCATTCATTCCAGTGAGAGTGGTGGGTAATAGAAATAAATTAAATAATAGTAATAATAACAACAGGAGTATTAAACATTTCCCCCCCAAAATCTCACAGAAGGGGCAATGAAAACCAGTGGGATGTAAACTCTGAACAATATTTGATTTTTTTTCACGGTGGTTCAATTAAAATATCTGGATTGGGACCCCTTTGCAAAAAATCTAAAACACCCTGAGATCTGTGCTTTGCTGGAATGACTTCTTTCCATGTGGCTATTGCCCCAATATCAGATATGCATAGTGTTTATCTGTGAAGAGTTCTTCACCTTTTAGGAACTGCTGAAAATAAATTTATCAAGGACCATGGTCAGGTTTAATGCATGAGAGTAGGGCACTTTGCAGTCCCATTTCAACATGGGATGGAAGATGCTTTTTCAACTGCAAAGTAGTATGATTAATATGTCCACTTTTATACATTTCTCTTACACCTGCAGTGATAGAAAATCAAATTTCTCTCTCTCGCTCGCTCTCTCTCTATCTCAGCTTCACAAAGAAATCTATCTATCTATCTATCTATCTATCTATCTATCTATCTATCTATCTATCTATCTATCTATCTATCTATCTATCTATCAGCTTCACAAAGAAATGCAAAATTCAGTAATTATTTTGCCCCTTTTTACTATACAATTATATCTGGGTACAGAATGTACCTATGACTGCAGAAAGAAAACAGTCTACCACAAAATGTCTGACTCCAACCCAATGCATTGCGTTGGGAACAGGGTCTGCAACATAGACGGAAGTGGAACTTTAAGCTGCTTTCACTTTCTGCTGCTTTGTCCTCTTCCTCCTGCAGGGATGGAGAACGAGACAGAGGTGAGCGAGTTCATTTTCCTGGGCCTTACCAATGTGAGGGGTCTGCAGTGCTATCTCTTTGCCCTCTTCCTGCTGCTCTACATGGCCAGCGTGCTGGGGAATGGAGCCGTTGTGGCTGTGGTACTGGCCGAGCCCCGGCTTCACACCCCCATGTACTTCTTCCTGGGAAATCTCTCCAGCCTAAACATCTTCTACTCCACAGTCACTGTGCCCAAGATGTTGGCCGGCTTCCTTTCGGGGCACCAGACCATCTCCTTTACCAGCTGCCTGGCACAGCTCCATTTCTTCCATTTCCTGGGCAGCAGTGAGGCCATGCTGCTGGCTGTCATGGCCTACGACCGCTACGTGGCCATCTGCAACCCACTGCGCTATACACTGGTCATGAGCCCACAGGTCTGCCTGCTGCTGGCAGCAGCCACCTGGGCCACTGGTTTCCTGTATGCCCTGATGCACACGGTCATGACCTCTCAGCTGCACTTCTGTGGTCCCAACCGTATCCACCACTTCTTCTGTGACATCAAGCCCCTGCTGAGCCTGGCCTGCAGCAGCACCCGCCTCAACCTGAGCCTCCTCCACATAGTCACTGGGATTATCGGTATGAGTCTGTTCATCATCACGCTCCTCTCCTACCTCTACATCATCTCCTTCCTCTTCCTGAAGGTCCTGTCACGGGAAAGCAGGAGAAAGGCCTTCTCCACTTGCACCTCCCACCTCACCGTGATAGCACTGTACTATGGGACAGTGATGTTCGCCTACATGGGTCCTTCTTCAGGAAGCTCCAAGGGAGAAGAGATGATCATCACCCTAGTGTACAGTGTCATGACCCCAGCTCTGAATCCCTTCATCTACACCCTGAGGAACAGTGAGGTGAAATATGCCACCAGGAAATTTGTCACTAGAAAACTCTTCCCTGAAAGGAACTGAATCAAATGACTGCTTCTTGTTTTGAGTGAAAAGGAGAGATGCTGACCAAGGGAATTATAATGTAGGGGATCTATCTTCTTTATCCCCTGGAAAAATAGACTGTAGGAGACATTCTTGCAGTGACGAAGATGGAGATGGAAAAATGTCCTCCCAGGATTTCTTCATCTCTAATTGTTATGGGGGAAAATGTTTGAAGATTAATATTAAATATTATTCCCAAAGAAAATTGGTATAAAGGTTTATAGTACATATGATTAATTGACATTGACCTACTTTACAGAGATATTGCATAGATTCCAAAACCAAGTGCTGCAAACCTTGGAAATTGAGGGTTAAGAGTTCACTTAAAAGAAATCCAACCCTGTTAAGGTCCGCAAATGCACAGATCAGGCACGCAAACTACCTTAACTCTACCCTGTCACAGACTCTTCAAACTTCTCTTATTGTTAAAACACACTGAAATTTTGTACATAGGCCACGTTTGAATATTCGTTGATGTATTAGTTGTAATTCTTGTTTCCTCTCATTATTCATCATAAATCAAATTTCTTTCAGTCGAAATCTCTACTCTGGCTTGTATTCAAAGCTGGCAACTAAACACACAATTGTGACTGAGGCATTTTAATGTCTGTGCAGCCAGTTTAAATTAACCTGATTTTTAAAAGCCCCATTGATTTGTTTCTTTTCCCCACACCTCTCTTCTTGTCACAACAATGGAGAGTTAACATTTCTTGGGTGCCCCAACTGTGCATGTAACAACCCTTGTGTGATTGTTTGTGGTATCTGTCTAGGTACACTTAAGAATTGGTGTTGATCTTATGAAATGTCTGTATCTGTATGAAATTTCTGACAGTGGCTCAGCCCCCACTTTCCACCCCAATGTCCTTCTTCCTGGGCAAAACATCTTCTACTCCACAGTCACCATACCCAAGGTGCTGGCCAGCTTCCTCTCAGGGCACCAGGCCATCTTCTTTACCAGCTGCCTCACCCAGCTCCATTTCTTCCACTTCCTAGACAGCAGGAAGGCCATTCTGCTGGCTGTCATGGCCTGTGACTGCTACATGGCCCTCTTTAACCCGCTGTGCTACACGCTGGTCAGGAACCCACAAGCCTGCCTGCAGCTGGTAGCAGCCACCTGGGCCACTTCATCCCTGAACATGCTGATGCAACAGTCATGACCTCCTGGCTGTGTTTCTAGTGCCTCAGCTGCTTCTACGACTTCTTCTGTGACATCAAGCCCCTGCTGAGCCTGGCCTGCTGTAGCACCCGCCTCAACCTGAGCCTCCTCAAAATCATCACTGGGAGCTTCACACTGGGTTCTTTTGTCCCCAGCTTCCTGCTGTACCTCTACTTAATTTCCTTCCTCCAGACAATCATGGGAAAGGAGGACCAATGTCTCTTCTACCTGCACCTCCCACCCCCGATGGTGTCTCCATGCTATGTACCAACCCTTGGCAACTACATGACTTCCTCCCCTGGGGTCTCCTCTGAAAGCAACATTATAGTCGTCCACATATACAATGTTGTCACCCCAATTCTGAACCCCAAGATCTATCCCCTCAGGAACAAGGAGGTGATATTTGCCCTGTAGAAACTGCTGAACAGAAAACTCTTCCATGAAAGGACATAAATTAAAAAAAAGACACATAAAACCCCTTAAAATGATGATTAAAATCTTTTTGGCTTTTTGGACTCCAAGATTTTTAAGTACACATTAGATTCCCCCTCTCCCCTCATTTTTTCCCCTTCAGGGTGTCACTACAGGGCAGTGCTAAGTTTCTTTGGGTGCCCTAATATCATTTCTTGCTGTAACATGTATGGATATTGTTTAACTTTAATTTTGAATTTCCTGTGGGCTTTTGGGGGAAAATTACACCTTTGTAATGTATTCTATCCTAAATTAAGGACATGTTCTCTAAACCTTGACTCCATCTTAATGACTGCTGCTAGTGTAACTTTGAAGGACAATGGTGGGAAAATTGCTATGAACCATGCAAAAATAAAAAAAAAAAGATTATTCATATATTTCCTATTTGCAAAGTGTCATTGTTTTAACTAGATGGGAAGTTGGAAAAAATTGTGACAGGGCAGAATTAAGATTGTTTTGGTGGCTTAACTGTGCATTTTCATTCCTTAATATGTTTGGATTTAAGTTAACCTTAACTTGGAAGTTCTTGGATTTTAACACTTAACTTTGTATAATTACAATATCCCTGCAATGCTTTTAACCCAAATTTACTGATGTAAAACACGATCTCTGTTTTAACACAGATTTTGTGTGGTACTTGCAAAGGGAAGTTGGCAATGGAATATATAACTGCAGCAGCCAGTCTGCATTGGACAATGAAAAACAGGTTGTAGGGGACAATCGTGGCCCTTGACCATAACGCAAAGTTGGCAATGAACTATGTAATGTGGGAGAACAATCTGTGTTAGCCACTGAAAGATTGATTCTACAGGAGAAATCACAATGGAAAAAACGGGTGGGAGGAGCTGAACGAATGGCACAGCAGGACTCTCTCATCTCTACTAACTGTGGGGCAACATTAGCTGAATTATTAATTATTATTTATTATTATTACATTAACACCTTTAGGCATCAGATGAGATCAGAACCCCCAATGACTTGGCAAAGTAGAAAAAAATAAATAGTGAGAGCCCGTGCCTGCCCCCTAGAGACCTTCCAAAGTAAAGTGTTTCAATGGGAAATATGAGAATTAGGCAATCATGGGCTAGATTCACTAAAGAACTTAGGTGCCTATCTGCCATGTTAAGCACCTAAATCCCAGAATCAGGCCCCACTGGGAATCACAAAACCCTGCTCAGCTGCCGCCAAACCCTGAGGGTGCCTCAACTTGCTAGGAACCTAATTTTTTTCAGGAAACAGTTCCCTAGGCACCTATGATTCTGCCTCTGAGCATGAGCACTGCAGTTCCATGCCAGGTATCTGAACATCTGAGCCCCACAGTGATGCAGAAAATAGGGGAAGCTAGTTGTTCCTCCATCTAACCAGCCTGAGGAGCCTGATCTGGTAAGCGTACTCAGAGCTCACCTTCCAGATTAGGCTCCTATAGGCAAGTTTATACAAAACAAACAGGTGACAGGGGTGGAAACACAAGGTGGAGGATTTCCCTGATAAGTTTTAGACCAGTTGTCCTGGTACCCTTCCAGCATGTGGGAGACCCCCAGTTGAAATATCCCCTTTGCCTGAGGGGGAGAAGGGATTTGAATAGTGATCTGTCACCTCTGAGGGGTTATGGTATATTGTGATGTTGGGCTTCCCCAGTCCCTCCTATTTAAGCTATTCCACTGTAACTAAATAATGAAAGAATCCATGGGCCAGAGGGGGAGAGAGAGAGAGAGAGACCAAGCATGAGGATGACTCTTCAGCCTGGTGATAAGAGCGCTAACTTAGGAGGTAGAGAATCCGCTACTCCCCCTGAGGAAGGAAGGAACTTGAAAGGGGGTCTCACACATCCCACGTGAGTATCCTAACCACTGAGCTAAAAGTTATGTTAAGTTCTCCCCCTCCCGCCCCCAGCCCCGGCTTCTTGCGATAACACCATAGGTACCAAACACCAAGAGAGAGGCTGCAGCTGAGAATCCCAGCCCGAGGGAGGCACCTCCCCACATCCTGGACACAGGCGCCTATCTCAAGGAGTGGGGCGGGGCTTAGGACATGACCCTCTTCTTGGATTCCCCCATTGGCTAGCTTCAGCGAGGAGCCACCGAGTGCGCTGACTTTTTTGAATCCCGTTGTGAGGCACCAGAGAATCATAAAATCATAGGGCCAGAAGGGACTTTGAGAGGTCACCGGGACCTCAGATTTTACAAGTGTCCTCTCTGTGCCATTATCTCAATCATTCATGAAGATACTGAACATCGAGGTGATGCAGTTGCACAGATCCCACTGACTTTCAGTGGGATTTTGCTCCTATGTCACTTAAGACCTTTTGAAAAGCTGATCCCTGGTTATTGAGGAAGGGAAGAAATCAGGACACTTGGGTTCTATTCTTGGCTCTCCCACTGGCCTGCTGTGTGACCTTGGACAAGTCACATCCCCTATCCGTGCCTCAGTTTCCCTTTAGTAGAATTAAGATAATGGTGCTTTCCCATCTTTCTAAAGTGCTTTATAAGATGTGCATGCAGCTGTGCAGATTCCCTTGCTAGCAGAGCAGTTGTTATTCCATTAATCCAGGGATTCCCAAACTGTGAACTGCAGCCCTAAGGTGGGCTGTGACACAGTCCTGGGTGGTCTGCTGGCACAGACATGGGGGGAAAGGGGGAGTTGAGAAGCAGACAGTGATGGCGTGGTGGTCAGCAATGGCCTCTGCCCAGGGCCGGAGGAGCTCAGCACCTCCAGCGGGCAGCTGAGGGTGAAGGGGCAATGACAAGCGATAGGCGGAGAGCGAGGAGAAGGGGCCAGCCACAAGAGGAGGTGACTCCCAGGGCAGCTTGAGGAGGCTGGAGGGTTCGCGACCATTCCTGCTCCGTGTTGCCACCCCCCACAATCTGTGGCTGCCGGGCTCCCTGGATTATCGGCCCCCCAGGCCTCCCAGAGACAATGCCGTGATTGGGTTCATCAGTAGCACAGGTGGGCCTCAGGGGAAAAAAAATTGTGAACCCCTGCATTAAGCGGTGGTGTACGGCTCTTCTGAACAGAGATTTAATGCTGAGTAGAGCTAGTTCAAAAAGGTAATTATAGTCTGATGGAAATTTTAAGAAATTTTCATTTTTGTTGAAATTTCCTGTGAAAGAATTCCTTCCCCCGGCTTGTTGAAAAAAATATATTAAAAAAATTCACTTTCCAAAAACTACTTTTGTTGCAAATATGTTGGTATAGAAACCTTCTTTCAATGGAAATTTTCATCTTTCTGTTAAAAAATCATATTTCAAAAACTGAACATTATTACCAAACCCAGAAAAGCTTTTCACCAACACATTTTCAGTTGTTGCAGAAAATAAAATTTTCCTGAATTTTTTTGGGATAAAAAGTCATTTTTTGTCCAAATTGTGTTAGATGGAAAATCATGACCAGCTGCAGTGGTGAGATTGAAACAGAGCCTGACAGGAGCCAAAGAGCCTAAGGGAATTAGGCACCAACCCCCCAAAGTGTGGTAATGGGAGTTGGGCACTTGACTCCCTTTGCTGCTTTTGAAAAGTCCAGCCTACATTTCCAGCACAGAAAATAAATCTGCCCTGCAAAAATTAGACTTAAATGGCTCAATATCATTAACAGTAGTTATTAAGAATATCAGTTACATAATAGTGATTAGCAATTAATAATCAGTGATGTAATTAGTCAAGCTTATGAAACACTTTACATTTTATCTGGCCCATTTAGCACACTGCAGATAAGAATCAAAGAAATTCCTGCAGTCCTTACTCACTTTCAACTGCTACAACCCTCATTCATGTAAATGATCCCCAAAGGCTTGATTTTGGAGGTGAATTGTAAAAAAAAATTTTCCGCCAAAGTTTAAAAGGGGGGCAAGTGAAATCCACTTAATCTCAGGACATGCAGAACTGAGGGTGTTGTACAGGTCAGTGGCTTATCAAGATGGTAAGAAATCTGTTGGGAGGTGGGAATCGCACCTGAACTGACCCAAGCTAGTGTATTTAGGAGCTATCAACCAACATGTTTCAGGCACAAGGCGATTAGCAAATGATGGTCAGGAATATTTTTTTTTCCCTTTCTGGTATACAGCAGAGATGGAGTGGATGCAAAATAATAAAACGCATTTCAATTTTGACTTTTTAAATTTTATTTTGTATTATTTTGTATTTGATTTTTATATTTGATGTTGTGATATTTTATTTTTCTGTCATTTTAATAGTATTGGATATTATTTTACATTATATTGCACTGCAAGTTATGATATAATACAAAATACATTTCTAAACAAAAATAGTTATTTTGAATCAAAAAATCAAAAGGTTCCATTCGCCTAAGGTCAAAATGAAATATTTCAACCACAAATAAACTGGTTAGTCTCTAAGGTGCCACAAGTACTCCTTTTCTTTTTACGAATACAGACTAACACGGCTGTTACTCTGAAACATTTCAACCATAGCAACTTGCTTTCTTTCATGATTTGTTTTTAATCAAAATTTTGTCAAAAATCAGCATTTTCCACAAGGAGGTCGAGGTGGAGCTGTGGCCAGGTGGCTGGGAATGCATATCAGCTCCACTGTGTCCTTTAGAACTTACCTGATGGAGAACGCACAGCTCCGGGCTACGGTACCATTCTCACTGAGCGCGCCATCTGGGTGTCTGTGGGCAGCTGTAGCCAAGGGAGATCCCTATTGTTTCCAGCCTGGAGGGTCTGATCTGGTGCAGGGCCCCCGGGACATTACATGGATAGCCCTGCTTTCCTGGGCATCCCCTAGGGTCCATGTGGGTTGCGGTGAGTCCCGCGGCTCCTCCTGTCTGGCCTCTGCAATAATTCTTCAGGGCAGGAGATGCGGGGAAGGGGGATCATTGGCTTTCCCCAAACGTCTGATATATTCTCATGAAGGCTAAGATTTTGTCATGGATATTTTTAGTAAAAGTTGTGGACAGGTCATGGGCAATAAAAAAAAAAATTCACGGAAGCCTGTGACCTATCTGTGACTTTTTCTAAAAATATCCCTCACACAATGGGGAGCCCAGCTGCGGGGTCTCCACACTGCTTGCAGAGGTTAGGCAGCTGCAGGGGCTGGGTTAGGCACTGCTTGAGGGGGCTTGGAGCTCCAGGGTCCCCCCACTCGGAGCTCTAGGATACCCCCGCCAGATGCAGCAGCTGGGAGCTTTGAAGGACCCCCGGTACCCACAGCACCTCAGAGCTCCTGGGTCCCCTACCCCCTGTGGAGGCTGGGAGCTGCGAGGGGGCCCTCCGCCTCTATTGGCCAGGAGCTGTGGCAGGGGTCCCGCTGCCTGAAGCAGCTTGGAGCTCCAAGGGGGCCCTCACCGCCCATGTCCACTGGGAGCTGTAGGGGCCCCCACTGCCCATGGCGGCCAGGAGCTGCGGACCTGCATCCCACAGCAGCTGGGAACTCCGGGGGCCCCCTTCAACCATGGCCACTGGGAGCTGCAGCTCCCAGCCAACAGGGCTAAATTCATGGAGGTCGCTGGAAGTCACAGATTCCGTTACTTCTGCAACCTCTGTGGAAAAATCGTAGCCTTAAGTATCACTGAATGTTTCACTACCACTTTGTGTGCCTCTGTGGGCACAGATCGCACTGACTCCGAGCCTTAACGCCCAAGGCAAACTTTGCAAATGCAGCTGATTGACTGAGCAGGTTTGAGATTTTACTTTGAAGTCCTGCTCAAAACTTCCTTCATTAGGGGCCCTTCCTCACCTGACACAGAAAGGATGGTGGGAGAGGAGGTGGAAGGTTGGTAGGAGATAAAGTAGAAGGGGCAGAGCTTAGGTTATTTGCACGGCCTTAACTGTGCATTTCATCTTAGCCATGTTTTGGAAGGAGTTTGCCTTGGTATATAAACAAGATCAGGGCCTAACTTATGTTTGTCAGTTTCTTATATTAAACCATAAACAGTAACCTCCAATGGGCTTATATTTCATGAGGTTTAAATGGCTATTTTATGTATTTAATTTTGAAAAAGCTACAGTGTTCTCTCAGGGTTTTTCCTCCAAAAGAAACAGAGATTTATCACCTTCCCCCCAGTTCAGCACTGCTCTTTGCCTGGGGGAATTTAATATTGGTCCCTTTACAGAGAGCTTTGCATTTCTCTGCACAGTCTCCAGGAGCTGAAAATCAAACAGGCTTCCCCCCAGCTCAGCCAATGAGAAGGACCCTAAGTGAAGAAACACCCAATTGTGGCTGCAGTCTAAAGGCAGGAAAGTGAAATGAAACCTGTCACTTTCCCCGGCAGGGAGCCATGGCTGCAGAGAGCCCTGTACAGAGTCTCCAGGATGAAGCCTCTTGTTCCATCTGTCTGGAGTATTTCAAAGACCCGGTGTCTATCCACTGCGGGCACAACTTCTGCCGGGCCTGCATCACCGACTACTGGGAGGAGTCGGATACCAACTTCTCCTGCCCTCAGTGCAGAGAAACGGCGCAGCAGAGAAACTTCAGACCCAACAGGGAGCTGGCGAAAATTATCGAAATAGCCAAGCGGCTGAGTTTACAGGCAGCCAAAGGCTCAGGAGGCGAGCGAGTGTGTGAGAAACACCAGGAGACCCTGAAACTGTTCTGCGAGGAGGATCAAGCCCAGTGGTGAGCTGGAGCCGGTTTGCACCAGTTCGCGCAAACTGGTTGTTAAATTTTGAAGCAGTTTTTAGAACCGGTTGTTAACCCGCTTCCCTGCAGGGGGTACTGAGGCTTTGATGGGCTCTGGCCGGGAAGTGATGTAATCCCTTCTCCGGCCACCGGGGGTGCTGCGCTGAGGGAGCCATGTGGGCTGCTGCCTGGCCCTGGGCACGAGCCCCGTTGCTGCTGCTGCTCCCCCGACCCCTGGCCTTGGGGCTCCCGATGCTGCCTGGTGCGTCCCTGGCTGCTCTGCTGGGCCTGGGCTGCGTCCTGCTGCTCTCCCCGCGAGCACCCCCTGCCCTGCCTGCAGCCAGCGCCTGCCTCCAGCCCCTGCCCTGCCCGCAGCCAGCGCCTGCCTCCAGCCACCCCCGCATCCCCTGCCCTGCCTCCAGCCCCTGCCCTGCCCGCAGCCAGCTGCTGCCTCCAGCCACCCCTGCACCCCCTGCCCTGCCTCCAGCCCCTGCCCTGCCTGCAGCCAGCGCCTGCCTCTAGCCACTGCCGCACCCCCTGCCCTGCCCGCAGCCAGCCACCCCCGCACCCCCTGCCCTGCCTGCAGCCAGCTGCTGGCTCCAGCCACCCCCGCACCCCCTGCCCTGCCCGCAGCCAGCGCCTGCCGCACCACCTGCCCTGCCCGCAGCCAGCCACCCCCGCACCCCCTGCCCTGCCTGCAGCCAGCTGCTGCCTCCAGCCACCCCTGCACCCCCTGCTCTGCCTGCAGCCAGCGCCTGTCTCCAGCCACCGCCGCACCCCCTGCCCTGCCCGCAGCCAGCTGCTGCCTCCAGCCACCCCCGCACCCCCTGCCCTGCCTCCAGCCCCTGCCCTGCCTGCAGCCAGCGCCTGCCGCACCTGCTGCCCTGCCCGCAGCCAGCCACCCCCGCAACCCCTGCCCTGCCCGCAGCCAGCGCCTGCCTCCAGCCACCGCCGCACCCCCTGCCCTGCCCGCAGCCAGCCACCCCCGCACCCCCTGCCCTGCCTCCAGCCCCTGCCCTGCCCGCAGCCAGCGCCTGCCTCCAGCCACCGCCGCACCCCCTGCCCTGCCCGCAGCCAACGCCTGCCGCACCCCCTGCCCTGCCCGCAGCCAGCCACCCCCGCACCCCCTGCCCTGCCTCCAGCCCCTGCCCTGCCCGCAGCCAGCGCCTGCCTCCAGCCACCCCCGCACCCGCTGCCCTGCCCGCAGCCAGCCACCCCTGCACCCCCTGCCCTGCCCGCAGCCAGTGCCTGTCTCCAGCCAGCGCCTGCCTCCAGTGACCCCCGCACCCCCTGCCCTGCCCGCAGCCAGCGCCTGCCTCCAGCCACCGCCGCACCCCCTGCCCTGCCCGCAGCCAGCCACCCCCGCACCCCCTGCCCTGCCTCCAGCCCCTGCCCTGCCCGCAGCCAGCGCCTGCCTCCAGCCACCGCCGCACCCCTTGCCCTGCCCGCAGCCAACGCCTGCCGCACCCCCTGCCCTGCCCGCAGCCAGCCACCCCCGCACCCCCTGCCCTGCCTCCAGCCCCTGCCCTGCCCGCAGCCAGCGCCTGCCTCCAGCCACCCCCGCACCCGCTGCCCTGCCCGCAGCCAGCCACCCCTGCACCCCCTGCCCTGCCCGCAGCCAGTGCCTGTCTCCAGCCAGCGCCTGCCTCCAGTGACCCCCGCACCCCCTGCCCTGCCCGCAGCCAGCGCCTGCCTCCAGCCACCGCCGCACCCCCTGCCCTGCCCGCAGCCAGCCACCCCCGCACCCCCTGCCCTGCCTCCAGCCCCTGCCCTGCCCGCAGCCAGCGCCTGCCTCCAGCCACCGCCGCACCCCTTGCCCTGCCCGCAGCCAACGCCTGCCGCACCCCCTGCCCTGCCCGCAGCCAGCCACCCCCGCACCCCCTGCCCTGCCTCCAGCCCCTGCCCTGCCCGCAGCCAGCGCCTGCCTCCAGCCACCCCCGCACCCGCTGCCCTGCCCGCAGCCAGCCACCCCTGCACCCCCTGCCCTGCCCGCAGCCAGTGCCTGTCTCCAGCCAGCGCCTGCCTCCAGTGACCCCCGCACCCCCTGCCTTGCCCGCAGCCAGCGCCTGTCTCCAGCCAGCCCCTGCCTCCAGCCACTCCCGCACCTCCTGCCCTGCCCGCAGCCAGTGCCTGTCTCCAGCCAGCCCCTGCCTCCAGCCACCCCTGCACCTCCTGCCCGCAGCCAGCCCCTGCCCTGTCTCCAGCCAACCCCTGCTGCACACACCCCACTGCCCGAAGCTAGCTAGCCCCACACCTCCCGTCTCCAGCCAACCCCTGCTGCATCCCCCTGCAGCCCTGCCCGAAGCCAGCCAGCCCCACACTCCCTGTCTCCAGCCAGCCCCACACCCCCCTGCCCTGCCTGCAGCCAGCCCCTACCTCCAGTCAGCCCCTGCCCTATTTCCAGCCAGCCCCACACCCCCTTGCCTCCAGCCAAGCCTGGACCCTCCTGCCTGCAGCCAGCTCCGCAACCCTTGCCCTGCCTGCAGCCAGCCCCGCACCCCCTGCTTCCAGCTAGCCCTGCCCCATGCCCCTGTCTGCAGCTGGCCCCACGTCCACTGGTGCCCTGCAGTTCCCAGGGCAGTAACCCTGCACACCTGCTTCAATAAGGGGGGCAGAGAGCAGCTGGGACCCACACATGTGCACCCTAGGGTGACCAGACAGCAAGTGTGAAAAATCAGGACAGGGGGTGGGTGGGTAATAGGAGCCTATGTAAGAAAAAGACCCCAAAATCGGGACTGTCCCTATAAAATTGGGACATCTGGTCACCCTAGCACACCCCCAGGGAGTGGTGGGGACCCACACATGTGAAGCGAAGCTCATTTCTAGTTCAGGCCCATCTTTTTAAAAAAAGAACTTTAGGGAGGATTAACATACATCCGTATTTTCCTGGACAGGTCAGGCTTTTTGGTTCTTAAATCGCTGTCCGGGAGGAATTTTTAAATTTTAAAAATTCCTCCCGGGAAAATACGGACGTATGGTAACCCTGTTGGTACAAAAAATATATACTGGGGCACATCCCTTAAATCAGAACTTTTTATAGGGAACCGGTTGTTAAGATTTTGGCAGCTCATCACTGATCAAGCCCCCATCTGTGTGATCTGCCGAGAGTCCCAGGCTCACAGATCTCATACCGTGGTTCCCATAGAGGAGGCTGCCCAGGAGTACAAGGTAGGGAAGCCTAGCGTATTGTAACAGGCAGGAGTTTAAATAAGTAAAGCATCACATAGAATGGGATCTTCCACTGTGAATTTCTAGACTTGCATATATTTAGGTTTCTTGCCAGTTTAATCTGAATGCCTCATTTCCTGTATATATATATACACACACACATAGCATTAAGAAGACAGGAAATGACACACTTATGTTAATGATCTCTGCTCTCAACCTCTTGCCGAATAACGTCTGGATCAAAGTGATGCTGAACGTTTGCTACCTAATAGTTCTGTTCAAAATGACATTGCCCAGGAGCTGAATAAAACGGACGGAGCTAATACAGGGCCCGATTCAGCAAAACGCTTAGACATGAGCTTAACTTTAAGAGCGTGAGTTATCTGACTGAAGACAATGGAACTGTTCCCTGGATCTAACGCAATGGTCACCAACTGGTAGATCACAATCGACTGGTCGATCCTGGAGCCTCTGCCAGTCGACCGCGATCTCTGGCTGCTAAAAGTCCAGCAGTGCAGCGGGTCTAAGCAGGCTCCCTGCCTGCCCTGGCCTCACGCCGCTCCCAGAAGGGGCTGGCATGTCTCTGCGGCCCCTGGGGGGAGGGGGCAGCGGGCCTCTGTGTGCTGCCCGCGCCTGCAACGGCTGCCCCTGCTTGGCCGCAGTTCCCAGCCAATGGGAGCCGCGGAGTTGGCACGGGAGGGTCGGGGGGCAATCGGCAGCGCAAGAAGTCACCTGCCTCTCTACCCCCCCACCCCCGCCCCAGGCCACAGAGACATGCCAGCTACTTCCCAGAGCGGTATGGGATCAGGGCAGGCAGGGAGTCTCCCTTAGACCTGGTGCGCTGCTGACTGGGAGCCACCTTGCACCTCTTCCTGCACCCCAACCCCCAAATCCAGTCTCAACCTAGAGCCTCCTCCCACACTCCAAACCCCTCAGCCCCAGCCCAGCACCTGCACCCCCTCCCACACTCCAACCCTCTGCCCCAGCCCAGTGAAAATGAGTGAGGGCGGGGGAGAGCGAGCGACGAAGGGAGGGGGAATGGAGTGAGCAGCGTGGGGCCTCGGGGAAGGGGCTGGGTAGATCCTGGGTTGATCTTAGATTCAAAAAGCGATCTTGTGCGTAAAAAGGTTGGAGACCACTGATCTAATGAAAGCATGTGTTTCAGTGTTTTGCTGAACAATGGCCATTCTTTTCCTTTGTCTGTGTCACTCCTTTTATTCCTGACACGGGAATCACTCACTTCTTGGTTCCCAAACATGCGGATGTCTCAGAGACCAGGGGGCTAAGGACTATACAGAGGTCCAAGATTGTAACATCAGTAACTGGTAAAACAATCCAATCAATTGGAGGAGACAAACCTGGTGGCCAACTATGCATGGCTGTGGAATCATTTTCTCCTTTTGAGTTAAATCAGGTGCAAAGCGTTTAAACAAATACAGTCATATCCGTGCAGCCGGGTTATAGTTTGTAGGGACTGGATTCTCCCTACGCCGCTATCCAAAGAAGGGAAAAAACGTTGAACACCCAACATTATTTCCTTGCCAGGAAAAACTCCAGATCCAATTACAGACTCTGAAGGAAGAGAGAGAAAAGCTGATGGGATTGAAACTGACCAAAGAGGCAAGAATCTGGGAGCATCTGGTAGGTATCAGGTTATTATTATCCAGCAAGGACATGTAGGTGCGTGCCCCTCCCAGAGTGCGTATCACTCTGGTAATGTGGAGGATGGGAGAGGCTGTGTCTCATACTTTGACCATGTGTCACTGAGTGAGATCCTGTGTTTCTATGTTCCCCTTTGGGGATGTCCGGTCTGTGACGGCTGGATTGTGGCAGACACTATGTGTCCTGCACTTGGGCTGATGAAAATGCCCCTGGACTCTGATATGTGAAGGGGGAGAGATGCAGTGCATGATCCTGGGCTGGCTAGCACCAGGCATGAGGTCATGGCCTGGCCGCCTCCTTTCCCTCTCCTGAGCAGCCAGGAGCATCACATCTGCTCCAGGGGCACAAGGCAGCTTGTGTGGCCTTCCCCAGGAGATCCAGAAAGAGCCTGTTCTCCCTTCATCCCTGCTGAGTCCAGGCTCAGTCTGGGCCTGTGTGTCTGTGTTTGGATGGGCTGGGAATTTCTGGGTTATTTGCACCCCTAGATGTCTACGTGTTTGGGCATCTCTGGGAGCGACTATCAGGATTTCCAGAGTTAATGTATTAGAGGGTTAAGCTGTCTGTTGAGTTCTCTTTTGTTTCATTCTTTTTCATTTGTTTGCTTGCCCCAGCCTCTCTCACTCCCAATGTCATCCAGAGTATGTCTACACAGCAACTAGACACCCGTGGCTGGCCTGTGCCAGCTGACTCAGGTTCGCAGGGCTCAGGCTGTAGGGGTCTAGGACCCTGAGAAGTGGAGGCATCTGGGACCCTGAGAAGTGAAGGATCCCAAGCTTGGGCTCCAGCCAGAGCCCAGAAGCCTACAGAGCAATGAAACAGCCCCGCAGCCCAGTGGCGCTGACTTTGTGGTTTCCCCGGGGGTGCTTGACCCCCGCTCTGCCCAATGCCCCGCCCTCACTTCATCCGTTCCCCCAAGGCTCTGCCCTGTTCCACCCCCTCCCCCGAGTGTACCTCACCCTCGTTCCGCCTCCCCCACCCTGCCCCAGCGTGTCCTGCATGCCACTGATCACTGGTGCATGAGAGGCGCTGGGTGAGAGGAGGAGGAGCTGATCGACGGGGCTGCTGGTGGGTATTGAGCACCCACGGATTCGGTGCCTATGCTGCAGCCCGAGCCCCACAAGCCCGAGTCAGCTGGCACAGGTCAGCTGCAGGTTTTTCTTTGCTGGGTGGACATAACCTCAGGGTCCTGTCTTAACTGCTCCTTTAGGGACATACCTGGAATGTCACAGACTCTCGTGTCAGGCACATAGACACACCAGTCAGATTACAGCCAGCAGGGAACTGTAGGAAAATCTTCCCCCAAACAATACTGGGAACTAGAAAAGTTCCTGGAGGACAGGTCCATCAATGGCTCTTAGCCAGGATGGGCAGGGATGGTGCCCCTCACCTCTGTTTGCCAGAAGCTGGGAATGGGCGACAGGGGATGGATCACTTGATGATCCCCTGTTCTATTCATTCCCTCTGGGGCACCTGGCACTGGCCACTGTTGGAAGACAGGATACTGGGCTCGATGGACCTTTGGTCTGACCCAATCTGGCCATTCTTATGTTTTTATGGGAAAGTTTCCCTCAAGCACTATTTAAGGTTGCCATAAAATACCCGCTCCGTCCCCCACCCCCATTGAGCACCCAGGTTCTCATCTGGAGCTGGCCTGAACTGGCAGAGCTGCCTTGACACTCATGAAGTTAAACCAGCTGAAGATCTGGCCCCAGGTGACTCACTCTGTGGGCCCTGCCCTGCCCTTTCCCTTCCTTGTTACAGGAGCAGGTAGAAACCAAGAGGCTGAAGATTCTGTCTGAATCTGAGCAGCTGTGGCAGTTCCTGGAGGAACAAGAGCCACTCCTGCTGGCCCGGCTGGAAGAGCTGGACAAGGAGATTGAGAAGAGAAGGGATGAGAACATTGCCAAACTCTTGGAGGAGCTTTCCTGTCTAAATGACATGATCAGTGAGCTAGAGGGGAAGTGCCAGCAGCCAGCGAGTGAATTCTTGCAGGTGAGATACTGGATCCTTGAGACGGAAGAGCCTTGGAGTCCAGGAGTCAAATGCCAGAGTAGAACTCACAGGTTATGCAGCTCAAATATAATTTTTTTCTGTTTCTAACCATTAGTATTGTTATTTGTTTCATTGTTCAGAGAACCTGGGTGTCATAAATATAAAGGGAAGGGTAAACACCTTTAAAATCCCTGCTGGCCAGAGGAAAAACCCTTTCACCTGAAAAGGGTTAAGAAGCTAGGATAACCTCGCTGGCACCCTGACCAAAATGACCAATGAGGAGACAAGATACTTTCAAAGCTGGAGGGGGGAGAAACAAAGGCTCTCTCTGTCTGTGTGTTGGTTTTGCCAGGAACAGAAAAGGAATGGAGTCTTAGAACTTCGTAAGGAATCTAGCTAGATATGCGTTAGATTCTGTTTTGTTTAAATGGCTGAGAAAATAAGCTGTGCTGAATGGAATGTATATTCCTGTTTTTGTGTCTTTTTGTAACTTAAGGTTTTGCCTAGAGGGATTCTCTATGTTTTGAATCTGATTACCCTGTAAGGTATTTACCATCCTGATTTTACAGAGGTGATTCTTTTACTTTTTCTTCAATTAAAATTCTTCTTTTAAGAACCTGATTGCTTTTTCATTGTTCTTAAGATCCAAGGGTTTGGGTCTGTGTTCACCTATGCAAATTGGTGAGGATTTTTATCAAGCCTTCCCCAGGTAAGGGGGTGTAGGGTTTGGGGAGGATTTTGGGCGTAAAGACGTTTCCAAGTGGGCTCTTTCCCTGTTATATATTTGTTAGACGCTTGTTGGTGGCAGCAATAAAGTCCAAGGGCAAAAGGTAAAATAGTTTGTACCTTGGGGAAGTTTTAACCTAAGCTGGTAAAAATAAGCTTAGGGGGTTTTTCATGCAGGTCCCCACATCTGAACCCAAGAGTTCAGAGTGGGGAAGGAACCTTGACACATATATACCACTTATCCACATTTGTCATGTGACTTCATATCAGCGTGGTTTAATAACACTGAGATATTGTTATAAAAATTAATTGGTTTTAATTTTGTTATATAATATTTCTATTTCTGTCTGTGACTTCACAGGTTAAACTAAATTTGTCTTTGGTGGCCTTTTCTGCTAATCATGATATAAAAGTGCAATTATAAATAGAGGAGGGAAACATTTTTTCTTACATTTGTTGTAGTGTCCTTTTCACTGGCAATCTAAAATAATATTACAAAATGCTTTCATATATTTTCCAGATTTTTATTTTCAAGGAAAACAAGCAAGTTTCTTTCCTAAATATATTTAGTTTTTAAATTTTTCTACATTTCCTCCTTTTTTCAAAGAAAGAAAGAAGCAGTTATGAGATTTTTACAATATGAGGAAAACAAAAATATTTGTAAAAAGAAAAGGAGTACTCCTTTTCTTTTTGCGAATACAGACTAACACGGCTGCTACTCTGAAAAATATTTGTGTAACTTTTCAAACAAAATTTTTGCTTTTTTTTCTTTCCCAAGCAGTTCTATATTTTCAAAGTTGATGTACTAAAGAGAAAGTTCTATTGTGAAAAATAGCTAAAAAGGGGCTATTTTTCCTGAAAAGATGTACCCTCCATGTGTATCAAAATTGGATTTTCAGATCCAAAATGAATTATGACTATTTATACTCCTGTAAGATCTCCTAACAAATGCGGCTCAAAGACAATAGCTAGAAGCTACTTCTGGCAGTGACATCCTTAAAAAACACTGTTAATGAATATCAAATCAATTATACCTGTATATAATGAATGAAGACAACATGAATGTAAAAAAAAAATTAAAGGATGGTTTTCAGCAGAGTTGAGTGGGGGCAGAGAATGAAGAGGACGGGGCTACACAGGGGTCACTGAGGCATGGTGTGAAGGGGAGAAAAACATTTTCAAACATGTTGAAAACATTATGTATCATAAATATTTCTTAACTGGCATGAGGATTTTAAAATAAGGTGGCTTTTTACTGAAATTAGAAAATAAAGTGAAAATATTCTAATACATTTCTGAGAATTTTTGGAGCATAAAAACAAAAAACATAAAATCAAAATATAATTAATATAGTCTTTGGGTTTTCCTATTCTTCCCCCTTTTCTCTTCCTCTCTTTAATTTCTCTCTAGAAAAAGGGGAGAAAGTAAAAAATGATTAAAAGGGGACAGTAGTAAAAAACCAACAAAAGAAAACAAAACTGAAAAATCAAAACCGAATCATTTTAGTCAAATACGTCATGACTATTGATTTTTGAAATGAAAATGTTGTTGAAAATTTTCATGAAATATTTTGTCTATTTCCACCTAACACTGTCTTTAAAAGTGACAGTATGCGTTATCTCTGACAGTAATATTTTTAGCCCTTAATTTTTATTTTCTAAATGGCAAAACTTAGAGGAAGGTCAAGAAGTAGGGCCTTTTCCCCCGCACTTTTGAAAGCAGTTTCCAAATTTTGTCATTTGGAAAATATCCTGCTGGGGGGAGGCTCCTGGGCTGGGAATTTCCCAGGAGACGCAGGGAGCTGGGTGCCCAGTGGACATTGGGAGCTGCGTGCCAGTCAGTGGGTGAGACTGGGGTCTATCTATCTGCATGGCTGGCTGGTAATTTGATGTATTGTCATGTTTTTAACATTTAATAAAATGTCCTTATATGAATTTAAAATAAAAAGAAACAATAGTAACAGCAACAATAATAATAATAATAATTAATCATACAAAATCAGAGTAGTTAGCACAACGTGATTTGGGGGCAAAATATTTTTTTCTTTATTTGTACGTTAAATTCCCACGCAACCATTTGTGGTGTTCTAGAAATGCTAAATAAGAATAATTTTCTGTTTGATCTTCCTGATTACAAAATGGGGAAAATGATAACTATCTAGCCATGTGAAGATTAACACTTGATATTCTGACTGAACTTTCAACATACTAACCATGATTCAGCACCCTGCTTTATGTCAGCACAATAGCTTTGATTTCAGGAGTTTCGATCAATGTGTAACTGGAGTAACACACGAATATCTCAGAGCCATTCTGTCAAGGTCTCAATCAATAGGTCTGGTAGTAGCAGACCAGGTGAAAAGGAACTAAAGTTCATAGTATATGAGTGGATTCCGGCTTCAATGAATGAAGAAGACTCCAGTGACCTCTGGTGACCCAGGCTCAGATCCACAAAGGGACTCGGGCACCCCAAGACTAGATTTAGGGAGTTTTAGGCACCACTGCAATCCACAAACACTCGCTCTGCTTCCAGTTAACTCTTTAGGCACCTAAACTTACTTCTGGCCAGATTCTTAAAGGTATTGCGGTGCCTAGTGGGATTTTCAAAAGCCTCTGAGCACCTAACACCCATTGAAATCCCTACCTTTAAAAATACCTTTAAAAATCTGGACCTAGGCACCTAAATGTGCACTGTAAACATTCCCAAAGTGTCTTACATTGTGCCTCTGGGCATGTGTCTCTGGAAGATCCAGCATGATCTACAAACCTGTGAAGATGGGTTTCACCCAGCTTATCTCACCTGCGAAACCTTGTCCAGTACGCAGGTTCTGAACACACATAACTCTACACAAAATGGCCAGAGGGACACAGGGGTGCTGCAATAGGGGGAGCCAGGGGGCCATGGCCCCATCACTTTTTACTGGCCTTAAGGGCAAGTGAGAGGCGGGAGGCAGCAGAGAAGAGCGAGCAAGGTGCGGGGCCTTCAGGAGAAGAGGTGGCGCCGGAGCGGGGCCTCGGGGGAAGGCACAGCATGAGGGTGTGGCCTTGGGGGAAGAGGCGGTGTGGGGCCAGGGCCTCGGAGAAGAGGCAGTGCGGGGGCAGGGCCTTGGGGAAGAGGCGTTGCAGGGGCAGGGCCTCTGGTTGATCAGGAGAAGGAATTAGAACAAGGATCTTCCATCTCTCCAATGACTGACCTGACCACTGGGATACAGAGTCACTTTTGCTCACTATGAGGACCAGTGCATATTGAATTGTTTATATACAGTACAACAGCTTCAACAGGAGAGACTGGAAGAGCACCCCGTTTGGATATCCTTTAGTTAGGCTTGGCAGAATTCAATTTTTATTTTTTTATAATTTCAGCGTATAATATCAGTGTGTACTTTTAAGCATTTTTTCTATTTTTATCAATTTGCAGTTTCACAGGTGCGCAAAATTATGAGTTTTAAGTATTGTTTTTTTCAGATTTTTATTGATTTAAACAATCAGAGGTGTGGGAAATTGTGAGGGTGAGTCACACAACAGAGCTCCTCAGACAATAATTATTTAATGACAGGAGATGTTGGTTTTTAAAAGCTAAAGCTTTACAACCATTACAACACACGCTGACAGCATCACGTGTCAAAATATATAAGGCAAATGTCCTTAAAGCAAACTCTAATAAATTCTCAAGCAGCATTTTTCTTACTTTCTTATCTGTAAATTTCTATTCTTAGCAACGGAAATATTTTTTTCATTATTTTGTGTGTGTACTGTAAAATTGATGTGTACGGGACATTTAGAGATACAAATCTAATCCTTCAAGCCTATCTTTTCCCCAATGGTTAGAGCATGTATCTAAAATGTAGAAAACCAATGTTCAAATCCCTTCTTCCTCTCAGGCAGAGGGGGAAATTGAACTGGGGGTCTCCCATATTCTTGGTGAGTGCCCTAAGCGGTGGGCTAAAGTTTATAAGAGAGGCCTTCTCCTCTCCCCGCCATTTGGTATGTGGTTGAGCTCTGAGAAAGCCTACCAGCTGAGGTGAGTCACATGTTGTGATAGGCATGTGTAGGGTCCATGGATCTGGAAATGTGTGTTGTGAGGGGTGTTGACTATCGTGGCAGTGGAGATATGTTGGCAGGTTTTTCATCTGTTGTTATGGCAGGGGTTAGTGCTGCTTTGAGTTGGTGGCTCCTGGTCTGTGGGGAGCTTGCTTCTGATACTGAGGTTGGAGAGGTTGCAGGGATGTGTTTGAAGGCCAGAGGAAGGGGTTCGGGAAAGATATCACTCAGGATGTGGTCCCCAGTGAGTATGGGTTGTAATTGTTTCAGGATACTTAAATTCATAAATCTGCTACACAGCAAAAATCATGGCCTTAATTATTAAGTTGTAACCTGTAAGTTGTAACGCTGTAAGTTTCACTGGTGATAGGGGACCGGTGAAAGTAAAGCACTGGTTTGTGTACTCACTCAATTCCTCAGGCGTCAGAGAGTGTTTACACAACCAGCACTTCCATCCCCGATGAGAGCAGCGCTGTAGGGCAGCTATCCCAGAGTGCAGCTCTCCCAATAGGTCTTGTGGGAAGGGGGAGTGTGTGTCCTTGCTCAGTGCCCATGCTGCCCTGCTTCATGTCTCAGGAGACCCATTACTTCCTTGTTTCTTCCGTGGCATTTTTTTTTAAAAACCTCCTGCTGTCTGGCTGCTTTCCCCACCACATCTACAATCAAAGGGAAAGGGCGCTTCAAACTTCTCGGGGCTTACGGGGTGGGGGGGGGTGGACGTCCGTGCATCAGAGCGGCAGAGATGCTGGCCAGAATGGTCGCTTTTAGAACTGTGGGATATTCTCCGGAGGCCAAAAGGTATTTACACTGCTAGAATGTGTCTTCACTTTCACAGCAGTGCAAAAAGAACAGCGGGCAGAGCTGTATGCCTCTCGTGAAGGTGGGGGGTTTTTTTGCAGGGAAACTTCTGAGTTTCACTGCAAAAAGTCATTAACAAGTGTAGACAGTCCAGCAGTTTTAGCGCAAAAAAGGGACTTTTTGCCCTTTAAATAGTAAGTGTAGACATACCCTAACCCTTTTTGTCCTATGACTGGAGAGCTGTTAACTGCCCACTTCACCTTGAATAGCCTCTTGCAACCTGTTAATGCCTTATCTGTTCCACATTTGTATGCAGCTGTGACATGCCGAGTACCTGTCCCCGATCTCAAGAAGACCTCTTTGTAAATTCAAAAGCTTGTCTCTTTCACCAGCAGATGCCGGACCAATAAACGATATCACCTCACCTACCTTGTCTCTCTAATATCCTGGGGAAAAACACAGCTAAAACAACACTGCAAACATCGTATACCTCACGTAGACATGCTGCACTGTAGGAAACTTCATCATGAACAAACCCCTTAAGTCTCCACTGACATCAGTGGAGTTCAGTTCAGGGTGGGCTGGACATGCTCTGCCCATCTCGCAGTGCAGCTCTTTTAGCTCACTTTACCCCAGGCAGATCCAGGTCCATCCAGACCACACCTTATGAGTCAGCGTATACCTGGCGCTGCAATCATTACTTATAAATTGGCCCTTGTGCACACCAGGAGTCTCACTGTAGGTAATAGAACAGCTCGAATAATTCAGGGCTCCCACGTGTGCTATGGTTTGCTATATTACACCACTTGATGAGCTCCCATTATATCCATTTTATTGCAACTTACAATAAATGTTGAGAAAAAAAGTTTGTGATTGGTTATAAAAGCCATAGTCTTACTTAGAGCTTTTCTCAGGGCCTCCTTGACCTCCTTGTTTCTCAGGCTGTAGATAAGGGGATTGACCATGGGAGTCAGGATGGTGTAGAAGATGGAGGACACTTTGTTCAGGTCTCGCAGTACAGCAGTGTCTGGGAGCATGTAGACAACGAATAGGGTCCCATAGAAAATTGTCACCACGATGAGATGAGAGGAGCAGGTGGAAAAAGCCTTTTGCCTCCCAGTGCTGGAAGAGATTCTCAGGACAGTGCTGATGATAGCCACGTAAGATACCAGGGTTAACAGAAATGGGGGAAGAATGAATATGAAGCAGACAGGGGAAATCACAAGAACCATCAAGCTGGTGTCACTGCAGGACAGTTTTATCAATGGGGTGTAATCACAAAGGAAATGGTCAATTTCATTGGGGCCACAGAAAATTAATTGTGATAGCCAACATGCTGTGATGATGCTGACTACAGACCCACTTAGCCAAGACCCAGCTGCTAGCTGGAAGGAAAATCTACTATTCATGCGGGCTGCATAATGCAGTGGTTTGCATATGGCTAAATATCGATCGTAAGACATCACTGATAAGAGACAACATTCTGCAGCTAACAGAGAACCAAAGATATCAAATTGTACCAGGCAGCCAGGAACAGAAATGGATCTGTCCCCAGTCAGGAGACTGGCCAGCATCCTGGGCAGGATGGTGGAGGTGTAGCAGGTCTCCAAGCAGGACAAGTTCCCCAGGAAGAAGTACATGGGGGTGTGAAGGTGCTGATCGGACACAACTAGTGCAACAACGAGGATGTTCCCAGCCACTGTCACAATGTAGATCGCCAGAAACAGTGGGAAGAGAAGAATTTTCAGTTCATGGAGATTCCCAAAGTCCAGGAGGATAAATCCTGTGATGGATGTTTGATTTCTCTCCTTTGTGTCTGCCATGGGTTCTAGCAAGAAAAGTAATTTTTAAAAAGTAGTAATAATAGCTTTTGAAATATGACATGAAACAGATACCTTTGTGGGGAGGGGGTTACTTTGTTAGTCTCTAAGTTGCCACAAGTACTCCTCTTCTTTTAACAAAAACAAATTTATTTGAGCATAAGCTCACCGAGAAGCCCTCAGCTGGAGGACTAGGTTCAGTTTTGGCAATCACACAATAAGAAATATGTGGACAAATTGGAGAGAATCTAGAAGTGCGCAACAAAATGATAAAAGGTTTAGAAAACCCGACCTATGAAGCAAGGTGGAAAGAACCGGGCATATTTAGTCTAGAGAAGAAAAAACGGAGGGGGAACCTGATGAGCCTTCAAACATGTAAGAGGTTGTTACAAAGAGGACAGTGATCACTTGTTCTTTATGTCCACTGAGGGTCTCACAAGAAGCAATCAGCTTTATCTGCAGCAAGGCGGATTTAGTTTAGACAATAGAAAAACTTTCTAACCTAAGGATAGGGAAGCCCCAGAACAGGTTACAAGGCAGGTTGTGGAATCCCCATTATTTGACTTTTTTAAAAGCAGCTTAGACAAACACCTGTCAGAGATGGTCTAGATGGTCAGCACAGGAGGCTGGACTTGGTGTTCTCTAAAGATCCTTTCCAGCCCTTCAGTTCTGTGATTCATTATTCTACCTTCTTGTCACACACATATCTGCATTTTTTACTGATACCTTAGTTAGTGATGAATTTGTATGTGAATTTTGAATTAAGCAGTACAATAGTAGTTGTAGGTTTGCTATTCTATGTCTTTGTTTAGGGAGTTTTAACAGAATGACTAGCCATGCAAATATCAAATACAATGCAATATTCATTTTAATACTTGCCTATTTCTTCTTCATATCTGCAAGACACTACATTTTTTGCAGTCATATTGAACTGTAAACTCATGTGTTTTAGGGTTTCTTTTATCTTCTGTAACTTAGAAATCACTCTGATGGCAAAGTAATGAAGTTAGATAGATAGGTAGATAGATAGATGAAGGAGAGACAGGGACACTGCCAGATAGACAGGCAGAAATAAAGCTAGATTGTGGAGGGAAGGATAGATAGCGACAGATGGGCAGACAGAGAGTTAGCTAGCTAGATACCTCATTGAAGATTTCCTATTTTAAGGTTTGTTCCTCCTACTGCATATGTGGCTTTTGTGCAGTGAATGACTGGGGAGGCAGAAATTCTCATAAATCCTCACAAATTCCTGCCATCTAGCTCTGGCTAGGGCTGACTGAGTAAACCCAGGGTGTTCTACATATGTCTAAAACTGTCTGTTCAGGGTGTGTCTCACAGAAACACAATATCTCTGTTACACATTATTCATGACAATATACATCATCCTTTACCTTCTGTGAATCTTGTGAGAAAGGTTGTGCTTCCTCAAAAACAGGTATAATAAAAGCTGGAGTCTCTGAAGTGACCTCTTTATGCAGCCTTTCAGAGACCAGGATCCAGGATCCAGAGTCTATCACCATCTTCTTCATGGACCACAGTAAAGACACCTAAGAGTTCTACAGAGGATCCCCTGTTCTATTCTCCTGCTTGTCACAGCTGGCTTTTATCTGATCCCAGAAACTGAATGTCTTCTCTGATTTGTTATATGAGAGTGAAACAATTCCCTGGAAACTTATGCTAATGGGAATTTACAACTGCCGCAAAGGCAGCGTTAATGCTCCATTTTATTTTTAGAACTTACAAACAAGTTTAATACATGAACTCCTAACCTCAGAGAGAAAGTTGTGGAAATAGGACAAATTCTACCTTCAACAGAATAGTTATGGAGATAGGAAAATGTCTAACATCAAAGGAGGTGTTTCTCTTTACCAATTCTAAGGAACATAGGAATTGCCATTCTGGAGGAGGCCAGTCATCCACCTTGTCCACTCTCCTGTCTCTGAATTAGCTAGTACCAACTGCTTTAGAAGAGCGTTCATAGATTCAACCATCTTAGGAGAGCAGGGACATTGAATCACCTTCCCTGTACATAGCAGGACGTTACATTTCACCCAGTTACCCCTGTATTTAGCCCAATACCATGTGTTTGGTTAAAGCAACTTTCAGAAAAGCATCTGGTCTTTATGTGAAGATATCAAGAGTTGGAGAATTCACCACTTCTCTTGGTAGCTTGTTCCAATGGTTAATCAACTTCTCTAGAAGTGTGACTCCCTGGCTGGCGTGCCTCCTCATGGTTGGCATGGCATAGTTTTAGTTGGGGATTGGTCCTGCGTTGAGCAGGGGGTTGGACTAGATGACCTCCTGAGGTCCCTTCCAGCCCTGATATTCTATGATTCTATGATTCATAGCAAGGTCATCTTCTTCTTCGGCACTCCTTGCTGACTGTCACTCTGGCTGTGCTGTGATCTACTTCTCGTAACTCAGCCCTCCAGCCAAGTCACATATATTCCCATCCAATCTGAGGTAAACCCAGTCTAGCTCCTCAGTAGTCCAGTGGCTTCAAGCCAGGTCTTCAGGCTGACTTCAGGCTTTATTGGCCTTCCGATCATCTCTGGGGGGTCTTCGTGCCACCATCCTCGGGGGGCTGGGAGGGGAACCCAGGCTTACTATCTACTCTGGGTACCCTGTAGTAAGCAGTTCAGCTCTGTCTATTCACACCCTTTGCCTCCTCCTGGGCTACTTTCTAACTCAGCCTGTCATAGAATCATAGAATATTAGGGTTGGAAGAGACCTCAGGAGGTCATCTAGTCCAATCCCCTGCTCAAAGCAGGACCAACACCAACTAAATCATCCCTGCCAGGGCTTTGTCAAACCGGGCCTTAAAAGCCTCTAAGAATGGAGATTCCACCACGTCCCGAGGTAACCCATTCCAGTGCTTCACCACCCTCCTAGTGAAATAGTGTTTCCTAATATCCAACCTAGACCTCCCCCACTGCAACTCGAGACCACTGCTTCTTGTTCTGCCATCTGACACCACTGAGAACAGCTTAGCTCCATCCTCTTTGGAACCCTCCTTCAGGTAGTTGAAGGCTGCTATCAAATCCCCCCTCACTCTTCTCTTCTGCAGACTAAATAATCCCAGTTCCCTCAGCCTCTCCTTGTAAGTCATGTGCCCCAGCCTCCTAATCATTTCTGTTTTGCTCTGCTGGACTCTCTCCAATTTGTCCACATCCCTTCTGTAGTGGGGGGACCAAAACTGGACACAATACTTGAGGTGTGGCCTCACCAGAGCCGAAAAGAGGGGAATAATCACTTCCCTCAATCGGCTGGCAATACTTCTACTAATATAGCCCAATATGCCATTGGCCTTCCGGGCAACAAGGGCACACTGCTGACTTATATCTAGTTTCTTGTCCACTGCAATCCCCAGGTCCTTCCTGCAGGGAAACTCAAGAGGGCTCATCTGGGATTTGAACCTGGGACCTCTTGCACCCAGAGCGAGTGAGACTCATACCCCTTGACCAACGAGCCTGGCCCTTAGCCTTTCTCACAGCTCCTTCTCAGGCTCACTCCTCCACAGATCCCAGAGGGAAAGAGGATTCATTATGGTGAACCAAGCAAATGTACAGGTCCAAGGTGGGGTCTATCTGCCCCAAAGAGGATCTGGCACCTAGCAGGCTCAGGGCAGCGTCTGGCCCCAGACCAGCCTGCCTCCACACAATCTATAGGTTTTCTCTGACCCCAGCCAGGCCTTCCTTCAAGGTGCTAGCACAAGAGGTCCACTCCTTCTCCTGCTCAGCCCTTACTGTATTGGGCTTTTCCTTTTTCAACTGCTCCCTCCAGGCGTTGACCCCTCTCATAGGTGTAACAGGGTAGGGCTGACTGAGCACCTGGGCCCTCATTAGCTTCTTTCCAGCCAGTGTGGGGTCATTGTACCTCTTCAAACCCTCGCTGTTAGACATTTGTGCCCTATTTCTAATTCACATTTGTCTGGCTTCAGCTTCCAGCCTTTGGTTCTTATCCTGCTAATTTGAAAGTGCCCTTAGGACCAGGTACTTTCTCCCCATGAAGGAACATATAGGTTTTAATCAAGTCACCTCTCAGTCTTCTTTTTGATAAGACTGAGAGGTGGAACACCATGACCCCATGAAAAGTCCCCACGTATCCTAATCAGTTAGCGGTTGGCTTAATACGGGATAAGTGCTCTGGTAAATCTGAAGCAATAAATAATTTATCACTACAAGCAGTAAGGTCCTGGAGTCGTAACCCTGCTTTCCTTGTTTACCCAAATTTCCCATTGATCCTTGCGGGCAAGAAACTGGGCACTATAGTCTGGTACGCAATGTTGCACCCCAAATCTTACTCACATAATGGGCTGAGCAGAGAAGCTGAGGATCTCTGAATCAGATTCCCCTTTCTTCTCTTGAGTGACCTTGATAATAACTTGCATATCACCCCCATCAGTGGGATAAATACATTAACATAGAATGAGTAGAGCTGGTCAAAAATTATCCTATGGGACAATTTTCCACTGGAACATACTGTTTTGACAGAATAGGAACTTTTCATGGGAATGTGTTGAATCCATTGAAACTTTTAGTGGACACCAGGCAGGCTCCTGGTTGACTTTAGCTTGACTGCTGCCTGATTCCTTGGCTGCCCGGATACCTATGCTGTCTGGCTTCCCAGCTGTCCAGCAGAAAATGTAAATTTTGATGAAATCACATTTTTCAAGGGAAAAATCTCTCATGTGAAAAACAGCCCTTGAAAGAAGTTAAGGGGAAAACTAAAGGCAGATTTCCTCTAGCAACCTTAACTCTGCTCCGCTGGGAATGCCAGTCTTCTGTCTCCACCATGGCTCATACTAACCCCTCCCTGCACACAACTCTACTACATCAATATCCACAAATTATGTGGCTAGGATAGGAAAGGGTAGTTTGGTAAAGGGACGTATAAATAGTGTGGCCACCTCTGGAGTGCCACCTCATGACTTGGGATGACTCTGCAGTGCCTGGCCTCCATTTCCTTCCTTGTTGCTCCTCAATAACTCCACAAAGGCTCATGTGTCCCTTCTTGGGGTCTGGCTTATTAACATATGTCAGGGTTCCTTCCCCACTCTGAACTCTGGTGTACAGGTGCAGGGACCCACATGAAAGACCCCCAAAGCTTATTTTTACCGGCTGAGGTTAAAACTTGCCAAAGGCACAGATTTCCTTCTGCCCTGGGATCACTGCCACCACCAAGTGATTTAACAAACAATTAGGGAAAGGACCACTTGGAGTCCTATTCCTCCAAAATACTCCCCCAAGCCTATACACCCCCTTTCCTGGGGAGGCTTGAGAATAATATCCTAACCAATTGGTTACAAAATGATCAAAGACCCAAACCCCTGGTTCTTGGAACCATGGAAAAAATCAGTTAGGTTCTTAAAAAGAAGGATTTTATTTTAAGAGAAAAAGGTAAAAGTATCACCTCTGTAAACTTAGGCTGGTAGTTAACCTTACAGAGTAGCAGAAAATTGAAAGAGCACAGAGGAACCCCCTCTAGCCTTAGTTTCAAAAAGTTACAACAAAACAGGGATAAACCTCCCTCTAGCAAAGGGAAAATTCACAAGTTGAGAGAACAAAGGTAAACTAATACACCTTGCCTGGTGTTAGGGGCTTATTACTTCACCTGATTACTTCCCTGGTCCTTCTCACATGAACAGAGAGCAACAATACCCAAAGTCCAAAGGTACAAACAATTTGATGTTTATTGGGGTGAACTTCCAGCAAGCATGATTCCAGTTTCCTTCCTTAGTGTCCCCCACTCCCAGCTCTGACACCACAGAGGGTTACCTGTGTCCCTGTTCCCGTTCTCCCTCTTAAGAAAACATGATTCCAATTTCCCCACCCCCATTCCCTCTTCCCATTCCCCCGTTACTTCCTGACTGACTGCAGACTTTATAGTAAAACTAGAGTTCTGCTTAGCTATACCTTAGTTTAATTTCAGTAAAATGATTTGTTAAGGGACTAACAATGACAGAACAACACAGAAATGAGGATTTCACAACCCAGCTACTGAGAAGTGAGTTCTTGCCAGACAGGATGCTATCAAACTAAGTTTCCTTTTACGTCTTCTAGCCACTTCCCTTTCTCTGGAGGTGATAGGAATACAATCCTGTCCTGATAATGCCTAGCAGCCCAATAGCATTGACAAGGTTCCTTCCCCACTCTGAACTCTAGGGTAGAGATGTGGGGACCTGCATGAAAACCTCCTAAGCTTACTTTTACCAGCTTAGGTTAAAGCTTCCCCAAGGTACAAACTATTTTACCCTTTGCCCTTGGACTTCCACTGCCACCACCAAACATTTATCTGGGTTTATTTTTATTAGGAAAGCGTCGTTTGGAAACGTCTTTCCCCCCAAAATCCTCCCAACCCTTGCACCCCACTTCCAGGGGAAGGTTTGGTAAAAATCCACACCAATTTGCATAGGTGACCACAGACCCAAACCCTTGGATCTTAGAACAATGAAAAAGCATTCAGTTTTCTTACAAGAAGACTTTTAATAGAAGTAAAAAAGAATCACCTCTGTAAAATCAGGATGGTAAATACCTTACAGGGTAATTAGATTCAAAACATAGAGAATCCCTCTAGGCCAAACCTGAAGTTACAAAAAAGACGTACAGACAGGAATATTCATTCTATTCAGCACAGATATTTTCTCAGCCATTTAAGAAATCTAATCTAACACATACCTAGCTAGATTACTGACTACGTTCTAAAACTCCATTCTGGTTCTGTCCCTAGCAAAAGCATCGCACAGACAGACACAGATGCTTTGTTTTTCTCCCTCCTGCCCGCTTTTGAAAGTATCTTGTCTCCTCATTGGTCATTTTGGTCAGGTGCCAGCGAGGTTACCTTTAGCTTCTTAACCCTTTACAGGTGAGAGGATTTTTCCTCTGGCCAGGAGGGATTTTAAAGGTGATTACCCTTCCCTTTATATTTATGACAGACTTGGAAAAGGGACGGAGATTAGGGGTATGGAACAGCTTCCATATGAGGAGAGAGAGAAAAAGACTGATATTGTTCAGATTAGAAAAGAGAGGACAAAGGCGAGATATGATAAACATCCATGAAATCATGAATGCTGTGGGGAGAGTGAACAGGGAAGTGTTATTTACCCCTTCACATAACAGAAGGACCAGGGGTCACCCAAGCTCATGGGGTAAATCAGTTGGTTGCCACTGCTTACCACCATCAAACAAATGGCACGGTGAAGAAGTTCAGTGGAACTTGGGGGCCATGATACATAAATTTGTAAATGAGCACTCCAATGATTGGGACCTAGTGTTGCAGCAGTTGCTCTTTGCCTACAGAGCTGTACCACATCCCAGTTTAGGGTTTTCACCATTTGAACTTGTATATGGCCACGAGATTAAGGGGCCATTACAGTTGGTGAAGCAGCAATGGGAGGGATTTACACCTTCTCCAGGAACTAACATTCTGGACTTTGTAACCAACCTACAAAACACCCTCCAAACCTCTCTAGCCTTTGCTAAAGAAAACCTACAGGATGCTTAAAAAGAGCAAAAAGCCTGGTATGATAAACATGCCAGAGAGCGTTCCTTCAAAGTAGGGGACCAGGTCATGGTCTTAAAGGCGCTCCAGGCCCATAAAATGGAAGCATCGTGGGAAGGGCCATTCACGGTCCAGGAGCGCGTGGGAGCTGTTAATTATCTCATAGCACTCCCCACCTCAAACTGAAAGCCTGAGGTGTACCATATTAATTCTCTAAAGCCCTTTTATTCCAGAGAATTAAAGGTTTGTCAGTTTACAGCCCAGGGAGGAGATGACGCTGAGTGGCCTGAAGGTGTCCACTACGAAGGGAAAAGTGCTGGTGGCGTGGAAGAGGTGAACCTCTCCATGACCGTTGGGCATATGCAGCAACAGCAGATCAAGGAGCTGTGCACTAGCTACGCGCCGACGTTCTCAGCCACCCGAGGACTGACTGAACGGGCATACCACTCCATTGACACAGGTAATGCTCACCCAATTAAAGTCCAACCTTACCGGGTGTCTCCTCAAGCTAAAACTGCTATAGAATGGGAGATGCAGGATATGTTACAGATGGGTATAATCCACCCCTCTGGCAGTGCATGGGGATCTCCAGTGGTTCTAGTTCCCAAACCAGATGGGGAGATATGTTTTTGCGTGGACTAAATGCTGTAACTCACCCAGACAACTATCCAATGCCACGCACAGATGAACTATTAGAGAAACTGGGACGGGCCCAGTTCATCTCTACCTTGGACTTAACCAAGGGGTACTGGCAGGTACTGCTAGATGAATCCGCCAAGGAAAGGTCAGCCTTCACCACCCATGTCGGGCTGTATGAATTTAACGTACTCCCTTTCGGGTTGTGAAATGCACCTGCCACCTTCCAAAGACTTGTAGATGGTCTCCTAGTGGGATTAGGAGACTATGCAGTCTCCGACCTTGACGATGTGGCCATATTTTCAGATTCCTGGGCAGAACACCTGGAACATCTACAAAAAGTCTTCAAGCTCATAAGGGAGGCAGGACTAACTGTTAAGGATAAGAAGTGTCAAATAGGCCTAAACAGAGTGACTTACCTTGGACACCAGGTGGGTCAAGGAACTATCAACCCCCTACAGGCCAAAGTGGATGCTATCCAAAAGTGGCCTCTCCCAAAGTCAAAGAAACAGTTCAATCCTTCTTAGGCTTGGCCGGTTATTACAGGCGATTTGTACCGCAATACAGCCAAATCGCCACCCCACTGACAGACCTAAACAGAAGAAAGAGCCAAATGCCGTTCAGAGGACCGAAGAGTGTCAGAAGGCCTTTAGCCAGCTTAAAGCAACACTCATGTCTGACCCTGTACTAAGGGCCCCAGACTTTGACAAACCGTTCCTAGTAACCACAGATGCGTCCGAGCGCGGTGTAGGAGCAGTTTTAATGGAGGAAGGAGCGGATCAAGAATTCCATCCTGTCGTGTTTCTCAGCAAGAAGCTGTCTGAGAGGGAAGGCAACTGGTCAGTCAGTAAAAAAGAAGGTTATGCCATTTTCTATGCTCTGTAAAAGCTACGCCCATATGTCTGGGGACAGCGTTTCCACCTGCAAACCGACCATGCTGTGCTACAGTGGCTTCATACCGCCATGGGAAATAACAAAAAACGTATTCGGTGGAGTTTAGATCTCCAAGATTTTGATTTCAACATCCAACACATCTCAGGAGCTTCTAACAAAGTGGCTGATGCACTGTCCCGTGAAAGTTTCCCAGAATCAACTGGTTAAAATCATCCTTGAGATGTGGAAAATATTTTTAGTCTTTATATACTTGTTAGTAGATTTAGAGGTGCATGTGTCTTATTAACTCTGTTTTCTCCTAGAGCTCCAGAATGAAATCCCAGAAAGCGTTTCACCCTATCTGTGATTTGGGGGGCGTGTCATAAATATAAAGGGAAGGGTAAACACCTTTAAAATCCCTCCTGGCCAGAGGAAAAACCCTTTCACCTGTAAAAGGCTAAGAAGCTAGGATAACCTCGCTGGCAGCTGACCAAAATGACCAATGAGGAGACAAGATATTTTCAAAGCTGGAGGGGGGCCGGGCGAGAAACAAAGATTCTCTGTGTGTGTGTGTGATGTTTTTGCCAGGAACAGAAAAGGAATGGAGTCTTAGAACTTCGTAAGTAATCTGGCTAGATATGCGTTAGATTCTGTTTTGTTTAAATGGCTGAGAAAATAAGCTGTGCTGAATGGAATGTATATTCCTGTTTTTGTGTCTTTTTGTAACTTAAGGTTTTGCCTAGAGGGATTCTCTATTGTTTGAATCTGATTACCTTGTAAGGTATTTACCATCCTGATTTTACAGAGGTGATTCTTTTACTTTTTCTTCTCTTAAAATTCTTCTTTTAAGAACCTGATTACTTTTTTCATTGTTCTAAGATCCAAGGGTTTGGGTCTGTGTTCACTGATGCAAATTGGTGAGGATTTTTATCAAGCATTCCCCAGGAATGGGGATGTAGGGTTTGGGGAGGATTTTGGGGGGAAAGACGTTTCCAAGAGGGCTCTTTCCCAATTATATATTTGTTAGACACTTGGTGGTGTCAGCAAAAAAGTCCAAGGCTAAAAGGTAAAATAGTTTGTACCTTGGGGAAGTTTTAACCTAAGCTGATAAAAGTAAGCTTTAGGGGTCTTCATGCAGGTTCCCACTTCTGTATCCTAGAGGTCAGAGTGGAGAAGGAACCTTTACAGGGTGACAGGGCATGGATCACTTGATGATAACCTGTCTGTTCATTCCCTTTGGGGTACCTGCCATTGGCCACAGAGAGGACAGGATACTGCGCTTGATGGACCTTTGGCCTGACCCAGTATGGCCATTCTTATTGTCATATGTTCTTAGAGCATAGAGCCCCCTGAACATTGAAAGAGACAGGACATCACACCCCTCTGTTCTCCCAGTCCCCCTATCACTCACCCTCATGTCCCCTCTTCCCACTGTCCCACCCCTCCTCATCTCCTGACCCCCAACTCATCTCCTACCCACCCACCCTTTCTGTCCCCCACTCCATAATCACCCCTCCCCTTGCTGCCCCGAAAAGCCTTCTCCCCAGTTCCCACCCCCATCATCCTCCCCTCCCAGCAGGTAAGTGCATTTCAGAAATTGGTTCATCACCTTCTAAATATTCTGTGGTACCCAGGTGATTTCCCCACAATTCAAAACCCTCAGACAGAGCCAGGTACCTCCTTATTCTTAGGTTCAGATTTCAGCTCAGGGTTAGATCTGAACTCAAAGTGCCCAGATGGCATGCGGGTTTGTCAGCCACTACTGGACATTCCCCCTTCAGGGACTCACAGCCGGTGAGCCAGAGGTAGCTGTCAACCAGCTCATCCTCTCTCCATACACGTGCACAGCGTAATCCATTTGGCACGATTCCAAGCACTTTGAAGGCTGAAAGGCCTAACTGAGAGCTAAACCCTTTGGCTAATAACACTATCGCTTTATTTCCTCCAAAGAGCTGGTGAGTGGCCCTTGAATACTGGAAATGCTCCCTGCTGTGAGGATCTGAGCCCTGGTTTGATCTCTGTCTGGGCACAATAAATGAGCACCAAAACACATCAACGTTAAGAAAGTTAGAAGTCACTTCTTTCCAGTCGTTGGGGCTGATTCCCTCTCACTCACCCTGATGTAAATCAGGAGTAACTCCATTGGACTCAATGGGGCTGATTTCTCCCTGACTCACCCCAGGGTAAGTCCATGGTGTTCCAATGGAGTATGTCTGGTCTCAGGAAGAGGAGATTCAAGTCCTTTGACTCCAGCCCCTGCTGAGGTGTGGCCCTTTTCTGTGTGGTCCTGGGCCCTTCAATCCCAAATCCCCTGGGGCACAGCCCTTGTCTATGAGATGTTGGGACCCTCAATCCCAGAATCCCCTGGGGCATGGCCCTTTTTTATGGGGTGCTCTGCCCTCCAGCCCCCCACTGACCATAGTGTCTCCTTCCCCACTTTTCTATCCCTCTGCCCCCTGCTGCAAACCCCGTACCTGGTGAATCTCAAGGAGAACCCGCTGATACCAGAGTGCCTGCTGTACCACGTCAAGTACGGCATGACTCGGTACCAGGAGCGGGGCATGCTGGGGTGGGGGTGTCCAGTGCCCTGGGTCTGACTGGGGCCAGCAACGGATGCTGCGTCACGCACAGCCTGGAACAATTGGGGTGGCATGGGGAGATCTGCCCACAATGCAGCAGCTGCAGCATTGTCTGCCTGAGTCTGAAAAAAGCCTGAGATAATGGCTCTGGGAGAGGGGAACTGCCCCAGGCATCTCCATGGGGTTTGAACTCCCAGCCCCACTGCTCTGGAGCACCCCACCAACCCCACCCCAGCAGGGGGCTCTCTGTGCAGGGGGAGGGGAAGAGCACAGCAGTCCCGACCCCCTCACCCAAGCACACACCCTGGCTGCGGAGGTAAGGACTGGGGGGATCATGACTGCCCCCTGCCTGTCTGTGGGCACCTAGCTGATCCCAAGGGATTGGGGGAGAGTCACCTGCTCCTCTTCTGGGACAGAGCAGGGTTCCATGCCATTGGCCCAGCCTCTCTTTGAAGCCTTCCCCCAACCCCATGCATGCCCCTGGAGTGTCTGAACCCAGCCCTGAGAGTCAGCAGAGCTTTATGGGATGAAATGTGCCTCTTTCCACAGGCTCCTGGGAACAGGTCGGCTCAGAGCTGTGACTCTTGGAGGGACCAGCACCAGCTGCTGAAGAGGGAGGGAGAGGAACCCCCCAGTGGACAATTCTGCACTGACCTCTGTGTCAGGGATGTTCCCTGTGAGTTAATGGCTGGCTGGAGACCTACACCATGGCAGTTTAATTCATTCTCTGATCTAATGTAACCATGAAGGCTCTGGTGATCCATGCCAATGTCTCACCCCGCTGGTCATTTTATCTCAGCAATCCCTTGTGGCAGTGAGTTCCCCAGCTTAGCTGTGTGCTGGTTGGCACTGGGCAGAGGCCACCCTGAAAATACTGTTCAGAAAAGCGGCTGGGCCAGGCAGAGGAAGGAGGAGAGTGGGGAAGGAAGGAAGTGGTGTCCAGGGCTTGCCAATGGGGAGAAGGAGGAGAGAATGGGCAGGTATTTGGAGCCAGGGGTGAGTGTAGTTCCCTGGGCCTGGGGCCATGTCAGGGGAGTGGGGCTGAGCAGAGGAGAGGACTGATGGTAGAAGAGGGGACTGGTGGGCAGAGGGGTTAAACAGGGATCTCTGAGGAAGCTGAGTCAGGAACTCTGGGTGGGGAATTGGCTCTTGGCCATGGAAGGGGGAAATCTCAAAGAACAAGGGCTGAGAGGGTCTGTGGGGTGGGGGTTGTGAGAGGGGTGGGAGAAGATTAAGGGCTGTGGGTGTTTGCTTGGGGGTCTGGGCTGAGTGAGGGAGAGGGAGGGAAACACTCAGGGTCTAGAGCAGGGGTTGTCAAACTCGGGGTCAGGACCCCTCAGGGAGTTACGAGGTTATTACATGCGGGGTCGCGAGCTGTCAGCCTGCACCCCAAACCCTGCTTTGCATCCAGCATTTATAATGGTGTTAAATCTATAAAAAAGTGTTTTTAATTTCTAAGGGGGTGGGGGTCATACTCAGAGACTTGCTAGTTGAAAGGGGTCAGCAGTACAAAAGTTTGAGAACCACTGGTCTAGGGTACGATGGGTTCATTGGGTGAATCATGGATCATCTCTAACCAAAAGTTTCTTTTTGAATTTTTGATCCAGTCTCAATGATTATCCCCCAGATTTTGGTAGAGAGAGGCACAGAGAGTTGAGGTAACATAGCTGCATAGCTGGGCTTAGATCACAGGAATTCTTAGCATCTTGAGCTCCTTTCTCTAGATGCCTGGCTGTCAGAGGTGAAAGTAAGCCGGTCCGGTCCGGCATACCAGCAAGAGCCCGTACACCGGACCGGACCGGCTTCCCCAGGCTGGCGATTTAAAGGGCCTGGGGCTCCCAGCAGTGGACCTCAGGCTTTGTTCTGATCCAAAAACACTGCACGGTTAATTTATCCATGACACTGCTCCTTTGCCAATCCCAGGCACGATTTTCTGAAATTCAGGAGAAGCCCAGGCCTTGGAAGTTAATGAGAGAGACAGGGCCAGGATTACAAAGGGGTTTAGGTACCTAAAGAAGGAGATAGCTGCCTATTGGGATTTACAAGAGCATCTAAGCAGGTTACACTCCTTACTCCCACTGAATGACCATGGGACTTAGCCACCGAGCTCATTTCGGAGCATTGATAAATTCCCATTGGTGCCTGTCTCCATCTTTGTGATCCTGGCCCACAGATAATACAGATGCTGGGCTGGAATCAGGGAATGCTGGGGGAGATCATAGGCCCCATGCTATGTGAGGGTCGGACTGGAGGGACAGAATGGCTCTTTTCCCTTCATCAGCTAGGCATCTCTGCACTTGCCTCTGGGCCTCTGCTGCTGAGCTGTGCAGGGCTCCAGGGAGTGAGTCCCACCCGCCCTTAGGAAATAGACATGAATAAATTACCTTCCTGCAGCATCAGTCCTTTAATGCCAGTGACGCTCAACGCCAGCTACACACAGCTCATCTGCAGAGAGCAACAGGAATGAGTCTAGTTCTGGCAGTGCAGTCTCAAAATGAAGGGGGAAAGAATTCTCAGATGCATGTGCTTTTCGCTTCCAGATTCTGGTACATAGATAGATATTGACCAAAGAATCGTAGTGCTGGATGACTGATTGGATCATACATTGGGGAAAAATCCACAAAGATCAGCACAGTAAGTTTGCTTTTTCAATTAACTAGGTTTGGGGATGAACATACAGGGAAAATTAAGAGGATAAATATGAATTACAATCTGAACTCGTTAAGACTTTTACTCTCAAATTAATCAGATGCCTACTGCTGATTAAATTTTTCCACCCTTCAGGAAAATTTTGACTTTTCACTGAAAACCCCAAATCCATTTCCCCCCCCCCCTCAGTTTTTGCAAATGAAAACTTTCTGCTGAAAAGGGGATTTTTTTAATCAAAAAAACAAAAATGTTTGGGTTTTGAGTTTTCAGTTTCTTTAGTGAACAATCCAAAAATGTTTGGAGAAAAGCAGACAGATTCTGAGATTTGTTGTTGTTTAGCTGAAAACCCAGTCTTGATTAAAAAGAACAAAGCTGAAAATTTCCAACCAGCCTTAAACTTCAAATAAATTGGAGAACATTAATATTGCCTGATAAACCCTTAATTTCAAACCATTTATTCTATTGCATCTGTGTAATTACTCTTTCAAAGGGCTAGTTGCGAGGAGGTAACAACTGAATAACCAGTAAAGCTGACAGCTCACAGACTCTGTTTTATACAGACTAGCCCCTTTCAACCCTGGGTTAGAGTTGAGCCAAGTAGACAAACCCTGTCTATCCTGACCCGTTCAAGAACATACGGGAGCTCATTGCGAATAGAAGTCAGAGCTCCTGTCCTAGCTTCACACTGCTGCTGGCTGAGTATACTTGGTGTCAATGGGTGTGCAGAACTTACACATAAGAAGACATGGGGCTATGTTTCCACAGGTATTTTGACACCTAGTGGGACTTTCAGAAGCACCTAGGAGCTTATAACTCGTTGATTTCAAGGGGTGTTGAGGGCCCTGATGCTTTTGAGAATCCCACTAGGTGCATCAATACCTTTAAAAATCTGCCCCCCGTCCCCTCTCCAAAAGCCCTTACAGTCCTAGTAGACATGGCAGAGAATGGGAGGGAGGGGAAACTGAGGCAGAAAGAGGGGTAATGACTGGCCCAAGGTCACACAGCAGGTCACTGGCAGAGACAGGAGTAGAGCGCAAGTGTTCTGGCGACCTCTGCACCGCACAGCACAGAGTAAATGATACAACATAGTGATGACGGAGCGATGCTGCTAATCCATTGTAACACGCAGGCCAAAGTGCAGCTGGGAGTTGGTGCCATAAATCAATTTGGAAGCAGGCAGCTGGCCGTCTAGGCAGAGAGCTTGGGGTAGAAAAATCAGGGATGAGCTGCTACTTCTGATGCTGGGTGAGTGTACCTGGGAATCAGACTGCGTTTAACAAGCCACATCTTGGGCCAAATCCTCAGATGGGGTAAAGTAATGAAGCTCCATTGACTTTAAAGGATCTGACCCAATTTACAATAGTGTGATAACATGACTGACTGATTGTCAGAGGTGAGGAGCACTACCAACACCTAGTCATTGGAAGTGTGAGTTCTGTGCACCTTTGACATTCATATAATGAGATATTAGAGAAAGGGGAATCAGGGCAATTCCCTCTGTTGCTCTCATCCTGACCATGGTCCTTCTCATTCCCCCTGCAGCCATCACACAGTGTACTGAGGAAGAAAATGTCCAACCAAACCACCATGACCGAATTCCTTCTCCTGGGATTCTCTGATGTTCCAGAACTGCAGATTTTACACTTTGTGGTGTTTCTAGTGCTTTACCTGATATCCCTGCTTCCGAACCTTCTCATCGTCACAGCCATAGCCCTTGACCGCCACCTTCACACCCCCATGTACTTCTTCTTGATGAATCTGTCCATCCTAGACCTTGGCTCCATCTCTGCCACCATCCCCAAATCCATGGCCAACTCCCTCATGAACACAAGATCGATTTCTTATTCTGGATGTGTTGCCCAAGTCTTTCTCGTCGTCTTCTTCACTTCAGCAGATTTTGCCACACTGACCATCATGGCGTACGACCGATACATTGCCATCTGCCAACCACTGAACTATGAGACAGTGATGAACAGAAGAGCTTGTGTCCAAATGGCAGCCAGTGCCTTGATCAGTGTTCTTCTCTACTCTGCAGTGCACACTGGAAACACCTTTGTAATATCCTTCTGTGGAGGCAACATGGTGGATCAGTTCTTCTGTGAAGTCCCCCAGCTACTCAAGCTCGCTTGCTCTGATTCAGACCTCAGTGAAGTTGGGTTTCTCATCTTTAGTGTGTGCTTAGCCTCAAGCTGCTTTATTTTCATAATTGTGTCGTATGTTCAGATCTTCACCACAGTGCTGAGAATCCCCTCTGAGCAGGGCAGGCATAAAGCCTTCTCCACCTGCCTCCCTCACCTCATTGTGGTCTCCTTGTTTATTTGCACGGGGATCTTTGCCTACTTGAAACCCACCTCCAGCTCAACCTCAGGTCTGGATCTCGTGGTGGCTGTTCTCTATTCTGTGTTGCCACCAATGATGAATCCGATCATCTACGGCATGAGGAACAAGGAGCTCAAAGGTGCACTGAATAAACTGATAGTTTGGAGGTTATTCTCTAAGAATAAAATGTCCTTATTTCTTCTTCAGTAACAATTTCATTCTATGTTTCTTTATAAATATAATCATCTGATGACATTATCGCCTGCATGAGAAAATACTGTGCAATCTGTTTATGCAGAATTGGGTATTTACACTAGGAATAATCCAGACAAACATGACTCAGAAAAATGGAGTTACTATAGGTTTAGACCAATGTAAATAAGAACAGAATCTATCTATCATATACTGCTACCCATCACCATACTATCTGAGCACCTTGCCCATAAAATCAGTAGCCAAAGCAAAGTCCATAGTGAGATCTCTGGCTCTTCTTGTTTTTGGGGATAAAATCTCTGATTGAGGTATCAATGCATTTGTTCTTTCTGCTTTTTGTTTGTTTGTTTGTTTGTCAGATTTTTGGCATTATTTTTGGCTTACCTGGTTGGTTGGTGGCTTGTTTTGTTTCTTTGTTCCAGGAAGTTGTGGAGATGGGAAAGCCTGGGGAGATGGTGAGTGTCTGGTTTGACAGGATTTTCAATGTTTGTCCTCTCTTGGAAGTGCCACTATGTCATCTCTTTGATGGGGTTTTCTGAGCGAGCTGAAGGTTCGCTCCCCACAATGATAAAAGGGTGCAAAAGAGGTTTCTGCTTGGCTGAGTTCCTGATGAAATGATTATGTATCGACTGTTGGGGTATTATTGTATTATTAATGATGTTAGAGAAATAACAATCTCAGGTAGGCATCTTTTCTATTATTTTTACCTATTGAATATGTAAAAACGGTGTCATTCTTGCTATGGTGAAAAGGGTGTTTTGAAGAGAAACTTTTTCCAGAGTTTCCTAAAGAAAACCTGACACAGGATAATGAGGTCAGATTTGTATTCCATGGAAGCCACTAGAGTTTAGCCCATCACTTCAAGGAGATCAGGATTTGGCCTATATACACAAGGCCAATAGCCTATATACACAAGGATTCAGATTTGGCTGACAGCACCCTGAAGACAGTGAGTGTGACAGAGAGGTCAGGGTCAGATTTCCCAACTCAGCTAGACCAGCACCAATGCAGAGTAGACCCAATGACATCACACGTTTACTACTGATGCGGTTCTGGCCCAAAGTCACTGGGCAGCACTCAGTAGTGACATGAACACTGGTGTAAGCTTCTTGTCTGGGGTCATTTTGTTCTAACCTTGGTGTAAGAGGAAAAGGGCCATCACTTGCACTGATCTGGTGTTCCATACGCCTTCCCGTGTCGATCTACTCACATCCAAACTGAGAAAGGATCTCAGAAGCTGGCCAGGTATTAGTATTAGGAGATCATCTTTGTGCATGGTTGTGTACACTACATCTATGACAGAGAAAAGCAGAGTATGTGATTAGATAGAGAGACAGACAGACAGGACCATTCCTTGTCCTAACTCACAACCTCATTTCGTCATAATGATAGATTTCTATTTGATTGTGAATTATGTTAGCTAGCAAGATAATGAATAATCTATGGAAATTATTGTGCAAATTATTGTGCTTCTTTTCCTGTTAACGATTGTCTATGTCCAGATCATGATTTTCTCATAAGGACTCCTTATTAAACATTATTTAACAAAGATTTTTATGGCTATCTCTTACTCTAGCTGTCATTTACAAACAGTTTATCCTAAAATACTCGGTGTTTGACCTTTGAGCTGTTTTGACAGGATACATGTTTAACATGCTCCCTTTGCTTCTGTGAACAAATGAAAGTATCACACTGGGGATCCTTAAAAATCAAGGAGCCAATCCTCAGATGGTTTAAAGTGTTATAGCTCCATTGAAGTCAATAGATCTCTGAGAATTTTCACCAGCTGAGGATCTGCTCCAAACACTCATGAGTCTGAATTTAAAACTCACTCCCTTTGAATATTCTGTACAAAGACCCTGATTCCACAGCCACTTCAGCACATTCTTAACTTTAATCATATGAGTGGCTCCATTGAAGAATTAAAGGTAAACTCATGCTTAAGTCCCTGTTGAATACGGGTTAGGGTTATGCCTAGGAGTGAAGGATAACAGCAAACTGGTGTCAGACCCTGACACTGTCTCCATTTCTCTTCTTTCCCAGTCAAAGAAAGCCTTAAAATTGGTGCATTGGAATTACTCTCCCCTTCTGGGGTCTGAATTATTAACATAAAATAACAATTATTATTCACCAAATCCAAGCCGTCAAGGCTCTGGTCTCTGCAGCCTCTGTATTCATGCAGCCTTTACTGGTGTCTTTAGAATGGAGCAGCTTGAGACTGCAAACAATGGGACTGCACTGATGGTTGGTGGGTGCATGAAATGAACTGTTTGTCTGTCTATCTCTCTGTATAGATACATGACCCCCATCTCAGTCGTTTGATTAATCCTATATTTGGTTTTCTGCAGAGGTGTATACTCTCCCCTCTATAGGGAATATTCAGGGGCAGTTCTGTGCTTAGACCAGGGTGATTTACGAGATCTGGAATCTCTTTCTGCCCCTGCCACACATTAACTGTGCAACCTTAGAAGAGAATCATGTCTAGCCGCTCTGTGCCTCAGTTTCCCCACCTGCAGAAATGGGGTAAATACTGACCTGCCTCAGCCAGAGTCAGTGAGGCTGACACAACTGATGTTAGTAGGTCAGAGGTGACAGATTGTGATACCTTCATACTGAACGGGACCTTGTTCTGCATATTATCACAATGGTTTCTGTGGAATTGCTCATGGAACAATTGAAATGACAATCAGTAAGTCTAGCATAAAGGGCTCAATGAATTGGATTATTATTAATTATTATTATTATTAGAATGTATTTATTACAAATAAGAATAAGAGGAATGCATTACCTCTTTTTCAGAGCTGGTCATGAAACAAAATATTCTGAAATATTGCATATCAATAAGGAAAAATGTTTTTTTAAATAAGGTTGAAACATTTCATTTGGACTTTATCATTATATGATATTATATAATATTATGTTATATTATATGATAGATGAAATGATAGAGATAAAACAAAATGTTTCAACCTTATCAATTTCCCCTGGAAAATTTTGACAAAATCAATGCATTGCAGCTAAACATTTAGATTTTGTTGAATTAGCATTTTGTTATGGGGAAAACATTTACCTCAAAATTTTCAGCCAGCTCTACTTTTTGTTACATCTCTCTTCATAGCTATTTACAGTTGTTACATTTCCTTGTAGACCTGTAGTCACATCCTCCTGGTCTCTGGTAATGTCTTCATACTTTAGATCAGGTGTGGTCAAACTATGGCCCGTGGGCCAAATCCGGCCCGTCAGGGCTTTGGAGGCGGCCCGCGGGATTGCCAGTCCCTGGCGCAGTGGGGCTAAGGCAGGCTCCCTGCCGGCTCTGGCCCCGCGCCGCTCCTGGAAGCGGCTGGCACCACATCCCTGCACCCCCCGCGTGCCGCAGCTCCCATTGGTTGGGAACGGGGAACCACGGCCAATGGGAGCTTCGTGGGAGGTACCCGCCGGGAAGGGCAGCGCGTGGAGCCCTCTGCCCCCCGCCCCCGGGGCTGCAGGGACGTGGTGCCGGCCACTTCCAGGAGGAGCGCGGGGCCAGGGCAGGCAGGGAGCCTTCCTTAGCCCCGCTGCGCGCCGCTGCCACCCTGGAGCCACTCAAGTTAAATGGCGCAGGGCTGGAACCCACACCCCAAACCCCTCCTGCACCCCTCACCCCAACCCCTTGCCCTGAGCTCCTTTCTGCACACCGCACCCCCTCCCACACACCGCACCCCCTCCCACACCCCACACTCCCTCCCACACCCCGCACTCCCTGCCTCAGCCCTACATTCATGGCCATGCATGCAATTTCCCCACCCAGATGTGGCCCTCAGGCCAAAAAAAGTTTGCCCGCCCCTGCTTTAGATTCACTGAGCAGGGCAGAAAACTCTGTGCTGATTAGATGGAATTCTAGGGGTAAATCAGCATAGCTCCATTTACTTCAAAGCAGCTTTGCTGATCTGCACCACCTTGGGAACTGCATAGTGTGTCAGTTAGAAGATAGTGTAGTCAATCTGTTCCTTATGAATTACCAAGTCAGAAACTGTGCATCCTTATTGGAGAGGGAGGGAAGGTGGGATGGTTAAAGGAATGTGAAAGAGGATAGAATTTAAACAAGTAACTTGGACCCAAGTGAAATCTACCCATTGGTCTACTGGTCTATCTATCTATTGGTCTATCTGTATTTCTACTGGTCTGCCTATATGTCTGTCTGTCTTTCTGTTGGTCTATCTGTGAGTCTATCTGTCTAACTGAGGGGCCCTTTCCAGGCAGTCCTGACTGCTCACACAGAAATTATGAACTTATGGGGGTGATTCTTTCTCTTGAGACATTTTTTCCCATTTTCTGGCCACATCGAGAATATGGAAATGCCAGTCAACCCACACAGGGATTTTGGAAGGACCCTCCATGAGATTTGAACTTGTGACATGAAGAGAGAATTTGCTCCTATGACTTTTGGGGAAGATTTTCAAAGGCACATGTGGCATTCAGGCTCCCAGACACTTTAAAATCTTTAGGTGCCTAACCCCCCTAGAAATCGATGGGAGTTAGCCACTCACATACCTTTGGGAATGTGGGCCACAACTCCTATTGAATGACCTTGGGCACTGAGTCCATAACTTCCATGTGTGCCTTTGAACATCTCCTCCTTAGTTCCTGAAATGGGTCATTCCTTCACATGTTATCTAGATATTTATTGTCCCCCCACAGATGAAATATGCAGAAGAATCAAGAAGGGGGAACCTCACTGTGGTGACTGAATTCACTCTACTGGGATTGTCCAACCACCACGAGCTGGGGGTACCTCTGTTCTCCATCTATCTGTTATTTTACACCATTACCCTGACTGGGAACATCCTTCTCATCACCATCACCATGGACCCAGCCTTTCACACCCCCATGTATTTCTTTCTCCGGGTCTTATCCTTCTACACCTCGGTCACTGTCCCCAAGATGCTGGTGAACTTCCTCTCAGAGGACAAGAACATTTCCTACATGGGCTGTGTTGTACAAATGGATTTCCTGCTCTTCCTTGGGGCCTCTGAGTGATTCCTTCTGGCAGCCATGGAGTATGACCACTTGTCAGGGTCCCCCCCCCCACCCACTCTGAACTCTGTGGTACAGATTTGGGGACCCACATGAAAGACCCCCTAAGCTTATATTCTACCAGCTTAGGTTAAAACTTCCCCAAGGCACAAATTCCTTCCCTTGTCCTTGGACAGTATTTCTGCCCCCGCCAAGTGATTTATAGAAAAATTCAGGGAAGGGTCACTTGGAATCCCGATCCCCAGAAAATATCCCCCAAAATTCCTTCACCCCCCTTTCCTGGGGAGGCTTGAGAATAATATACCAACAAACTGGTTAGCAATGTGAGCACAGACCAGACCCTTTGTCTTTAGGACACTGAAAATCAATCAGGTTCTGGGACTGGCTCTGTCTGGGTCTCTGGGACTGGATCCACTACTGCTGTTGCAGACGTTGGCATGCGGTCTGGGTCCATCACCTCTGACTGGGTCCTGGTAGAAGTTTCCGGAACAGAGCTAGGCAGGACGGCTTGCTTAGCCTGGCTGCGGGTGACCATTCCCACCCTCTTGGCTAGTTTCACATGATTGGCCAAGTCTTCCCCCAACAGCGCGGAGATGGTATAATCATCATAGACTGCAAAAGTCCACGTTCCTGACCAGCCCTTGTACTGGACAGGCAACTTGGCTGTAGGCAAATTGAAAGAGTTGGACTTGAAGGGTTGAATTGTCACTTGGATCTCTGGGTTGATTAAATTGGGGTCCGCTAAGGAAGCATGGATAGCCGACACCTGTGCTCCGGTGTTCCTCCACGCAGTGACCTTCTTTCCGCCCACACTCACAGTTTCCATCTGCTCCGAGGTTATCTGGGAGGTATCTGGGCCTGAGGACCTTTGGTGTGATTCCGGTGCAATGAACTGTAATCTCTTGGGGTTCTTGGGGCAGTTGGCCTTTACATGCCCCAGCTCGTTACATTTAAAACATCGTCCAGCTGACGGGTCACTGGGGCGAGGTGGGTTGCTGCAGTTCAGTGTGGCAGGACGATAAGGTGTCTGGAGGGTTCCTTGGGGAGGTAGTTGGGGCCTTGGGCTGCCCCCGGTAGTAGGGTGTGGTCTGAGGTTGTTCCTTCTGTTATCCGCTCCAGCTGCGACCAGGGTTGTTCCTCTCTCCTCCCTCCACCCGTTTTGTTCTGGCTTGCCCCGCCTCTCTGGTGGTCTGGGACTGCTCGTATCGATCAGCATAAGAAGCAAGACTTTCTGCTCAGTCTATTTCCTTATCCGATAAACACTGTTTTATTTCTTCCTTGGACATATTCAGGAATTGCTCCTGAGCTATCAAATCACACATTCCGTCAAAGCTAGTGACACCCCTTCCTTGCACCCATTTCTCTAACAGATCCTTCATCTGGTTTAGATAAGCCACATTACTTAGTCCAGGCCCTCTCTTAAGGGTTCAAAATTTTACTCTGTACGTTTCAGATGTAATTTGAAATTGCTTTAAAACAAATCCTTGATCTTATTATAGTCAGAAGCCTCATCAATAGGCATCTTATTGAATATGTCCAGAGCTCATCCAGTTAATTTTGCGACTAATGTGGTCATCTTGTGAGCTTCAGGAATTTTAAGGAGAGTGTTAGAGAGAGAGTTAGAAATAAAACAAACAAACAAACAAAAAACTTGGCTTGTCAAAAAAAAAAATATATATAGGATGTGCTGTAACCGGATACCTATGTTGTCTGATAGTGATTGTCAGCCTACAGAAAAATCCTTAAAAAAACCCCTAACACCTTTGTCTCCAGGCAAATAGACAGAAAAACCCCTCTAGTTGCTCTTAGGTAAAAAACAACTTCAGGTCTGGGAAGACTTATGAATTTCCCTGCAGGAGGTTAACTACCCTGCCTTTAGGTAAAGAAAACTCCAGCTCACAAAAGACAATTCCCTTTTGTCTCTGCTCTGGCCCCCAAGCAGAGAGAAAAAAACTCTAACTGCTTTCAGCTTAAAACCTGCTTTCCAGCAGCCCAAAGGAAAAAAAATATTTCCTTTTAAAAAATCTGTGCTTCTGGTTCAAAAAATCTCAAAATGATTTTAAGTTAATCCCCCGCTCTGAACTCTCAGGTACAGATGTGGGGACCTGCATGAAAAACCCCCTAAGCTTATTTTTACTAGCTTAGGTTAAAACTTCCGCAAGGTACAAACTATTTTACCTTTTGCCCTGGGACTTTTTTGCTGCCACCACCAAGCGTCTAACAAATATATAATCGGGAAAGAGCCCACTTGGAAACATCTTTCCTGCCAAAATCCTCCCAAACCCTACACCCCCTTTCCTGGGGAAGGCTTGATAAAAATCTTCACCAATTTGTATAGGTGAACACAGACCCAAACCCTTGGATCTTAAGAACAATGAAAAAGCAATCAGGTTCTTAAAAGAAGAATTTTAA